>NC_090448.1:1095756415-1096407082 GCF_031143425.1 Pleurodeles waltl | reverse complement strand
GCCCTCCACAAGAGAGGCCCAAACTACCTCAATGAAAGACTCACCTTCCACACCCCCACCCGCAACCTTCGCTCCGCCAGCCTCACCCTCGCCTCCGTTCCACCACCGGAGGAAGATCCTTATCCCACCTGGCCACCAAGACCTGGAACTCCCTACCGCTCCACCTTCACCAGACCCAACTCCTCTTAACTTTCAGGAAACATCTAAAAACATGGCTTTACGACCAGTAGCTCCCCCCCCAGCGCCTTGAGACCCTAACCGGTGATTAGTGCGCTTTATAAATCTTGTGATTGATTGCATTTCTTTTTTCTTTACAACGCTAATAGCTCTAACTTGAGCAAATGCGAGACCCGTTGCATTGAACATGCTTGTTTTTAAAGGGTGAGCACAAAGCCCTCCGTCCCATTCTGTAATCTATCTTTAGGCTTCAAATCACACCCATGTCACGTCAGTCACTTACATTGGCTCGTAGGCTTGCCTTTTAAAAACCGCTTGCTTTCATTTGTGCATACGTCATGCCTTTCCCGGTGATTAGCCCACATTCACAGCACGGGTAAATTACTAAAAACGTACAAGGCTTGATTTTTTCAGCATGCTATCTGGACTACTTTATCCGTTTATTTTCCACGCAGTGCCATCGCGCTGCATTTTACATAGTGCGATAGTGCTGCGTTTTATTTCTCCTTTACAACGCTTATAGCTCTAACTCGAGCTAATGCGAGACCCGTTGCATTGAAAATGCTTGTCTGTAATGAAGTCAATACTAAGGTCAGACTTTCTATGAATATATATTTACAGCCGTCACCCACCCTCAAAAGAAAGTGAGGTGTCGAGTGGGCCCCTTCCAGGGCATAGACAAGTTACATGATTTTAGAGGAGTTTCAATGAAAATATATTCGCAGGTCTGATACAATTTTAAACCAGAACTCCAGAAGAAAGAACGTGTCTGCTACTTTATTACATACCATGCGCATAGAGAAAGCTCATATCCCCTATGTGGTCAAATCACCTGCCATGACATTACCCAGAAAATACAGTAAATTTAATCAAGTGTCAGCCAATTAGATTTTTTGACCACCACGTGGTACCACTGGTAGGTGTTTTTCAATCGAGATTCATGTGGTTTACAAGTAATCCACAATATAAAGTAATCCAGGACGGAAATGAACTCAAATGTTATTAGTGAAGAATGTTAGCTGCTTGGTTGCACTGATTTCAGGAAACAGGTTAAATTTCGCTAATAACACATTTGGATAACCTCCTTTTAGTTCATCTCAATTGCAAGTGGTATCACTTGTCACATAGGTAATCGATGAAAAATGCAAAAGCAGTTGAAAATGGAGATTGGGCAGATGAAGAGGGAAAAGGGGATGAGAGGAGTGGGAGGGAAAACACAGATGGCAACCAAGTATGGGAAATGTACGATAACCAGAAGGGAGAGCAAAAATACAGATGTTAGGAGGTGTGCAATTTAGTGTTACGCCAGAGCGCCAACTTTGGAACAGGTAAATCAGGTTCAAGTCCTGGTGACAGTTCTACAAAATCATGTGATTCTGATGGATACAACTACCTGTGGATTCCTCACCTAATGAATACTCCCATGGCGCCAGCATTCGACGGAAATCTTCTTACTAGTCTCTGCACGTCGACGAGGACGTCATTCTAGCCCACGCGACGCCGTCTGACGTCATACAGGCAATAAGAGGTCCTCGCCGACGTGCCGATGACAGTTCCCTTTTTTCCGTGCATTCGAAACGGTTATCTTCGAGGGAGCTACTGTTACCTTCGTGGTTACAGTGTATTGTCTGCTGCGTAGTCTTCTCTGCGGTAATAATGTCTCAGAGGAAGTCGGGTTTCAAGCCCTGTCGAGAGTGTGGGGGCAAGATGTCAGTTACAGATCCTCACTCCGACTGTCTATGGTGTTTGAGCTCCGACCACGACGTCTCGACTTGCGATTCATGTCAACACATGAATCCGAAGGCCCTCAAAGAGCGTGAGGCCAAGTTATTCATGGCAAAGTCAAAGAAGAAGGAGAAACATCATAAGAAGTCTTCTTCGCCAAGGTCTCACCGGCGTCATCGAGACTCCCGGCGCCGTAGAGACTCACGACGTCATTCCAGCAAGGAGTCTCGTTCGAGGTCATCTTCGGCTCGGCGTCGGAGGACTTGGGAGGTCAGCCCCACGGTCACGCCGCATCCATCGACGCCGTTGCCCTCTCCGGCGTCACCGACTTCGCCTGGTCAGGCGTCGGTGATTGAGGTGGTGCAGCCTCTTGTGTTTTCTCCGGCGTCGCAGACGTCGAGGCCGGCGTCGGGGTTGCCCTCGATCCAGGCACCCCAGTATCCGGCTTTTCCCACTCCTGGAGCCGATAGTACCGCGTTTCTTAATGCGATGTATACCATCTTTCAGCAGATGGCTCCAGGAGCTGCTCTGGCTGGTCCTTCGGGGCCCTTGGCCTTTTCGTTGGGTGATCCTGCGCCTCTTCGGCCGGCACCCTTTATGCCCTTTCTCCCTTTTGGGAATGTGGGCTCGGCGCCGGTGCCGGCGTCGGTGGCCGCTCCGGTGGCTTCGGATGTTTCGGCCCCGGAGGTTGCCCTTCCGTCGAAGTCAGGATTTTGCCCTGTGACTCCGGTTGGTCCATCGGCTCCAAGACCTCGTCCTCCGGCTCCTGCCTCGGCGCCGAAGCTGCCTGTGGCGCCGGACGCGGCGTCAGATGCTTCTGGAGATCGGCGCCGTTCTTCGACGTCGGCGGAGGCCATGTCGACTCCGCGTATCGAGGAGAGACTTCATTCGAGGAGGCGTGCTCTCCGTCTTTTAGAAGAGCAGGAGTACCAGCGAGTCTTAGAGGAGGGAGAGATTGAGGACTCTGGAGACGGACTACATGGTCTGGATACAGCCAGTGGGCTGGACACTTCCCCTGAGTGGGACCTTTCATCTCCAGGGGAATATACGGAGGAGGCTGCTTCCTTTCCTGCTGTGGTGAGGAAGGCAGCGAGCTTTTTGGACCTGCCTTTGCCGGTGGCAGAGGCGAAGCAGAATTTGCTGACAGAGGTATTGCATCCGGCCTCTGCTGCAGCTGAGCCTCTCTTGCCATTTAATGAGGCTTTGCTGGATCCGGTGTTGGAGGTGTGGAAGAAGCCGGTGTCTTCCTCGGCCGTTCATAGGGCTGTGGCCAGGAGGTATCGAGCTGCACCATCTGACCCTGGCTTTCTCTCTAGACACCCTACGCCGGAGAGCTTGGTGGTGCAAGCCTCCTGTTCCTCAAAGTCAGCGCCTGGTTCCTTCCCGACTGTGCCTGGAGACAGAGACTCCAAGAAACTGGATGCGCAGTCCAAGAAAATATTTTCGTCATGCAGTTTGGCGTTGAAGGCCACCAACGCAACGTGCATTCTGGGGAGGTACATCCATGCTCTGATGGATGATATTTCGTCTTCATTTACGGAGCTCCCCCAGGGTCTCTTGGATGTGGTCTCGGACGCCCAGGCTGCCGCGACCCAGATTATCCAGTCTGGGCTGGACACGACCGACTCGGTGGCCAGGGCGATGGGCACGGCTGTGGTGGCAAGAAGACAGGCCTGGCTCCGAAACTCAGGGTTTTCTGCGGATGTGCAGTCGACCCTGCTGGACCTCCCGTTTGATGGGGACAAACTGTTTGGAGCCAAGGCTGATTCGGCCTTGGAACGTTTTAAGGAAAGCAGGGCCACGGCTAAGTCGTTAGGACTGCAAGCTCCTTCTTCCTCTGCCTCTTCTAGATTTTTCAGGAGGTTTCGGGGATTTGGGCGTGGCTCTTCTTCCTCTTCCTTTCGGGGGAGGTTCCAGCAACCCGCCTCTTCCCTCCCCTATAGGTCATTTAGAGGGAGGGGGAGGGGTGGAGCCTCTCAACAGCACTCTGCCTCTTCCTCGTCCTCTGGAGGGGTGCAGCAGGGGAAGCAGCCTTAGGCTTCCACCGTTTCCCACTCACTCCTCTCCTGTAGGGGGAAGATTACAGCATTTTCTCCACAAGTGGAAGTCTATCACAACGGACACTTGGGTTCTCGGCATTGTGGGGAAAGGCTACGCCCTTCCCTTTCGGGAGTTCCCGCCCCTCATCCCGCCCCGCCCATCTTATTGTTCAGAAGAACACCTCCTGTTGCTAGAACAGGAGGTTCAAGTCCTCCTTTCAAAGGGCGCGGTAGAGTTGGTCCCAGAGCAGGAAAAGGGTCGAGGTTGTTACTCAAGATACTTCCTGATTCCCAAAAAGGATGGTCAGTTGAGACCAATCCTGGATCTGAGGATCTTGAATTGGTTCCTCAAACAGGAAAAGTTCAAGATGCTGACCCTAGCACAGGTGCTTTTGGCGTTGAACAAGGAAGATTGGATGATGTCTGTCGACTTGCAGGATGCTTACTTTCATATCCCGATACTCAAGTCGCACAGGAAGTATCTCCGGTTTGTGGTAGGGTCGCAGCACTATCAGTTTGCGGTCCTCCCGTTTGGTCTTACTTCAGCACCTCGAGTCTTCACAAAGGTGATGTCAGTGGTTGTGGCGGAGCTCAGAAGGAAGGGGATAGCAGTATTCCCTTACTTGGACGACTGGTTGATCAAAGCCAAGTCCCCGGAGCTTGTGTCGCATCATCTGCAGTCAACAACCCAGTTGTTGTTCGGCCTGGGCTTTTAGGTGAACGTGCCCAAATATCACCTGGAGCCCTCTCAGCGCCTCCTGTTCATAGGGGCAGTACTGGATACAACATTGAGTCGAGCCTTTCCTCCGCCTCAGCGGATTCAAGATATTCAGGAATTGGTTCCAATGTTTCGAAATGGAGCGGTAGTTCCAGTCCTCAAGGTCCTTCGTCTGCTCGGTCTGTTCGCCTCCTGCATTCTGTTGGTCACGCATGCTCGCTGGCACATGAGGGCTCTTCAGTGGTGCCTCCGAAGGCAGTGGTCTCAACACAAGGGAGATTTAGAAGGTACTGTCAAGATCTCCAGAGATGCTGCTTTGGAATTTAAGTGGTGGATTGCGGGCAACAATCTTTCACAGGGAAAGCCGTTCGCGCAGTCGCCACCAGTGGCCACGGTCATAACGGATGCTTCCACCCTAGGATGGGGAGCTCATCTGGGGGATCTGGAGATCAAAGGGCTTTGGTCTCCAGAGGAACAGGTGTTTCATATCAATCTGTTGGAGTTACGGGCTGTACGTCTGGCTCTCAAGGCCTTCCTCCCATCCCTTCGTGGTCAGTCGGTACAGGTCCTGACGGACAATACTACCACGATGTGGTACATAAACAAACAGGGAGGAGTAGGGTCGTACCTTCTCTGCAGAGAAGCTCTTCGGCTATGGTCCTGGGCAAAGGACCATCAGATTTGCTTGGTGGCAAATCATCTGGCCGGGGTCTTGAATGTACGTGCGGACAGTCTCAGTCGCCAATTCTCGGCAGACCACGAGTGGCGTCTCCATCCAGATCAAGTCTGTTTAATCTTCCAGATGTGGGGGTTTCCTCGGATAGATCTGATTGCCACTCGGGAGAACGCGCATTGCCCGTTATTCTGCAGCCTCCAGTATCCGATGCAGGGAGCGTTGGGGGACGCGTTTCAGATAACCTGGTGCGACCAGTTGCTTTACGCGTTTCCCCCCATACCCTTGATTCCTCGAGTGTTGAGGAAAATTCGCCAAGACCGGGCCCAAGTCATCTTACTAGCTCCGGATTGGCCAAGGAGGGTATGGTACTCCGACCTTCTCCAACTCTCACTGTGCCCTCCGCTCCGTCTCCCTCTCAGGGCAGATCTCCTCTTGCAGTCGCAGGGGCAGGTTTTACACCCCAACCTCCAGAGTCTGCACCTACATGCTTGGAGATTGAACGGGGCAACCTGAGTTCCTTCTCTCTCCCGCCTGATGTAGTGGATGTTATCTTAGCGGCCAGGCGACACTCCACTAAATCTATCTACGCTAATAGGTGGTCTAAATTTGTTATGTGGTGTGGAGAGAGACAGATTGATCCCTTACATGCTCATCTGTCACATGTTTTGTCTTTTGCACTGTCTCTAGCACAGAAAGGTTGTGCAGTGGCTACCATTAAGGGTTATTTATCGGCCTTGTCAGCCTTCATTTGTCTTCCAGACCAACCATCGTTATTTAAATCCCCTATTGTTCTCAGATTCTTGAAAGGTCTTCTGAATCAATATCCTCCAAAACCATTTGTTATGCCTCAATGGGATTTGTCCTTGGTCCTGACTTTCCTTATGGGGTCCCCTTTTGAGCCTATGCATTCTTGCCCCTTAAGGTATTTGGTTATTAAAACAGTATTCCTGGTAGCTATAACATCTGCAAGGAGAGTGAGTGAGTTGCAGGCCTTATCGGTTAAACCCCCTTATATAACGTTTTATGGGGATAAGGTGGTGTTGAGGACCAAGGCTGCTTTCCTTCCGAAGGTTGTTTCACCCTTCCATTTGGCTCAGACAATCACTTTGTCCACGTTTTATCCTCCGCCTCATCCTTCAAAGGAGGAAGAAAGACTACATCGCCTGGACCCAAAAAGGGCGTTGAGCTTCTATATCGAAAGAATGAAGGATATTAGGCTGGAGGATCAGCTGTTTGTCGGATACGTGGGCAAGAGGAGAGGAAAGGCAGTCCACAAGAGAACACTCTCCAGGTGGGTTGTTCTTTGCATTAAAATCTGTTACTCTTTGGCAAAGAAGGATCCGCCTGAGGGCATTAGAGCTCACTCCACCAGAGCTAAGTCGGCCTCTTCGGCCTTGGCCAGGGGTGATCCTGTGGTCGACATCTGCAAGGCCGCAACTTGGTCGTCCCTTCACACTTTTGTGAAACATTACTGTTTGGACTCTGAGGTCAGAAGGGACGGTCATTTTGCACGGTCAGTGCTGCAGGATTTCTTGGTTTGACCATTTAGGCACCCACCGCCGGGCGTGGTACTGCTTTGGGACTCTATTCATTAGGTGAGGAATCCACAGGTAGTTGTATCCATCAGAAGAACGAGTTACTTACCTTCGGTAATGACTTTTCTGGTGGATACATTAGCTACCTGTGGATTCCTCACGGTCCCACCCGCCTCCCCGTTGCCCTTTTGGTCTCTCCAAGCAATCCTTGAGTGTGCTCCTTTTGGTCTTCAAAGTTGCAATACATTTTGCATATATGATATTTGTATATATGTGCATATTTATATATAAATCTATATATATTATGTATATACATGATTCGTATGTATAAATATATTTATTTGTTTAAAAAAAAAAAAAAAAAAAGAAGGTTATAATAAATCTACAGCTATTTTATTGCAATGTTTCGTGATTTACAATATTAAGAGATGTTGCTTTGCTCTTTCATTACATTGGGTTATTATTATTCTCATGCACGTAAAAAATGTTGGTACTGTCATCGGCACGTCGGCGAGGACCTCTTATTGCCTGTATGACGTCAGACGGCGTCGCGTGGGCTAGAGTGACGTCCTCGTCGACGTGCAGAGACTAGTAAGAAGATTTCCGTCAAATGCTGGCGCCATGGGAGTATTCATTAGGTGAGGAATCCACAGGTAGCTAATGTATCCACCAGAAAAGTCGTTACCGAAGGTAAGTAACTTGTTCTTCTGGGCTAATCACCTAATCTCCCTGTGCCTAAAAATATGAATCTGACCTTGAGTAATGTAACTGGTGCTCATGTAGATTTGTCAGTGCCCTTGGGGCGAGTTTGCGGTCAATAAAACTTCAAGTAACTAAATACATAAAAAGAATCTAGGATGTAAGACATGCACATTGTTACGGGTATGGGGGAGATGGGCGTCAAAATGGTTAGAAGCAGGAGTTTCACCTTGCAACATTTACAGCGGGTGACAGGAAAGTAGTATAGTTGACAGAAGACTGGATAGTGGAACGATACGGGCAAAAAGTGGATGGTGGAAGAAGACTGGATGGAGTAGTGGGTGAGACAGCTAAATATACAGGAGATCGAAGGGGATTGGACAGGGAAAGTGAGTGATTGAAGGCTGTGAAACGGCAACTATGGGTATTGGGGAGTGGAGATCCAACGAGTTCCACAGAGGTGTCCTCATGCAAGGTGGATCACAAGGAGCATCCTCATGCAGATGAGGCCAACACGAGCAACAGTCTTGAATGAGACATAGAAATAAATTTGACATTTATTATAAGTAAAAAAGACTCAAATGCCAATATTAAGATATAATAAGGCATTTCACAAATATACAGATAGTCTGACAAGAGGTTTACTCAGGTCGTGTTGCTAGAACGTGTGAACAATAATGGCTGTTAGTAGCCTGACCCCACAATTATCAGCCAGAACCATAGGTGAGGGTGCATAACAAGGTAGTCTACAATGGCAAGCAATGCTGGTGTGGCGTGGAATTGCTTGTTATTTATGAGGACAGACTCCCAAATAAGGGGGGATCAATTTTTGGAAAGTCCATACCAAATGTCCACTATGCACTGCTAATCGCCTCCCACTGCTTAAGGCATCCATGTTTATGAGGTAGTCCCAGAGGAACAAACATTGGCAAAGCCAATAGGTCTGGCTATTTTAAAGGTCAAAGTGCTTCTCCTTTGATTGGCGAGTTCGTGTGTTGGTTGTGTGGCTGTGTGATTTTGTCATTGCAAAAATAAGGTGGGGGAATGAATGGATGGATAGATGAATGAGAGAACGACGTTGCTGTGTGTTTGCATGTGTGCATGTTTGAGTACTGAGTGCATGGATGGATGAAAGCCTGGATTAAAGGGTGAGTGAGTGCATGGCTGGACGCAGAGAAGTTATAACAATCTTATAAGCTGAAACTCCCGAGACCATTAGACTGTTTAACAATATGGTGCATCTGTAATCTGGTTACTCTAGGTGTGAACCCTGGATCTCAATCAACTGTGATTAGATATGTTCTCACACATTGCCCATATCTGGACAGTAAGCAGACGTGCTAACACAATGTACCAGATTCAATAAAATACACCACAATACAGAGCCATATTTACAATATATGGCCTGCTGCTTCTCTCTTCACCTGCACTGGTCACAAACAGGCTGCCTGGCACACAACTTTGCACCATGGTGCAGAGGTGAATGTGAGGTTTAGCATAGATTTTGTACTAGAAGTATCCCTTAAAGCACACAATTCTATACAATTTTAAAAATATTTCACACATTGGATGCATGCTGTACAGTTGTGTGAACTGTTTGGAGAAATACATATATTTCTTCAACTTTAGGCCTTCCTCAAGGAGACATTTGTGTACACAAAGCCTGGTGTGACAATTTTAGTAAGCTGGGGATTTGCATGAAAAATATGGGTACTTCCACTGGAATGCCCAAGAACAAACCAAGTAAATCCCCTTTGACGCAGAGTGGTGCAAAGCAGCACACATCACTAATCATTTGTCCAGCTCATAAAGGGTCCGGACTGGAAAGTAAATGCCCTTTTCAAGACTTATGCACTGCTTTGTATGACTTTGCAGTGGTGCCAAGCCTTGATTAATCTGCCCAAAGTATCTGAATGACACTGAGTAGAAGTGTATTATTAAACTGCCCGGTGGCACCTGAAAATATCTATGACCTTATCTGAGTCTCTAAGCCAGTGACGTGTGAACGTCTTCCCTCGTATGCCAAACGTCACAGGATAAAAAATGCCAATAACAAATGATGTAAATGCTGAAATTCAAAGTGGTGTGCCAAGCTTTTGTTGCCATTTGCTTACACGCTGTATTCTCACAGTATGAAGTCCTCAAATAAGTTCGCCATTTCTTGAAGATGGTAAGTATGGCTGAATTTCTTTGCAAACCTGGTAACAACAGGTAAGAGTATGCAACCTTGCAATACCAATGCTCTATAAATATTAGATTGCCTGCTCAAATGTTACATACAAAACACCGAAGAGGGTTGGTAGATCAAAGAGATCATTCATATGTGCTTTTCAAACACAGTAACACAAGTGTGCAACAGTACTGACAACAACTATTCACAAAAGTATTTCTGAAAATGTTTAAATCTTTAATTGGATAGCAATCACCTCAAATTTCCTAGTGAAGTGTTAGCTTAATTTTGCACATGGAATTTTAGAAAATGGCAAAGTCATTACTCCACTCTTGCAATAAAAAAGGATGGACGATTTAGTGTTCCAATGATCCTTTCTGTTCTTTAAGACGTGTTTTCCAAATTGGAGATAGCAGATAGTATATTGGCTATGTCTGGTTTGACTGCAATGCTACCAAAAGCACAATTTCTGCCAGTGATGTACATGTGCATTGCTATAAACAGTAGTGTCTGTCTTACTATTATTTACTAGTACTTTAATTTCTCATTGTCGAAGAGAGTGATTTTGTAATGGAAAACAACATACACTTTTTTGCAGACTGGACCACTAAGACGTCTATGACGTTGTGTATATTAGGAGCGTTCACAGGTAGCTGTTGCTTGGTGGACTGCATGTAGGGATCTGCCAGACCTGTCCAAAAATAAAATAAAAGTCAAAGTAATGTTTCTAAACATAAAAAATAATGAAATAAAATCGGAGAAAACACTGACCCACAACCTCTATTTTTGAAAGGGATTTCTTTTAGGGTGGATGTGCACATGTGCAGGAGAAAAATACCATTAGTGACAGTGGGGAAAGCCAAGTGACAGAAGTGGGCTCACCCACTGTCCTATGCTGTATAGTGTGGTGGGTGAAAGCAGAATGTGAATGGCAGTTTAACATACTAGTAGGTGAATACCATTGGCCTAAAGCCCATTTTTAGACTTGGCTGTTCTGCAGGGTCATCCCCGGACATTTTTCCTTCCTCCTTCAATTTTTGCTGGCTTCATATTTGTTGGCTTTAGGACTCTGCATACCTTACAACTGCTAACCAGTGCTATAGTATGTGTCCTCTCTCATCGAAACATGGCAGAACTGGCTTATACTCAATTGGCATATTTAGTTACTTATAAGTCTCTAGTAAAGTGGCATTACCTGTGCCCAGGGCCTGTAAATTAAATGCTACTAGTGAGCCTGCACCACTGGTTGTGCCACCCACTTAAGTAAACATGGCTCAGGCCTGCCATTGCAAAGCTTTTGTATGTAGTTTTCAACTGTCATTTCCACTTGGCAAGATAAACCCTTTGCCACCCCAGACCTTCATTTTTAATACATATGTCACCCATAGTATAGGCCCTTGACAGCCCAGAATGCAAGGTCGAATGTATTTAAAATGTTGGACATGTACGTTTAAGTCTTACATGTCCTGGTAGTGAAAGACTACTGCTGCAAGGCCACCTCTCCCTTAGGGGAACATTGCAGTTAACTTATTATTACATTTTATAAGTGTATTTTCGGAATGGGAACAGGTCACCCCTTCATGTTTGATGTCTCTGGAATCACAATTTAAAATCCTAACTCACGGGTGAAGTCAGATGTTAACTTGCAGTCCTGAAAATGCCACTTTTAGAATGTTGTCATTTTCTTGCCTTAGCCACTTGGTGCCTGCAGCTTGTCTCTGGGTCAAATGGGAGGGTGACAGTTGGACTTTGTGTATTTCTCCTAGACAGCCACACACAGTGGGGAGCTTAAGTGTGACTGGATGGGACGTCAGTGGGAGGATGAGAGGGAGGGGATGGACGCAGCCCCACTTACACTTAAATAGGCTGTGTTCTATCTCCACACAAAGGGGTGAATAGCACCTATAGTTAGTCTGGACCCAGGGCCAGGAAGGCAGATCACCTGTGTAAATCAAACCCAAACCCAAATCTCTAAAAGCTTCTCCCCACTTCCCAACTGGGTATTAATGCTGGACCTCAGACACCACCACTTCAGTCACTTCAGGACCTGTAGGTACTGCGCCAAGAAGGACTGCTGTGATGCTGAAAGGACTGACACTCTGGTGAACTGCTACACTGAAAGAACTGTTGTCCTGCTGTGCTGTCCTGATGGCCTCTTGCCTGGATGAGAGGAACCTGCATCTCCTGAACACAGAACACAGAGTGACTCCAAGGGCTAGTTTGCTGGCCTTCTGATCTGAAGCCTCAGAGACACAACAGGCTTCCAATTGCCTTGCATCTGTACCTGCACTCTGTCACCTGTGAGTCTACCCTGCTAAGTGGCGCCACCCCAGTCCTGGACCTTTGAAAGTAGGCTTAAGGTGCACTGTCAGCCTCTGTGGTTTCAGTGGAGCTGATACATCTCCTCTGCTGTATGGCACAAACCCAAGTAGAACCAGTGCACCTACACTGCTGTGTGTATTGGCCTCGTCTCAAAGACCCACATCACCACCACAGCTCGCATGGCCTTCATGACCCCCGCGCTTTGATACATCTTTGGCACAGGCCTTCACATCCCTCATCATCAGCAGCCTCAATGACAATGTTGGACTCCACATCGCAGCCTTGCAGCTCTCTGTTACCATTGCATTGCCCTGACTGTGTGCCATATTCTTGATGCCAGACTTTTCATCGCAAGCCTTTTGACTAGATTCACGATGATGACACAGGCCCTCACATCACTACCTTGTCGCATTTCAGAACTGAGGCATCGCTTTGGCTGTGTGACGCATCGTCAAAGTGGACCTCCGCAAACCAGGATTTAAGGTACTTTGTTCAGTGGGTCTCTGTAACTGGCCCATGCTCCATTGCAGTCGGCCTGAACTTGTGCCTCTGTCCCTGTGTGTCAGTTAGCGCAGTGTTATTTTTGGCACCATTTTCACTAAAATATTTAAACTTGAATATCTATGGTTGTACTAATTGTATTTTTGTTGCTTGGTCTTGTTTTATTTATTAAAGAAGGTTCTTTTTTTCTAACTTGGTTTGGGGTCCTTTTTTAGTTTTGTTGTCACTTTATTACTTTTTGAAGTGATGCACAAATACTTTACAGCAGAGGTCTTCAAACTATAGGGCCTCAAGTGGTCCCGGGGGGGAGGGGGCAGATGCTGGCCAAAAGAAGCATTATACAGATAACACTTTTTGTTTTAAGCAGAAGCATGTTATTGCTTTTTTAAAAAGGTAACAGTACTTAACTGCAATGTTTAAATAGGTGTAGACATATTTAAACATTGCCATCTTTATAAAATAATTGTAAAAAATTCTGAGGAGGGGCAATGATTTTTATTTTTCAACTGGGGGGGGCGCGGCATTAAAAAGTTTGTAGACACCTGCTTTACACATTGCCTCTAAGTTAAGTCGGACTGCGCTGTGCCAAGCTAGCAGAGCGTTAAGCACAGATTCACTTAGGGGTTAACGTGTGGCTTACCATGACAATGTTTTGTGGTTACTGCTTAACCAGCGCTCAAATCCCAGATAACCAACAACCCAATTTCTCACACGACTCTATGTATGTATGTATGTATGTATGTATGTTTGTGTGTATTTTTTAAGATTTTGTTTTTCCAGAACACCAAACCCAAAAATGCAATCTTTTTCATTTAGCAGAGCATCGGAGAAAGGTTGTTTGCTATAGCAGTGTGTTATGTATACTACAAAAACAGTAATGGATGTAAATTAACCGCTTCTGTGCCTTGGACGAGGTCACCTCGTCCAAGGCTACAGTTCCCGTGTGCCTTGGACGAGGTCACCCTGTCCAAGTCACAGGAACTTGGGGGAGCGCTAGCGCGCCCCCCCGTGCAAAAAGGTCGGGATGGAAGGGGAAGCCCTTCCCCTTCCACCCCGACCCCCCCCACAGAGCTTCCAGCGCGATTGAAAGAGAAATGCTCAGCATTTCTCTTTCAATCACGTGGGGGAGGCCCGGAGGGGATTCAAAGGGAAGGAAATGTATTTCCTTCCCTTTGAAGTCTCTCCCAGGGTTTCAAAAGCCGGATTGCAAGCAATCTGGCTTTTGAAACCCCACTAGACACCAGGGATTTTTTTTCTGAAAGTGACATAAGGGAGCGACCCCTTGGGCAAGGGTCGCTCCCGGGGGGGGGGGCATTTTTTTGGGAAGGCCTTTTCTGCCCCCCCTGGGGGAGAGAAACCTCTCGGGCACCAGGGATAATTTTTTTTTTTATTTGTTTTGTTTTTTGTATTTTTAGGTGGGGAGCGACCCCTTAGGCAAGGGTCGCTTCCCCTAGGGGGCAAATTATATTTAGGCCATTTCTGCCCCCCTTGGGGGCAGATTGGCCTATTTTGATGAGGCCAATCTGCCCCCAAGGGGGGCAGAAACCACTAGACACCAGGGAGTTTTTTATGTTTTCGTAAATTTCACGCAAGGGGAGGGGAAAATTTTATTTAGGCCATTTCTGCCCCCTTTGGGGGCAGATTGGCAGTTTTTTGCTACGCCAATCTGCCCCCAAGGGGGGCAGAAACCAATAGGCGCCAGTGATTTTATTTTTGGCGCCAATGTCATGCAGGAGGAGCGACCCCGTAGGCAAGGGTTGCTCCCGTGTTGTGGAGGGGTTGGGGGGGCAAATTTATTTTAGGCCATTTCTGCCCCCAGGGGGGGGAGAAACCTCTAGGCGCCAGGGCACATTTTTTTTTGTGTGTTTTTTTTTTTCGTTTGTTTGTTTTTTTAGCGATGGGGAGCGACCCATTAGGCAAGGGTCGCTCCCCTGGGGGGCAAATTGTATTCAGACCATTTCTGCCCCCCTTTGGGGCAGATTGGCCGATTTTAGGTCAGAAACCACTAGGCACCGGGGATTGTTTTTTTTGGCGCCAATGTCACGCAGGGGGAGCGACCCCGTAGGCAAGGGTCGCTCCCGGGTGGGGCGGGGGTTGGGGTAGAAAATTTATTTTAGGCCATTTCTGCCCCCCTGGGGGCAGATCGGCCTATTATTTGGCCGATCTGCCCCCAGGGGGGGCAGAAACCACTAGGCGCCAGGGCAAAATTTTTTTTTGATTTTTTTTTTTGTTTGTTAGTTTTTTTACAGATGGGGAGCGACCCATTAGGCAAGGGTCGTTCCCCTGGGGGGCAAATTGTACTTAGACCATTTCTGCCCCCCTTGGGGGCAGATTGGCCGATTTTAGGTCAATCTGCCCCCAAGGGGGCAGAAACCACTAGGCACCGGGGATTGTTTTTTTTTGGCGCCAATGTCACGCAGGGGGAGCGACCCCGTAGGCAAGGGTCGCTCCTGGGGGGGGGGGCGGGGTTGAGGGGGCAAATTTATGTTAGCCCATTTCTGACCCCCCAGGGGGCAGAAACCTCTAGGCGCCAGGAAAAAAAAAAAATATTTTTTTTTGTTTGTTTGTTTTTTTAGAGATGGGGAGCGACCCATTAGGCAAGGGTCGCTCCCCTGGGGGGCAAATCGTATTTAGACCATTTCTGCCCCCCTTGGGGGCAGATTGGCCGATTTTAGGTCAGAAACCACTAGGCACCGGGGATTTGTTTTTTTGGCGCCAATGTCACGCAGGGGGAGCGACCCTGTAGGCAAGGGTCGCTGCCGGGGTGGGGGGGGGGGTGGGGGTTGGGGGGGCAAATTTATTTTAGGCCATTTCTGCCCCCGTGGGGCCGGCTGAGCTAGAGACCAAAATCTACAGGTAGGCACTTTGCAAAAAACTCCTCTGTTTTCTTTAAAAAAATGTGATGTGTCCACGTTGCGTTTTGGGGCATTTCCTGTCGCGGATGCTAAGCCTTCCCACACCAGTGAGGTATCATTTTTATTGGGAGACTTGGGGGAACGCTGGGTGGAAGGAAGTCTGTGGCTCCTCTCTGATTCCAGAACTTTCTGTCACCAAAATGTGAGGAAAGTGTGGTGGAGGGGGTGGGGGGGCAAATTTATTTTAGGCCATTTCTGCCCCCAGGGGGGGAGAAACCTCTAGGCGCCAGGGCACATTTTTTTTTGTGTGTTTTTTTTTTTCGTTTGTTTGTTTTTTTAGCGATGGGGAGCGACCCATTAGGCAAGGGTCGCTCCCCTGGGGGGCAAATTGTATTCAGACCATTTCTCCCCCCCTTTGGGGCAGATTGGCCGATTTTAGGTCAGAAACCACTAGGCACCGGGGATTGTTTTTTTTGGCGCCAATGTCACGCAGGGGGAGCGACCCCGTAGGCAAGGGTCGCTCCCGGGTGGGGCGGGGGTTGGGGTAGAAAATTTATTTTAGGCCATTTCTGCCCCCCTGGGGGCAGATCGGCCTATTATTTGGCCGATCTGCCCCCAGGGGGGGCAGAAACCACTAGGCGCCAGGGCAAAAAAAATTTTTGATTTTTTTTTTTGTTTGTTTGTTTTTTTACAGATGGGGAGCGACCCATTAGGCAAGGGTTGTTCCCCTGGGGGGCAAATTGTACTTAGACCATTTCTGCCCCCCTTGGGGGCAGATTGGCCGATTTTAGGTCAATCTGCCCCCAAGGGGGCAGAAACCACTAGGCACCGGGGATTGTTTTTTTTTGGCGCCAATGTCACGCAGGGGGAGCGACCCCGTAGGCAAGGGTCGCTCCTGGGGGGGGGCGGGGTTGAGGGGGCAAATTTATGTTAGCCCATTTCTGACCCCCCAGGGGGCAGAAACCTCTAGGCGCCAGGAAAAAAAATATATATATTTTTTTGTTTGTTTGTTTTTTTAGAGATGGGGAGCGACCCATTAGGCAAGGGTCGCTCCCCTGGGGGGCAAATCGTATTTAGACCATTTCTGCCCCCCTTGGGGGCAGATTGGCCGATTTTAGGTCAGAAACCACTAGGCACCGGGGATTTGTTTTTTTGGCGCCAATGTCACGCAGGGGGAGCGACCCTGTAGGCAAGGGTCGCTGCCGGGGTGGGGGGGGGGTGGGGGTTGGGGGGGCAAATTTATTTTAGGCCATTTCTGCCCCCCGTGGGGCCGGCTGAGCTAGAGACCAAAATCTACAGGTAGGCACTTTGCAAAAAACTCCTCTGTTTTCTTTAAAAAAATGTGATGTGTCCACGTTGCGTTTTGGGGCATTTCCTGTCGCGGATGCTAAGCCTTCCCACACAAGTGAGGTATCATTTTTATTGGGAGACTTGGGGGAACGCTGGGTGGAAGGAAGTCTGTGGCTCCTCTCTGATTCCAGAACTTTCTGTCACCAAAATGTGAGGAAAATGTGTTTTTGTAGCCACATTTTGAGGTTTGCAAAGAATTCTGGGTAACAGAACCTGGTCAGAGCCCCACAAGTCACCCCATCTTGGATTCCCCTAGGTCTCTAGTTTTCAAAAATGCACAGGTTTGGTAGGTTTCCCTAGGTGCCGGCTGAGCTAGAGGCCAAAATCTACAGGTAGGCACTTTGCAAAAAACACCTCTGTTTTCTTTCAAAAAATGTGATGTGTCCACGTTGCGTTTTGGGGCATTTCCTGTCACGGGCGCTAGGCCTACCCACACAAGTGAGGTATCATTTTTATCAGGAGACTTGGGAAAACGCTGGGTGGTAGGAAATTTGTGGCTCCTCTCTGATTCCAGAACTTTCTGTCACCAAAATATGAGGAAAATGTGTTTTTTTAGCCACATTTTGAGGTTTGCAAAGGATTCTGGGAAACAGAACCTGGTCAGAGCCCACAAGTCACCCCATCTTGGATTCCCCTAGGTCTCTAGTTTTCACAAATGCATAGGTTTGGTAGGTTTCCCTAGGTGCCGGCTGAGCTAGAGACCAAAATCTACAGGTAGGCACTTTGCAAAAAACACCTCTGTTTTCTTTAAAAAAATGTGATGTGTCCACGTTGTGTTTTGCACATTTCCTGTCGCGGATGCTAGGCCTTCCCACACAAGTGAGGTATCATTTTTATTGGGAGACTTGGGGGAACGCTGGGTGGAAGGAAATCTGTGGCTCCTCTCTGATTCCAGAACTTTCTGTCACCAAAATGTGAGGAAAATGTGTTTTTGTAGCCACATTTTGAGGTTTGCAAAGACTTCTGGGTAACAGAACCTGGTCAGAGCCCCACAAGTCACTCGATCTTGGATTCCCCTAGGTCTCTAGTTTTAAAAAATGCACAGGTTTGGTAGGTTTCCCTAGGTGCCGGCTGAGCTAGAGGCCAAAATCTACAGGTAGGCACTTTGCAAAAAACACCTCTGTTTTCTTTAAAAAAATGTGATGTGTGCACGTTGCGTTTTGGGGCGTTTCCTGTCGCGGGCGCTAGGCCTACCCACACAAGTGAGGTATCATTTTCAGCGGGAGACTTGGGGGAACATAGATTAACAAAACAAGTGTTATTGCCTCTTGTCTTTCTCTACATTTTTTCCTTCCAAATATAAGAGAGTGTGTAAAAAAGACATCTATTTGAGAAATGCCCTGTAATTCACATGCTAGTATAGTCACCCCGGAATTCAGAGATGTGCAAATAACCACTGCTCCTCAACACCTTATCTTGTGCCCATTTTGGAAATACAAAGGTTTTCTTGATAGCTATTTTTGACTCTTAATATTTCAGCAAATGAATTGCTGTATACCCGGTATAGAATGAAAACGCACTGCAGTGTGCAGCTCATTTATTGTCTCTGGGTACCTTGGGTTCTTGATGAACCTACAAGCCCTATATATCCCCGCAACCAGAGGAGTCCAGCAGACGTAACGGTATATTGCTTTCGAAAATCTGACTTTGCAGGAAAAAGTTACAGAGTAAAATGTAGAGAAAAATTGCTGTTTTTTTCACCTCAATTTCAATATTTTACTTTTTCAGTTGTTATTTTCTGTAGGAAACTCTTGTAGGATCTACACAAATGATCCCTTGCTGAATTAAGAAGTTTGTCTACTTTTCAGAAATGTTTAAGTTTCTGGGATCCAGCATTGGTTTCACGCCCACTTCTGTCACTGACTGGAAGGAGACTGAAAGCACAAAAAATTGTAAAAATGGGGTATGTCCCAGTAAAATGCCAAATTTGTGTTGAAAAATTGGGTTTTCTGATTCAAGTCTGCCTGTTCCCGAAAGCTGGTAAGCTGGTAATTTTAGCACTGCAAACCCTTTGTTGATGCCATTTTCAGGGAAAAAACCACAAGCCTTCTTCTGCAGCCACTTTTTCCCAATTATTTTTAAAAAACCGAAATTTTCACTGTGTTTTGGCTAATTTCTTGGCCTCCTTCAGGGGAACCCACAAAGTCTGGGTACCTCTAGAATCCCTAGGATGTTGGAAAAAAAGGACGCAAATTTGGCTTGGCTAGCTTATGTGGACAAAAGTTATGAGGGCCTAAGTGCAAACTGCCCCAAATAGCCAAAAAAAGGCCTGGCACAGGAGGGGGAAAAGGCCTGGCAGCGAAGGGGTTAAATAACATGCCACACAAAATGAAGAGGTTTGCCGCAAAAATTTCATTTTCATGATGCAAAATGTCAATTTCTTTGCCACAATATCTTGGCTGGTCTGATCTATGAGCACCAGAATAGGGTTTTGTTGCTCGAGGTCATTCGCCATGACAGAGCCTGCTAAGGGTGACTAAAGCAAAACATAGTTATTACACAGCCAGCCTGAAAATCAGTAAGCCTTAAAAGGAAATACAAGGAAGTAAGACTTGGCTAAGCACCAAGTCTATAAAATAATACCACACAGAGCTCGACTGCCCAGTCCTACATTTCAGAAAGGATCTGCTACACTTCTCTTCAAGCAGCGATTCATCCACTCATCTAAAGTCTATAAGAGTTCAAGCTTTGCTTTGTCCCCCAGGCCAACCAGAAGAGAACACATTCCTCTCTACACACGTTCCTGAATCCTTCCTCTGTTATGCGTTTAGAGTTCTGCTGCTTGCCAACCAGATGTGCGCTTTCTAAGTACTGATAGATGCCTGGAAGTGTCAAATGAAACCACCTTCATTAGTGTAATTGGATCCATTGGTGGGAAAAATAGCCAAAGGCATGTTCATTGCACTTGCGTAATACTCGTAAACACACTCAGGGGTAAATGCATAAAAATGCAGGGAGCTGTAAGAACAGTCAGTAGCTTACACACTTGCTTTTTCCTCTCAATACAGGCAAAGCTGGCATAACATTAGGGAAGAAGTTCTGTAAAAATGCACCTTACTGGCACAGGAACCTGCAATGCAATGCAGAAGGGTGGAGCCATAAATAACATTGGCCATCACTAACCTTATGTAAAACATGAAGAGATTTTGATTTTCTATTGTTCTCTATATCAGTTGTGTGATTTATCAAGGTCGGGACGGACCAGGTGGGTCCCTGCATCGGAGAGTGCCTCAAATGCTACTCTGGTGTCGAGCAACAAAACAACATAGATACTACTGGTCTGCAGTTAATGCGGGGATGGCACAGCAGAAACCAGGAGCGTGAATGGCACTGATTTGAAAAGCAAGTCGAAGCCTTCACAAGTTAATGCAAATTTCTTTGCCTGACAGTGCATGCAACTTTAGGGTGACTGAGATCAGAGACAAGCCCACCTTACCTGGCCCTCAAGTAGCCCTACGTTTGAGGTGGATGTGCAAATTTGCTTAAGCAAAATGTCTCCACTCACAATAAAGAGTGGCAGTAGCTGAAGTGGACTGTGTTACTCACCCAAGCTGTATGCTGTGGTGGGCGGAAGCTAAATGTGAATGACATACCAACAGACCAATGGATGAAGAGGTCTGACTGAAAGCCCTTCTTTGTAAGTATGTATATATTTTTCCTCCCAAAATATTAATAAATATAATGATATATATATATTTTTATTAATATTTTGGGAGGAAAAAAATAAGCTCTCTGTGGAATCTCTGACTCCATCCCTGTCTGTGATGTATGCATGCAATGGCTTTCATTATGACAAATCCAGTGGTGCTCCATTTGTGGGAAAACCAAGGGCCAGATGTACAAGGCCCTTGTGCCACAGGAGCATCACTTTTTTGTGATGCTCAGGTGGCGCTGTGCAGTGTGCCACATTTATAAGGCAGTGCTAAGCCAATTTTTAATGCCACCTTGTAAATATGGACTCCTCCAACCCAGTTTTCTGCATCAGTGTGGCGTGCAGTGGGTGTTGCTGTGGCCGTTCCACTATAACACTCATTGCTTTTGATGCTGCTCCAGATGTACATTAAGGGCCTGATTCTAACTTTGGAGGACGGTGTTAAACCGTCCCAAAAGTGGCGGATATACCACCTACCGTATTACGAGTCCATTATATCCTATGGAACTCGTAATACGGTAGGTGGTATATCCGCCACTTTTGGGACGGTTTAACACCGTCCTCCAAAGTTAGAATCAGGCCCTAAGTCTGAAATCTGTGGCAGTGCCAAAATCTAACCTCACCCCAAGGGTGACGTTAGCTTGGTAACACGAGGAGAAATATTTCATTCTGCATCGTTTCTGCTTTTTCCATGTGTGCTGCATCCTGCAGCACACATAGAAATGGTAAAAATCCATGAATGATTGTTCATGTGTAGGACACCTTCCTGCACATAAACAATCATTCATAAGTGACGAGACGGTACTTCAATGTGTGCTGAAGATTGCAGCACCCATAGAAGTGCCAAATTGCAACTGCAGATTGTTTGTGGGCAGGAAAGAACACCTTCTTGCACATAAACAGAGACACTCTTGCACTATGGTGTTGGAGTTTGTTGACAAGGATGGGGAATCAGCAGTAACAGCTTTGAGGAACTTTGTCAGAGATATCTTTTATTGTGTGTGTGAAAGTTTGGTTGGACCAAACCTTTGAGAAGGTTTTTGATTCCTGTGATGACATTTCAATGTTGAATTAAATATAATCTGTCCAAGTGTTGATGATGTAGGTGAAAGCAGCTGGAGTGTATGACCTATTATGTGAGTTGATTCTCATATGGTTTGAATGAAAACTAACACTTAAAGGCAATCAACCATTTATGTGGCTGGTTTATTTGGGACATATACCAACAGCTTGAAGTCACCCAACAGCATGATGTTGTTAGGTAATGCTTTTTTTGCTATTGTGGGGACTGTTTGTAGTATATGAGAGAGGTAATAATTGATGGTTTGTAGCAGGGGAACACACTGGTCCACAGCTTGCATCTGCTATTTTTAAGCACTTAAGAGATTCAGAAGAAGTGGGCAGAAGATGTGAGGCAGAAGACCAAAATCCAGAAAGTCCACTGCGTAAGATGGGAACCAGGTCTCAGTTATCTTAATCCTTTAATTTTGTACTTATATTTTGTCAATGTGGGCCTTACATTGATTATGCTAATCTTAAGTTTCTCACGGCTTGGCGTAGCCACATTTGTTTGTTCAGCCTGGGCGCTGAATTGATTCTTTGCTGAGTATCCACATGAAGGTTGGTCTTGGGTTCTTGCTGCTTTAGATGTAGGTAGACTGGAGCATCTGAAGTATGTTCATAGTCAGCTCACTGTATTAGCTGGCATCAGATATGCTGAAATTTGTAGAAGGCAACATCTTTAGTTCTTCCTTACTTGTAATTCCAGCTTTAAAAAATCCTTAATAACTTAGGTAATGCAGATAGTAAGGGATTCCCCTGCCTCTGGGGGGCCTCATTGTACACAGAAGCCTTTGTCTATGCCAGGAATATGTCAGTAGGCTCCTGCTTGGTAATATCTTTACCCATAATATCATGGAATTGTTAGAAATGGGGTCTTAGGTTGGCAGTAAGTTGGCACTCTGTCCAAGCAAGGACCCTCACTCTAATCAGGGAAATGGAGATACACACTTAGGATAACCCATGGTCACCGCCTTGGTAGCTTGGCACAAGCGGTCAGGCTTATCTCAAAGGCAATGTGTAACGGATTTTACCAACACACACAGTAATACAGAGAAAACAGTACAAAATGGACACCACACCAGTGTAGAAGAATAGGGAATATTTATCTGAATCAAACAAGACCAAAACAACAAAAAAGAGTCTTACTCCATAGAATACAATGAAATGTTGATCTTACAGAAAGTACCTGGTTTGCATAAAAAAATAAAGCCGCACTTGCGTCAGAAAAGTCAGCAATGCATCGATTCTTTACTCACAAGTGAGGCTGTGCATTGTTTCTTCTCCGGTCGGGTTCTCGATGTGTCAATTTCCGGACGGGCATCTCGGATCCATGCAGGCTTGCATTGATCTTTGACGCCCAGCGATGATGTGTGAGAAATCCAGCTGTACGGTGTTGGAAAACCATGCTGCGTGGGGTTAGCATCGTTATCAGCAGCCGCAAGAAGGTGTTGTGTCGTTTCTCCAGCTGCGATGCGTCTATCTCCCAGCCGTGATGCAGGTGAAGCATCGATTTTAGCCACAAGGCTGGTGGCGTGCTGTTTTTCAGCGATGTTGCAGGTGGTGGGTTGAACTTTTCCCTGCATGTTGTTCTGTTCATGGATTTCAGTCTTGGTTCTGCCAACTTCACCTTTCAAGGGCCCAGAGACTAGATGGGGCACCACTTAGCAGGGCAGGAGTCTCAGCAGAGTCCAGGTGTTGGGAGAGAAGGTCTTTGATGGCCCTGAGACTTTAAAACAGAAGGCAAGCATGGGGCTACCTAGGGCCTACCTCAGGTGTGCCTTACATGTATAAAACGGGAAGATATAGGCTTGGCAAGTGGGTACACGAATTAGCAGTGCAAGACTGCACACACAAACACTGCAGGGGCAGGTCTGAGACAGGTTTACAGGGCTAATCATATGGGTGGCACAATCAGTGCTGCAGGCTCACTAGTAGCATTTGATTTACAGGCCCTGGGCACCTCTAGTGCACTTTTCTAGGGACTTATATAATTCAAATATGCCATACATGGAAAAGCCAAATATGTATACAATTTCACATAGGGAGCACTTGCAATTTAGCACTGGTCAGAAGGGGTACAGCAAAAAGTCCAACACACACAAGCAACCTGGGAAGCAGAGGCAAAAAGTTAGGGGAGACTACGCCAAGGATGCCAGGTCTAACAAGAATCTTATGCCTGAAAGCCACAGCTGGGTGCACTTGGTGGAACTGGGCCCAGCTAGGTATTGGGTATATACCACCTCCTCAAGTATCCTCTTCCATCGGCAAGCAGCAGGGCTCACTAGAAAATCCATGACAATACTTACTGGCCTTTAATAAGCCACTACCACCATTCAATGAACGTGCACAATTCTGGCCTTCTACCTACCTTTAGTTAACCACTCAAGAATGGCCCAACCAGGAAAAGACACTGGCACACAGGAAAGGCTCCCTCCCAGTTCACCAACCAATGTAGTCCACTCTACACTTGTTCCAGAGAGCTACCCCTCCTTGCCATTCATGTCTTTTTTTTATGTCCTTATTGATGGTGCTTCCACTTTGCTGTATATTGGCCTACAGTAACAGGCTACTTTGATTCAAAACGGGAAATGGTCGAAACTCCACATTTGCCATTTGAACACCTATTTTTCCTGGAGCTCATATCGCTATGACTCATACCATCTCATCTATTTGTGTTCCTCTCTGGTGTTCCCAGTCGTGATCTCCCTCAACTTTCATCCTTTGTCCTCACTGTGAAACTTGCTTCTGGCCATGGGCCTATATGGTATCTTACCTCAGACAGACTTTCTGGCCTCGAAGCAACACTGTTATTGCTCCTGGTGGACTATTGCTTTGGATTGGAAAAATCAGTGGAGACCCGAGCACTGGTAGAGGGCAGCCATCTTACCTGTGCCATGAATTAAAACATTTATAAATAATACTAAAACACGTTTCAGAATTTTTATTCTGCGCTGAAACTTTCTTGCCGGGATTCGAGGAGGAGGAGGTGGGCAGCAGCTGTGTGCTGCCATCAATCAGGGCAGGAGTCCTTTAAAAACTCGCAAGCGCTCCCGCTCCGCGGGACGCGCTGAAACTTTCTTGCCGGGATTCGAGGAGGAGGAGGTGGGCAGCAGCTGTGTGCTGCCATCAATCAGGGCAGGAGCCCTTTAAAAACTCGCAAGCGCTCCCGCTCCGCGGGACGCGCTGAAACTTTCTTGCCGGGATTCGAGGAGGAGGAGGTGGGCAGCAGCTGTGTGCTGCCATCAATCAGGGCAGGAGCCCTTTAAAAACTCGCAAGCGCTCCCGCTCCGCGGGACGCGCTGAAACTTTCTTGCCGGGATTCGAGGAGGAGGAGGTGGGCAGCAGCTGTGTGCTGCCATCAATCAGGGCAGGAGCCCTTTAAAACCTCGCAAGCGCTCCCGCTCCGCGGGACGCGCTGAAACTTTCTTGCCGGGATTCGAGGAGGAGGAGGTGGGCAGCAGCTGTGTGCTGCCATCAATCAGGGCAGGAGCCCTTTAAAACCTCGCAAGCGCTCCCGCTCCGCGGGACGCGCTGAAACTTTCTTGCCGGGATTCGAGGAGGAGGAGGTGGGCAGCAGCTGTGTGCTGCCATCAATCAGGGCAGGAGCCCTTTAAAACCTCGCAAGCGCTCCCGCTCCGCGGGACGCGCGCGGGCGGCGCCCGGGCGAAGCCCGGGCCAAGGGCGGGGCCGTCCTTGCCCGTCATTGCCAGGAAGAGGCAGGGCAGGGCCACCCCCCTGACATTTACTTTAAACTGTGGTCCCAGATAACCACTTTCTATTTGACTGCCCGAAGGACAAACTCAAGCCTATTTACACTGTGGTGGGGTAGCTTTCCCCCAAAGCTCTAGGCCTCTACCTAGTTAGTGGTCAATTTCCAATATTAACCTGCCTTTGCTCGCCCCGCTGTGATTTTACTTGATTCTCCCACTAAATCCAAGACCCCTGGTTCTTAGCAAAATGGGTCGACGACGCGGGGGGGGGTTGGATGGGAAATTGCACTCTAACCAAACCCTGGACGGCTTTTTACAAAAGGCCGTTGGGGAACTTGAAAGAGAAATAGAACTAGTACAACGTCGTCTTGCTGTCCCTCCTTCTGCATCCATTAGCTCAGCCCATGATAGCCCAGTCTCACAGCCCCACCCGCGACTAGAGCTCCAGTCTGCCCCGATTATCCATTCCCCTTCTCCGTCCAAAATTTTTCAAGAGATCCAAGATGATACTCCAATTGCACCTGCCATTTGTGCCGCATCAATTTCATTGGCCCAGTGTCCCCCCATAGAAGGTTCCCTTACTTTAACTGAATCTAATACCAAAGGGAAAAGGAAGCGTAGGGAACCTGTCCTCAAAAATAAACGATCTAGAACCTTGAGTCCCTCCAATCTGGCCCAATCTTCTATTAATGAAATGGCATCAATCTCCTTACACAATACCAATAACTCCCATGCAAACGACTTTATTAGGGATCTCATAAGAGATGAGCTCTCTAAACTACTTCTTCCTATCTCCAACCGTCTCCAAAGAATTGAGGACAAACTTGAAAGTCTTACGAGCAGTCAGCTACCAACAATTTCTTTACCTGTAGAAATTCATCCTAATCATGACTCTACTGTTGCCATTAGTCACACAGGCCAAATTCCCAAAACTTTTCCTCCTACTCTAAATCACGTCTGGCCTAGTCCTGCTAAAACCCCCAGCATCCTGACGAACAAACCCCATATGGCCTTAGCTCCCTTATTAAAAGGAACCGCCTCATGGAACAATCCAGCAACTAATTCACGAGACGGCCCCCCCTTTAGGGAATCCTCACAGCCAGCATACCAGAAGAAGAATAAGAGTTGGGACTCTCAAGAACCCAAAGTGCTTCATTTACCACCTGAATCATGCCCTTATGTTCTTATTATATCAAATGTTCCTGAACTCAAACCTTATTTTTCCGAATCCTTCACCGAACTCAAAAATAAGGTTATCCACTGGTTGCATGTGAATGCGGGGTTTGCTTTTTCCATGTCATCTTCAATACTGATGGTGAGAAGGGTGGGTGGGCCCTGGGTGGGTGGGCCCTCTAGCGAAGATCGGTTTTGGGGATTGTATTGTCATTAATTTTAATTCTCCCGATCTAGTCCAACGACTTTCTCTTAATGCCAACAGACTTTACCCTACAATTGGCAAAACTTCTCTTTGCAGGTTACAAGTGTTCTATCCTCCTTCTATGTCGTCCCGGAGTACTCAATCACCACCATTACACGGGGCCGGCTCGGCCTCTCACACACTGCCTACCCCTGTAATTGGTTCTAGACGTCCTCTATCCTCCCTCTCCGAGGCAGACTGACTAGGAGATGCCTTTCAGGATGCGGTTTTGTCTAACTGCGAAGCTGAGTCCATTTGCCCTATTGGTCTTAACATCTCGGCCGATTTTGTTGTCCCGGGTTCACCCAATAGTTTAATATGCCAAGCATCTGAGGAATGCATTTCTAATCAGTCAAACGCTCCCTATACCTTGGGTCACATCTGCATGGCCAACCCATCAAATCCTAACACTATTGAGGATATACCCAGCGAGGTTTTAAAGACTCAGAGTGAGAAACCTTCTGATCTTAATCCACCCGAGGGAAGCACCATGGTCCTTGACAGTCCCTCCCCTAGTACTCCATATGCCCAGAATAGAGTTGGGTCCTCATGCCCACAGGATCTCGATAAGGTGCTCAGCTGGAATATAGCTGGATTGGAAAGTAAATTACACAGCCCAGGTTGGGGTAACCTTATTGATGATCACTTGATTTGTCTTTTTCAAGAAACATGGGCATTAGAACCCAAATACAGACTCGGTTTTAAAAGCTTCTGGGTTCCGGCCCGTAAGTCATCTTCTGGGAGACCTTCGGGAGGGTTGCTCGTGTGGCTAAATATTTCTCTCAGGTGCAAGATAGAAGAATTAGACACTGGTTGCCCGGACTTGCAAGCCCTATTGTTAATGATTTCTGAAGAAAAACCCCTCCTTTTAATTAATATCTATAACAGGAATGTGAGTCCCCACTCTGAGTCTGACGTTCTCTCAAACTTGGACTATGTTCTTAAAAGTAATTCCCCATCTTTTGTTTTAATTGGTGGAGATTTTAATGTTACCTTCGAACCTAATCCTTTAGTCCAAGGAATCTGTAAAGAAGAGGATGCCCATTGGGGCATCCCCCAGTTAGTCTCCAACAAAAAACCAAGATTGAACAAATCTGCACGCTTTTTGGCTGACATCGCACTAGCTCATGGCCTCCGAGCCTGTAATGGCCGCTCACACTCGGATGCTATTTTGCGACCCACTTTTAGGCGCGGAGTACATAGCAGTCGCATTGACTACATACTTCTTGATATCCGTCTTTGGTGTTACATGGTAGATATGAGGGTAGATGAGCAGCCTGTGAGCGACCACGATCCCCTGATTCTATCAACCAGAGGTCTTTTTCCTTCGTTTATAGTGCCTCACTCTAGGTCCAACGTGTCCCAACTGGCCCTAACCAATAATAGACGCAATCTAAAATGGGAATCTGTTATCTCCTCCCCTAATCATTTAGCATCTATCTACAGTTTGCTTGTGAATCAAATGGAGTGTATGATCCGGTTAGATGAGTCCGAGGAGGGCGATAGCCTTCTTACAGCCCACACTGATCTGTTCCAATCTTTAAAACAATTTTTTACAAAAGAGTCTGTTAACAATTCCAATAAAAAACACAATGCCCCTTGGTTCAATAATTCCTGCAGATCAGCACAACTAGCTCTCCTGGATGCAATTAAAGAAGGCCATGCTGCGACGTTGAGAATAGCCAGGGCCGCTTATAAGAAGGAATGTTCAAAGGCACGCAGAAGTTGGGAGGAGGCCAGATGGGCCACTATCCTGGTTTCAGCCTCATCTAATAATACTTCCAAGTTTTGGAAACTAATAGCTGATAATGACAGTGACTCTCCAGCCGCGCCTGGCTCTACAATCCTCTCAGCAACTTGGGTAGAGCATTTTGGGCAACTTTATGGAGGTCCACCAGATGTTTCTCTGTGGCCCCCCAATGATTCATCAAACCAAGAGATCATTCCAATTTCTTTTTCTCTTTCCGAAACTAGAGCTGCAATAGACTCCCTGAAATGGGGGAAGGCGCCTGGCCCAGATAAAATTCCAGGTGATCTATATAAATCTAGACCTGATATATGGGCTCCCTACCTCAATTTTATCTGCAATACTATTGCAGCAGGCGCTCCAGTTCCATCTACTTGGAAAGGGGCAGAAATTGTACCGATCTTCAAAAAAGGAAATCCAAACATTCCGGCTAACTACCGTCCAATTAGTCTCCTCGATAACTTCCAAAAAATTTATGCTAAACATCTTCTGTCCCACCTTGAGGAATGGATTATTGAGTCTAAAGCCCTTTCTGATTTACAAGCGGGCTTCAGACCCGCTGTGAGCACAGTTGACCAAGCTCTAAGATTTATGTCAATAAAATGGAAGAATGTTGACCTGGGGGGGGGCAACCTTTACGTGGTCTTTATAGACCTAAGAGCTGCATTTGACCTGATCCCCAGGAATCTGCTGTGGTCATCATTATTAAACATGGGAGTGCCATTTGGCCTCCTGAAACTCATAGCCCAGTTGCACCAAAATACCTTTGCCCAAATCAGGTGTGGACAAGGGGGCGAGCTGACTGACCCTGTAGCTATCAAAAAAGGAGTTAGACAAGGTTGTGTTTTGGCACCTACTCTTTTTCTGCTCTACATCAATAATTGCATCCACTACCTAGAGAACTGCATAAATGATTCTCCAAAACTAGGTGGGAAAAAAATCCCCTGCCTGCTTTATGCAGATGATACGATCCTACTATCAAAATCACCAATGGGAATTCAACACCTAATTAACCAGTTCTGTGCTTACTGTAGTGATTATGGTTTAGATGTAAATATTAAGAAAACTAAATTTATGATATTCACTACCTCTAAAAAACGACTGCGTACTAATATTGAGATGAATTCGACCCCATTGGAGAAAGTTGAAGAGTTTGATTATTTGGGTTTCAGACTATCTACATCGGGTAAATGGAAGGCAGCTATTGACAAGGGGGCTCTGATCATAAGCCAAAGAGGTGGGGCCTTAGTCCGCAGATCTAGAAAGGCACCGAGCCCCCCTCTGAACATTCTTGCGGAGATTTATAATGTTCAAATCAGAGCAGCAGCCCTATATGGAGCGGAACTTTGGGGGTCCCACAAAAACCTGGACATTCTGCAAACTAAGGAAAATATCTTCCTTAGGCAGGTGTCCAGGCTAGGTACGGGCACTCCAATGACCCCTTTAAGGCTTGACCTTGGTTTAAATGGCATTAAAACTATAGCGGCCTTAAGACCCCTTTCCTACTGGATTCGTCTATGGAAATCTGCTGAACTAGAACCATATAAGCTGGCTGTAAGAGAGTTGATAGCCGCCCCTAAGGCACTGGAGAGAATCCCTTGGCTGAAAGAGATGAAAACTGCCTGGGACAAAATGGGTCTTCCCCATTATTGGAATCACCCGGATCAAATCTCTGACAAGGCTAGGAGATTTGTTACGAACAGATATTGGGAGAAAGTTAACGAAGATTCCCTGCACCAAAAGAGGGCGGGTAGGTTAACTATGGATTTTCTCCAAATTAAGCATGAACCCTGGGCTGAGATTTTCCTGAACCTCCCTATCCCTCCGTATGCCCGTGCTCTATACCTGCAGTTAAGATATGGCACATTGCCTACCAATGGTTTTACGGCCCATTGGCCATCTAACATCGCTACAAATGATAGGTGTATCTTCTGTCAACTTTGCAAAGAAACATCAGAGCATGTATTATTCTTCTGCCCTTTGTACAAGACACCAAGAAAGAGGTGGATTATTCCCCTCTGTAAAAACATGTCATTTCAGGACAGAGTAACAGCCATTAGAATCTGTACGCATGATTCTTCTCCCAGGGTTGCCATTCCAGTTACCAAATATTTATCGGAGGCCTGGTACATCCGTCGCAAGTTCATAGCATCCAAAGGCTCCTGAGCCATTTCTATATTTGTTTTCAGAAGGATTTTAATCTTCTTTTTTTATCCTTTTTGTATTGTTTTTAGTTGGAAATTTCCATTATGAATTTGTTGCTTTCTCTATGACTACCAAGACTGCACAAGCCCATATAGCCTTCTCATATAGTTATCCTGTTGTTTTCTTTGATTGGTACTTTGATAATGTCGTCTTTTAGTCCAATCAGACTATCTTTTGTCTTTTTTGTCTTTTGGTTGTGCATACTGGTCCTCCAGACAAAAAAGTCTTATACTTCAGTTTTTAGCCCTGTCCCCTTTTTTACTATATTTATTCATGTTTTATTTTATTGTATTTATATATTTGATGAAATGCTTTGTTTTGTTATTCTTATTGTTACACTGTTTTGATGTCTATTGGTTTTACATTGTTACCATGTTTTTATTACATCCCTTTTTAAGTATGATTGTTATTATTATTTTAAATGGTCTAGATTTCTAGACCGAATGAACTTAATAATAAAATATTCTGCTAACTACAACTTTTTGAAACTATTAAGCTACTGTTTAACTAATTCCAACTTTATGTATATTTAGGAGAAATCGCTCAACATATCTCAACGGGAAATATATGTAACTGTCAAAAACATTTTTAGAAATCATATTTTCCATTGTCAATTAATTAAAACCATTGGAATATGTAGAATGGTGAACACAGCATAAATCTAAAAGCACAAGAGTTCGTTTAAAGTACAGAAACTAAATACAGTGTTCATCCCAGGGACGGACGAAAATTAATACAAGGCATCAGTGTTGCTCCCAAAGATGAAATGTAAACATTCTTAAACACAACACCCCAAAATCTAACAAAATTTCTAAATTTACCCCAAAACACACTATTAAAAACAGTAATCTCGCAAATATATACTTTTGGAGTCACAATCAGACAGATGTCTATTAAATGCCATAAGGTCTCTATAACATTCATGCAGTGTCTGCCTAGCTCAATGGTTGATCTAGTCCATCCCTCTTTCTGAAATTCACACATGGCATTTGTCAAAAACAAAGCCAAATTGACAATAGATTTTGTGTAGGGTGGGATATTTTTGGTGTGGCTGAGGTCGGCTGATGGAATGTGAAGATAAAACCTTCATATCATGCTTTCCTTGTTAAAAGGCCTTATAATCTCTATAAAAAGAAATAGATTTTAACGGATCCAACCGTGATGTTTTAAATGAGGAATACGTGGTAATTTACATCCAGCCACCTTCGAGTTTTATTTACATAATCACATCTGACAGATGTTGTTTTCAACTCAGCTCATATAAGTGGGTTCATTGGCCCATGAGGGCAGCCCCACTAGAATTATGTTGCAGGGAGGACCACATTATGTGGCAGGGTTGATTAAATTATGGAGCAAGAAAAGGCAAATGATGCGACCTAATATGGTACATTTTATAATAGCAACACTTCATAATTTTGTTTTGTTCATATATTAAAAGTGTCTGGGCAAAGGTTTTACCTCATTAGTACCAATTTGACATCCAGAGTAATAACCAACTGAAGGATGATCAGTAAACCTTTGCATAGGGCTGTCGACTGAGTGAGGACACAGACCTCCATGATTTTAGTAACTTCTGATCAGTTTGAGCTAGATTTGTTTTTTGCTCAAATCTGCAGATTATCCTGAGGATGATTGATTATGTGGCAATTGCTATAAAGCCATTACTGTGCAGAAATGTCTATGGTTCCAGAATTGTATAAGTTCAGACGTCTTGCATCAGGAGTACTCTTTATGTGGACCGGAGCTACATATTTGTCCGCAAGGCTTATGTATGTTAAAGAAAATGAAACTCAAGTCTCATTTGAGACTGCCACAATTTGGTTCCGAAAACGTCTTTTGTATTCTCTGCCAGGGGCGGCTCCTCTGTTAGGGCGGAGGAGCGTTTACCCTCCCACTAGCGGCAGCAGCCGCAAGCCTTTTACTAAAAAACAATGATAAACTATGTTTATTATCGATTTTAGTAAAAGGGGTGGGCCACGTGGAGCCCCTCAGAGCGCATGTGTGTTTAGCCAGCTTTATTTCCCTATTTCCCCCCAGCCCCCTGCCCCCTGCGTGGCGCCCTCCCCTTCTGCGTGCCGCGAGCCGTCAATGTTCACTGCACTGGGCAACATCCAGCAAGCATGACAGTGTTTTGGGGAAACTTTCATACTTTCATGGTCGTTTGTCAAGGTCAACATGATTTTACTTTTAATTACTTTTAACTTTGGTGACACTTGCTAAAGCAGAAATCAGGCTGTATTTTAGTCATAGCAGGGTAGATAGTCTACCCTAGGCTGACGAACCAAACCGACCCTGCTTTAAAGAAAACTTCACTAGAAATACGCCATAGACAATGTAAATTAAGCATATAATAATCAATTAGTACATCAATAACCACACCAGTTTATTAAGAAGTTAAACATTTATTTCCCCACAGTAACAATGCTAGAGTCATGAAAATAATTCTCAAACTCAAATGATACATGTATAGAAACAACAAAGGCTGATTTAGTTGGCGCATGAATCTAAGCTTAAACAATGCAAATAAACATAATGGTGGTCATTCTGACCCTGGCAGTCTTTGACCGCCAGGGCGGAGGACCGCGGGAGAACCGCCGACAGGCCGGCGGTGCTCCAATGGGGATTCCGACCGCGGCGGTAAAGCCGCGGTCGGACCGGCACCACTGGCGGGGTCCCACCAGTGTACCGCCGCCCCATTGAATCCTCCGCGGCGGCGCAGCTTGCTGCACCGCCGCGGGGATTCCGACCCCCCCTACCGCCATCCAGATCCCGGCGGTCGGACCGCCGAGATCCGGATGGCGGTAGGGGGGGTCGCGGGGCCCCTGGGGGCCCCTGCAGTGCCCATGCCACTGGCATGGGCATTGCAGGGGCCCCCGTAAGAGGGCCCCTACATGTATTTCACTGTCTGCTGCGCAGACAGTGAAATACGCGACGGGTGCAACTGCACCCGTCGCACAGCTTCCACTCCGCCGGCTCGATTCCGAGCCGGCTTCATCGTGGAAGCCTCTTTCCCGCTGGGCTGGCTGGCGGTCTGAAGGCGACCGCCCGCCAGCCCAGCGGGAAAGTCAGAATTACCGCCGCGGTCTTTCGACCGCGGAACGGTAACCTGACGGCGGGACTTTGGCGGGCGGCCTCCGCCGCCCGCCAAGGTCAGAATGAGGGCCAATATCTCAATGGTTATACAACCATAGCAATAGAATCTGAGCAAGAGAAATTGAATACATTGAAGTAACAAACAAAAGGAAATCAATGAACATGCATGAACGCGAGAGTAGTCCCTCCCTAAACACTAATTAGCATCAACATGTTGACCTTCATGTAAAAGAACTTAGTAACACGAATTTGGAAAACATCTAGCTAAGGCGCTAGCAAAAATCGCAGCAGTATTATGATATTAGCAGTTGGTACCTGAGAAACAAAGACAAATAACAATGCACACTTAGGGCCATATTTATACTTTTTGACGCAAAGCTGCGCCGGCGCAGCTTTGCGACAAAAATGTTAACGCCAGCTAACGCCATTTCGATGCGCCATGCGGGCGTCAAATTTATACTTGGACGCACGGTGGCGCAACCAACAGGTGAGAGTCATTATTTTGTGACGCACACAGTGGCGTCAAGTCGTAAAGAAAACCAACGTTTACGCGACGCACATCACTGTGGGTCGATTTACGACAGCGCAACCCGGAAAGCGCTGTTTTTTTTTTACGCAATAGCGTCAAATTTACCCGCGAACACTGCCCTTTCAGCAGAGGAGAGCCAAAATGGATCCCAGATGCCACAACAGACCCCAGGAAGATGACAGCAGACCAGGAACCAGCCAGGAGGACCCATACCGGAACCAGGACATTTTCAGAAAAAAAAGAAAGTGTTGCTTCAGTGCAGAGGAGCAGGAAATCCTGGTTTAAGAGGTGACGGAACACCAGCACCAATTGTTCATCACCTCTAAATTGCCAATCAGTAGGAGAGAGGCCATATGGCAAAAAATTGTGGACAAGATCAACAGTGTGGCTGAAGAACGCAGAACAGTCACCGAGTGTAAGAAACGCTGGCATGACTTCAAACGTAGGACAAAAGAAAAAATGGCCAGGAACAGGAAGGCAGCACTGCAGACTGGAGGGGGGAGTCCAGCACACCAGGAGGCCCTGGACCACATGGAGGACGTGGTCGCAGCCGTCATCCCTGAGGAGATCGTCACAGGGATTCAAGGACAGGACAGCGCAGACTATCACGACACAACGCACATGCAGGGTAAGTCGCATGGGGAATTAAAATGCAATAATGATACATGCAACCGGGGGGGAATACCTACTACACAATGCATGTAACTCAGTATATATATGAAGTGGCATGGGTAAAGGGGCATGGCAGGGGGGCATGCCCAGCACAGACTGAAGTTGGGGCACGACAAAATACAGCACCAACAACAGTCCCATGGGGCCATACTGTAATTACAACAATAGAGCCAAGGGAAAGCAGCGACAGGTGGGAAGGCCACTATGTCAAACTCACATCCAGGCACTCGTCAGTCAAAATGTATCCTACATCAACTAGGTCCCTATCAGTAATCCAGTAGCCAAAACAACAACTGCAATGTAACTGCGACAACAGTTGACAATAACACCTCTGATCTCTGTGCAGCTATAGTAGAAAATGGCAGGAACCTCCCCATGGAACATACATACCTAAATTAGGGGGTGAGGATGACATCTGCAACTATTTATACAGGGAGTGCAGAATTATTAGGCAAATGAGTATTTTGACCATATCATCCTCTTTATGCATGTTGTCTTACTCCAAGCTGTATAGGCTCGAAAGCCTACTACCAATTAAGCATATTAGGTGATGTGCATCTCTGTAATGAGAAGGGGTGTGGTCTAATGACATCAACACCCTATATCAGGTGTGCATAATTATTAGGCAACTTCCTTTCCTTTGGCAAAATGGGTCAAAAGAAGGACTTGACAGGCTCAGAAAAGTCAAAAATAGTGAGATATCTTGCAGAGGGATGCAGCACTCTTAAAATTGCAAAGCTTCTGAAGCGTGATCATCGAACAATCAAACGTTTCATTCAAAATAGTCAACAGGGTCGCAAGAAGCGTGTGGAAAAACCAAGGCGCAAAATAACTGCCCATGAACTGAGAAAAGTCAAGCGTGCAGCTGCCACAATGCCACTTGCCACCAGTTTGGCCATATTTCAGAGCTGCAACATCACTGGAGTGCCCAAAAGCACAAGGTGTGCAATACTCAGAGACATGGCCAAGGTAAGAAAGGCTGAAAGACGACCACCACTGAACAAGACACACAAGCTGAAACGTCAAGACTGGGCCAATAAATATCTCAAGACTGATTTTTCTAAGGTTTTATGGACTGATGAAATGAGAGTGAGTCTTGATGGGCCAGATGGATGGGCCCGTGGCTGGATTGGTAAAGGGCAGAGAGCTCCAGTCCGACTCAGACGCCAGCAAGGTGGAGGTGGAGTACTGGTTTGGGCTGGTATCATCAAAGATGAGCTTGTGGGGCCTTTTTGGGTTGAGGATGGAGTCAAGCTCAACTCCCAGTCCTACTGCCAGTTCCTGGAAGACACCTTCTTCAAGCAGTGGTACAGGAAGAAGTCTGCATCCTTCAAGAAAAACATGATTTTCATGCAGGACAATGCTCCATCACACGCGTCCAAGTACTCCACAGCGTGGCTGGCAAGAAAGGGTATAAAAGAAGGAAATCTAATGACATGGCCTCCTTGTTCACCTGATCTGAACCCCATTGAGAACCTGTGGTCCATCATCAAATGTGAGATTTACAAGGAGGGAAAACAGTACACCTCTCTGAACAGTGTCTGGGAGGCTGTGGTTGCTGCTGCACGCAATGTTGATGGTGAACAGATCAAAACACTGACAGAATCCATGGATGGCAGGCTTTTGAGTGTCCTTGCAAAGAAAGGTGGCTATATTGGTCACTGATTTGTTTTTGTTTTGTTTTTGAATGTCAGAAATGTATATTTGTGAATGTTGAGATGTTATATTGGTTTCACTGGTAATAATAAATAATTGAAATGGGTATATATTTTTTTTTGTTAAGTTGCCTAATAATTATGCACAGTAATAGTCACCTGCACGCACAGATATCCCCCTAACATAGCTAAAACTAAAAACAAACTAAAAACTACTTCCAAAAATATTCAGCTTTGATATTAATGAGTTTTTTGGGTTCATTGAGAACATGGTTGTTGTTCAATAATAAAATTAATCCTCAAAAATACAACTTGCCTAATAATTCTGCACTCCCTGTAGAAATAAGACAAAGGCACCAGTACACTCAAATGCCAATGCCCATACTTGACACATACATCAGCCAAAGTAAACAGCAATAGGAGCCACACAGCACTGAGGACACACACATGCTGCATACGTCAGGGTCCCTCACGTGCCTGGCTAACAAGGCTACATCACTAATGTCATACTGCTCAGACAACAACATTGAGGAGGGGACACATGCAACTGGTCACTGAAACACACCTGCACAGTCTGACAACCAAATAGGACTTTGATACGATATACAGGGCAATCCAATTAAACACACATTACCCAACATCATCTAGAAACATCAACAATGTTTACATCCATACCACATCCTAACATTGCCATGCATAGGATATGCCACATTACATGTACATTTAGGTCAATGTGAATAAAAAGTGTTTGGGGCAGGTCCTGAGAGGCAAGTGTGCTGCCAGGGCATTCACAACACCCAGAGCCAGTCAAAGTGTAGTGTGGTAAGTTTTACGTATACTTTGCGCATTAGCTTCAGGCTTTAGGCCTTTGTGCACCCTGCCCTGAATGTACTTTTACTCATTTGCTTACATCTAAGAGCCTCTGAGCATTTTGCACTAAATGCTTTTTATTAGGCTTCGTATCAGTTAATTTTGCAAATAGCCAGTTCTACGGTGTTGATTTTTTAGTCAAATCACACTGTTTTGCCTACTTCAGCACTGCAGTTTGCCAGAACATATTCACTCTGTGCTCCAGTCAAGGATACAGTCTGGTACATTGCTGATAGACGTGGTAGGAGTTAAGATTTGGCATTCATGCGTAGGGACACGCAAGAGGGAGTTTCCGAACAGGGAACCACAACTAGACGCTGCCTGCCTTGCTGCAGATGCTGAACCAGATCACAGGCCATTGCTCTGATATGAGGGCTGATGTCTCCCCAGTGATTCAGACAGGCAAGCTCGAAGCTTAACATGCTGTGCTCTAAATAGAACAAGCAGAGGGAGAGTAGAAACAGTTAGGCACCATGATAGCTTCGTTCAAATGTTTTACTCTCCTGGTGACTATTTCAATTCTACCATGTTGTATTGTTTGGGTTATTGTGGCTCACACCTAATTGTCTAAAAGTCAGTTGTTTTATGAAATCATCATATAAAACAAATACTGTCTTTGTCATTTGTGTATGAAATAATACTGGAAAAGAGAGAATTGGTTTGGATCTGAGTGACCACGACTTCCCTGAGAAGTTCCAAAGATGTCATGCGCTCGGCTGTCTAATCATTTCTTTGCCGTGGGAGACATGAGGCACTGCTAGTTAGCCAGAGCAAAAAGAAAGAATCAGGGTTACAGAGTTATTTACAAGTGGGTCAGACTCAGTCCCCCACACCATTAGCTATCCTGCTGCCTAGAAAGCCAGTAATCTCATGTAAGATAATGAGAGCCCATGCAACAAAATGTCTCTCCATAAGAATAGATATACACGGAGGGACGCGTAGGACAAAAAGATGGCTATTCCCAAATTGGTACAAAGCAACACCTAGAGGCAATTAGGCAGACAAGTCCGATAACTCTATATCATACATGTGACACACAGGTGGGCCATAGACCTATAACAATGCCCATATGAAGGACAGCAGATACCAAGACCAAACCAGAGCACAAAGTTAAGTCATCCAAAGGCTTGCATCTTATTGCAAAATTGTCACAACACAGACACACTAATTGTACCCTGTTTCATTGCGGGGGAACATGGATCTCCTGCTGATATGCCTGTCCCTGATTTCCCTGATGACATGGATGACGAGCCCATAAATATTTCCCAGGAGACCATCCAAAAGGTCCTTGAAACCCTCCAGACCCCACCTTCAGTCACAAGGAGGAGCACAGAAGAAGCAGCCATCACAGAAGAACCACCCACCACCCCAATTGTAAGACCTGCCAGCTCCAACACAGCTGAGGACTCTGACGACACTGGCACCAGCTTTGAAAGAACTGTAGTTGGGGTACAGCGGGAGCTGGCCAAGGAGGTGCGGGTGGGGATGCAAAACATGGCAGCCAGCCTTGAGGGGGTGCGGTTGTGCATGACGTCATTTGCAGATCAGGCAGCTGCTACGCAAGCCCGAACATCTCTCTTGCAGGAACTTGCCAAAACACTGAAGGAAATCAGCACAGCTGTCATCCAGTTGACACAACACCTACAACTGCAATCCAGTCAACGTGTGCACGAATGCAACATTGAACCCCTCAGGGCCGACCTGGCTGCCTACCATCGTGATGTGGCTGCCATTCTCAAAAACCAGCAGGCCCTCCTTGCTGCAGTACTGCCCTTAATAACTCCACAGCGAGCAGCCCCCGGGATGTCTGCCTCCACGTCTTCTAACACTGAGGTGTGTGTTGCCCCTTCACAACCAACAACAACAAGGACAAACCAGGCAACACACACATCAGAAGAAGAAGACATGGAACAGATCACATTCTCACGGAAGAGTACCCGGAAGCACTAGTCCCTGCACCATGGCCTACTTTGACCAAGGTCCTACGTTTTGTCAAATGCCAGTCTCACTACAACTACACTCAATGACTGTTCTGCAATCCACTGCATGACTTGTCACCATTGGCAGTGAATGTCTCTCTCCTACTATTTGCCAATTCCTGTCCCTCTGCACTGTCTGTGACATCACCCCAGCATGTCAGGAGCATCATCCACACCCCTTCTGTAGGATCACCATGTAAGAATGCACCAGAACGGACCCAGCAAACATGGACAATGGACATTTTGCACTACAGCACCTATAAATAAATAGCACTTGCACACCTAATATGTCTCTGTGTTAATTCACACTTCAACTGTGCAGTACATAACTCCAAAGTGCCTGTGTGGCAATCATGTCGATTGTCAATACAACTGTCCTGACATCATGTAGTCTGATACATCTGTGCAGTGGCCAGGATTGCATCATAGCCTTACCATACTGAGGAGAATAACTGATGAAGGGACTAACCACACACAATCATGCTGTGTTGGACAGAATGATGCACCATCTATAGCAATTCTAGTCAACTAATGGTGGCTGAGATATGTAGGCACCATGCAATACTAAAACATGAAATTATGCTGCAAAATGTAAGCAAACATAAACAAATAACACTGCATCAATCACCCTTTCTGAGTATACTTCCATGAAGGAAAGTCATGCAGAATTAGTACACACATGATGTAGGTCAGCAATGAAGGCAACAAGACAAGAGTGTTAACAACACCTCATCTACAAAGATCTCCCTGAACATCACACTGCAGTCCGACCTATGAAATTACCCACAATAACAAGTCTGGAAGCACACTTTGTGAAGTAGAATACATACTCACCAACACAAAACCTTGGTGATCGATGCAAACTACCAATGGTGGGTCTCCCAAATGGTGGATACTTACCAAGTTATCACACGGGTAGCTGGCATGTTAAACCTCCATTTTCTGGGGATGGCTAGCATAGGACACTAATGTCATACAAAAACATTCACCTACACTGATGTCAAGGCCATGATAAAGTAGCACCTAACGCATCATGTAAAGTTTATTACTATTTATTCACACAAGAGGCAACTAAGGGAAAAGTAATACCTACACTAATCTAACCTGACTACTACTAACCCACAACTGTCCCTAACTAACCTAAGCTAAACTTACTCTACACATATAACGAAACGATCTAAACATCAACCCCCCACCCACCATTATGAGACAGGACACATGCAGGACAACACTTACTAACCTACACACATACTATACTATCCTAAACAATCATATATTTTTTTGTATTTTTTTTTTTGTTTTTTTTTTTTAAACAAACAGGAATCCCAACTTTGACCCCCACCCACCCACCCACACAAAAATTAAAGATAGAAAGAATAAGGACCCCCCACCCTCTTCCCTAACACTAACTAACCTAATTACCTATACTAACCTAATACTAATCCCCAAAACCCAACTATCAGTACAAAATAGGAAAGAGGAGAGAGGGGAGGGGTAAAAGTTAAACAAGGCAAATGTCCTAGAGGTTGGCCCTCCGTAGGGTCCGCCTGATGGAGCTAACCCTTTTTTTAATATACGCCACATCCTGGCTTAGCTTGTCCACCTTAGTAAACACCTTGTCCAATTTCCGGCTCAATGCCAGGAATGCGGCTGGGTCCACAGGAGGGGCTGATGCTGTTTGTGTGCCGGCCGAGGTGAAGCTTGTACCAGCAGTTGAATGCCCACTGGACTGTCCTGGTTGTAGAACATGGCTGGGTCCAGGTCTTGAGGATGAGCCAGGGTCCACTGTTCCCGACGTTGCTGGGGCCACTTGGGGAGACCTGGTGTATGTGGTGTTGGTGGCTGTTGTGGGCAATGTAGGCCCACCGTGTGGTGAGGCCCACCATGCCCCGGAGGCCCGATCTGATTGATATTTTCGGGCCATCCTCCGGTACCCCGACTGCACCTGCAGGATGTGCCTGTATCGCATGGCACGCCTCTCAAATTGGTGTCTATCTGCGGCACTCATGTTTGCAGCTGTGAAGAGAAATGGCAAATATTTACCTTTGGAATTGCATTGGGTGGAATAGCACAATGGGTTATTTGTACATTACTTGTAATGTATTTGTTGCAGCAATTGTCACAACATAGTTCACTTAAAGGCTAAGAGGAAGTACATGTGAAGCCTGCATACATAAGGGCATCTCACACCTAGCATATCCATGTCTCTACATGATGGATGACATCACCCTAAACTACTCATCCAAATAATGCCTAATGCATCTGACATTATGGCTGAACCTCTTCCGCATACTGACTTCACTACATATGTCCCTCTATGTGCTAACTATCACAACCCTCACTCAATGCCATTCTTAATTTGTTGTTTGCTAATATTGAACCCATGGGCCATAACCGAATGTGTACACTAGGGGCCAGATGTAGGAAGACGGAAAATTGCGACTTGCAATTTGCTATGCAGAACGGTGTCTCCGACACCGTCTGCGAGTCGCTATGGGGTCGCAAAGACCCACCTCATTAACATCAATGAGGTGGGTCCCAATTTGCGCCCCCTTAGCGACTATGGGCACTCACGGGGATGGAGGCCTGCTGGGAACAGCAGATCTCCATGTCCGTGACTGCTTTTAAATAAAGCAGGTTTATTTTTCCCAAGTGTAGCCCGTTGACCTTAAAGGAAAACGAGCTGCACTTAGAAAAAAAACCAAAAACTTCAGTTTCGGATTTTTTCAGGGCAGGTAGTGGTCCCTTGGACCACTGCGTGCTCGGAAAAATTTTTTTTGAGTCCACTCAAAGGGGATGGGTTCCTATGGGGACCCCTTCCAGTTTGCGAGTGGGTTACCATCCACTTCAAGTGGATGGTAACTGCGACTCCCTTTGCGACCACGTACTCGGTCACAAATGGAATTGCATACCACTGCGAGTCGCAAATAGGAAGGGAACATCCCTTCCTATTTGCGAGTCGGAAATGCATTTTGCGAGTCGGTTCCGAATCACAAAATACATTTCTGCATAGCAAACAGACGTTTGCGACTCACAAAGGGCAATTTATGCCGTTTGCAACTTGAAAACTGTTTGCTACATCTGGCCCTAGGTTCTAAACAAAGTTGCAAAAGGTCACAAGTACGTGTAACATACTGGTTGCTACAGTCCTAGGTACCCTATTCCCAATCACATGGCAGTCTTTGAGGGTGGGGTGGGAAGAACAACCAACAATCCCATGTTCAATGCACACCCAGGAGTGTATAGAAAGGTCAACAAGTATGTGCCTTCACACACAACACCAATGAAGGGCTAGCAACACGTTGGAGTCAGCCAAACATTGTCATATCCAAGGTCCACACATGTCAAAATGCTCTGACTCAGGCCAACATCACATACTATCAGTGAGGCATGTTTTACAACACACACAGAGGAGCAAGAACACCCATGATCATGAGTCGACTGAACACCTAGGCCATTGCACTCTAGTCACACACACTTCTAGTTCAACTAGTGGAAGTACATGCCCCCGGAAGACCCAACCTACAGTGTACACAGTCCATCCTCAACTAGGAAGCTGCACATTTCATAAAAGCCATTTGCCAAAGCTATCTGGGAGAATGTCAGTCTGATATGCAGACTCAGTTCAAGCCAAGTCCCAGAGCAACTCTTACATTAACCAGTGTATTCCACATGACTCATCCCATTCCCCATAGCGGCCCAACTGGAATGACCTACAGCCCCTAAATCTGAGAGATGGCTAAGTATTGGTCAACCGAAACAGAAGTGATATTTGAAATCCCACTAAAGCAACAATGACAATGAACAGCCAGCGCATCAAATCATGAATTCTGTTGAACACACAGTAGTCCATCATGCATCACTAGCAAACAATAAATATAGCACTCAGGCCACACTCACTGTAGGTATCGGGGTCCTCAAAATGTGCCACTTCTCCCACTGTGTATGTGCTGGTCCACCTGTAAAGCATGAAAGGAAGAATATACTCAGACTCGGTGCTCTGACAAATAATTGCAGTTACTATGACACTGTGTGAATATGACATGGTAATGATACACTTTCCCACATGCTCATACTGCATGGATGAATTTTTATTCAACATTAACATTGGATGAGTCTCCTGCTACAGTTACACACCCTACTACACACATGCAGTGGCCAGGACAGTCATGTGTTGTCAAAGATACCCCTCCATTAGTATGCCCCAACAATAATGGCTTGCATACATCTCATCATGTGCATCCCAGAGGGACATCCAAAAGCTGGTTACTTGAGGACTGCATGACCCCTCACAATCAAACAGGCTAGGTGGACATTTTCAACACACAGCAACCAGACACACATGTGACATATGTGTGGACAACATAGCTGACTTCATGTGACGTGAAGGCACCACACATTTATAGCATCATCATGGGTTTACAATTTTCTGTCTAGCTATGGCGTCAACATATGTAGGTATGTTGTTTCTACATGACTTTCTCACTGGCCAATATGACCTGTAGGGTTAAAATAGAGGCATTAACGTGTCGCTTGTCTGACACAAAGGCAATACAACATTACATACAGCTACAGGCATCCGGTATGTGTTGAAAACATGAGCCATCTGACTGCTAGCATTGGACTTCCTACACATTGTGCAACAAATACACATTAGGTTTCCCTAGCATTATACACAGTCAGCTACTTATCTAGCAGATTGGGTAACAATCATCACATGTCCCCACACAGATTTCATTTATTCACATGTAATTGATTTGTACTCACCAACATGGCCACCAATCCTGATTCCCAGGTGGTCCAGCAGGTCCTGCTCCATGGATATGAGATCAGCCCAGCGGTGCTTCAGTTGATGCTCATTCCTCATGCTCCCGGACCAGGTGATGGCGCACCTTCCCCCACCGGACTTTCCGTGCCTCCGTGTGACACCCCTGAATCACACGGCCCCCAGCCTCCAGCATGAGTGGGAGGAAATGGCAAACGAGCCAAATGAATCCCCCCAATTCCTCCTCACCCATCCTGGCAAGCCGAGGCCTACCTGACATATTTACTAATTTAAAGGAGAAAAATTAGATAGACAAGTAAAAGTGGGAAATTGGGAAAGGTAGAGTAGTGAAGGAAAAAGAAAACTTAAGAAAAATAGCGCAACTAACCCCAAAGTTAAACTACCCAGAACAGACTCCCACAGACAATACAAACAAAAACAGGATTGGACAAAAGTACACTAAACAGACTAAGACAATATTAGACAACAAGACTTTGATCACAAAAAGACAAAATACAAGGTACACAGGACACAAAAGCAGTTAAACACAGGACTACACTTTTCACACAACCACACAGTCTAGATAAATCTGAGACTGCAAAGTGAAAGTGAAAGTTAACTCACAGTACAGATTTTGTAAACAGGATATCCTATTACATCACTTCCTGCATAAAATGGCCACCGTTTTTATTTTCCCGTTATGCGTCATATTTTCACGCATACACATTGTGCGTCATATTTTTTGACGCATAACATTGCACATAATGCAGAGTCAAAATTAATTTCTTCATTGTTCCCTTACATTATTGTGAGGCTGAGTTTACAGTTCTAGTGTAGAATTAATAAATTAATAAGGTACATGACATGTCCACCATATTGTCCATGTTGCGTCAAATTTCCACGCATACAGCATGGGCGTCATAATTTTTCCACGTACAGGAGTGCACAGAATGCAGAGTCAAAAAATATGATGTGAAAATTAATAAATTAATAAGGTACATGACATGTCCAACATATTGTCCATGTTGCGTCACATTTCCACGCATACAGTATGGGCGTCATAATTTTTCCACGTACAGGAGTGCACAGAATGCAGAGTCAAAAAATATGATATGAAAATTAATAAATTAATAAGGTACATGACATGTCCAACATATTGTCCATGTTGTGTCACATTTCCATGCATACAGCATGGGTGTCATAATTTTTCCACGTACAGGAGTGCACAGAATGCAGAGTCAAAAAATATGATATGAAAATTAATAAATTAATAAGGTACATGACATGTCCACCATATTGTCCATGTTGCGTCAAATTTCTACGCATACAGCATGGGCGTCATCATTTTTCCACGTACAGGAGTGCACAGGATGCAGAGTCAAAAAATATGATATGAAAATTATGATTTCATGGCAAAATATGAGAATTTTTTTTTTAAATTTATATTTAACTCTGCATCCTGTGCACTCCTGTACGTGAAAAAATTATGACGCCCATGCTGTATGCGTGGAAATGTGACGCAACATGGACAATATGGTGGACATGTCATGTACCTTATTAATTTATTAATTTTCATATCATATTTTTTGACTCTGCATCCTGTGCACTCCTGTACATGGAAAAATTATGACGCCCATGCTGTATGCGTGGAAATGTGACGCAACATGGACAATATTTTGGACATGTCATGTACCTTATTAATTTATTATTTTTCATATCATATTTTTTGACTCTGCATCCTGTGCACTCCTGTACGTTGAAAAATTATGATGCCCATGCTGTATGCGTGGAAATGTGACGCAACATGGACAATATGGTGGACATGTCATGTACCTTATTAATTTATTAATTTTCATATCATATTTTTTGACTCTGCATCCTGTGCACTCCTGTACGTGGAAAAATTATGACGCCCATGCTGTATGCATGGAAATGTGACGCAACATGGACAATATGGTGGACATGTCATGTACCTTATTAATTTATTAATTTTCATATCATATTTTTTGACTCTGCATCCTGTGCACTCCTGTACGTGAAAAAATTATGACGCCCATGCTGTATGCGTGGAAATTTGACGCATTATTAAATTATGTCTTCATTTTTTAAAGTTGGGGAAGGAAATTTGTCATGGCCAAACGGTGCTATGTGATACACATTTGTGGTTAGCTATGACACATGTCCCTTATTGGATGTATAGAAGGCATTCACACTGTAATAATTATGATACCTTCAAAAAATGTATTAACTATATTTGTACACATATTTTGGGTAATTGCTGATGGCTATTTTGAAATGATGAATGGCATACCATGATGTATTCCTTCTCAAAAATGTGTCCACAATTATCATGGTAATGCATTTATCTATATTCCAAACAGGGAGTGCAATAGTCACTTACAGTTTTTATGGGGCTAACCATGTCCTATTATGATTTTGTGTATCTGATTTGTGTTTGACTTTTTACATGTAGGCCACACATGCGCCTTATGCATGTGTTTAGTTCACAAGTACATGATTCTTGTATATTTGGGGGGCGGTAGAGGTGGACTTAGGCCCCCAGCACCCTAGGCATTGCCCTTCCAGATTTGCTAATTTATCCATGGCTTTCATTTATTCTGTTATGCAAAACCTGCAGCAGCAGGCTAATGTAAGGCCATAGGGTATGAATCACTGTTAGCCATTCATTCATCTCATTTGCCCATTTGACGTTTGCACTATTGTTGATTTGGAGCAATCTGACATACCATTTTGCAATGACTATGTTTGCAAAATCTCAGCGTTCCTCATGTGCTGATGACAAATAGGTTGTTGATGTATGTGGTCCTTTATGCATTACCTGGTTTAGTGGCATGTTACATTTTGCCTGCTAGGTTCGAACTGGGACACTACTGTGATGGGCAGCTTGCAAATATTTGGTTGATTGGATGACATATGTTTATATGTGTGTGCGAATGTGGATCCACTATCACCTGTCTGGGTGTATGTTGTCACTGTAACTTCAAGGTCTCCTCATGAGTTAGTGGCAGCTAATGTTGTTCCAATTGGGTATTGTTTATATCAAAAACTTGAGAGAAGCCATTGAGGACATGGTCACGTACACATGGATGGTCCCACCCTGTCACTGAACACATGTAATGAGACTTTCAAATGATCTACATTTTTGGTCTGAGTGAGAGACTGTCTCGGGTGTCTGGATCAGGCATGTGTAATTGCCACATTTGTACTCCTGTTGGCCTCGGTGGATGGTAATGTATCATGTAACATCCTACCCTCTGTGCAGACATTTGTGATGTTTTCTTTTTTGTGTGATGAGTGTTATGTCATTATTGCTCAATGAGACGACATTCTTCTTCAGCAATTTCGAACTAAAGGTGGGCAGAAATGAATAGGCCAAAGCATGATGTGGTGTTTGTTATCTGTGTTTATTTACAATTGTGCAATAAGTGTTGATATAAGAAATTATGAAAAAAAATTATTGACAAGCTGTTGGCGCCTACGCACTCCTGCTGCCGTGTTTGGTTGTTCCCCCTCCTGTTGCAGGCCAGCATCCTCCTCTTCGTCATCTTCAGGCATGTCTGGGTTTGGTTCAAGGAGGGGAATGTTCCTTTTTACACAAATGTTGTGCAATATGGCACAAGTGAGTATGATCTTACAGACCATCTCTGGGGAATAGAGTAGGCTACCGCCAGTGATGTCAAGGCAGCAGAACCTTGACTTTAGGATCCCAAAGGTCCGCTCAACAATGCTGCGTGTCCTCTTATGGGCGTCGTTGTATCCCCGCTCTGCAGCAGTAGTGGGGTTCCCAAATGGTGTCATTAACCAAGGCTGGATGCCATACCCCTGATCAGCTGAAATAGAAACACAGAATGGGATCCATTGGATGTAGAAAGCACTCTTGTACAGACCTTTGATTGCAGTAGTTGTCTTGTGTTGTCTGTGACTCTTTTGTGTACTAATGTGACAACCTATACTTGTAGGGTAAAAGTTTTGCATTGAGTTTTTTCCTTGGCTGAGCAAGTGTTTGTTAGCTAGCGGTTTGTCAGCAGTCTGTATTTTTTTTCAATAACAGTGTGCCCTCCCTTGCATTGTGACTTGTGATAAAGGTGTCCGTGTGTCTTCACTGGGGGTGAGATGACAATTCCATGCAGAGTTAAAACATGAAAGTGTAGTTGAAACGTTCATATGAAAGTACCCTGGACACCCCATACCTTAAGACTTATGCAATGTGTTAATGTACAGGTTATTGTGACACTTCCAATTTGCAAGGTGACATTTAGGCAACCACACTCATTAATGTCTTCACATTAAGCTGTGGAGTACATTCCAATGTGCGACAGGTTCAATGGTGACTTCTGACACATGGCTAGTGATGTGAGTACCTCAGTGTGTTCCTGGCTAGGTGTTGCTAATGTGGTGTATGTGTTGTTTGTCCTAGAGGGTTGCTGTGCAGTGTGTATATGAGTTTGATTTTTGTCCTTACCAACAAGTAGTCCATTGCCATACCGTCCATCCTGGAAGTGTTGGTTGATGGTGCAGTGACGGAAGATGAATGCGTCATGTACACTCCCAGGATATTTAGCCACGATGTTGCTGATCAATCCCTGGTGATCGACTATGGCCTGCACGTTGATTGAATATGTGTGCTTCCTGTTGCGGTAGAAGTGTTCAGTCGCAGCAGGTGGCACAAGGCGTACGTGTGTGCAGTCGATTGCACCAAGGACGTGTGGGAAGCCACTGATGGCGTAGAACCCCTGTTTAGTTTCCTGCTGCTTCTGCAGTGTGTTAGGGAAGCAGATGTGGCGGGGTGTCAGGCGAATGATGGCATCCAGTACTTTTGGCAGGAATGCAGAGAATGATGGTTGGGATATTCCACCAACCAGGGCACCAGTTGTCTGAAACGAGCCACTTGCCAGCAGGTGAAGTACAGCAAGCAGCTTTGTTTCTGTTGGTATGGTGCGGGGTGTCACCAAAGTGGGGGCCAACTGCTGTTCGATATTTCTCAGCAGCTGCTGAATGGCCTGCCAGTTCAACCGGTACCTCTGTATGATGTTGTGTTCCCTGAGGCCATGCAGGGTTGTTCTTGGGCGGAATATCCTCTCCTGCCTTCTGCGCTGTCTTTGGGGTCCCTGCTGTTGTTGTTGTGGCTGCTGTTGTTGCTGCAGGGCTCTGCGTCTACGTGCACGCTGAAGAAAAATCACCTCCATGTCTCCCTGTTGCTGCTCTGCTGCTCTGCTGCTCTGCTGTTTGTTCTGTGTGTTCTGATTAAATACAGGTGTGTTTCCCCCATTTTAACGCCTGTCCTGACCCAGGCGTTAAATTTTGACGCACATCGGGTTTTGCGTCATTTTTTTGCTCCACCTACCGGCCGGGAGTCCTTATTGCCCGGAAGCATAAATACGACGCGCGGCCGTGTGCGTCGTTTTTTGGACGGGAACGCCTACCCTGCATATCATTAACGCAGGGCGGGGTGCCGCTTCCAGAAAACGGCGCACACTGCGGATTTTTCACGTGCGCGGCCTCGGGCGTCAGGGTTTAAATATGGGGCTACGTTTGCGCTGATTGTGCGTCAAACTTTTTGACGCACATTCGGCGCAAACGGAGTATAAATATGCCCCTTAATACATTTACCCAATCAGTAAGTATTAGACTTTTCATCCTTGGCGTGGTCTCCCTTAACTTTTTGCCTCTGTTTCCCAGATTGTTGATGTGTGCTGGACTCTGTTTGTGCTGTTTTTGTTACTCTGGGCACTTAGTCACTGCTAACCAGTGCTAAAGTGCAAGTGCTCCTATACAAAATGTGTATGTAATTGGTTCATCCATGATTGGCATATTTGATTTACTAGTAAGACCCTAGTACAGTGCACTAGAGGTGCCCAGGGCCTGTAAATCAAATGCTACTAGTGGGCCTGCACCACTGGTTGTGCCACCCACATTAGTAGCTCTGTAAACATGGCTAAGACCTGCCACTGCAGTGTCTGTGTGTGCAGTTTTAAACAGTAAATTCGACTTGGCAAGTGTACCCACTTGCCAGGCCTAAACATTCCCTTTTCTTACATGTAAGGCACCCTTAAGGTAGGCCCTAGGTAGCTCCAAAGGCAGGGTGCAGTGTATTTTTAGGGTAGAACATATAGTAATGTGTTTTTTACAGTGAAATATTGCTTAATTCGTTTTTCATTGTTGCAAGGCCTGTCCCTCTCATAGGGTAACTTGGGGGCTACCTTTAAATATGATTAAAGTGTAGATTCCCTTTTGGAGCGGATAGACATGTGGAGTTTGGGGTCTCTGAGCTCACAATTTAAAAATACATCTTTTAGGAAAGTTGATTTTAAGACTTTTAGAAAGTGGGCATTTTCTTGCTTAAACCATTTCTGTGACTCTGCCTTTTTGTGGATTCCCTTTCTGGGTCAGTTTGTCAGTTAGGCTGGTTGCACCTCTCACTAGACAGTGACACAAAGGTAGTTGGGATGTAGCCTGCATATTTTGATGAGCCATCTGTGCTTGGAGGGAGGGGAGGAGTGGTCACTCACACCTGAAAGGGCTGTGCCTGCCCTCACACAATACAGTCTCCAACCCCCTGGTGTGTGTCTGGGGCCTGGCCTGGGCAAGGCAGGATTTCACAAACAAGAGAGGCTTTCCTTTGAAGTAGGCCTACTTCAAAGGGTAAAATGGGTATAAGAAGAGCACCCAAAACGACAGACTTTAGAACAGTTCTGGAACCTCTGCCTGAAGAGCTGAGGAAGAAAAGCTGCCCTGCCTGTGACTGTGCTTTGTGGAGCCCTCCGGCAGTTGCTGCTTCTGCCTGTGCTAGAGGACAACGACTGGACTTTGTGTTGCCTTCCTTCTTGAGAAGATCTCCAAGGGCTTGATTTAGAGCTTGCCTCCTGTTGTTTGAAGCCTCAGGGACAGCAAATAATTCTCTCTGCCAGCACCTGGAGCCTCCGGAGAAACTCCTACTCTGCCAAGTGGTGCCTATCCAGTTCCTGGGACCCTGAGAAGAGAAGAGAAGCTGGCAGCCCAAGAGTGAGAAATCCACACACAGACTGCTTTGCACGGAAAAGATTGACGCAGCTCCAATCTGCCGCCGGCTTTGTGGCTGAAAATCAAAGCTTGCCTGCAACACAACCGGAAGATCGATGCATGCGGCTAGAGAAACGACGTGCAGCATCGCTAACGGAGATCGCAACCTGCGCTGCGTGTTTTTCGGATCATTGTGCAGCTAAATTTGTGACGCAAACACCGCTGGGCATGTAAGAACAATGGAAGGCCTGCCCGGACCCGGGAGTGCTGACCGGATCGATGCAACACTCTGCTACGGAGAGAGGAACCTGACTAAAGGAAAAACAACACATGTTATCGCTACTGAGTAAAATCGACGCATTGCAAGCCCTTTTTGACGCACACTTGCCCGTGCAGGGTTATTTTTGATGCACCCAAGGTACATTTTCACTCTAATAGCGTTAGCGTTGTGTTTAAAATTACATGAATACTCTTTTTGCATTCTTAGTGATAACTTGACTTGTGTATTGTGGATTTTTGTCATTTTGGTCTTGTTTTGTTTAGATAAATATTTTCTATTTTTCTAAACCTGTGTTGTGTCATTTTGTAGTGTTTTCATTTCATTACTGTGTGTGTTGTTACAAATACTTTACACCTAGCACTCTGAAGTTAAGCCTACTGCTTGTGCTAAGCTACCAAGGGGGTCAGCGGGGGGTTAGCTGAGGGTGATTCTCTTTTGCCCTGACTAGAGTGAGTGTCCTTACTTGGACAGGGGTTAACCTGACTGCCAACCAAAGACTGCATTTCTAACACTAAGGTATACAGCAACAACGTCTACTTCATCAAGGGGGACAGCAACACCAGACATCAAGATTGAAACAGGAACAGAGTGAGGGTTATGGTTTAGATTTTGGACTTTAAGACTACTAAACCGGCAAAGCATTTGTTCCGTAAGAAACTGATGGCGTACACTCAGAAAATAATAAACACCAACATCTTAGTAGACTAATTGGCACAGTACGAAATGTCAAAGTGACAGATCATAGAATGTAGGATCTGTGGAACTCAGGATATGCGAAAATCCGTAAGAAGAATCAACTCCCAACCAATGGTGACTGTACATTAAATTAAACTTGTTAACCACACTGATTGGTTTAGAAAATCAGATGAGGAAATTATGTCCAATCAGAACACTAACAAATATAAAAATTATGTAAAATGTTAATAAGCCTTTCTATTTGCTTTTATTTAATTGACGAAACTCAAACTAAAACATTTTTAGCTTGTTCATTTTTTTCTTCCGTTACATCTGTAGACTTAGGCCCGTATTTATACTTTTTGACGCAAAACTGCGCTAACGCAGTTTTGCGTCAAAAAAATTAGCGCCGGCTAACGCCATTCTGAAGCGCCATGCGGGCGTCGTATTTATTCAATGACGTTAGCCGGCGTTAGCCGCCGGCGCTGCCTGGTGTGCGTGAAAAAAAACGACGTACACCAGGCAGCGCCGGCGTAGGGGAAAATGGAGCTTGGGCGTCAAAAAATGGGGCAAGTCAGACTGAGGCAAATTTTTCGCCTCAACCCGATTTGCGTCATTTGTTTCGACGCCCAACCCCCATTGAAATGACTCCTGTCTTAGCAAAGACAGGAGTCATGCCCCCTTGCCCAATGGCCATGCCCAGGGGACTTATGTCCCCTGGGCATGGTCATTGGGCATAGTGGCATGTAGGGGGGCACAAATCAGGCCCCCCTATGCCACAAAAAAAAAAATATATAATACTTACCTGAACTTACCTTAATGTCCCTGGGGTGGGTCCCTCCATCCTTGGGCGTCCTCCTGGGGTGGGCAAGGGTGGCAGGGGGTGTCCCTGGGGGCATGGGAGGACACCTGTGGGCTCATTCTGAGTCCACAGGTCCCTTAACGCCTGCCCTGACCCATGCGTTAAAAAACGGCGCTAGCGCGGGTACACGTCATTTTTTTTGACCCGCCCACTCCCGGGCGTCATTTTTGCCCGGGAGTATAAATACGACGCATATGCATCGGAGTCATTTTTTTAGACGGGAACGCATACCTTGCATATCATTAACGCAAGGAAGGTGTTCACGCTAAAAAATGACGCAAACTCCATGAACTTTGACGCTAGACGCGTCTAACGCCAAAGTATAAATATGGAGTTAGTTTTGCGTCGAATTTGCGTAAAAAAAAAACTACGCAAATTCGGCGCAAACGGAGTATAAATATGCCCCATATTGTTCAACCTCTTCAATTACGTTGTCACCGGATAGTGATTTCAAATTATGGAAACATTTCTCATCACGCCATTCCTCTCCTCGAGGAAAAGAACATAGCTTAGAAACATAACTACAAACAAAATATACAAATACAATGAATAAAGTCTGTTAGGCCACAGAAATACAGCTAAAAAACAGAACACACTAGAAACATTTTTATACAGATAACGTTGCACAGTGACCTTGCATTTGCTTCAGCCCAGCAGAGGCCACTAAATACACATTTCATTCTGACATTTATTTTAACAAAGAAACACGCTCTTAAAGAGACCAAATCATTTTATCAATTTTACTTGACATAAGAAAACAATTATAGGCCTTACGTTTGATGGTAGCCATTAAGTTGGTCACAATTTTCAAGTTAATATAAAATGAATACATAATGATTGATATATTGAAACACAAGTATGATTACATATGTGAAAAATATTAGTTTAAAATGTACACTCCTACAATCCCTCCTCTGATGACTATATATGTCATCACACAAAAACCCCAAATAAATGTATTTATTTCATTTCAAAATTCAGAATTTAGGGCCAGATGTATGACATTTTTTTGCACTCGCAAACGTTGTGAATTGCAAAATTCGTCCGTTTGTGAGTGCAAAAAAGTGGTCTGCGATGGCTGAAAGGCATTCGCAGACCAAAAATAAGAATTTGCAAAAATTGCGATTCCTTGCTTTGCGACCTGGTTTTGCGAATCACAATTTGCGATTCGGTATTTCCAGTAGGAAATTGCGAGGAACAAATTGCGAGTCGCAAAATCCAAGTCGCAAAGAGATGCATCAAAAAATCGCAAATTGAATTTTCCCCATAAAGTTTTTTGATCTGAACACCTACCCTCCTCTGATTCTTTTCAAATCTTTTTCTTTTGATCATTTGAAATAATGTATATATTCCCCAAATTACAATTAGACAAAACACAGTAATTGAAATTCATTTAACTAAGTTTAATATAATACCTTCACCTGGGATGCCAACCCAATTTCACACTGAAGCAATTCCCTTGCTAGCCTTTTCCCAAATAGTAGTGTCAATTAATTTCGTTAGTTCTGTTTTGTCCTTTGTTAAATTGTTAATTAAACCTCTAACTAACTTACTATTGTGGGGAATGTATGAACAACAGTGACGCGGACCAAGTAATTTACTAACGCCCCCCTTTTTTGTTAAGAGAATGTCTAACACAAAGTGGTTCTGAAGAAACTCTTGTTGCAGCCATTTCAGTATCTAGGAGTAAAATAGCTCCTGAGTGCTCCATTAACATGTTATCTACAACTGTAGACAATTTCTGTATTTTTATTGAATTCAGAACAGCTCCCACTAAAGGAATTATTGTTCAAAATATGTCTCCTACAGTGCTGGAAATTGATTCCTGCTTGTCTCTTGGTTGATTTTTGTAAATTTAGGAAAATTATTTAAGTCATCCAGTTGGTAAATTTTCAGAAAGACTATTCCCAAATTTCATGCACCATACCATCCTCTAGGAAGACAGTAATAAGCATTTTTCCCACAAACATAGTAGACACCAGGCACAGGACGATCTTGACCATTCAGCTTAAAGGTTCATTTACTCCCAAATGAAAACACATCTACATTCACATGTTCCCACATATACTCTATCTACATTAGACTGCGGCCTGTACATACAAAGCTTGCCTACATGCAATGCATTTAAAATCAGCTTCCCTTGTTTAATAATGTCAGTGTATACATGATCAGTTCTAGGACTTCGAAGAACTAAACCCTTATCTATTTTAGCTTTAATTGCTCTTCTCCTATTATCTGTGTTATCTAGAAAACTCTTCTCTACAGGTGTAAGTAAACAGGTAAGATTGTTACGATGTGTGAATGCAGTCCCAAGGTTTAATGTAGGTTCTAAGAAACCCTTTACTATCTCTATGTTGTGATCCCTAGCTATCTTACTAAGATCTTAAAAATAGGCACAAAGGAAAATACAATATCTAAATTCGACTACAAATATTGACTATATTCTTATTTATAGAATTGTGTCAGTAAAATTCTACAACTTATGGCATAAGTAAGCCATACAATATGATAGGCAATTCCCTCTTCAACAGAGGCTGGAATCTGTGTACAGACATAGCAATCTTTTGCATCCATTACATCAACATACTCACGCAATAAGCGATAGAAGACATTAGAAGAAAGTTATTTCTCTTCGTGTAAGTATTTCTCATCTATTTTAAATCTATCTATCTTTGAAAGAGCTGTAGGTGATTTTGAAGGAGTAACAGTGTAGGGTTAGCTATGGTATGGTTGGCTTCATTTGAATCAAAGACAAGCACACTCACAATCAATAACAAACATACTATTGCACAAACAATTGCCAAGCCAATACCTATACCTTTACAACGACTGTTATTAGTGTGTTGATTACTAAAGTTTCCCATGGTCTGTAAAGAATCAAAAAGTAAGAGCAAAAAACAAAATATGACTATACAGCAAAAATCAAAATAAAAAACAAAAACAAAAGACAAAAATTTCTAAAATCTTCGACTTGCAATCTTCAAATTCAAACCCTCCTAACTTTAGCACTTTTTTTTTTTTACAAAAGTTCATTCACACTATCAGGACCCTTTATCAAAGTTTGGTAGAAATTGACAAAATCAGTTTAGCAGCCCATCAAGTTAAGATATCAAAGTCTTTTCCAGGTACTATTTCAACAAAGTCTTTTCACCCTTGTTTTTCAAAATTCAATTTTCCCCAAAAATGTTCATCAATTTTCTTCACGTACCAAAATATAAACCTGGAATGTCTCTGTCAAAAGAAACATTTTAAAACTCTTCTTGCCATTCATTTGTAGTCTGCCTGTCTTCCGCCTGCTGGCGCCTGGAGCTAGGCGCCTCTCTCTGGCTCACCTCCCGTTCTGTTCCGGATCCTGCAGTAGCCCTGCGGCCCTGTGGTCCTATGTGCAAAGTCGTGCAACTTTGACTTGGAGGAGAGCAGATTGGGGGCAGTTGGTGGCCCTGAGTTGTGGGGAGAATTGGAGTATTGGGCGATAATTCTCGGGGTTGGTACAGTTGCTGCCCTTAAAGATCGGGTGAATAATGGCCCCCTTCCAGGGTTTGGAATCACTTTGAGCTCCACAGGCTTTGTTAAAGGGCTGAGAACACCTGTAAATATTTGATCACTTACCACGATTATAGACAAATGTAAAAAGAAATAAAAAACTGTACTTATGTTTAGTGGATTTTAAATCCACTTTCGATTCGGTACAACGCAGCCAGTTATGGGCAAAATTAACCTCCTGCGTCATACCAGCGAAGTTATTAAAAGCAAAAAGCACTAAAGATGCTATACAGAGATACATGGTTTATAGTGAAAATTGGGGATTGCTCCTTCCTATCAAGGAAAATTGGGACAGAACATGGCCTAAAACAAGGCTGCGTGCTTGCGCCTTACCTCTTTAACCTCTTTGTATCGGACTTGTCCTCCCTGTTAGATGAGGTGAATTCTCACCCTCCAAAGATTGGTGACTTATTCTTTTCAAACTTGCTCTATGCTGATGATGTAGTCCGTTTAAGTTATACCAAAGTTGGTCTACAACGTCTGATAGTGAAATTGTCAGAATTCGCAGGAATAAACAGATTGGAAATAAATAAGAAGAAGTAAAAGACCATGGAAATAAGCAACAGAATACACAGATCTCAGAAGTGGTTCCTCCAAGGCCAAATACTTGAACAAGTTAAAACGTACATGTACTTTGGGGTTCTATTTGATGAGAAGATGTCCTTTTCTCCCCAGAAACTTGACCTAACCTGAAAAGGAAACAGCCTGCTATTCGCTTTCTGTACCCTACTAAGTTTGCTTCATGGCCCTAGCTACAGACCACTGCTACAAGTGATTACCGCCAAACTAATCCCAAGTGTCACCTATGGTAGAGAAGCTTTGGGAGATAGGGACACTATTATTCTGAATGGGATAGTTGGGAAAGTCTTTGGAGCTCTTTTCCATTTCCCAAGAAAAGCCTCTCAGGCCCAAATTATGCTGGAGTATGGTTACTCGAACCAAGTAATAACAAGACAGGGTGCGTACATTAAAATCTGGAAACACGTACAACAAGCTTAGGGAAATGGGCTAAGTCAAGCACTCTGAAAAGAGATTAGTATGAACCCGAGAGCCCCATCACAGCTATATTTAGACCAGGCCCTTGATGATCTGGGGACCCGCTCATTGTGGGAGAAGTCTCTTTTAAATTAACCATTATTCGCACTGTGAAAAGAAAATCTCTAGCTGTGGACAAGAGTCTTTTTGCTGGTAGATCTCATGCGTGGGTTATAAAAAACGAGTACAAAACTCTAAAACGTCAGTCATATCTGCACTTGGGCTGGTCAAAAAAAGAAAAAATTATTTACCAAATATCGATTTGGTCTTTTTCCAGGGGCCTAAGCTCTGCTCCACGGGTAGGCTTTGACATTAATTCTCCTTGCCTTTCATGTGGAAGCGGAGTCAAGAACCTACTACATTTGATTGGTATAAGTCAAGGGCTAAGGCAAGAATGTAGAAAATATCTTAAGGTTACCTTTAACCAGAGAGTCATACGCACATGCAGGCAAGCAGTGATTGCCAGTTTCAATTCCTCGGACACCATGCTGAATACTAATTAAATTTTTTAGTCAGGCTTCAAAAAAGTTGGACGTCCAAAACAATTTAATTCCAGTTGAGGGTGCAATAATGAGTTCGTGTATTGGCAATTCATATATTTTGTCTACATTTTAGGCTCAGGAGTAACGTGGTTTTAGTGGATGTATAGTTCTCCTTTATTATTTGGGCTTCATTTAATACTTTTTTGGTTAAGTCTGGATGCCCTCTCACAAATCAATCCTGCGGTTTTATGATGAAAAGATAAGCAATGGCTGCTTTTATAATTATATTTATCACTGGATATGGCAACAGAATTTTATACATGTGTAAAGAATTTTATTAATTAACACAAGGGCTTGTATAGATAACATTTTGAAATGAGTTATGGTTCTTTTATATGAATTGTGCATTAAGCTTGTGTATGTAGTATGAACGATGCAACAGTTTTGATTAACCAAGCATTTAAATAAAGAGAAGTACTCAGTGTTACCATTCATTTGTGGTTGCATATGCCCATTCAGGACCAGAATAACTTTTATTGGCAACTCTTTTTCTTTTCAATCTTTGACCACTATAAGCTTCTCCTTCACTCAGATCTTCTTCTCCGTTTAATCTGTTTTCTTCTTGAAATGGTGGTACTATGTTGATCTTCCCTACTTCTGAGCTTTTCTCTGTCCAGTTATCACCTTTCAGTGGCTTTTTCATGAATACTCTTTTCAGACTGGAACTCAAACTCTTCTCCTTTGATGTTCCCTCAACTGGTTCAGGAGGAGTCAAACACTTTTGGCTTATATCTGTCTCAACTCCTTTTCCATTGGCGTCAGTCACTTGTTCAGTCTTGTTTGTCAGACCATCTGCTTCTGAGGACACCCTTATCTGAGCAGGTCTTCTCTTGACCGGTACTCTCTCCTGTTCTCCTTGAACCAGATCTTTTATTGTTTCAGTTGAAGATGGTGCATCCTAATCCAGGATACTCTCCACTTCGTCTGACACAGTGGTGGGTAATTCAACTGGAGGTATTCCAGGTGCTTAGGTTCAGGTAATCTCAACAGCTCTTCTTCTTGCTCTGGTGGATGATTCACTTTCCAAGTATGACTTGCATGAATCCAGTTCACAAGTGCTGCACACTTCACAGCTATAATCGTGAAAACTATCACCTGATAGGGTCCTTTCCACCTTGGCTCCAAACACGATTTCCTCACGTGCTTACCAATAAAGACCCAATGACCAGCTTTAAAGTTGTGTCCTTGACCTTGAGACAATTGAAGTGGGGTAGCTTCCACCTGATTAGAGAAAGATCGTACCACATCAGCTAGACCCTTGCAGTAGTCTAATACCGTATCATCTGTAATGTTCACAAGTGCATTTGTAGATACAGCTGGTAATCTCATGAGGATGTCATGGGGCGACAGTCCGGTTTTTCTGTCATGGGTGCTTCCCATTGACATTAGAACCAACAGTAAAGCATCTGGTCATTTCAAATTTGTTGACGCACACATCTTGAATTTAGAGTGCCATTCATTTGCTTTACAAGTCCTGAGGCTTCTGGGCGATAACTACAATGGAGTTTCCGTTCAATGTTTAAAGCTGAACGTAGCACTTTAATCACTTCATTGCTGAAGTGGCTTCCCCTATCTGATTCGAAATAGATCGGGAAACCGAAACGTGGTATTCTTCGCTACTGTAAGGCTAGCATTTCTCCTTGTAGGATAAACCTCAATCCAGTGCCTGAAAATACATACAATCACCAACACATACTTCAAACCAGCACACGCAGGCATCTCAATGAAATCCATTTGCATTCTGCTAAATGGTCCTCCTGCCATGCCAATGTGGCCCATATTGACCACTATCGTTTTGCCAACATTCATCTGTTGACAAATAATGCATCTGTGGCAAATTGTTTTGGCAACCTGTATACATTTTGAATTGAACCAATGTTGTTTGAAACTGCGGACCATGGCATCTCTCGCTATGTGAGCTTGTCCATAGTACTATCTAGCAATTTGTGTCAGTAAACTGTTTGGCAGAACTACCTACCCTTCTCCTGTCATCCAGACATCATCATCTCTCTAAACACATTTTAACTTCAGCCATTCTTGGCGTTCCTCTTTAGGGACATTATCTTGAATGGCTCTTCCAAAGTATCAGCAATTTGCATAGTAAAATTCGCTTAGACTTCATAATTTTCAGGTAATAATTCCCAGTTTCCTTTGAAGGATTGCCATTCAAGGCGCAAAACTTTGCGACTTGATCTGCATATGCATTTCCCAGTGACACATAATCTTGTGATCTCTGATGTGCACTGCATTTCACCTTAGCAACATTCTTGGGTATTTGAATGGCTTGTAATAACTCATGAACTCTCACCATTACTTATTGGTGAACCAGAAGAAGTTAGGAAACCTCTCTGTGACCAAATCTGGCCAACGTCATGCACAATACTGAATCCATATTGACTATCCGTGTAAATTGTCACTTTCATCTGCTTTGAAATATGGCAGGTTCTAGCAGGAACTACCAGTTCTGCTACTTGTGCAGAAAACAGTCCATGAAGCCATGAAGCTTCCAGTATGCCAGTGATAATACATACTGCATATCCTGCTCTCAATATGCCCACATTATCTCTCAGGAAGGAACCATCAACAAAAATTATTTGATCATTTTCATCCAGGCAGGTATCTCTAATGGCTGCTCTGAATTGTGTGCATAACTCTGTAATTTCCAAACAATCATGGTCTGTATCAAGCAAGGTTGCTGGGTAAAGCACTGTACATCTCTTGATTGACACAGTTGGAGTCCCCAAGATTGCTGTCTCATATCTGGTCAGCCTTGAACTGGTCAGAATCTGTGTCTTGGAACGTGTAAGCAAAATCTCTATTGAGTGAGGTACCATTATAGTAAGGGGATTACCCATTACTATGCTTTCACTCTGAGCGATACTCTGCTCAACTGCTGCAAACAACCGCAAACAACCAGGTAAAGCTGCTGCAACCGGATCAAAAGTAGCTGAAAAATATGCCACTGGGTGATTTACACCACCATATGTCTGAGTCAAAACGGACAAAGAATATGCATCACGTTCATGACAAAACAACAGAAAACTCTCAGTGTAGTCAGGCATACCTAAAGCTTGACACAAACTTTCTTTAAGATCAGAAAATGCTTTTATACAAGCTGCATCCAATATTATAAGATTAGAAAAAGCTTTATGAGTCAGCTTCTGTAATGGCTTTGAAAGAACTGAAAAATTCTGAATCTACTGATGACAGTAACCAACCATTCCTAGAAACATCCTCACATCTTTTTTTGTACTTGGTACTTTCGCTCTCAATATTCTCCTAGTTCCTTTCTCAATTAGATGACCCAAATACTTCACCTCTTTTTGACAATAGTGCAATTTAGTAGGGGACACTTTATGTCGATTGTCTCAAAGGAAATTCAACAAAGCAATCATATCATATTTGCACCCTTCTTTTGTCTTTGGTGAGATCAACAAGTCATCAATGTATTGCACCAATGTCGATTGGTATGGTATCACCAATGACTCCAAATTCTTTTTCAAGATCTGATTGAAAACGGATGGTGATTCTGAAAACCCTTGTGGAATTCTACACCAACAGTTGACATTGCTCAAAAATTTAAAACAAAATATATATCTGCTGTCCTCATGAAGAGGCATGGAAAAAAACACTTGATTTAGGTCTAACACAGTAAACCATTCAGCATCGCATGGGATCTGAAACCTAATCGCAGCTGGATTTGGCACAATTGGACAACATTTAATCACAATGTCATTTATTTTCCTCAAATCCTGTACAAGACAAATATTTCCACCTGGTTTCCGTAAACCCATTATTGGTGAATTACATGGGCTACTCAACACTTCTTTTAGAATTCCTTTTTCCACAAACTGCTCTATCGAGGTTTTTACACCTTAGAAGCTTCAATCGTTATTGGATATTGTGGAGTCTGAGGGAAAGCTACATTTGGCTTTACTAATACTCTTACTGGTTCTACTCCATTAATCAACCCAATGTCCTTTCTTGAAAGATCCCGAACATTAGACTTAAACAGTGTTTTGCAAATCAACAGGAAGATCTTTCACTTCAAAAACTGGAAAGAAACTAATCAAAGGAGCGTTTTCTGGCTCATCAAACTAACCAACGGATGTTCCTCGGACACCGACTCATTGCTGACAGTAAGTGTTGGGTCTTCTTCATCATCATTGTTTGCCTGAATTTCAATTCATTCATCTGAACAGGTACTTGAACATCTTGTTTTGCACAATAAATCTCTTCCCAGTAATGACACTGGACTGGAATCACACACCACATATTTGTGTAAACCTTTAAAATTACCAATTTTAACCAAAACTGGCTCTGTAATGGGGTTCGTCAAATATTGATTTGCAACTCCCACAATTTGAATTGTCTTTCCTGATAAGGGCAAATCTGGAACCTCTGCAGATCTTACTGTTGAGCGTGTAGCTCCTGTATCTGTAGCTCCTGTATCAACCAGAAAAGAAACTTTGTGACCAGGCACTTTTCCCTTAACATAAGGACCTTTCTGATCCTCTTCTAATGAAGCAGCCATCATACATTCCTTCTCATCTGAATTATCCGACAGACCATCGTTTATTCCATTCTCACTATGTAAGGGAAATTGTTGAACTGCATTAGTACTGTTACTATGATTTATTTTCTGACCTGTGACCACCTGAGAAAGCATCACATGTTGCTGATCCATAGGACTCTGTGGTATTTGCAATTGTCTAGGTATTTGAATTTGTTGTGCAGGCACCATTTGCACTTGTGGCTGCATCTGCTGTACCTGAGGTTATTGTACTTGTTATACCTGTGGCTATACACTTTGTACATGCCGCGTGGGTTGTAAAGGTTGAACACCCTGCATCGGATTTACATTATTCTGGAAATTTTGAATCTAACCTCTCATCTTGGACCTCTCTTATTCTGAAAAGCATTGACACCACTCATTTGTTGAACAACTGTCTTTTCCAATGCTCGATTCCTCTGCAAACCTGACAGGGTAACATTCTTCTTCCCTGCGGCTCTCCTTGCATTATCACAGAATTTGAATCCACACCTTGGTTAACAATCTGAAGTGTCATTCCACCACAACCTCTACTTCTGTTTCCATTCTGAAACGTACCCTGATTCTGGAACATGCCATTTCTCTGCTGTTGTTGAGGCTGAAACCTCCCCTGAATACCTGTCTGTGCAGCTTTGATCTGCATCACCATCGCATTCTCTTTCAACTTTTTATGTTTCAGTTCAATCTCATCACTACAGTATTTCACATAATGCAACACCTTATCAATTGGCTTTCCTTGCCAGAAAATCAAATGATTCTTAATCATCTGGCTCAATCCTTCAACACTTGTCTGCTGGTACCATTCCACTGGTTTCTCCCTCAACCTGGGATAGTAATTTGTAAATGTCAAGATATCACTTTTGCTCAAAGGGACATGAACAAAATTCCCTCCTGGAATCTCTCTCATTGGTAAAACCTTTACTGGCTCTTTTATCTGTGATACATCTACAAGAGGAGTATCTGAACCTTTTCTCTGTCTTTCTCTTTTCTTGACCCATCTGTCTTCCAATTTTTCTAAGGCTCTCCAAATTTGTACTCTCTCAAGTAATTCTCTAAGATGTGTCTTCATCCTTTCAGACCTCATGTGTTCAAATTCTTCAGCTTCTAGATTAAGGGCCAGATGTAGCAAAAAAAAATGTTGTGACTTGCAAATTGCGAGTCATACCGACTCGCAAATTGCAACTCCCAAAATTGTATGCAGAAAGGTGTCTCAGACACCTTCTGCGACTCGCTATGGGGTCGCAAAGACCCACCTCATGAATATTAATGAGGTGGGTCGCAAATTGCGACCCCATAGCGAGCCCCTGCACTCACAGGGATGGTGGCCTGCTGGAGACAGGAGACCTCCATGTCTGTGACTGCTTTTTTTAATAAAGCAGTTTTTTTTTTAAATTGCAGCCCGTTTTCCTTAAAGGAAAACAAGTTGCAATTCAAAAAAATAATGAAACCATTTGGTTTCATTTTTTCAGTTTTTCAGAAAACATATTTTCAGCGACATTCACATTCGAATGCGTTACCACCCACTTCAAGTGGGTGGTAACTGCGAGTTGGTTTACGACCGCATTCGCGGTCACAAAGCAACTCAGCATGTCGATGCGGTCGCAAATAGGAAGGGAACACCCCTTCCTATTTGCGAGTCGCATCCTCAAATTGCGAGTCAGTTCAGCCTTTTGCATGCCGCAAACTGCGTTTTTCGCAGTTTGCGACATGCAAAAGGCTTCCTACATCTGGCCCTTAATCTATAACTTCTCTTTAGGCATTTTGTTTTTGTAAGATCTATCTCATATTTGTCTGCTACTTCTTGTAATGGTTGATGTACTTCAGCTGCTCTCTCTGTGATTAATGGACTCAAATATCTCAACTGGGCTTCAGTATAGGATTCAAGTCTGTTTATTCCCATTGTTTCTTCCAGAAGCTCACCCACTTCCACTGACAATCTCATTTTACTTATGTACTCTTTTTCCTTAAACTGACTCTCTGGAACATTTTTAAACACTCTCTCGAATGTTTGAAACACTTAATTCTTCCAACCACATTGTTAATTGCTGTGCAGTCAAACCATGTAATGAAATATTACCAGGTTGTACACTGTGTAACTGTTGTTGCATTGGGCTCACACGTTGAGGTTTTAAAGGTTTTAAATCAGGACCTTTACCTAATCCAGTCAGTTTCATTTTGATTTTGAACTCTTTGATTTTCAGTACTCTTTTTACCCTGAGCATATAAAGACACAAGTGGACCAAATGTAATTGGTACTGAAATTGCATCTGGGCTCCTGGTTTCTACATTCTGAGAATTTTCTACTCCTGCATTCTACATTCAAGGCAGTAACATCGGAGTGGGTTCTGTCTGAACCAATTTTAGCTCCAGTAAATTCTGATCTGAAGATACTACTAAATTAGTAGTTGTGTTCATAATCGGCACATCTGGATAAATCTCAGGAATATTAATCTCTGGCAGCTGTCTAATGTCTGTTGACTCATTGAAGCTGCTGTGCATTGATATTTGCACTGAAGGACTAGTCTGAACTGAGCTCTGACTCGCTTAAGGAATAACCTGTATGGAACTCTCAGTCATGTTATGGTTATTCTGTACTGGACTCTGTGTTACTGCAACTGATATCGGTGCAGTAGGATTTGTACCTGTAGTACTCGAGCCTTCTTGAACCACATAAGGTGGCAAACAATTTCTCAAAATCTGTGTAATAAACTCATCTTCGTCCAATTCCTCATCATTAATCAGAGACCTTTTAGGCTCTTTTGATGTCTGCTCTTTGACTGCTGAAGAAGAACTATTTTTAGATTTCTTTAAAACCTCCTTACTGTCTTCAGTCATTGCTGGAAAAAAACTAACACCTTGTAAGGTATTGAGTCTCCACTGTCTCTGCTCACTATTCCATTGAGCTTCTGCTAGTGACTTCTCTGCTCTTCTCATCTTTCTCTCAAATTTTAATGATTGTTGCTGTCTAGCTACTAGCTCCCAAATCACTAATGCTTCAAACTGATCTGGTCTTGGTGGAGGTCTTAGACCATACATCACCTGTCTCAAATTCTCCAAAATTCTCAAATTAAATGTACCATTTTCAGGAAACGCTAAACAACCTTCCTTATTTGTAACCTTAACCCAATGTTGTCACCAAAGACGTTCCAGTGCCTTTTTCTTCAATTATGATGTATGCCGGAGTACTTTCTGGCGGACAAATTTCTCCTTGCCTAGCCGGAATATATTAACCTCCTCCAAGGGCACTTTTTAAAGCTTTGAAGAACTTCACTTTCACAAAATCTATTTAAAAAATCAATGATCATTAAGTGACTACAACCCCAAAATTCGTCTTCCTCCTCCACCAATTGTGCTTCACTGTTGTCTACCAATCCGTGTGCGACTATCCCAGCGCAGCGGCTTGTCCTCTTAAACTCAAAAACACTCAAAACTAATGCAAAATAATTGCAAGCACTTCTTCAAAACCCATAATAAAACAAATGTGTCTATTTAATATAGGCAGGGAAATGCAATCACTTCAGGAACCTTATAAATTTCACTGACGGCTTTCGCTCTTGCAGCTATTCTTCCTTCTCACTTCGCCAAAATCGCAAGCAAAATTCGACCCACAAATTTTACTGTCAACTAATCAATAGATACTGTCCTGGTGCACATAGAACTCCCCAAATCTCAGTTGAAAATTCCAAACATTCAACTTAACTCACAAACTCGATTTACCAACCACGCCCGATTGGCCTACTAAATAGACAAATTACAACAAAATTCAAGTGTCTCCATATACTTTTAATATACTCCGGAGTCTTAGACCTACCCTGTGAGGTCCGTCTTATCAAAAACCACGTGAACAATTGTTTTCGAGCACCAAGTGCCACACAAATGCGAAGTTCGCCGACTTCCCTACTCTCGCACTTTAGAGTATGCCAACTCTTTCATTATCCTCTTCTGGATTATGCCAACTGCCACAAATCTCACAAACAACTCAATTAACTTCAAAATTAGCTAAAGCTGTGCAAGAGCATAACCTATACCCACTCAATCTAACAACAGAACACTGAGAACATTCACTTTCAACCTAAGACAACTGCGAGAACCGGGGAAAGTCACTTTAAGCATTCAGAAAATCTTTTTATCAAAATTGAACAGCATCTTCAAAAAAAATAATCAGATACTAACCATCCTCTGCTACCAAAACTGCTAAAGCAGAAATCTTGACTATATTGTAGTCATAGCAGACTAGACAGCGAATTTCCTACTCTAGGCCGATGAACTGACCCGAACCTGCTTTGAAGAAAACACCACTAGAAATACACCAGAGAGAATGTAAATTAAGCATATAATAATCAATTAGTACGTAAATAACCACACCAGTTTTTTAAGAAGTTAAAGATTTATTTTCCTACATTAATAATGCTAGAGTCACAAAAATAATTCTCAAACTCAAATGATACATGTATAGAAACAACAAAGGCTGATTTAATCGGTGCATTAATCTAAGCTTAAACAATGCAAATAAACAATATCTCAATGGCTATTATACAAAACCATAGCAATACTGTTGGACCTGGCCCTTTTACAGGGTCATTCCCCAGACTTTTTGCCTTTTGCCTCCTTATTTTTCTGACTTTTTTGGCTGACGGTTTGACTCAGAGCACCTTTTCACTGCTAACCAGTGCTAAAGTGCATGTGCTCTCCCTTACAAAATTGGTATGATTGGTTTATACCTAATTGGCATATTTAATTTACCTATATGTCCCTTGTTAAGTGGTATCCCTATACCCAGGGCTTGTAAATTAAATGCTACTAGTGGGCCTGCAGTGCTGTTTGCGCCACCCACTGAAGTAGCCTGTCAAACCTATCTAAGGCCTGCTAGCGCAGGGCCTGTGTGCGCAGTTTTCTGCCACAGGGACCTGGCATCTAAATTTACTTGCCAGGCCCAGAACTCCCCTTTACTACATGTAAGTCACCCCTCAGGTACGCCCTAGCTAGCCCTATGGGCAGAGTGCCATGTATGTAGAAGGCAGGACATGTGCCAGGTTGTGTGGCCTATCCTGCTAGTGACAAACAGCCTAACTCACTGCTGTGAGTGCTGCCTTCTCATAGGATTGCATTGGAAATGCCCTGCCTTATGTGTAAGGGGTATTGTCTGATTTATGAGGGGTAGCGTAGGGCTGTTTGGTATGGTTGTGATAGTGATGAGAAATGCTGCTTACTGGTGTAGTTGTATTTTTTATTACTATCACAGAAATGCCACTTCTAGAAAGTGCCCATTTATCTGTGCTTATGACTTTGGGGTTTTGCAGCTTGCCTCCAATCCACGTCTGGGCAGACTGACAGTTGGGGCTTTGTGCATACTTTTCAGACAGCCTGAACACAAGGAGGGTGGAGTTGTCACAGAGGTGCATCTACATATTGTATAGCCTTCCTGGGCTGAGAGAAGGGAGAGGCGGGGCACACCTGCATTTGTAAAGGCTGTGCCCTGGCCTTGCACAATAGGGTCGTTTACCCCCCACTGATGTTTGGAGCCTGTGCTGGAGGAGTGAAAGGGCACTCGCAGAGGCAGTTGTAACTGGTTGGAACCCCCTCTCCTCCCCATTGCAAACCACACTGTAAACCTAGAATAAGTACAGGGGAATTGTCCCCACAATTTGGACATCACTTTGGACATTCTTGGAGGAAATGCCACTGCTTGCACCCCCTTGTTGTGCTGACCTGCTGCTGGGTTCACCAGCCCTGTGCCCTCTTCCTCATTTCTTGTCTCCAGAGGCAGGGTGCTGTGGCCTCTGACCTCTGCAACTCCCTCCAGCATGGGGAGTGCTACTCTGACTGGCTAAAGCTCTGTGGAAGCGATCCTGTGTGACTTGGCGCTTTTTAAAGCGCTCCCAGGCAACCAGAGATCACCGCTGCAGCCCGGGGTCACCGTGGGGCCCCTCGCACTCTTCAGGAAGTGCTCTCTGTGCCCAAATCACCACCGCGGCCAGGGCCAAAACACAAGGCATTTGCGCTTTTAAAAGCACCTTTTGAGGCCCACAAATTCACCGCCACAGCCTGGACGTCTTCTGTGCCCAAAGAGCGAGGATCGCGCTCCCTTCAGTGCACCTGGGGCACAACCAAAAGCAAAGCGGACAAACGTGCTCCTGTCGGCGCCCCCGGGGCATGGTCCGCTCCTTGGAGCACCGCTGGGGTACCAGCTGACTCCAATTCTCCAGGAATCACTGCCACAGCCTGGGAACCTCCTTACACACTTGCGCACCACATCGGGTGCGGGCGAGTGTCTTTTTGGGCTTCAGGAGGGGGCGGAGCTTCAAAAGCCTCACGAACAGGACTCAAGGGAAGGCGCGGGGAGCACCCCCTTCCCTCAGTCTCTGCCTGAGAAGCAGGACGCTCCTTTTCCTTTAAAACCGGCATTTTGTTTCTCCTAAAACAGGGAAGGGAGACCTCGACGGAAGCACCCTTCTCTTCGACCCCTTACTATTTGATTGGGCCTCGCACGGCCACCACCCCGTGGACAGGGTGTGAGGAGGCCGAGGCTGGCCCCCACTAAAAGTGCAGGCCCGAGAGGGGCCCATTTACCGTGAGGAGAGGGTGCCGACCACACATCTCCCTGAGGAGCACCGCGTGGCCCCCGTTGTGCACACAGGAGTGCCAGGGGCTCCCCTATGCTCCTCCTTTAGGCACAGGGAGTGCCTCTTCTTCAGGACACTAGGTACTTCCTAGAAGATATTGGCTCCAGGAGCCTAGTATAGACCTTGGGGGTTTATAGGTTTCCTCCCTGCTTTCCTGCCATTACATATATGTGCTGATGTTCCTTTTATGGGCATGACATGCTGATATGTATTTTGTATGACTTGTGATATGTTTTCTAATGTTCCTTTTATGGGTATTTATGAGGTATTCATGACAATTGCACAGAATTCTTACTGTAATTCCTGACTACTGCTTATGTTGCAGAATACTTACATGCTCTAATGTGACAACTGCATATTCTTGCAGAGTATTAGTAACTTGTGTAACGTTCTGACAACTGCTAAGGTAGCAGGGTATTACTTACGTGTAATGTTGGTCTAATGATGTTTTGTGGAATACAGTTTATTTCTACATAGCTCAGTGTTGTGTTTACTTTGTGGTGTACATTTTGCGTCAAATGTGTTCTGTTTGTTGTGCAAACGGTTTACACAGTCCCTCCGGGTTAGAACTGACTGCTCGTGCCAAGCTACCAATGGGATGAGCAGGGGTTATCTTGGATGTGTAACTCCCTTGCCCTGACTAGAGTGGGTGGGTTCTGCCTGGCTTAGGTGTATACCCTAGCCAACCAGAAACCCCATTTCTAACAAATAGAATCTGAGCAAGATAAATTGAATACATTGAAGTAACAAAGAAAGGAAATCAATGACCATTCATGAACATGAGAGTAATACCTCCCTAAACACTAATTAGCATCAACATGTTGGACTTCATGTAAAAGAATTTAGTAACATCAATTTAGCAAACATCTAGTTAAGGCGCTATCAAAAATAGCAGCAGTATTGTGATATTAGCAGTTGGTACCTGAAACACAAAAGACAAATAACAATACACATTTCATACATTTACCCAATCACTAAGGTATTCTGCAACAACGTATGCTTCATCAGAGGGACAGCAACATCAGACATCAGAATTGAAACAGGAACAAAGTGAGGGATATGGTTTAGAATTTGGACTTTAAGATTACTAAACCATCAAAGCATTTGTTCAGTAAGGAACTGACAGAGTAAACTCAGAAAATAATAAACAACAGCATGTCAGTAGACCAACTGGCAAAATACGGAATGTCAAAGTAACAGATCATAAAAAGTAGGATCTCTAAACCTCAGGATACGTGAAAATCCAAGAAGAATCAACTCCCAACCAAGGGGGACTGAACATTAAACTAAACTGATTGGTTTAGAAAATAAGATGAGAAAATTATGTCCAATCAGAACACTAACAAATATCAAAATTATATAAAATGTTAACTCTAAGCCTTTCTATTTGCTGTTATTCCATTGATGAAACTCAATCTAATACATTTGTAGCTTGTTCATTCTTTTCTTCCGTTGCATCTTTAGACTTATTGTTCAAACTCTTCAATTACGTTGTCCCCGGATAGTGACTACAATTTATGGAAACATTCCTCATCAGGCCATTTCTCTCCTTGAGGAAAATAACGTAGGTTAGAAACATAACTTCAAACAAAATATACGAATACAATGAATTAAGTTTGTTAGGCCATGGAAATGCAGGTAGAAAACAGAACACACTAAAAACATTTTATACAGATAACATTGCACAGTGACCTTGCATTTGCTTCAGCCCAACCGAGGCCACTAAATACTCATTTAATTCTGACATTTATTTTAGCAAAGAAACACGCTGTTAAAGAGATGGACTAATTTTATCAATTTTACTTGACATAAGAAAACAGTTATAGGCCTTACGTTTGATGGTGGCTATTAAGTTGGTCACAATTTTCAAGTTAATATAAAATTAATACATAATGATTTATATGTCGAAACATAAGTATGATTACATATGTGAAAAATATAAGTGTACAATTTACGCTCCTACACACTAAAGGAGCTACTCATGTTTTTTGTAATAGTAAGAAAACGCAAACGTTTGCTACAGACATTTTGGTTAAATTGCAGCAAGATGGAATTGATGACCGCCTCTCCTCTCCTGGTCTACGCCGTTCAAATATTTCTAGTTTGTAGCACATTCCATTTTTTTGCATTCAAAGTGCGACCCACCTACCTTGTTTAGCTTGCAGCCACATTTTTCAAAGGTGACCCTCAATTTATTAACTTTGCAGTATTCCTTCAAGGTGTTTAATAGTCCTTTGGGCCTATCCTGTACTATTGAAAGCGATGGTATGGTCAGTATGTTGTAGTGTCACAACCTCGTTGCCCCCTAGTGTGGTCAGATGACTATTGACCTTGTTCATAAAGAAGCCCAAGTTTGGTACCTATAAATTGCCTAGGCTAAGTGCTAAAACGCACCCTTTTTCAGTACCTCATTTGTGTTGATTTTGCAAGGAAGGGCCATGCCTAGATAAAACCTAATTCGTGTACTAGAATATATAGGTTCTTTATGTTTTTTTTTAACCAAAATCAAGATAGATGGTTTTACTTGAGTGCTACATTACACTACCATTTCTTTAGGTCCAAGGAACTTAAGTTATTCACCTGGGATCACGGGATGTTGAGTTGAGACATGGACTCAAATGTGATTCCCCAGTTAAAAAGTCAACAGATCTGGCCATGAGTCCACCTCTCCTCCCATATCTCGCACTTGGACCACGAAAGAAAGCTATAAATTGGCCTGGAGAGCTCTGAAACAAGGATACATGTGAACTTTGATAGAATGTATTCTGCAGTACACTAGGGCCTGAATTTAAGAAAAAAGGCGCTTCACCCAATGCAGCGCCACTTTTATTCCACCCCTTAGCGTCCCCTCTACCACTACCATGTGTTTGTTGTTTTTCATATACTGCACACCACGGCGCAGGGTTGGGGCAATAACTTCAACATTTTTGACGCTATTGATGTACTGTGCAGGATTGGCACCAAACTGTTGGTGCTAATCCTGCAGAGTTTAGTTAAGTTTAGGAGTTTGTAAAGTGCAGGGTTACTCGAAGGCCTCCCAGCACTAGAGCGGAAGCAGAACAACAAGGAGACAACTTATGCTGTGAACAGAAGGGTCTTCAAGTTCTTGCAAAAGGGAATTTCTTGACTATCCTGACGGAGCTCCAAGGGAAAGGAATTCCAGAGAGCTGAGGCTCTAAATGCTAAAGATCGACCTCTCCATCTTGCTTTCTTAATCCGTGGGACATTTGTTAGGGAGGCCATCGAGGATCTAAGAGCCCTTTGAGGAATGTAAGGTGTTGCAATCTGTTTTAAGGAAAGCCGGACCCTTATTATGTTGAGCTCTGTGCAAAGTGCGGAGGGCCTTGAAGTTGATCCGATGTTCCTCAGGCAGCCAGTGAAAGGGAAAGAGGGAAACTAGAGCAGGTTTTGCAGATAGATGTCTGGGGATCTTCATGAGTAGGCAAGCTGCTGCATTCTGCACCACCTGAAGCCTTTTTAGTACATATTGAGGTGACTTCAGATAGAGGATATTTCCATAGTCCAGGTGTGAATTGATGAGAGCTTGAGTGATTAGTCTTTTTGCTTGAAATGGAAGTATCTTAAAGTCTTTTCTAAGAAGTCTCAATAGGCTAAAACAGGTGGCTACCAGCTTTTTATATTGATAGTCCATAGTAAGGTGGGAGTCCAGCCAGACACCCAAGGACTTTATGTTGTCTCTTGGTGGAGGCAGGCCTTCCAGCCCATTAGGGAGCAAAAAGGGGGATCTGAGAGGGCCATATTTACCCACCAGCATGACTTTTGTTTTTGGGGTCCTTTGAGAACAATGGTATGCCACCTTTTAACGCCTGCTCAGTGCAGGTCTTAAAAATAGCCATTAAAAATGGCGCAGTGGAATCTCTAAGATTCCACTGCGGCATTTCTGCGGTCTCCCTAGTGGATGAAGGTCCCCCTTGCATACATTATGCCTGGGGCAGGCATAATGTGGCTCAAGGGATTACAAAGTGGTGCAATGCATGCATTGCGTCACTTTGTAAATATGGCACTGCGAATTTGGCCTCGCTGGGCCAAATAAACTTCATGAAAAATTATGCTAATGTTGCACAAGGAGGCGCTAGGTCCTCTTAAATCTGTACCTAAGAGAGCATGTCTACTGCCAGAGGTGGCATAAACTGATGGTAAACCTGTGTGATACCAAGGCACTAGTTTGTTTGCAACCAACCCAAAACTCTTCCAACTGCCCCTTAGATGAGTGTTTGGCCTTTATGTCCTGCAGGGCTACTATGAGGTGATAACGGAATGGATTAGAGGGGGGTTCTTGATTAAAGATTATGTGTAGTATGGCCTCCTTGCAGGATTAGAGCAGTATGCAAATAACAAAAACAATTATTGAACAATGGAATTAGACAATTTAGCAAGTAATCAGGATCTTCCCTGAACCCAACAACTGGTATGCCAACAGGCCCTAGTGTGATATTTAATTGGCATCCCATGATTATAGTCAGTACCTGGATTGGAACATATTTATGGGGTGCAATTAGGGCTATAATTTATGGGCAGCTCAATTATAGGGTCACTTTTTTACAACATATTATTGCTCAATATGTTTGCAACAATCTGTATTATTGTCTTGTTCCTCTTAGCCTTAAAGGGCTATAGCAACCCCTAAAACAAGTACAAAAAGATACAGCATATAAAGAAAGCATTGGCAAAGCCTAAAGGTCTCCCCTATGCAAGAGCTCTGGCTTTGCAAATGTGTTCTAGCCATGTTGTACACTGGTGGGGCTGCTGTTCAACATGACTAAAAGTTAATGGCATAGAAGAGAGGGGCATGGACTGTTGTAGAGTGGAATAGCGAAGAGTGGACTAGAATATTGTACAGTGGAGTGGCATAGAGTGTTGTGTATTGGAGTGACATAGTATGGACTCATGTAGAGTGGCATACAACGGAGTGGCATAGAGTGGATTAGTGTAGAGTGCATTGATGTAGAATTTTGTGGATTATAGTGGTAAAGAGTGCAGTAGGGTAGAGTGCAGTGGCACAGAAAAAAGCTGTGTACAATGCAGTGTCATAGTATTCAGTGGTATGGATTAGTGTGCTGCATATTAGCATAATAGAGAGCTTTGGCATAGAGTGCAGTGGTGTAGAGTGGAGTGTTGCGGGGTAAGGTGGCATAGAGTATAGTAGGGTAGAATATAGTTGCATACAGTGCAGTGGTGTGGAGTAGAGTGGCAGAGAGTGCAGTAATGTAGGGTGGTTCAGAGTGTGGTGGTGTAGGTTGCAGAGGCATAGAGTGCAGTGATGACGAGTGCAGTAGGGTAGAGTGCAGTAATGTAAAGTAGAGTGGCATAGAGTACCTAGGCATAGAGTGCTTTAGTGTAGAGTAGAGTGGTGTAGAGTTCAATGGCGAAGAGTGCCATGTTTCAGAGTAGAGTGTTGTAGAGTGTCTTAGAGTAGAGAGCAGTGGCATAGAGTGCAGTGGTTTAGGGTAGAATGGTTTAGAGTGCAGTGACATAGAGTGGAGTGGCGAAGAATGAAGCAGAGTGGCATAGAGTGAAGTGGCATAGAATGGGGTGGTGCAGAGTATAATGGCGTTGAGTAAAGTTTTGTAGAGTACAGTGATATAGTGTGCAGTGGTCCAGAGTTGATTAGATTGTCATACAGTGGATTGGTGTAGAATGCAATGGCGTAGAGTTGAGTGGTACAGAGTAGAGGGCATTGGCATAGAGTGCAATGATATAGATTGCGGAGTTGAAGAGTAGTGTAGAGTAGATTGCTGTAGAGTGAAGTTGTGCAGAGTAGAGAGGAATGGACTATACAAAAGTGGTATAGAGTGCAGTGGCACTGGTGGAGAGTAGCGTGGCATAGAGTACACTGGCATATAGTAGAGTGGTGCAGACTAGTAGGGTAAAGAGGTGTAGAGTGAAGTGACATAGAGTGCAGTGGTGTAGACTGGAGTGGTGCAAAATGGATTAGAGTACAGGGGCGTAGTGCAGTGGTGTGAAGTGGCGTAAAATGGAGTGGTGCAGAGTAGAGGACAGTAGCGTTGAGAGGTACAAAGTAGACTGGGGTGGCATAGAATGGAGTATGCATGGTGTGAGAGAAAGAAATGTTAAGTTTATGTGGACCGTAGACCACTAAACGGAGCCTTATTCAAACATATCACAACTTCTTATACACAATATATATATAGATACTAAAAATACCCAATAAAATACATTTGATCCATTCATAACATTCAAAATATTAATAACATTCATAAATCTGAATATCACAATAATAACGTATCCCTGCATACATCTTATTTGCAATACATCTATTCTAAAAATATCCATAAAATTAATGTTGCAATTATTTAAAAAAAATTAATGCTAAGCATCTGAAAGTCTCAATAATAATTAATCATAAAATGCATTCGCAGTAGCCACCCCTATACACAAGAGAAATACAAACTTTAAGAATTCCGATTGTTGGAGAGATCATTTCCTTCCCCTCTGCTTATTCCAGCTGTTAAAATAAGCCTGCTGAACTGGTGATTTCTAAAAAGGGCATCTCACACAATATTTTTATGGCATCTAGCCTTGTGCGTAATCCGTATTTAATTAACGTAGGCCATATAAAATATCACCTAATTTTAACAAAATGAAGTAAATCTATTAAAATATGCTTACTGGAGCTTTTGGTTTTCACCTCACACTCACAAAGGTGTTCTCTATCCATCATTCTCCCACTATTCTAGAAATAGTAAAATCCATGAATTAACCTCTCCTGGAGTTTCAAGATCTCTGTGCGCCATATTGGATTTGGGAGCTCTGAGATATGGGAGATGTTTGTGACTTCTTAAGAGGAATTTCGTAAATATAGTGTTGAGCTCTTTGTGTTAAGGTACCTTAAATCCTTATATCTGGACTCAATGGTGACCTTTCCTTAGTACCTTTGTGATATAATTATTTAACATCTCATTACTAAAATTCTCCAAGGCTAATGAGAGAGCCAAATCATTTAGCCTGTGCCTAGCATCTCTTGCCCAACGCAATGCACTGCTGCAGATTTCTTTCTTACAGAGCAAGGATACTTTGTCTTTTGAGGATGCTCACAAGCTTTGCCAAAATTGTACAGTTGTATTGGCAGAGATATTATTCCAAGGTGTTAAACCAAATTCAACAGAAATGGCTTGTGTCCTCAAGGATGGGGGGAGAGGGAAAAGATTTTTAAACACCTGCCTTCCATTTTATTCCAATCGCGAGCTAAGACTTAAAATTTCTGTATCATAGAGCTTTTGAGGGGATACTTTAGCTTTTAAGTTCCAATCACTGGGATTAAAGATGGGCCACCAAATTCTCTCTTAAACTTCTTTAAACCTCCATAGATGTACAAGCTCTAACTTTGAAGGAGTTTAGATGAGTGTTCCACAGCAGATTATTCAAAAACATCATGCCTAGGTAGTTGAAGGTTGAGGCCTCTTCCACTGACATGTCCTTGATATACCATTTATGAGTTTTAGTTTTCCTCCTATTTACTAAAACATTTGTTTTTATCTCTCCATTTCTTATCAAGTCATTTGATTTGCAATAACTATTAAAAGCTTGCAGTTTACTTTGCAGAACCACTTGGGTCACATCTAGAACAACAAGGTCATCTGCACGTAGTAGGCATGAAATATAATGACTGCCCATCTTTGGAGAAAAAGAGAGCATCATATTTAAATAAGCGAGTATGTATGGTGTGATAGCTCACTGCCTTGACAGAAAACACATTTTCAATTAAAATGACTGTAACCGGGCCGTCACAGCCACGGCTACAATTCAAGCCCCTGAACCGTCCAAGTGGTGCCCAGGGGGTATGCGTCAGGATGCCAACAACCCTGAAGTAATTCCGAACCCGGATATCCGGGTTGAAACAGTGTCGGAACAGGGAGATAAAGGGCCACTGTGGAGAGAGGAGGCACGCAACTCCAGGGAGCCGGAGGGGAGGAGGGACACGAAGCCGGAGGACGAAAAAGACGATTCCGAGACGCAGCTGCAGAAAGACCTGAATACGGAGAGGCCGACCAAACCCGACAGGATACACGGGCGGACCCGCCACGTCGTCCCCAGAGGGGCGTTGCTATCCCAGGTACGATCGTGCCTCTGTGTTAACTATTTCCCACTGTGGGCCCGGAGTGGGAGTGAAAGGGGTTTTGCAGGGGAGGGACCAGGAGGAAGGGGACTCAGGGGAAACTGACGAGAGTGCATGTAAATATTAACAACCCACGGGAAAGAATTGTGATATAAAACAACCCAGTGACGGAACTAGAGGACTATACCTAATTTGATAAGTACACCAAGAACACTTGGGATTGTGGTGCATTTACCAGCTCTGACCCGCTCACCTATCACCCCTGCACGGTTCAAACCAACCCCATTTGACCTCACTTCCCCGCCTACTAACCGTATCGTGGGAGTAATCCCAGAAAACCCACACTTACCTATTTTTTCGGTTTTCCTTGGGGACGACCAGCAACGACGGGAACTGAGACATCCAGCTTCATCTCGGCTATAGCCCAACCCTTTGTCCCGATGTCCGGATGCGACGAACCTGTATGAAGGAAAAGAGAACCAAGTATTATTCTGGCAACCAGTGAGAAGAAGACCTTGGGACGTCCCCGAAGGGCATAAATAGACAGAAAAAGTATTAAAATCATGTTCAGAAGAATAATAAAGAACACTTACGCATGATACCTTGTTTACTGGATCCTTAATAAATCGCCCTAACCAAGTCCTAAGTCGAGCCCACCACAATGACCATCACATTTGCAGAGACATATTGTTTTATTAATAAAACTTTACAGCACACAAATGAAAATGTGTGGAAATGGCATGATCTAGTGCACTGATTTGTTTTGATCATGTTAAAGTATTTGTTTCCAACACACTTTTGAATTAACAAAATTGTGCTTCATTTGTGCTTTCTTAATTCTGATATATTCTGAAATACTTGCACAGTTCATTTAGTTGTTGTTTGTGCGAGAAAAAACCCTTTCCTACCCCCAGTTTACAGAAGGATTGTCACATCAATCCTCTCACTTTGAAATCAGAGAAAGAAAAGTAAACACTAAGCTACTGCAGAAGACAGAGTCTAACATTTGAACTCTATCTCTGAATGCACAGCAAAAGTGACAAGATAAAAACAAGTTTTACATGCCTATTTACAGAAAGGAGCACTCATGGAAGAATACAAGGTGAGGCAGTGTGATAAAGCTTTGCTGCCTGGGAGGGACAAACCCATGTTGGACAGTCTAAAACAAATAAAGCCAGCAAATAGAAAGCCAATAGGTTTTGCCAATTGTCCATGTCATGGCACTTTTTAAAAAAAAACTAAGTCATATTGCACAGCAGCTCAACTGCTCTGCAATATGTAAAAATAAAAACATTGACAAAGCCAAGAGAATTCATATAGGCGAAACCCATTGGCTTTGCCAAAGCGTGTTTGAAAGATAGTGTGTAGAATGGACCCCTGCCGGGACTGGAGCAGTATGCAGAGGGAAATAAAACTTATTACATAACAAGAATGTAATTAATTGCCTAGTAATCAATATCTTCTCTGAAAAAGGCAAGGAGACTCCATCCAGCCCTGGAATGCCAGTTAACCTGCATCTCATAATTAGAGTCACCATCTGGTTTAGAACAAATATTTGGCTGCCATCCGGGCTATACTTTAAGGGCAGCTCCATTATAGCTGCATTTTCTGCAGTGTATAACTGCTGATGATGTTTTTCTGAGTACCTGGAGAAATCTGTATTCTGGCCTTGATCAAACCATCTATGTAAGCCCAAACACTTTGTGAGTCATTAGCTGGCATACTAGAATCTGATTATACGATTGTTTGTTGTCATTTTCTCCTCACAAGCCTCTTTCTTGCATTTTTCCTTAGTGTGTGCATCTCGATGGCTAGATATTTTTCCCCTTTGATCCGAGGACATGGTATTTTTGGTGCAATTATTTAGGGAAAAAAACACTTAGGGCAATTAAATCAATTTAACAAACATTTTAGGAGGGAAAACAACCAGAAGGCACATTAAATTAACATGGTTAAGGGAATAAACGTAATTAGCTGATGGTAATTTTAAAGTAGAGTAAGAGGTAATTTCCAAAACAAATAGAAAGTCAGGCGCGAAATCAAGAGTATAATCTTCCATCATTTTTTTTAACAAATCTTTTTATTGTTAAATGGTTCTCACCAAAGAACAACCTTGGGAAAAGCAGGTAGAAATCTCCCACCACTAATTACAAAGGGTCTAATTATGACTAGTGGTAGGACTGAGTTAGCTGCCAAAGCTGCGATGAAGAGGCTGCTGTTATACCGGTGGCCTCCCCCCAGTCGTTATACGATGTTTTTACCGGGCTGACTGACAGAAACATCATATTACCAGGTTTCCGCCGGTCAGACCGGCGAAAACAGTGGCATTGCATTGGCTTTGGTTCCCTTCAGGGAACCGAGGCCAATGTTGTGTGCACACCAGCACCCTCGGAATGTACACAGTCTGCAGTGCAGACAGGGTGCATTCCGAGGGTGCTGGTAGGGGGGCCTGGGCCCCCCTTTTGGCCATCCAGCACTGACTTAAACCCTGCCATGAAAAGGCTGGCGGAAGGAAAAGTTGTGATCAGCACGGCGGTGCAGAACTTGGCGCTGCCGTGGCTGACCATGACTCTTACAACTACTACCCCGTCTGGAACTATGTTCCTGGCAGTGGCGGTGGTCCTGCCAGGGTCATAGTCTGGCAGTCAGACTGCCAGGAGTGCGGCGGGGTCCGACAGCCACCACAAGCCTGGCTGTCTTAAGACTGCCAGACTCGCAATGAGGCCCAAAGTAATTATTTATCCCAAAGTAAAGACATAGAACCCATCATTGGCTTTTGAAGTTGTAATGTGATTATTAAACTCTCTTTATTGTCCTTAATACCTACCTGAACCAGTAATAACTAATTTGGTTACACCCAAACCTCGTTTCCTATTAGTGGAATTTTTGTTTACCATTGAGTCCCAGTTGCCGCTTATTTCAAATACAGTGTGTTTGTCCAGAGATATGGCCCTAGTTGTGAGTTGTACCTCTTTTCACAATTTCATTTGTGACCTGTCAGTGTAATACCATTGGATGCTCTTTAACTGATAGGTTCCCAGGTCATGACCCAATTTTACAAACTGGTCATCTTAGTTTGCAGTATGTTTTATTTTAACTGTCTGAAGAACGAGGTCACTTTCGATATCTGTGCAAGACAATTAAATCATAAACCATTGTTAACATGGATTGGGAAATAAAAGTATAACAGGTCATACTGGAATTATGCCATTCTGTGTTGCTGGCATGTTCTGTATAATTACGAGTTTCCTACATTTGCCACATAATTTACCATCTGCTGTTTAATAGGCAGGTTTAACAAAAATGTTTCTAGCTCAGACGGATTACTCAAAACCTGTAACATGTGTTGCAATGCAGTGGAAAGCTCTTTCGAAAGGTTGACTAGTCACCTTTCAGTTGCTAGTGCTGTGTTTTGGTGTTAAGCTATTACTAAGGAGGTGAAACCTTTTCCCATATGGTTGTATGACATACCATTTCCATGCATGACTTTACCATAGGTTTTTACCACACATGTCTTTACCACGCGTATGCCTTTCCCACGTTGGTAGCATAAATAAGGTAAGTGAAACACCTCTCTCTCGCTCTCAATAAATATATGTGTGTGTGCATGTGTGTGTGTATATATACATATATATATGTTCGATGGCATGTGTAGCTGCAGATACACATGCTGTGCATTATCCTGCCATCTAGTGTTGGGCTCGGAGTGTTACAAGTTGTTATTCTTCGAAGAAGTCTTTTCGAGTCACGGGACCGAGTGACTCCTCCCTTTCGGCTCCATTGCGCATGGGTGTCGACTCCATCTTAGATTGTTTCTTTCTGCCATCGGGTTCGGACGTGTTCCTCTTCGCTCCGTAATTCGAATCGGGGAAACTTAGAAAATCATCAAAATTAGTTGGTATTGTTTGCATTCGGGACTGGTTTAGTATCATCACATCGGCACCGACAACAAGACCGCTTCGGCGGCCCTTCGGGGCTTCCGCACTTAACCAAGGCCTGGTCGGCCCGACCACACCCGTCACACCCGTCGACAAAGAACTAATGGACCGGACCCCTTTCCGTTTCTGTCCGAAGCATCGGGTCTGTAACCTGTGTTTATCTACCGAACACAGAGAGGATACTTGTGAGGCCTGCAGAGCGTTTCGATCCAAGAAGACCTTAAGAGATCAACTCGCAGGACGGTTACAGATGGTGTCGAAACAGTCACAACATCTCGACGCCGAAGAAGAAGAGATGCGGATAGCCATCCAGGGTTCAGACTCGGATGAATCAGACGGGGATCGACCACCGACGGCGGCACAAAAAGTGAGTACACTTGCCCCGTCCCACACCCAAGGTCAGGTCAAGAAACAAAAGGCCTCGGGGACGCCACTGCCAGAAGGCCATGGCTCAACCCACAGAAGAGACGGTGACCAAGTAACATCAGCACCGAAAAAGGCCAAATTAGTGCTGAAGACTTCCGACTCCGGTCGAGAAACCGGCACCGAAAAGAGTTGGCATCGAATAATCGAGTCGAGTAAACCTCGAAAAAGCCACTCGGAACCGAAACCGACAATCTCCATCGGGGTTTCGATACCGAAAAAAACGGCTTCGGAGCCGAAAAAGACGTCCTACACGGAAGAGCAGGGGCTCTCTCTACAGCTCAAAGAAAAGCACAGATTTGAGCAGGAACTGGATTTAGAAGAGCATGATCAAACTCAGCAAAGGCTAGAAATCCAGAAACACACAGGGAAGATACAAGCCATCCCTCCGCTCAAGTCCAAAAGAAAACTGGCTTTTCACGAGACTGAGATGCAACCAAAAGCCAAAGTGGTTAGAGAAAGGTCACCACCCCCACAATTCTCACCACAAACGTCCCCACTTCAATCACCACAGTTGTCACCAGTGGGTACACCAATGGCACAGTCACCCACACATACTGGGATGACTCAAGACTATGCGGACCCCTGGGATCTTTACGACCCACCAATTTCGGACAACAGTCCAGAGTGTTATCCGACAAAACCTTCGCCGCCAGAGGACAGTACGTCCTACATGCAGGTACTGGCCAGAGCAGCAACATTTCACAATGTAACAATGCACTCAGAACCAGTGGAAGATGACTTCCTGTTTAACACTCTGGCATCCCCGCATGCATCGTATCAAAGTCTGCCAATGTTACCGGGCATGCTTAAACATGCACAACAGGTTTTCCAAGAACCAGTAAAAGGGAGAGCCATCACGCCAAGGGTCGAGAAGAAATATAAACCACCCCGTCAGACCCTGTGTTTATTACACAACAGCTCGCTCCGGACTCAGTGGTTGTGGGGGCTGCAAGAAAACGGGCTAATTCGCAGTCATCAGGGGATGCGCCACCCCCGATAAGGAAAGTCATAAATTCGACGCGGCAGGGAAAAGAGTGGCATCGCAAGCAGCCAATCAGTGGCACATTGCCAACTCACAAGCCCTCCTTGCCAGCTACGACCGAGCACACTGGGACGAGATACAAGACATCTTCCAGCACCTTCCCAAAGAGCATCAAAAACGTGCCCAACAAGTGGTTGAAAAAGACAGGCCATTTCAAACAACCAGATCCGCTCTGCACTAGACTCTGCTGATACAGCAGCACGAACTGTAAATTCAGCAGTAACAATTAGAAGGCATGCATGGCTGCGAAGTTCTGGGTTTAAACCAGAGATACAGCAGGCGGTATTGAATATGCCGTTTAATCAACACCAACTATTCGGCCCGGAAGTGGATACCGCAATAGAAAAAATGAAAAAGGACACGGACACGGCCAAAGCCATGGGCGCGCTCTACTCCTCTCAATACAGGGGAACATTTAGGAAACCACAATTTAGGGGAGGGTTTAGACAGCAACCCTCAGAACCATCCACCCCCCAAACAAAACCCACTTACCAGTCTCAGTACCAGAGAGTGGGGTTTCGTGGTTCCTATAGGGACAGTTCCCAAGAGGAAGAGGGAAATTCCAGCCTGCCAAGCGGACCCCTGGTAGCAAGCAGTCACTTCGATGTCACACTTCCCCAACACATATCACCAGTGGGGGGGGGATTAACAAAATACCACCACAATTGGACACACATTACCACAGACATGTGGGTTCTATCAATTATCCAGCATGGTTACTGCATAGAGTTCACAAGATTCCTTCCAGATGTTCCCCCAAGAACGCAAAGAATGTCAATACAACACTTAGACCTATTACAAATAGAGGTCCACGCACTACTAGCAAAAGAAGCCATAAAACTGGCACCTTATCTCCAGAGAGGAACAGGGGTTTACTCCCTGTATTTCCTCATCCCAAAGAAAGACAAAACGTTAAGGCCTATTTTAGATCTCAGAACACTGAATCTCTTCATCAAATCAGATCATTTCCACATGGTAACACTACAGGATGTAGTCCCTTTACTAAAACAAGGGGAATACATGACAACACTGGATCTAAAAGATGTGTATTTTCACATACCCATCCATCCATCTCACAGGAAATACCTCACGTTTGTAATACAAGGTAAACATTACCAATTCAAAGTGTTGCCATTCGGAATAACAACGGCCCCCAGGGTATTTACAAAATGCCTAGCTGTAGTAGCAGCTTATATAAGGAGAAATCACATGCACGTATTCCCGTATCTAGACGATTGGCTAATAAAAGCCAACACTCAACAACAATGTCAAATTCACACGCATTATGTAATAGATACTCTGCACAAACTAGGGTTTTCTATAAATTACCAAAAATCACATTTACAACCATCCCAAATACAACAATACTTGGGAGCAACACTCAACACACAAAGAGCAATTGCCACTCCAAGTCCACAAAGAGTCCAGTCATTTCAAAATATAAAATCAAGCATGCAACCAAACCAACAATACAAGGTCAGGTTTGTGATGAAACTACTAGGCATGATGTCCTCATGCATAGCTATTGTCCCAAACGCAAGACTACACATGCGGCCCTTACAACAGTGCCTAGCAAAACAATGAACGCAGGCATGTGGTCAACTCCAAGATCTAGTGTTGATAGACCGCCAAACACACGCTTCCCTTCAATGGAGGAACCCTGTAAATTTAAACAAAGGACGGCCTTTTCAAGACCCAGTACCTCACGCCTTATCACAACAGACGCCTCCATGATTGGGTGGGGAGCACACCTCAACAATCACAGCATACAAGGTCAATGGGACAGTCAACAAAAACAACTTCACATAAATCACTTAGAACTGCTAGCAGTCTTTCTAGCACTAAAAGCCTTTCAGCCCCTTCTAGCCCACAAACATATTCTTTGCAAGACAGACAATATGACAACAATGTATTATTTAAACCAACAGGGGGGGACGCACTCGTCACAACTGTGTATCCTAGCGCAAACAATTTGGCATTGGGCAATTCACAACAATATTCGCCTGATAGCACAATACATACCAGGCATTCAGAATCATTTAGCCGACAATCTCAGTCGAGATCACCAACAGTCTCACGAATGGGAAATACATCCCCAAATTCTGAAAGATCACTTCTACCGCTGGGGGAAACCAAACATAGATCTGTTTGCAACAAAAGAAAATGCAAAATGCCAAATCTTTGCGTCCAGCTACCCACACCCTCAGTCCAAGGGCAATGCTCTATGGATCAGCTGGTGAGGGATATTTGCTTACGCTTTTCCCCCTCTCCAGCTCATTCCTTTTCTGGTCAACAAACTGGGTCAAAACAAACTCAAACTAATACTCATAGGACCAACGTGGGCTCGCCAACCGTGGTACACCACCCTGTTGGACTTCTCGGTAGTACCGCACATCAAACTACCAAACAGACCAGATCTGTTAACACAACACAAACAACAGATCAGGCACCCGAATCCAGCATCGCTCAACCTAGCAATCTGGCTCCTGAAATCTTAGAATTCGGATATCTAAACCTCTCAAAAGAGTGTATGGAGGTCATTAAACAAGCAAGAAAACCCACAACAAGGCATTCTTATGCTAATAAATGGAAAAGGTTTGTTTTCTACTGCCAGACTAATCAAATTACGCCTCTAAATGCCTCCGTACAAAACATTGTAAGTTATTTACTACACTTACAAAAATCAAATCTTGCTTTTTCTTCCATTAAAATCCATCTCACTGCAATATCTGCTTATTTGCAGATTACACATACAAAATCGCTTTTTAGAATCCTAGTTATCAAAGCCTTTATGGAGGGACTAAAAAGCATCATACCCCCCAAGGACACCACCAGTACCTTCGTGGAAACTTAATATTGTACTAACACGACTCATGGGTCCACCATTTGAACCCATGCATTCTTATCAAATCCAATTCTTGACTTGGAAAGTAACCTTTCTAATAGCCATCACATCTCTACGAAGAGTTAGCGAAATACAGGCATTTACTATCCAAGAACCCTTTATACAAATACATAAACATAAAGGTGGTCATTCCAACCCTGGCGGTCCATGACCGCCGGGTTGGAGGACCGCGGGAGCACCGCCGCCAGGCCGGCGGTGCTCCAATAGGCATTCCGACCGCGGCGGTAAAGCCGCGGTCGGACCGGCAACACTGGCGGTCACCCGCCAGTGTACCGCCGCCCATTGGAATCCTCCAAGGCGATGGAGATTTGGAGGATTCCTCCAAGGCGATGGGATTCCGACCCCCCCTACCGCCATCCAGTTCCCGGCGGTCCGCCCGCCGGGAACCGGATGGCGGTAGGGGGGGTCGCGGGGCCCCTGGGGGCCCCTGCAGTGCCCATGCCACTGGCATGGGCACTGCAGGGGCCCCCGTAAGAGGGCCCCTAAATGTATTTCACTGTCTGCTGCGCAGACAGTGAAATACGCGACGGGTGCAACTGCACCCGTCGCACAGCTTTTACTCCGCCGGCTCGATTCCGAGCCGGCTTCATCGTGGAAGCCTCTTTCCCGCTGGGCTGGCGGGCGGCCTGAAGGCGGCCGCCCGCCAGCCCAGCGGGAATGTCAGAATTACCGCCGCGGTCTTTCGACCGCGGAACGGTAACCTGACGGCGGGACTTTGGCGGGCGGCCTCCGCCGCCCGCCAAGGTCAGAATGAGGGCCAAAGTGTTTCTCCGTACAAATTCACTATTTTTACCAAAAGTCATATCACCGTTTCATCTAAACCAAACTGTGGAACTCCCAGTCTTCTTTCCACAACCAGAATCAGTAGCAGAAAGGGCATTGCATACATTAGACATTAAAAGAGCGCTAATGTATTACATTGACAGAACGAAACAATTTAGAAAAACAAAACAATTGTTCGTAGCTTTCCAAAAACCTCATGCAGGTAACCCTATATCCAAACAGGGCATTGCCAGATGGATAGTCAAATGTATTCAGACCTGTTACCTTAAAGCTAAAAGAGAATTACCCATTACTCCAAGGGCACATTCCACTAGAAAAAAAAGGCGCCACAATGGCTTTTCTTGGTAATATACCAATGACAGAGATTTGTAAGGCAGCCACATGGTCTACGCCCCATACATTTACGAAGCATTACTGTGTAGATGTGTTAGCAACACAACAAGCTACAGTAGGACAGGCTGTACTAAGAACATTATTTCAGACAACTTCAACTCCTACAGGCTAACCACCGCTTTTGGGGAGATTACTGCTTTGTAGTCTATGCACAGCATGTGTATCTGCAGCTACACTTGCCATCGAACGGAAAATGTCACCTACCCAGTGTACATCTGTTCGTGGCATGTTGCGCTGCAGATTCACATGTGCCCTCCTGCCTCCCCGGGAGCCTGTAGCCGTTTTTAGTTGCATGTAAATTATAAATATGTAAATAAATATTCCTTTAATACACACTATGTACATACATTTCTACTCCATTGCATGGGCACCTCTAGCATCCTTACTTTACCAACTCCTACCTCACCCTTTGCGGGGAAAACAATCTAAGATGGAGTCGACGCCCATGCGCAATGGAGCCGAAAGGGAGGAGTCTCTCGGTCCCGTGACTCGAAAAGACTTCTTCGAAGAAAAACAACTCGTAACACTCCGAGCCCAACACTAGATGGCAGGATAATGCACAGCATGTGAATCTGCAGTGCAACATGCCACGAACAGATGTACACTGGGTAAGTGACATTTTCCATATATATATATTATATTTAATTTGAATTTGTGTTGGGCTGTAGCCCCAGCCCACCACTTCATTAATTGCCCTTATCACCATATTACCATATGCCCCACCCCTAAACAGTAAGCATTCTCTTACTACCCCTACTGCCTTATGCCCCTACTGACCCCTAAACCCTAAAATACCTATACCACCCTATAGCCCTATCCACTTTAAACCCTAAAAACACTTTGCAACCCAATAGCCTTACCCATCCCTAAACACTAAAAATACCCTTACCACCCTGTAGTACTACCCACCCTTGAACCCTAAAAATTTAGGGCCAGATGTAGCAAAGCTTTAGCGAGTCGCAAACGGCGAAAATCGCCGTTTGCGAGTCGCTAAAGCCACTTTGCTATGTTGAAATGCATTTTGCGAGTCGGAACCGACTCGCAAAATGCATTTCCGAGTCGCAAATAGGAAGGGGTGTTCCCTTCCTATTTGCGAGTCGCAATGGTATGCATTTTCATTTGCGACCGCGATTGCGGTCGCAAATGAAAGCGCAGTTACCATCCACTTGAAGTGGATGGTAACCCAGGCGCAAACGGGAAGGGGTCCCCATGGAACCCCTTCACCTTTGTGTCTGGCACAAAAAATAATTTTTCAGAGCAGGCAGTGGTCCAATGGACCACTACCTGCCCTGAAAAATACCGAAACTAAAGGTTGCGTTTTTTTTTTCAAAGTGCAACTCGTTTTCCTTTAAGGAAAACGGGTTGCACTTTGAAAAAAAAAAAACTGTTTTATTTAAAAGCAGTCACGGACATGGTGGTCTGCTGTTCCCAGCAGTCCACCATCCGCGTGAGTGCCCTGAATCGCTATGGGGTCGCAAATTGCGACCCACCTTATTAATATTAATGAGGTGGATCTTTGCGACCCCATAGCGACTCGCATAAGGTGTCTGAGACACCTTTCTGCATTTCCTTTTGCGAGGTGCAAATTGCGAGTCGCTGGGACTCGCAATTTGCACCTCGCAAAAGGAAACCTACCTACATCTGGCCCTTAATTACTACCCTTAACTATACTTGCCATTTGCGGTAAACTTATGCATGGTAAAAGCAACAAACATTGCATGCATGGAAAAGGTATGCTTATTAAAGGCATGCATGATAAAGGCTGCATGGTAAAAACATAGATGTGAAGGACGTTTCCCTTTGCAGACACTGTTAATATGCAGAAGTGACAAAATAATAATGTAATACTATCACAAAAATGCCACTTCACCCCCTTCCTTGATGCATATTTTGGTTAATCCTGCCACAAATTTTAGCCCTCCCCAGTCGCATAATGCATTGAACCTGGGTACAATCTAGCACTACGTCCCTGAAAATCGATGGGTGGGTGTATTCCATTGGTTTGTGAGTAACAAACTTTTCTTTCAAAAGTTACAATCCAAAAGTGTGTAATCCCTCTAAAAGGCGCACATCCACTTTTTTATGACTATTAGTTGGTGCAAGTATACAAGGAATATGCCAGTAAAAATTCTGTTCAGAGATCCACTTATTATCTGAGCAACTAATTGCAAGGGTACATCATTTTGATTTTAATGGCTAAAATATGGCATACTTTAACACTGAATTACAGATAAATGAAAACAACAATAAAGATAAAAACTTCTTCGAGGGTTGATGTTTCAGTATAACCGAGACTGCAACGAAGTAAGCATTAGAAATAATGGGCCTCATTACAACCCTGGTGGTCTAATGACTGCCAGGGTCGCAGTGGTGGTCAGACTGCTGCCAATGCGGGGTCCGAGTGCCATGTTACCGCAGCGGTCGATCTGCCAGCACAGCCAGATTTCGTCTACACAACAGTCTGGTGGTGCTGAAGGTCCTAATCTGCCAGGGCAGTGCTGCAAGCAGTGCTGTCATGGAAATTACAACCCCCTTCTCTGCCAGTGATTTCATGGCAGCAACCCCGCCATGGAAAGGCTGGTAGAGACAGGGTGCCTGATGGGGGCCCATGCACTGCCCATGCACTTGGCATGAGCAGTGCAGAAGCCCCCCAGCCAGCACTGTTGCGATGTTCACTGTCTGCTTTGCATGCTGTAGGCTGCTTCCCGCTGGGTCAGCCGGCTGCCCGCTGGCCCAGCAGGAAACTCGTAATGGGCCCGGCAGGAAGGCCACCTACCCATTGGGACTTTGGCGGATGGCCTTTTCCGTCCGCCAAAGTCATATTAAGCTCCATTGTATTTCACCAAAAGTAGACAAAAAAACAGGCTTAGGATTTTACATTTATTACATTATGTAAAAGTATAATTTATTGTCTTTGCCCTCATCCAAGCCTCTTTAAAAATTCACAGACATTTCACCAATCACTTACATCATCTTCGAATTTATTATCTGTTTGTACCCTTACATATGGGTTTCCTTCAGCCACTGGCCATTCTCGAATGTCTATATGCCATGTTTTGTACTTAACCCTTTTCCTGCATCTTGTCTATTGATATGCACTTTTTTGTCTACAGGAGACCCACTTCCACCATTATTTTTCAAACAAGAATTCTTTTTCGAACAATGGTGCAGTCTCCAGATGAACTGTATTGGGGATGCTGTTATTATATTTCCTTTGCACTTTCATGGGCCCTGGGCAAAAAAAATGTTGGTGCTCCAGTTCAGAGCAACTTAGAGTGTTCTTAACTATTTTCGACTAATTTAATCCTATATGATGCCGAACGTTCACACAAATATAGTCGAAATAGAGCCATAGAAGTAGACAGAGAAGGGAGAGAGACTATGACTTCCTAAATGCCAAAATGGCAAAGGACTCTGGCGTCCTTTTTATTTCCCTGGTATTTAGGCAAGGCAGAGAGCAAAGCTACCTTGAGGCCAGCCTTTCCCAGTGCTTCTTTCACCAGGTGCTGGATTTGAAGGGCTACCCTGGTCCCAATAACCACAAAGGGGAGATTTCCCAATTTATCAAACTTTCACATACAACTCCAAGCCACCTTGCTGCCCTGCACAAAAGGGCAGGAAGGGACACCTTACTGGAGAAAAGCAATCCTTAGAGGCATTTCCTCTTTCTATGTGTATTGCAGAATGCAGTACACATAGAAATGGGAAAAAACAAGGGGAAATAAAGATGTTTCTACTCGGTACGCCTCACCTGGGGAAGCATGGCATTTTGACGCATTCCCAGGTCTACAGGTAATGGGAATGCTTCAGAATCCATGGGTGGATGCGTGGGAACACCCACGCTTTACACATGGAATGCCTCCCTGAGACAGAGTAATGCAACGCGGGGATTTGCACTGCATTTCCTGTCTCTATATATTTATCAAGCCACGCGGGACGCTCAAGGAGGCCTTGTGTGGCTTGATAAATCTAAGTACTTGTGTTGCCCTTGCACCCACTTGCGTAGTGCACGGGTGATCCAACTCAATATGCCCAAAAATTTACAACATTGTGGTGATTCATGCTAGTGGCTGTTCGTGGGTCAGGCCCAAGTGAAAAACATGACTAGCTCTATTCAACACCTTCCTGAAACCTACTGCATTTTAAGGCGTGTGCTGAATATTGGATGAGGGTCTCTCTAGATTCATGGTAACATTTTAATTCCTTATATACAATTTGTGAAACATTATTCAACAAAATTCATGTAAAATGTGTTAATGTGTGAGTTTCACCACAGTACATGCAACTTCCAAATATCATGCAATATTGGCCACCACAGTGATAAAAGTATATTTTAAATGAGTTGAAAGGGGTTTTCCTTACGGTGATCTGCTCTCACTTAAATATCAGAAGCCCTTGCCTTTCCTAGTGCTCACTCATGTTACCACTGTGATTGCTTTTTACGGGAAAAGTTAGTGTAGTAGGAGCAAAATGTTTAGGCATTCCTGACAAAGCATCCATACACCTTTTAACTGATTTTTTAGAAGATGAATTGAATATACTACATATACATTGAAGATACACCTTCTTAAAGAACACTACATTGCCTTTTTAGATTAGGTTTGTTCTAAAGAAATTTCGCATACATAAATTCAACAAGATGGATAATAAAAAGGAAGATATTTCTTCTTCTAGATTACACCAACAACTATTAGAAAATATCATGTGCTGTGAACAAGCAGTTGTAATACAACATTGTCAAACTACTAAAGTGATTGAGGGTGTGTACTATGAAAATGTGAATCCACACACCATAATAAAGGAACTAAGTAATTCTACTTTTGGTTTTATAATCTTCTTCATGAAATCAACAACTCAGATTTGTCATAGCCATTTAATGGCCCTATATTAAAAAATCTCCAATGTTCACTGATGATCAGGAGGCAATTGAAACGCTAATTTAACCCACAGAGGTCAGACAGGCTATATACAGTTGACAAATGAAAATTCCCAGCCAACGGAGTTTTGTGGGAGGTTGTAAGTAATTGGGTTATTGGTTGGGGGGAGGAGGCAAAACCCTTCTCAAGGAACAACCACAATCCTTGTCAGAGTGATCCACAAAAGCTAATCAAATTAACCTGTGTTTACCTCTCTGGTAGCTTGGCACGAAAGCAGTCTAGCCTAACTTAGAGGCAATGTGTTAAGTATTTATACAGAACACAAACAATAATTAACTCCAAACACAATACAAATAATCCCACACCAATCAAGAAAAATTGTTTCTATTTTAATAAATAAAATGATACCAGACAATGAAAATCCAATGAGTAGAACTGGGTAAACAAGTAAAAGTAATTAAAATTAGTAGAGAGAAAGAGGAAGGAAAAGACAGAGTTGTGCAGTGTTTAAAAATAGAATTTAGCAAAACAAGGGACCAAAATAGGCGTGGTCACAGCGTGAGGAAAAGTGTGAAGTGGAGGGGTGGGGAGTGGAGGAATTATGGGGAGCGTGGTGTGGTAGGAGGCTGCAGGTACTATGGTCTATGTCACATTCAGACCTTAGTTATTGTAAGCGAATAGTGTCTTTTTTGACAAGTGTTGCATAGAGGGTACACTGTTCTATATAGTTTCACCTAGATATAATGTTACTTTAACCTTTGTTTCTCTACTAAATCTATATAAGTATATATTACCTACTGGCTCTTGCCAGTAGGTAGTTATAGTTACAACCTAGTTCTCATAGGAACATGCTGTTTGGTTTGCTTATAGCTTTGGTGCTATTTGACAAATGTTCATGACATTTACCAAACTAAGGCCCTCATTACAACATTGGCGGTAAATCCCGCCTACCACCATGCAGAAGACCGCCAACACACCGCAGCGGCCACGGACTTCCGCTACAGTTATTACGACCCACAGCTCGGAATCCGCCAAAATCCAGACACCTACATAAGTCCGCAACACCAAAGGTCAGTGATAAACTGGCGATAACAAAACCTCCACCGTCACGCCAACAGGAATACGCCCACACTATCACGACCCACGAATCCACGCATTGGTCTTTCAACCGCGGTAAACCATTGGCGGTACACAGCACCGCGCTCAAAATACACACACATTTACAAAACACAACTACATTGGACAATTTGAAATACACACACCTGATACACATACATACACCACTCCCACACACCCAATACAATATAAAACACACACCCACATCACCCACAATCCCTTATGACCAGAATTGCAACAGAAGGCCAGAGAGAGACACCACCATCAACAAACTAGCATCCACAGGCACTCAACACCATCACTCACACAACATCCACACACCTCACACAACATACACAAACACATCCCCTCACACATCACAACACACACCACCTCACACATCACCCACAACACCCCATCATTTCCTTTTGTCATTGCGTTCTTCCAGGGGGGTTTCAGGGGGTGTAAATGTAATGTTTCAGCATGTATTGGTGCGTGTGTTGTTGTGAGTGAGAGTGGGGGTGTTGCGTGTTGCGTGTGTGTGTCACTCTCTTTTCCCTCCCCCCTCCCCTGTGTTGTAGGTGCAGTACTCACCGTGGTCGTCGCCGCCGTTGGTCGTGCTCCTGGTAGAGGAGCAGGAAGACTATAACAGGGAGTATTTGGAGTTCAGGCTCCATGGCGTCCGGGTTCCTCGTGGGGTGTGTAGAGGTGAGTGTTTTCCCTTCCAAGTCCTGTTTCTGCCATGTTTTTGTTTGCATTGAATCCACCCCGGAAAAGGTGGCGGATTGGCCTGTCATAATAGTGTGGGCGGTACATTGTCTTCCGCCTATCTGTTGGTGGTGACCGCGATGCTGTTTGTTTCTACCGCAGTGGCGGTAGGAGTGTTAAAGTGGCTGTCTATGTTGGCGGTTTCCTCCATGGTCATGATTCAATTTTTTTTACCGCCAGGGTTGTAATGAGGGCCTAAGAGCCCTACTTTGTTTAGTTATGAATGGAAAGTTTTGGGGTGATCCGTCAAGCAGGGGCTGAGAAAAAGGGGGCAGGTCAAAAAATGTTTGTTTCCCATCTTATTTCCATAGAGATATTGGACACAACTACAGCCCGAACCGCTGAACGGAAATACACCAAATTTGGAAGAAAGCTACATCTTGGTCTAGATAGGTCTCTTTTTGTGATTTGGTGTAAATCTGTTCAGTATTTTGGAGATATTAAAGGAAAAATAAATATATATATCTAGGAATGCAAATCCTTTGCAGATTCGACAAACCACATGCTAAGATCTGATTGGCTGCCAGCACTTAAACCAGGAAGTGCTGACAGCCATGTTGGAACTCTGAGTCAGCCAAGCTCCAAGAGAAAACAAGAAAAAAACAGAAGGGGCAGGGTAATAATACCCTTCCCCTAGGCTGGGGGCAGAGGTCCCACAGGGAGACCACCAGAGACCAAAAATGTTTTTCTCTTTGAATCTGAGGCAACATTTTTAGAAAAGGCCCAGCTCTCCTCGAGCTGCTACATCTCTCTTGCACCTGTCTTCTCCTAGCTTTTTTACCTGCTTTCTTGAGTACCTTCTCCTTGCTTTTCCCTAATTTTCACTGCAGCCTTCTTGCTTTTCCCCCTGTTTTTGACTGCCTTCTCCTTGTTTATCCCTCATTTTCACTGCTTTCTCCTAGCTTTATCCCTCACTTTTTTGTGTGCTTTCTCTTTGCTTTTCCCTTGTTCTCACAGCTTTCTCCTTGCTGTTTACCCATTTTTTGGGGTGACTCCTCCTTGCCTTTCCCTAGTTTCCACTGCATTCTCCTTGCTTTTCGCTTCATTTTTGTGTGCCTTCTCATTGCTTTTCCTCAGTTTTTACTGCTTTCTCCTTGCTTTTTGCACTGTTTTTTTTAATGCCTTCTCCTTGCTTTTCCCTTGTGGCATGGTGTTGGATGCACATGGAGAGTTGGCTACAGGGCCTGGCTGCAGGTCTGGCCCTGCGGCCAACTCACTGCTGCGTTAACAAAAACATCGGAGTTTACTGAAAAAACCCAAAGATTAAGAGGACGTTATAGTTAGGAATTAGCATTCTAAAAACCTTAGCAATTCACTAAAAAACAAAGGTTACAGGGACATCGTAGTTAGGATCAGAATTTACATTCACCAAATGATAGAAATTCAGCAGTTATAGTTATCTCAAGAAACTATAACTCGTGCCCTATCGTAACTATAACTCACGCCCCTGCTGAATTTCTATGGTTTTAGTTGTGTAAATTTGATTTGGATCCTAACTATCACGTCCCTGTAACGTTTGTTTTTATAGTGAGTTTCACTTTAACACATCTGCCCGCCATTCGCAGCTTTATTCTCAATAATTTTACTGCAAATGTTACATTGATAATATCAATGAGGTCATCAAAGATGTTATGAGTGATGTAATATGTGGGATAATTTGCAGTGTATGGCAAGGGTGCAAGTTATAGTTACCCTAGGGCATGAGTTTCAGTTACTTGAGCTGACCATACCTATAACTGATGAATTTATATGGTTTTGTGTGAGTAAATTCAGATCCTAACTATAACGTCCCTATAACCCTTGTTTGTTGTTTTTCAGTGAATTTCTATGTTTTTTGAACGTGCAGCTAGGCCTTGCAGCCAACCCGCTATGACTACACAACCCAGTGCCATGCACGGCTTTCTGCTGTGCACAGCGGGGTTGGACGCAGGGTCTGACCTGCACCCAGGTACTGCGGCCAACCCCATATACCCACCCAACCTAGCATGCATAAGTCTCTAAGTCGGTCTGTGAGTGTCTGCATGGGTGTGTGAGTGTCTGAGTTAGTCTGTGAGTTGGTGCCTTAGTGTCTGAGTGGGTCTGTGAGTGGATCCCTGAATGGGTGTGAGTGGGTCTGTGAGTGGGTGCCTGAGTGTCTAAATGGGTCTGTGAATGAGTGTGTGAGTACCTAAGTAGGTCTGTGAGTGGGTGCATGAGTCTCTGAGAGCATCTGTGAGTGAGTTCATGAGTTTCTGAGTGGGTCTGTTAGTGAGCTCATGAGTCTTTGAGTGGGTGTATGAGTGGGTACATGAGCCTGAGTGGGTCTGTGAGTGGGTGCATGAATGTCTGAGAGGGTCTGTGAGTGGACGTATGTATGTCTGAGTAGGTCTTCGATTGGGTGCATGAGTACCTAAGTGGGCCTGTGAGTGGGTGCTTGAGTGTCTGAGTGGGTCTGTGATTGAGTACAGGAGTCTTTGAGTAGGCCTGTGAGTGGGTTGCATGAGTGTCTGAGTGAGTGTCTGAGTGTGTCTGTGAGTGGATGTGTGGGTGTCTGTGTGAGTGTGTCAGCTGTGTGAGTGACACAGCTACAAAGGGCCCTCACCTGCCCTTTTATCTAACAAGAGTCCACAGCTTTGCACACAATATTTACCCAAGTGCAGTTCTTTTTGCCTCCTTGGGTAAATGTCCAGTATGTATTCTACACTACAGCTGTGTAATGAAGCACAAGGAAATGTTACCAGTGATCGTGTGTGCTTTTAGGCAACATGATTGTTTCTGGTGCGTCTTTCTCTAGAACTCTGTGATAACATGAATCCTCCTATAGAGAGGCAAACAAGACTACAAAGAAGTAAATCTCCACCAAACCAGGGTTCTTCCTCTTATCTATATGATGTATGTGCTTCTTTGTTTTGTGGAGATTCCCTCATATTCCTTGGCATCAAGAATGTGCCACCAAAATCGGTGTGAAACACACTGGGGGGCCCTGTGGTAAGCTGTCCATCATCCTGGCAAAAGGACGGGAAGACATGTGCATACTACTTAGGAGGACAGTGCGGGGCCAAGTGGGAACAGGTTCCAGGGGATTTGCACATTTGTTTATATGTAGCAAATTAAAAGGAAAACCACGTACTCTGGTTTCACCAGGAGAGGACAAGAAAGAACCCACTTATCATAGTCACATACAGATTGCGCTCAAATAGATCAGCGATGCATTCACCTCCACAAAGGATTTCAGATAGTTTTGCAATGTGGAATCACTGAGTAAAAACACTTAATAGAGGAGGGGGGGGGCTGCATACATATATGAAGTGCCCCAGGGTTGTGGCAGACTCCAGGACCGTGGAGGGGCTGTGTGGGTCCCTCAGCATTTATTTATTGAGATTTGCCCCAGGGAAGTGGCGGTCCCTGGGGCTACAATGACTCCTAGGAGAGGGGACCCATACGCCTCCCTCCATTTTTTAGCCTTCAGTGTCTACGAGACCTGGCCCACCTGGGGGCAAATGAAAGGAAGAGCATGGGAGACTGTGCTCTTTAAAAAAAAAAATGTTGGAAAATCCACGGATCCAGCAGCAGGTTTTTCTGAGATTTTTTTTTAATGCTTTTAATCCATGACAGTGTCCTTTCGGGACCTCTGCCCCAAGGCTAGGGGCTCAGGGTGTCCATACCCTGGCTCTTTTTTCTTTTCTTTTTTTACTTTTTTTCAGCCGAGTCCCAAAATGGCTGCCAACACTTCCTTGATGAAGTGATGGCAGCCAATCAGATATCAGCTCGGGGACAGTTGGATCCATGGAAGATACGCATCCTTAGATATCTATATTTTTTAAACTCTAATATCTCAAAAACTAGTGAACGGATTTACACCAAATCACAAAAGCTCACTTTCAGGACCAAGAGCTAGCTTTCTCCCAAATTTGGTTTAGTCCAGTCTCGAGGTTCAGGCTGGAGTTGTGTTCAAAATCCCTATGGGAAAATGCATTTTGGGACCCCACTTTTTCATTGCCACTGCTTGATGGATCACCCCAAAACTTTCAAGACCTCACCTGAACTGTCTAAAGTATATGTTTTACACCGTCTGGGAAAGGCTGGTGGAATAGGTGACTTGGGACCCCCTAGGGGCCCCTGCACTGCCCATGCACTTATCATGGGCAGAGCAGGGGCCCCCATGCACAGCCCGCTGTGCTTTTCACTGCCCAAATTACACTGCACCTACCGCACTGTCACTTTGGCGCTGGCCCTGTTTCCCGCTGTTTCTGCCGGCCCAGCGGGAACATCATTATAGGGCCAGCGCTGGTGGTCTTCCATTGACAATCAGCGTGGTTGACGGCGGGGTATCCCGCAGTCATCATAATGAGGGCCATAGGGCCTGATTTAGATCTTTCCGGATGGGGTTACTTTGTCACAAATGTGGCAGATATCCTGGATGCCGTATCACGATTAGGTTATATCCTATGGCAATCATAATACGACAGATGGAATTACCATCACATTTGTGACAGAGTAACCAGTCCACCAAGATCCAAATCAGGCCCTTAATCCAGACCTTCTGCTGTTTGAAGATATAGGGGGCCATTATGACTTTGGTGGATGGAAAAGCCTGTCTGCCGAAGTCCTGACGGGCAGGTTGTTGCCAGTGCGGCCTTCCCGTGGGCCCCATTAAGAGTTTCCCGCTGGGTCAGTGGGCGGAAACAGTGCTTCTGGCCACTGTCCCAGTGGGAAATGGTCTACAGCATTGTCTCCAGCTCATAACATAGCTGGCAGCAAAGCTGTAGTGTGTAGGGAGCACCAGCACCCGTCACGATGTTCACTGTCTGCAACAGATGTCAAAGTTATTTTCATGTAAAAACATATAAAGGGCTAATGGTCATTACATTCAGGAAGTAGCTACATGTTCTAGTATCATAAGGAGCTGGCCTGAACTGTTGATGCTGTTGGGATCCGTTCATGTAGCTGTTCAGTTTTTAGATTGCTTATGTGCAACATTTCCATAGTTTCAATGTATAGAATGAGTGACATTCAACTGAAATGTATGACATTTGCAGACTGGGAGCCTGTGCAGGCTCTCACCAGAGCCCTGTGTGCATGTGTGTTTGGCCGGGCCGAGACGACCGGCCAAACATACAAGCGTAGTGAGGGGAGTGCTCTGCCGAAAACTAGAATCTTGCAATGTCTGAGACTGGAAAAAAGAGAAAATCAGATTATTTGGATTAAGACTATCCATTTTGTATATGTAAATGAACTTTTGTACATTTGGGGGAGGTAAGAACATAATGGGGAAATATGGTTGAATAGAATGATCCTTGTAATAACAGTCTATGGATTTTATTGTGTTTGAGTCTGATGTGAGAATGGTAAGAATGTGATGTTTTGTGGGTGTATCCAGAAGGGAGTATGAGACGTAGGTCCTACAGGTATACAATATGTAATGCAATGAGGTGTAATTATGGATAAATAAAATGTTGTAATTAAAAAATATTTTTCTATTACACTGTTGATTATATGATTCATGCTTTACTCATTGTTATATATAAGAAATAAAGGATTCTGTGAGTGTGGAACCAAATTTAGGAGTCAGATGATTGTTTTGATGTTTTGTACCATGCATTTAGCCACCACATCTGGCTGATCAATGCTTGTGCAAATTTGAGCACAAACTGAAGTGGTGCATGGTCCGAGATACCCCTTGGGAGAATCTCGATGTGGGTGAGGTGGCGGCAATCCATTGCTGGCAAGAAAATAAGGTCTATCTGGGATTGTGTATAGTGCACTGCCGATGTATGAGTAAACTGGCGGTGCCGTGGGTGGCAAAATCTCCATATATCCCATTGCCCCAGGGACGCCAGCCAATACGATAGGCCGGAGGCCACGGGCCTTAAGTATTTCAAAGGGTATGGGAGACCACAGGGCCCATCTTCCTGAGCCTCACTGACCCTGGGGCCCCCATTCTTCAGGCCTCCTCTTTAAATAGGTGGGTGCCCTAGTGCCAACCAAGGACACCTACCATGCACAACAATGGGAGCTCCAGGGGAGCCCTAGGTCCCCATGGTCCCAGCCATCTCCCCGCATGGTGCCATAGCTGGCATTGCTCTTGCCTAGGAGCTATTTATGCTCAGGGCGGGACCAATATGTTGATCTGTTTCCATGCCTGCATCACAAGCATTTTTAAAGCTCCCGTCCACTGGGAGGAGACTTTGTGTTTACTCCCATTTGAGCAAACACATATTTTCCTGCCTGCACTGAGGTGGGCAGAGAAACTGCTGTGCTCAGGGTGTGGGCTCCTCAGCACACAGCAAGTGAGCGGCCCCATGGGATGGGGTGCATGGGTCATTGAAGTCTCTGGGAAACGTTTATTGGCCCAAGGCAGTGGTTCCCAATCTGTGCGCTGCGGCTCCCTGGTGCGCCGCCAAAACTAGCCAGGGAACCACTGGTAGGTGCTTCGAATTGGTAACTTTCATCATGGTATTGTAAACAGAAAAAGGACCCTGCATTAATTACTGTGACCAGCGGAGGGCTCCAAGGTACCATTAATAATATCCCTATGACAAAAGAACAAAAATAGTTTCCAATAAATGATTTTCAGCAACCTGAACAACAGAATAAAGAAGACAAACTGTAACTGGTGTAGGATCAGGTAAATAGACAGACATGAGACTCCAGAGCGCCCAGCCTCTGTGACTATTCTGAATGTTGGAACAATGAAACCAGAGTTCATTTCTCTGGCACTGACAAAGCAAGACGGATACCAGAAAGACATAATGTATGAAGGTGTCTGAGAAGAAAAGAGAATATCCAAGAAAAACTGAAACATAATAACTGACCCATTCTAGCACAGGAAGGAGATGTCAGAAGTAGCCGCCAGATGGGTTACATGCTTTCACCAGTTTTGTCAAGGGAGGAGAAGTGGCCTAGCAGTTAGAGCTGTTGACTTTAGAACTAGGGAACCAGGCTGGAGTCGAGGCGTCGGCTACCATCCTTTGATTCTGTGCAAATTAGTTAATCTCATCAGTGCCTATTTAAAAATAAAGCCTGACCCTATGTAGTGTCATCTGGCGCTCTTCTAAAGCTCTCTAATGCCCTCATCAGTTTCATCCCAATTATTTTCCAGGCTACAAATGGTAGTACTCCCGAGGCTGGGGTTACATTCCCCCACCCGCCAAAAAAAAGTAACATAATGGGAGCCGTGGCCAACACGGCCAATAGGTCAAAGGAGCCGGGATCGAAACAGTTTGGGAACCACTGGCCCTAGGAATCGAGTCCCTGGTGCTTTTGAAGGTATGGGGAAGGGGGTGAGTGGGGCTCTACCCTTTTGGGCATATTTCAGTCCTGGGGGTGTACTCCCCATGGCCTGTAATAGTTGCAAAGGTGGGGGGGGGGGGATGCCCCCTCCCCTTTATTGAACAACTGAACAACCACCATTTCGTTTTGTTTTTTTATCCATGGGAGTCCATCAGGATTGCAACAAATATTGCCATTTCTTTTCACTTTTGACACCTTCATTAGGTCTAAGAGGGCAGGGTAACATGACACTGACCCTTATATATTTTCTTATAAAGTTCAAGACAGATGTTGGACCAGGCCCTCTCTGCAGGGCCATCCCCAAACTGTTTGACTTAATAACTCCATGTTTTGCTGAATTTGTTTTTGGTGGCCTTAGGACTCTATGGACCTTACCACTGCTAACCAGCGCTAAAGTGCCTACGCTTTCTACTCTAAACATGGTGGAATTGGCTTATACCCAGTTGTCATATTTAATATACTCATAAGTCCCTAGTAAAGCAGCACTAAATGTGCTCAGGGTCTGTAAATGAAATGCTGCTAGAGGGTCTGCAGCGCTGTGTGTTCCATCCACTTAAGTAGCACTTAACATGTCTCAGGCCTGCCTTTGTGGAGCCTGTGTGTGCAGTTTAAATTGGCATTTCAACGTAGCAAAATACACCTCTTGCTAGGCCCAGACCCCCTTTTTTTAGAACATATAAATCACTCCATGGCTAGGCCCTGGACAGCCCAGAGGACAGGGTGCTATATTTTTAAAAAGTAGGACATGTACTTTTAAGTTTTACCTGAAAAACTCTTACATTCATTTTCCAGTACTGAAAGGCCTCTCTCTTCTGTAGGATAACATTTGAGTTGCCTTATTACATTTTATAAGTGGAATGTCTAAATCGGAAGAGATGATTGATTCAGGTTTGATGTCTCTGGAATCCGAATTTATAATCCTAGTTTATGTGGTGAAGACAGATTTTAAATTACAATTCATAAAATGCCACCTTTAAAAAGTTGGCATTTCTTTGCTTAAGCCATTTGGTACCTGCATCCTGTTTCTAGTCACATGACTAGGTGTAGCTGACAGCTGGGCTTTGTGTATTCCTCCTAGACAGCCACACACAATGGAAGCTTAGGTACAGCCACACTTACAGTTGAATAGGCTGTTCCTTCAGACAAAGGGCTGCCTACCCCCTGTGGTTAGTCTGGAGCCAGGACAGGGATGGAAAGGCATCTGTGCACTTCAATGGCATGCCTACAGAAGCTTCTCCCTATTCCAATGGGGATCGGCAGACATGATGTCAATAAATGGAAAGTGAAAGTAAATATCAACTCATTTCCTTTCACTTCCATCATTGCATAGGTGCATACCTCAGCCCCCAAGTACTGAGTACCGATTTCAATAGGAGAGGTACCTTTAGAAAGGAGAGAAGCTTCCCTTTCCATGGTATTCCTCCATAGTGGATCCCTGCTTGGCAGCTGCCACAGGTGGGCAATCCCAAAGCAGAGATCCACCCACTAGGCAACATATATATCTTTGGAGGTGGGGAGCAGCCCCCATGGCAATGAGGTAGTGCTGCAGGCACAATAACCTTTCTGCATCCCTAGAGGGCAGAAAAGAGGTCTTGAACCCCAATCTGCCCCTCAGGTGGGCAGAAATCCCACTAGACTCCCAGGGATACCATTCATTGACAAATATTGAGGAGTAGAGTTGGCCCTATGACACCTCTGGCCAAGTCCCTACCCCGTAAAATACAATAAAACTCTTTCTGCACCCTGGGGCAAATATGGACAGTTTTGCCACCAAATCTGACCCCAGGGGGCAGAAACTTTACTAGACCCCAGGGATTGTTTGTGCAATATTGAGGGATGGAGGCTGCCTCCCAAAACATACCAGGCTGAGCCCCCGCCCCTCAACAAATGGCAACACAGTCTTTCTGTCTACCTGGGGGTGAATCTGGGTGAATCTGGGGGATATTACTCCCTAATCTTCCTCCAGGGGCCAGAAATCCCAATAGGTCCCAGGTAAGCTATTATGTGACAGAAATGAGGGGTGGGCTTGTCCGCTGACACATCTGGCCCAGTCCCCAAAAATGCCACAAGTCTTTCTCCCCCCTGGGGCGACTTTGGGCAATGTTTCCACCCAATTAGCCCCCAGGGAGATAGAGAACTCACTAGAATTCAGGGCTTTTTTGGGCAATATTAATGGTTGGGGCTGCTCTCCCACACATCAGGGACAGCCCCCACTCACCACAAACAGTAATATATTCTTTCTGGGGGTGAATAGGGAAGTTTACTGCCCAATATGCTGCAAATAGACCCGAGAGAATGTTTTGTATGGCAAATATTGAGGGGTGGGTGTGGTCCTCACACACATCAGACTGAGCCCCCATCCCAAAAAGGTTAAAAAAAAGTATTTATTTTCCCTGAAGGGAAAATTTGAGGATTTGCTTCTAATCAGCCACCTGGATGGTGGGGTGGGGGCAGAAAGTCAGCTATTTTGTATATGCCATATAAAAAAGGAGGTTGGGTCACCCGCAATCTGCCACATGGGGTTCCAAAAAATAGTTGTGCGAATTCTAGACTCGGGACAAGGCACAATGCGTGGGTGAGATGTTGTAATTAAAGATTCCTTCTTTGTAAGTAGGAGTCACGTAGCCGTTTAATGTAGAACAGGTAGTAGGTTTAATGATTAAGTTACAGGTTACATAGTGATGTACCCCACCAGGAGCAGCATCCTTTCTGCTCAGCCCACTTTCTCTAACTGCCAACCAAACCCCAGTCACACATCAGCATTCCAGGACATCATACTCTGGCTGAGCAGAGCAGAGAACAAAGGCAGTGTGCCAGAACGCATCATAAGCCTAGCATACCCTTTTTTATTTTGGGTCCTATTTTTCCACTGGTGTCTAGTGGCCTTTCTTTCCACTGGGCTCAGGTTTTGGGTGTTTTAGTCCATCCCCAGGAGAGTAGAAAGACTGATGTATCTGTTCTGGAGTGGGTGCACTGTGTGATGCCTGTGTGAACCACCCTGCACCCTCTTTCATTATTTTTTTAGCCTATTTTCCCCTGGTGTCTATTAGCTTCTCTGTCCCATGGGGAGCAGATTTTTGATGAACACTCTCCCCGGGTGGGGAGGGGGGCAAAAAGTCTGATACTCCCTGTTAGAAATGGGGTCTTTGGTTTGCAGTCAGGTTAGCCCCTGTCCAAGCAAGGACCCTTACTCTAGTCAGGGTAAGTCACAGACAATCCAATTATCCTGTGCCCACCCTCTGGTAGCTTGGCACTGAGCAGTCAGGCTTAACTTAGAAGGCAATGTGTAAGGTATTTGTGCAATAAATCATGCAATAACACAGTATAGCATCACAAAAATACACCACACAGTGTTTAGAAAAATATATAATATTTATCTGATAAACTGCAGGTCAAAACAATTAAAATGCAATAAGTATTTGTTGAGATATCACTGTAAAAGTGATATGAAGTGTCTTTAGTCTTTTAAAAGCAAAAATTGTCTCTTTCAAGCACAAAGTACCTGGTTTGCGTTCAAAATCTCCGCAAAGAACCGAAGAGGAGGAGATGCGTGGAAAACAGCGAGGTGTGCGTCGATTTCCACGGCAGCACACAGGGCGATGCGTTGGTTAGATTGCACGCAGGGACGGCTGTGAGTCGATTTCCGGCACTCGTTGTGGATCCTCTTTGGGTTGCGGGGTTTTTGGATGCCCCGGGGATGATGCGTGGCTTTCCAGCGCTGACAGGACGAAGTCACAGGGGCTGCGTCGATCCGGTGGACATTTTTACCACTCAGCAGGCGCTGCATCAATTCCTCTCTGGAAGTCGGGCTGTGTCATTCCGGCTCGACTGTGCATCAATCTAGTGGGCTGGTCACTATGCGGGCGCTGCGTCGATCTTCTCATTGCGAAGTTGGGCTGCGTCATTCCGGTTCGGCGTGCAGTGAATTTTTCACCACAGTGCAGGCTGTGTGTCGTTTCTGGCAGGCCATGTGTTGATTTTCGCCACACAAGGAGTCCTTCTTGTAGAGATAAAGTCTTTTTGATCCTGAGACTTCAGGGAACAGCAGGCAAGCTCTATCCAAGCCCTTCAAGAGCACTTCTCACCACAGCCAGAGAGCAACAGGGCAGCAGGGCAACAGCAAGGCAACAGTCTTTCACAGAAAGCAGTCAGGTGAGTCCTTTGGGCAGCCAGGCAGTTCTTCTTGGCAGGATGCAGGTTCTGATTCAGGTTCTCTTCTCCAGGAAGTGTCTGTGTCTTGTCAAGAAGTGTCTAAATTGGTAGGGTCAGAGACCCTGCTCAAATACCCAAATGTGCATTTGAAGTGGGGAGACTTCAAAGAGTGGCTTAGAAGTGCACAAGGTCCCTTTTCAGTTCCATCCTGTCTGCCAGGGTCCCAGTGGGGGGTGTGGCAGTCCTTTGTGTGAGGGCAGGCTACTGTCCTTTGACATGTAAGTGTCAAGCCCTCCACCCTCCCAGCCCAGGAAGACCTATTCAAAATGCAGATATATGCAAGTGAGGCTGAGTATCCTGTGTTTGGGGTGTTTCTGAGTGAATGCACAAGGGAGCAGTCAACTAAACCTAGCCAGACGTGGATTGGAAGGCACAGAATGATTTAAGTGTAGATAAATGCTCACTTTCTAAAAGTAGCATTTCTAAAATAGTAACATAAAATCCAACTTCACCACTAAGCAGGATTTGGTATCACCATTCTAGCCATACTAAATATGACCTGGCTACTCCTTTCAGATGAGGATCTACCACTCAAACAGTATATGAGGGTAGCCCCATTGCTATCCTATGAAAGGAGCAGGCCTCACCGCAGTCTAAAAACAAATTTAGGTGTTTTACACTACCTGGACATGAAAACTACACAGGTACATGTCCTGCCTTTTGCCTACACCGCACCCTGCCCTATGGGTTACCTAGGGCTTACCTTACTGGTGACATATGTAGAAAAAGGGGAGTTTAAGGCTTGGCAAGTACTTTTAAATGCCAAGTCGAATTGGCAGTGAAACTGCATACACAGGCACTGCAGAGGCAGGCCAGAGACATGGTTACGGGCTACTTATGTGGGTGGTACAACCAGTGCTGCAGCCCACTAGTAGTATTTAATTTACAGGCGCTAGGATGATGTATGCACTTGATTAGGGACTTACAAAAGAAATTAAATAAGCCAATTGGGTATGAGCCAATGTCACAATTTTAAGGAGAGTGCATATGCACTTAAGCACTGATTAGCAGTGGTAAAGTGCACAGAGCCCTAAAGCCAGCACAAATGAGGTCAGAAGAATAGGAGGAGGAAGGCAGATATTTTGGGGGTGACCCTGCAGAAAGGCAATTTCCAACACTCCCCAGTGGGCAGAAAGACTGATGCTCCTGTTCTCAAGTGGAGTGTAGCGTGATGCCTGGGTGAACTGCACCCACACACAGATTTTACGTTTTTGGGGTCTGTGTTTCCTCTGGTGTCTAGTGGTCTTTCTGCCCCCCCCAACATCCCCCTCCCGGGGGCAGATTTTGGGTAAACACCCTCAATCTATCCCCATGGTAGCAAAAAGATTGATACATTCGTTATGAGGCATGAGCTCTGCGAGATGGATGTGTGAACCACCGCACCCCCTTTTTCATTCTTTGGGCCTATTTTCTACAATGGTGTCCAATGGCCTTTCTGTCCCACTGGGGCAAGGTTTTGAGTAAATGCCCTCAGTCCACCCCCAGAGGGGCAGTAAGACTGGTACACCTATTCTGGGCTTGGAGCACACTCTGATGCCTGTGTGAGCCACCTCCTCACCCTTTTATTTTGGGCTAAAAGAAAGGGTGTAAGGGTGGATCACCCAGGTAGCATGCTGTGCTCCTATCCCAGAGTAGGTGCATCGAACTTTCTGCCCCGCCATGGATTGATTGAAGGTGATTACACAAAATCTGCTTAACGGGGACAGAAAGGACACTAGATACCAGGGGGTAAAACAGGTACAAAAAATAAATGTGCATGAGTGGGTCTGCTTAAGGTGTTTATCTAAAATCTGCACCCAAGGAACAGAAAGACCAGTAGACACCAGCAATTTCAACATGGCCCAAAAGCAAACAAAAGGCTGAGGTGACCTACTCTGGCATCAAGCAGAGGACTCTGTACCCAGAATGGGCAAAAATAGTTTTTGCCCCATGGGACTAAAGTATCCTCATCTCTACAGCAAGAGGAGAAATTCTGATTCTTTTTCATATGGGTAGCACAGTCTGGCTAAGTCCCAAAATCATCCTACTTCCATGCTGAATGGCTGCATGACTGAACTTTTCAGCCTCAGGTCAGGTGCCACCTTGGGAAACATACTAAAACCAAGGCATTATTGAAAACTAGACAACTCTGATATAAACTTCTTGAAATCACCTTATCATGGTCCACAAAATTCATACCGCCCAGCATTTGTCCACTTGTCATGATTAAAACACTACCCTCACTGGGGTGGCTGGCCCTAGCGCCTGTGATATGAAAGGCCCCCATATGCCATATGGAGAAGTCAGCAAAATAGGTAGTTTCAGTGTTTGGGCCCACACTGGGCAGCCATACAGGTAAACCTACCAAACTTACAAACTTTTGAAAACTGGACATCTGGCAGAGTCCAAGGTAGTGCACCACGCCTGGATCCCATGACGTTTTCTTGCCACAATGTGCAAATCTGAAATGATTACTACAATCACACATTTGTCTTGCATTCCTTTGACTTAAACTTCCAGAAACCTCAGAGAACCACAAAAATCCCACCACTAAGTGTTCCCCCACATGTTCCAATATAAAATCCATCCTACTTTTGTAATTGGGCCTGGTACACCCAATACGTACAAATCAAACCAGGGTCAATGAGAGTTGTTCCACAAGACTGCTATTGACCTTGGTATAAAGCATGCCTGTTGAGAGCACTAAGCCCAGTCACACAGGCGGCAGCATTTTTATCAGGAAAAGTGGAGAAACGTTGTGTGGTAGGAATTTTGTGAGTTCCCGTTCATTTTGAAAGTTTACGTCATAGAAAGGCAAGGCAGTTTTAGGCAAAGTTCAAGGACTTCAGAGCATTGTAGGTAAGAAAACTGTGTGGGGTTCACGCAAGGCACACCACCCTTGACTCCCCGGGGTGTCTAGTTTTCAGAAATTCCTCGGTGAGGGGTGTCGATCCACTGCCAAAAAATCACTGCAACCCCATTACAAATCAGATCATTTTCATGACAGGAACTGGCGATGTCTCAGCATTATATTTTGGGCTTTTCTTGTCGGAGATACTAGGCCCACCCACACCCGTGAGGTTCCATTTTATCTGAAGACTTGGGAAAATGGTAGGTTGGGAATTTGGGCTCCCTGCAGATTCCAGAACTTTCCATCACAGGAATGTGAGGAAAATGTGTTTTTAGTCAAATTGTGAGATGGTAGGGAAACCCAGTTACAGCCATGGAAGTCACTCCACAATACACAGCTACCCAATTGCCAAAAAGGCTCAGTTTTCAGTGGAAAAATGTGATGTGTCCATGTTTCATTTTGGGGCCTTTCCTCTCGTAGGCACTAGGCCTAACCATACAAATGTGGTACCATTTTTATCAGGAGACTTTGGGGGGGGAATTGTAAGTGGTAGGAAACACAAACTGGAAGTATGTTGAAAGCACAAAAAGTATGGAAAATGAGCGAACTCTTTGGAAAATGCCAAAACTGTGGTGAATAATTCGTTTTTTGGATTTCGCTCCTAATCTCCATATGGGGTGTCAATTTCAGAAATATATGAGAAATACATAAGTTTCCTTGACACCCATTTTTCATTCTATATTTTATCATATGACTTGCTGAATATCTGAGACACAATGAAAAACCATTGTAAGGGCAGTTCAATTGTTGACTCTGGGTACCTTGGACTCTTGGACAAACTACAAACCCTATATATCCCCATAATCAGAAGGGTCTAGTGGATGAAATGGTGTACTTCATTTGTAAATCAGCCATCGTGACAAGAAGTTACATATGAAAATGTCATAAATGCCCTTTTTACTACTCATTTTTAATATTTCTTTATTTCAATAGTTAGGGCCTAATTTTAGAGTTTGGTAGAGGGATTACTCCATTACAAATGTGACAGATATCCTGTCTGCTGTACTACAATGTCTATAGGATATAATGGAATCGTAATGTGGCAAATGGGTTATCTGTCATGTTTGTGATGAAGAAACCTCATCTGCCAAACTCGAAATCAGGCCCTTAGTTTCCTTGGGAAAACCTTGAGGAATCTACAAAAATAATACCTTGCTGATTCAGAATTCAGACTACTTTTTTAGAAATCTATTGCTTTCAGAATTCACCCACAGGTTTCACATCGATTTTCAACACAAACTGGAACTATGTTGAAAGCACGAACATTAGGAAAAATGGGCCATTTCTGTGGAAAATGCCAAAACTGTGGTAAAAAATAGGTATTTCGATTCAGCTCTGTAAGTTCCTGAAAACTAGGAAGATGGTGACCTTAGCATAGTAACCCTCTTGTTGATGCCATTTTTAGTAAAATAAACTGAGTTTTTTTCCCATTTTTCCCCAAAAAACAAACTTTTGCAATATTGTCGCTATTTTCTCATTCCCTTTAAGGAGAATCCACAAACCCTGGGTACCTTTCTAATCCTTGGAATGTTGGAAGAAAAAGATGCAAAGTTGTCATGGATACCTTATGTGGAAAAAAAGTTAAGGAGGCCTAAGTGCCAACTAACCCAAATAGCCAAAAAAAGGGCTTAGCATTCTAGGTGGAAAAGGCCTAGCAGTGAAAAGATTGCAATATAATTTTGATATATATTTTTTTTAATTTAGGATTATGATTTTCTCTAAGAAGGGTAGTATTTTTTATTGATCAGTCATTTTAATATGTTTTAAAAATATTTTGATGTTTGAGACATATCTACATATATATATATATATATATATATATATATATAATATATATAGATATATATATATACATATATATTTACACACACACACACACAAACACATACATCTCTAAATCCCCAATACCATTTGCTGGCCACAAAAAGGAAGCAACACTCCAAATAGCTGCACCTATGATTTATTGCGCAAAACAATGACACATTTTGGCTGCAAGACTTTATCAATTTAAGTGAAGGCCTTAATCCCCTTTGAAATATGCTGACAACATTCTTAGGGGTTTGTAATCTATTCCTTTGTTATTTATGAAGATTGGGACATTACATTGTAGCATGCTGTATATTCTTTTGCCTTGTTTGCTAATGTTAGGGGCAATTTGGCTAACAGATTGCTCCATTGGTAGTTATTGTAGCTTTGCACTTTTTGCAATGTTTCTATTAATTTCTAGAGTGTAGGTTGGGTTCCACCTCTTGTGTATGGGAAAATATTGTGCCATCCTTCCATTGTGAGGTTTGTTTTAGCTTCATGCGCCAAGGTGTTGTCATAGACATTCCACATGGTATTTGAAATCTGGGTGGCATCTGTGCTGGGAGCGATGCAGTCTGCCAACACAAATGTCTTCGAAACAATCCATTAGGGGCTTAGTTTGTCTTCATTTCTTTGGTAGTAAAGGCTTTCTATTAGTAAATAGTAGAGGTTGGCTACCTCTGTGACAAGGAAATATGCCAGTGACATCATTTATTTTACTTAAAATGCAAATTGACTGTTTATGCAATATTTTACCCTTAGTGCAGATTTTTAGAAGTGTCTTCACACGTTATGATTGAAATGACAGTAACAGCCTTGTATGGCTGTGTGAGGGTAAATTGTTATAATGGTTTGAATCATGGTTTGTTGAAAGTCTATGATTATTTTGGGGGTTAGTAGTTATTTGTTTTTTGTTTATTGTTATGTAAGTGGTCAAGGTAAGTGCTGCTTTCTTTACTTTGTAGTAGGCATATATAAAGGTATATTTGTATTTTGATATCCTTCATGTATGGTGTATATTTGAGTGGAGGGTTTGGGATACATTTTGGCGGTCCCATCCATCATTCATGTTTGACATTGGCTAGGTTTTAGTACTTTACAGTCTGTGAAGAATATTAGGATGTTTTTCTTATTATTGAGATTGTCAAGCAAAAGGAAAGGATCTTCATTGTGGGTCATTGTTAAATGTTCAGGTATTGCTGTGTTGATATCTTCTAGGGGCAGGAGTAGTATCGCCTGAAACAATTCCTGAGAACTATTGCTTGCCTCTCTTATGTCTTATAATACTCCTTTACGTCTATTTCTGTCACTTTTGGGGGATGGTTGTACTCTATTAGGTGAATTACAACTTATTTTTTTGTTGTTCCCCTCCCATAGCATGCATTAGAACAATCTTTAGAACATTTCAAGTTCATACTTTCTGTTGATTAACTGTCTTGGCTGTAGGTGTAACCCATGGCATTTAGTAACAGTTTTTTTCTTTCTGAGAGGTGATATACTATGTTGACTCAGTCACTGTATCTGAAAGTAGTGTAATAGTATAAATCTATACAATCATTTAAAGTTGGGACGTTTATTATATAGATCTGAAAGTATGCAATCACTTCGAATTTGTATACTTGCATGTAAGTTCTGTTAATGTTTGATACAGCTTTGCAGCTTTTCTGTTCATATTCTAATATGAAATGGGTGTGTTCTGCGGAATAAAAATTTTTTAATATAATTTTAAATTTCCAATTGGTGGTAGTCTGAACTCAGCACCACCATGCTAATCGCAACCCAACTTACCACCAGCCTTTCCGTGTCCGGGACCCTGCCATGGAAAGGCTTGTGGTCAGCCAGTGCTGGGGGCCCACCTGCTCAGCATCATCGGAATGTGCACTGCCTGCTTGTGCACATTCTGAGGGTGCTGGGGGGCTACCTGGAGCCAATACCGTAGCACAGTTTCTGCCAGTCAGCCCGATGTGAATGTCGTAGTACAATGTCCCGTCGGGCTTACCGGTGGGAATATTGTAATACAATAGAGGTGGCCACCGGCATGATGGTGGCATCCACCCCATGGCTTTGGCGGTCCTGTGGTGGGACCGCCAAAGTGGTAATGAGGCCCTTAGTTTCAGTTTGAATATTGTACTTTGGCTATATCATTCTATGATTAACGCTAAATTAGGTATTTATTTTAATGTATAATATATGGTTTATAGATTTGAACATAAATATATATGTGTATATATATATGTCTGTGTGTGTGTGTGTATACATATATGGTGCTGTTTAAATGTTTGTATTAGTATGATTTAAGCATGCAGCACACATGGAAAGAGCAAAAAATGAGGAGAAATAAAAGTATTTCTCCTTGTTGTGCCACTCTAACACCACCCCTGAGGAAGTGTTAGTTTTTGGAGCTACCCCAGGTTTATGTTCCTTGTAACTATGGGGCTGAGTCAAAAAGTAATGGGTGTTGCGTGGGTACACCCACAGCAACACCCATTGCATGCTTCTTTCTGAAGAAAACTGCGTTGGGGGTAGCACACATTTACAAGGCCGAGTTAAGCCAAGAAAAGTGGCTTACTGCCACCTCGCAAATATGGAGCAGGGCACAGTGCCACCTGATCATAGCAAAAAGTGATGCTCCGGTATCGTAAGGAGCTTGTAAATAATCCCGTACATTTTCTCTTCATGTGTTGTGTCCTAGCCTGCCTTGCCCCAGCTCAGCCACTCGAGCCAGGGGGCAGGCCTTAGACCCAATTATCCGATCTCCATCTGAAAAATTAAGAAAACATGACAGACAGCCCTGCTGACATCCCTAACGTGATGATGCCTGGACCAGGGTGGGGTTGCCTCAGTGCTTAATTTGTAAATAAAGAGGTGCCGGTGCTCAAAGCCCTTCTCTTAAACACGTGGCTGCTGTAATTAAATCTGCCAGCACTGAATACAGAGGCAGCATAATCCTGAAGCCATCTCGGGCCTCTTCAATCCATTTACGGCCACCCCAGCCCCTTCAGCTCATCCTGCAACTTTCTACTTTCTCCCTTTATGACGCTTTTTAGTTTTTCCTTCTTCCGTCTTTCCTATATGTGTCTTTTGCTCGCAGCAAATGCTTGAGGCATAAGAATAAGCCCCGGCCCTCACAAATAAGTGCCGGTGCTCAGCACCGGAAACAACAAGCACAAATTAAGCACTGGATTGCCTGTGAAGACAAACTAGGCTCCCACCCTGAAGTACAGGTATATTTATTTTTAATAGTTATCGTTCCCCACTACTGACAGAAGAAACATTTTATAGCCCCTGCTCTGTGAAGCAAGTGACGGTGATGAGCACCAGAAATCTCTGGCACAAATTAACCACTGCCTTCCCTCACACCTCTCCTACTTGTTATGACAATGCTTCCTCCTCCTTGATTTCTTTGCACCTCTGTCTCTCAGATCACTCAATCTCTTAAAATTTGCTGCTCACCTCCTACTCTGAAACTCAAATTTGTTAAACTATATCTCTACCTCTTTCACCCAGTTTTATTGCCTCCCCGGCCTTTCATTCTCCCCTCCCTCCATGTATTTGTTTACTTTCAACCTGCACACCTCCCATTCTCTAATATCTCTGTTGCCCCTTCTCCCTCTCACATCTTATCTTACCTTTGACCACTAAATATCTCTCTTCAGTTCATCTCTTATTTCCTACTTTATTCCTCTCATTCTCTCACTATCATCACTCAATGAAACTTCCATCACAATCTCTGCAGCTAATCTTCTTGCTTCTGTTCCCCCTGTTTACCATCTACCGCCACCTTTACCCCTCTCTCTCATTTTCAAACTTCTATCACACTTTTTCCTTCACTGCTACCTCTTTCTTTCCCATTCACTTTCTAATTTCTCATTTTGTGTCTTACATTTATCACTTCCAATTTTCCTTTCAGCTCACTCAACTCTTGCTGCTTCCCTTACTCCTTCCTCTCTTAAATTCCATATTTTACTCTTGTGCCATCTCTCACATTCGATAACTTCACTCCATGCCCATCCATTCTATACCTCATACCACTTTGCAATCCATATATCTCTCCTTTTCGTGTTTCACCCACTCTTGGCCAGTCTCCGACCCACGGGTTCCCACTCATGCTCTGTGCCATTGTTCAGCCTCTGGTCTTACTTTCTTTATTCTTTCTGGCCCTTAATTCTTTCTTTGCAACTCCTTTGTTTGTTTTTCTAGTCAGTTCCTTTCCATATTGTATTTGTCTGTCCCTTTTATTTTACTTTCTTATTTCTTCCTCATCTTGCATTTCTAGGTTATCACCCCCTTTCATATATATTGTGGGGTTTTCCATTTTTATCACCTGCTTAATTTCTCATGTGTAATCACATTCCCTTCATTCTGTCCCTTAGAGGTGTTTTCCAAGCTTTTTCTTTCCTCTACCACTCTTATTTTCTTTCCCCATTTGTTGTCTCTCTTTGCCACCACTTCATTGTTCCTTCCCCTTGACAATGTCTTTGCTTCCCTCACCCTTATTTGAACTCTTTTTTCTTTGTCTTTTTCCATCACCCTACTGCGTCCTAACTCTTACACCCTCAGTTCTGTCACCTCCTTTGCCTCACTGGGTTATTCATGACCCTCTGTCTAAGTACAAAGGATTCTTTTCAAATCTTGCAATAGAGTGCAATAGCGAAAGCAGCAATAGAGCAAGCTTCTCGCTCATAGGACAGGTACAGCATTGAGAGGGGCAGTCCGGGTTTCTCACTCTCACAGAAGGATGGTAAGATTTCCTCATGGAGGTAATGCACAGGCAGCATCGGGGTGAGTCTTAATGCAGAGGAGATATAGCACACAGAGCTGCACTACAAGCTTCTCTGCTGCAAATCAGCCATAGCAGAGGCAGCTGTGCAAGCTTCCTTTACACAAAGAAGAGGCACACAGCGAGCAACAGAGCTGCAAACCTTCCTCACACAAAAAGGTGCAGGATGGACATTAGCATCTAAATCACTCTCACGTCAGTGCGTTACAGTGAGCAGCGGGGCAAGCCATCTTAGCAAATCAGGTTCAGCATGTGCAGCAAGCTTCTCCCTAATACAAAAATGAGCAGCAGCTGTAGAGGTCTTCTCATAACGGATAAAGCGCCAGATACAGAAGTACTCCAAACATCCTTCACAATTGTGATAATCCATGGGAAACAAGAAGAAATGACAGTCAACTTCACATGAGAAGTACAGTAGGGGCAGTAGCTGTGCAAGCATCTCTCACCTAAACAGCTGGAATACCATGGCAGCAGAACAAGCCTATTTTTAAAAATAGGTGATGCGATATGAAAAGATATGTGTGCACAGCTGCCAGCATGTTACATGTGACACCTTCAGTCATTCTTGTCATTGTATCCAACAACAATGTGCAAACAGGGATCTCTAATCCCATGTTAAATAGCTAAATACAAACCTACAAGTTCCAGAATGCACAGTGTTGTTGAAAAAAAAGATAGGGCCAGCTCGAGGTTTCTCATATGATGGTTGTAAAGCGTGGATGTAGGCGAAAATGTACACAACACCCTGTCAGACTTGCCAGGCACCAGGATCATAAAATGTGATGAAATATACTACCTTGGTGTGCCATCAAGTGCCTTTAGGTTGTACATTTAAGAAGCGTTTGTTAAACCTGTAGCTCTGCTTTGAAAGTTATATAGGTGTTTGAGATTTCTGCGTGATCAAATATGCTTTCTAAAGATACTTTATTTTTATTTTACTAATGGTTCCAATTCCCATTATGGTGCATACCTGATGCATACCTGTCTTCCATTTCACTAACATTTGTTTCGTATCTATATATTATTTTTCACCAATTCAGGTCATTTAATCTTTATATCCTATGGGATTTTTATTTCGGAGGATGGGATATCCATCTCTGTTGTGACCGAGTTATCCCTCTGCTAGACTCTAAATCAGGCCCTTAGTTTGAAGACTTCATAGTGATCAGGGTAAAGGGTAACTGAGGTGACTCTGCATCATGGAGCACTGCAAGGGCCATTGGCACTGTGTCTCACTGTCTGATTCTGAGCAAGGCCATAGAAACACCCAGGGCTGGCTTTCGCTTAGTGGCACCCGGTATGACATTCTTTGTTGGTGCCTTGCTCCACCTCCTTCTCCACGGATTCCCTCGCTACCACCCTCCATTGGTGACCTTTGTCTCTCCATAAGTCCAGTGTATCATGTGAGAGCACACTTTATACCACACACACATAGCACACAGAGACAGTGAATCATACAAATGTGTAAACCAATGTTTAGGAAATGTTACATAAGGCAGTGCAAGATGTAAGGGGCAGTAATCACATCATTCATGCTGTTACACATCATTTGTTAAGCATCCTTTATCTCAAGAAACACAAACTCAGAACACAATGGTTGGGGTTGTCTTTGCCAGTAAGAATATTTTACTACTGAAAGGAACACTTTTTAGAAATGTTAGAATGACAGAACATTGAGGAAAAATAAGGTTCTGAACCTATGCCTTGCAGTTTGTATAGAGCTCTTTGATGACAGTTCATAGCTAGGTGGGCTACATTCCCAGGGTTGTATCTTCTCTGTGACAAAAGCAGTTCATTACTGAGCAATCAACATACAATACCAATCTGCAATCTGCCTGTTACACCTTGTGCCTTGCAGCATGTTAATTAATCCTAAAAGGCGTTAGTTGCTGAGCGATGAACATAAGATACCAATCTGTGATCTGCTTGTTACACCTTGTGCTTTGCTTATTAATCCTCTGTGCTACTTTAGGATACGTCAAAAACACGACTAGACACAAACAGATCTTTCTAGCAAGTACTTTATTACCCAGAGTTATCTTGCTTTCATTGTTATGCCCTGAACATTTGAGGCACACATGGATCTCTGCAGGCCGCACTGACGTGTTCTTGACAGCGGCTGCTACCACATATCTAAAGGGGAGCGGTGGCTGCGGGGGGTGGGGACGGGGGAAATAATATATATTGTTTCTAAAACGTACATTGTCGATAGCCGCCGCTGCTGCCTGCAGCTTTGCTCTTCTTCTCTCTGGTGTCCCAGAAGTCCCTGGGACACCAGAACAGGCTCCCCATGCAACCCTGGTGCTGCTCTCATGCTAAACCTAGCATGAGAGCAGTGCCAGGATTCATCTGAGCGGCTTTTTCTGCTGCTCTGACACTGCCTGGGAGTCTGTGCAGTTTCGGCAACATGGCTATGTAACACAGCCGGGTTGGAGAAACCTAAATTTGCATGTGTGTTTGGCCGGCCTATGATGGCCAGACAAGCATACATACGCACTTAAGTGCGCAGATTCCACACCCCCTCACCCTCTCCAATGGCCCTGCCCCGCCACTCCCTTCACATGCTGGACGAGCTGACCCACCAGCTGAAAAAATAAAACAATAGTGAAATATTGTTTTATTTTTTCAACTGCTGGCTTAGGGGGTACGACGCTCCTTCGCCATTGCCAAAGAGCCGTTCCTGGTTCTTCACCCATTCATTCCCTACTTCCCAGCGCAGAATTTCCTTGGTGCAGTAATTTGAGCGCAAGCACAGCATATTTTGCACAAACTGGGTATGTGATTTTGCACATTTAAGAGATACGTTTACTCTCACACGGAAAAATCCCTAGTGATGCAGGTTGCTTACATAGCATCCTGAGATTTTAAAACTCAAAACTTGTTTCAAAATCATAGAGTGTAACAACTGGTAACGAATTGTCCGTTATTCTCCATTAGGCTATCACCAAAACTTAGAAATATCAAGGTTGTTGAATAATGAAATCTTCAGACTAACAAGGCTATGTTTTCCAGTTTGCAGAACCTTGTGATCGGTCCAGAAGAGTGTTGCTAATCACTTGTCCATGTTGTGACTATCGCGATGGGGAGTCTCCTCAAAAAGCTGTCCATTCTCTTTCCTGTTCTGCTGTGTTCCTCGCTTGTGTACTACATTCCTCTGAAACGGCCGGTCAGCCGTCCAAGTGCTTTTGGTGAGTATTTTCAATTATGCTACAGGGCTGAATATATGATGTTCTTTAACACATCACTTAATTGTCTCAAACTGTAAAAATCAAGCTATCAGTATGAAAATGCATTTTGCTAGTGTTTTCATTAGTGTAGATAAAGTTGTATTTGATTGTCTGCTTAATTGTGCAACTGTTTTATTAGGACATTTAAATTCCATTGTATTATGCAGTGATTTCATTTGTTTTTAGTCAGAAAATAAACAAATTGTGCTACTTGTGGTAATTTCTTCTATATTGGTGTTCTTAGGGTATCAGTTAGAAATTGCTGGTAACTGACATCTGCCAAAAGTTTGTAGATGTCCAGTCCACCCTATTCCAGCCTCCCCTATTTAGACTGAATATGGACATACACTCCAAATAGAGAGGGCTGGATATCTGACAATTGTTGGGAAAATACCTCATCCAAGAAGCTCGTAATAACCCCTTAAATTTGTAACAATACAGATAAATTCTTAACACTAGTGAACTATTCATGACCATGAAGGGAATGCACAAAACAATACATCTCATGGTGATATCCGTTGCAAAGACACAACCAACATAGTGAATCACGTCCACTACTGAGAAAATAATTTTTTGTCCTTCTAACCAGGGGTGGCTCCTACATGAGGGCGGAGGAGAGTCGCCCCCCCGGCAGCAGTGACAGCTGCAAAACTTTTACCAAACAACGATAATAAACTTTGTTTCTTATCGTTGTTTGGTAAAATGGCGGGGCCATGGGGGTGACGAGCACTCCCCCTCAGAGCGCATGTGTGTTTGGCTGGCCATCTAGGGCCAAACACACATGCGCCGTAGGCTCTCTCCAGCCCAGCAACACAGAGACGCGTGCAGCAGTTAAGATACGTTTATTTTTTTTAATTTAAATTTTAATTTACCCCACCCCTCTCCTGTGCTCCCCCACCCCTTCTACTTGCCGCGAGCTGTTCCTGCTTTTAACTCAAATCAGTCCTTCCCATAACTAACGCTGTTTAGCTGAAATGGAATGAGACTCAACCAGTATACTGATAGTGAAGGTTCCTGGACTAAATGATTTTACTTACGATCCATAAAGCCTGCTTATTATGTGTAAGTCCCTGATTCCATGTTCGTCGGAATCAAGGTGCTATTTATGGCCCTCATATACAATATTATTATTATTATTAATAATAATAATAATAATCATAAAAATAATAATGCCATTTCTAAAGCGCATGGCTACTTCATGTGAAGTGGCCCAGCGCTGGGAGGCTAAAAATAAAATGAATGATGACACCCGACAATAAGTTATTTATTGCTTGCAATAAATAGCGCCTATTCAGATTTAATGGGGAATAACAGGCAGATTTTGGTGCTTAGTGCACCAGAATCTGCATAAACAGTAAATACTGTAAACATTTCACCTGTTAAAATTTTGATAGTCTTTGTCTGTTGAAAGTTAACAAAGGGTGAGACTTTTAACACACTCAGTAATTAGTTGATAAATAACACCCAACTTGGAATTTCAAACCTGTGCAAACAGGAGTTTGCAATGTGGTCGGAAGACATCAGAAAACAGGAAAACCGAAAAACACTGACCCGCTTATAAGCACAGCTTTTGTCAGAACTTGTGACTTAGTTGTGGTGTCCATTGGCTGCATCGATTCCTTGGAGTAAGTGTGACTATTGAACGGTGCCCCACTTCATCCCCAGTTTTGGAGTAAGGAAATTCTGTATTTCCGAGGTGTTACAGTGCAACTGATATGATAGCCTGTAAGAGGCTGGCCTAGTTTGTATTAGGTACATTGGGTACTTACACCTTATACCAGGTCCAGTTATCCCTTATTAGTGAAATGTAGTAGTGTTCTAGCAGCTTAGGCTGATAGAGGTAGCTATAGCAGAGCAGCTTAGGCTGAAGTAGGAGACATGTAAAGCTCCTGCAATACCACTTATAGTTACACAGTGCTCATACACAAGTAAAGACAATACTCAGTGTTACCAAAAATAAAGGTAGTTTATTTGGGTGACACAGTACCAAAAATATCTTAGAGGCAATACTCCTTCTGGAGGTAAGTATTATACACAATATATACACTAGACACCAAAATAAGGTAAGTAATAAGACATAGGATAGTGCAAACAATAGGAAATGCTATAGAATGCAATGGGAGAAAATAGGTCAAGGGGCAACACAAACCATATACTAAGAAAGTGGAATGCGAACCACAAATTCCCCCCTAGACACATGTAGTGTGTAGGGAATCACTGGGAGAGTAAGAATATAGTAATGGTAAGTAAATTACCCCACCCCTGAGCCCAGAAAAGCAGGAGTAAAGTACTGCAAGTTTCCTTAGGACACACTACAAGTCATGATTAGAGTTATTGCAAGAACCAAGCAAGACTGCAAACAACAAATGGTGGATTCCTGGACCTGAAGACCTGCAAAGGAAGGAGACCAAGTCCAGAAGTTGAAAGAAGTTCCAGGAAGGATAGGAGCCCCTGCCAACCCAGAAGAGGGTTCAAAAGAAGAGTCCCTGGTTGGACAAAGACTGCAGAAATGCACCCAAGGAAGATGTCAGGGGGTTCCTGCATGATGCACTGGATGTCCCATGAAGAGAAGTTGGATGCAGGCGAGTTTTGGTGCTGGATTTCTCCAACAAGCCTTGGTTCCGGCAAAGTCACGTTTTGTGTCAAAATGGCACTATCTGGACCCAGGAGGAACCTGGGGGCCTCAACTCTGTGTGAGGAGGTAGAGGGGGTTCTCAGCACTTTAGAGAGCCCTCAGTACACCAGATAGCACCCATGGGAGTCCCAGAACATGGGGACAAAGGAGGTGCAAAATGCAGTTGGGGCAGCACTACAAAGGACAGTCCCACGCTGCCAGAGAACAACTCAGCGAGTTGAGCGTCGCAGGATTGAGTGCTGGGGACCTGGGCCAGGCTGTGTACAAAGGAATTTAGCAAAGAGTGCACAGAGGCCTCAGGAGGTGAAGAAGACGTAGTGCACAGGGGTACTGTCGTTCTCAGGGAAGGCAAGGTCTTACCTCCTCCAAATTGGGACAGCAGGACCTCAGGACAGTCTGTGTTGATGGGGTCCACCCTCTGTGTCTCTGTATTCCAAGGATCATGCCAGTTGCCAGGAGAGGAGTCCAAGAGAACCAGTCGTCAACTTAGAAGGTGCCTGCTTTAGCAGGGAAGTCACTCTGCCACTCCTCAGGAGATTTCTTCAGTCCTTCTGGTGCAGGATGAAGACGGGGAGACCCCAGAGCTTGCACACTGTGGAAACTGTTGCAGTTGCTGGCTGGAGCAGAAGTGCAGAGGAAAAGTAGCCCTTCTGGATACTTTGTTGCTGTTACATCGGTTTCTGGAGCAGTCTGCGGTCGATCCGAGGTCAGAGGATGAAGTAATAGTTGCAGAGGATTCCTGATGGAAACTTGCAAGCAGAATCTGAAGAGAAACCCAGAGGAGAGTGTGAGAAAGTAGCCTCTTTCTAGCCTTGTTACCCCCACTTTTGGCCTGTTTGTGAGTGTATGTCAGGGTGTTTTCACTGTCTCACTGGGATCCTGCTAGCCAGGGCCCAGTGCTCATAGTGAAAACCCTATGTTTTCAGTATGTTTGTTATGTGTCACTGGGACCCTGCTAGTCAGGACCCCAGTGCTCATAAGTTTGTGGCCTATATGTGTGTGTTCCCTGTGTGGTGCCTAACTGTCTCACTGAGGCTCTGCTAACCAGAACCTCAGTGGTTATGCTCTCTCTGTACAAATTGTCACTAACAGGCTAGTGACCAATTTTACCAATTTACATTGGCTTACTGGAACACCCTTATAATTCCCTAGTATATGGTACTGAGGTACCCAGGGTATTGGGGTTCCAGGAGATCCCTATGGGCTGCAGCATTTCTTTTGCCACCCATAGGGAGCTCTGACAATTCTTACACAGGCCTGCCACTGCAGCCTGAGTGAAATAACGTCCACGTTATTTCACAGCCATTTTACACTGCACTTAAGTAACTTATAAGTCACCTATATGTCTAACCTTTACCTGGTAAAGGTTAGGTGCAAAGTTACTTAGTGTGAGGGCACCCTGGCACTAGCCAAGGTGCCCCCACATTGTTCAGAGCCAATTCCCTGAACTTTGTGAGTGCGGGGACACCATTACACGCGTGCACTACATATAGGTCACTACCTATATGTAGCTTCACAATGGTAACTCCGAATATGGCCATGTAACATGTCTAAGATCATGGAATTGCCCCCTCTATGCCATCCTGGCATTGTTGGCACAATCCCATGATCCCAGTGGTCTGTAGCACAGACCCTGGTACTGCCAAACTGCCTTTCCTGGGGTTTCACTGCAGCTGCTGCTGCTGCCAACCCCTCAGACAGGTTTCTGCCCCCCTGGGGTCAAGCCAGGCTTGTCCCAAGATGGCAGAACAAAGGACTTCCTCTGAGAGAGGGTGTTACACCCTCTCCCTTTGGAAAATGGTGTGAAGGCAGGGGAGGAGTAGCCTCCCCCAGCCTCTGGAAATGCTTTCTTGGGCACAGATGTGCCCAATTCTGCATAAGCCAGTCTACACCGGTTCAGGGACCCCTTAGCCCCTGCTCTGGCGGGAAACTGGACAAAGGAAAGGGGAGTGACCACTCCCCTGACCTGCACCTCCCCTGGGAGGTGTCCAGAGCTCCTCCAGTGTGCTCCAGACCTCTGCCATCTTGGAAACAGAGGTGCTGCCAGCACACTGGACTGCTCTGAGTGGCCAGTGCCACCAGGTGACGTCAGAGACTCCTTCTGATAGGCTCCTTCAGGTGTTAGTAGCATATCCTCTCTCCTAGGTAGCCAAACCCTCTTTTCTGGCTATTTAGGGTCTCTGTCTCTGGGGAAACTTTAGATAACGAATGCAAGAGCTCATCAGAGTTCCTCTGCATCTCTCTCTTCACCTTCTGATAAGGAATCGACTGCTGACCGCGCTGGAAGCCTGCAAAACTGCAACAAAGTAGCTAAGACGACTACTGCAACTCTGTAACGCTGATCCTGCCGCCTTCTCGACTGTTTTCCTGCTTGTGCATGCTGTGGGGGTAGTCTGCCTCCTCTCTGCACCAGAAGCTCCGAAGAAATCTCCCGTGGGTCGACGGAATCTTCCCCCTGCAACCGCAGGCACCAAAAAGCTGCATTACCGGTCCCTTGGGTCTCCTCTCAGCACAATGAGCGAGGTCCCTCAAATCCAGCAACTCTGTCCAAGTGACCCCCACAGTCCAGTGACTCTTCAGTCCAAGTTTGGTGGAGGTAAGTCCTTGCCTCACCTCGCTAGACTGCATTGCTGGGAACCGTGACTTTTGCAGCTACTCCGGCCCCTGTGCACTTACGGCGGAAATCCTTTGTGCACAGCCAAGCCTGGGTCCTCGGCACTCTAACCTGCATTGCACGACTTTCTAAGTTGGTCTCCGGCGACGTGGGACTCCTTTGTGCAACTTCGGAGAGCACTGTTTCACACATCCTTGTAGTGCCTGTTTCTGGCACTTCTCCGGGTGCTACCTGCTTCAGAGAGGACTCTTTGTCTTGCTCGAAGTCCCCTCTCTCTCCTGTTCCAATATGCGACCTCCTGGTCCCTCCTGGGCCTCAGCAGCGTCCGAAATTGCTAACCACACGATTTGCAGCTAGCAAGGCTTGTTGGCGTTCTTTCGGCGGGAAAATACTTCTGCACGACTCCCCACGGCGAGAGAGATCCGTCCACAAAAGGGGAAGTCTCTAGCCCTTTTCATTCCTGCAGAAACCACAGCTTCTTCTGTCCAGTTGAAGCTTCTTTGCACCCGCAGCTGGCATTTCCTGGGCATCTGCCCATCTCCGACTTGCTTGTGACTTTTGGACTTGGTCCCCTTGTTCCACAGGTACCCTAGATTGGAAATCCACAGTTGTTGCATTGTTGGTTGGTGTCTTTCCTGCATTATTCCTCTATCACGACTCTTTGTCTTTTGGGGAACTTTAGTGCACTTTGCACTCACTTTTCAGGGTCTTGGGGAGGGCTAATTTTCTAACTCTCACTATTTTCTAATAGTCCCAGCGACCCTCTACAAGGTCACATAGGTTTGGGGTCCATTCGTGGTTCACATTCCACTTTTGGAGTATATGGTTTGTGTTGCCCCTATCCCTATGTGTCCCCATTGCAGCCTATTGTAACTATACATTGTTTGCACTGTTTTCTAAGACTATACTGCATATTTTTGGTATTGTGTACATATAACTTGTGTATAATTACTATCCTCATACTGAGGGTACTCACTGAGATACTTTGGCATATTGTCATAAAAATAAAGTACCTTTATTTTTAGTATATCTGTGTATTGTGTTTTCTTATGATATTGTGCAAGTGACACTTGTGGTACTGTAGTAGCTTCACACGTCTCCTAGTTCAGCCTAAGCTGCTCTGCTAAGCTACCATTATCTATCAGCCTAAGCTGCTAGACACCCTATACACTAATAAGGGATAACTGGGCCTGGTGCAAGGTGCAAGTACCCCTTGGTACTCACTACAAGCCAGTCCAGCCTCCTACATTGGTTGTGCAGCGGTGGGATAAGTGCTTTGAGACTACTTACCACTCTTGTCATTGTACTTTTCATAAGAGAAAATTATACAAAACAAGTTCAGTGTGTGTACACATAGCTAAAAAGTTTTGCATTTCCTCTTTTCACTCTTTTCTAAAGTGCTGAAAAGTACTTCTAAACTTTCAAAAAGTTCTTAAAAGTTTACAAAGTTTTTTTTCTGTCTTTCTAAAAAGTTCTGAAAACTTTTTTCTCTTTTTCTATCACTTTAACTCTCTCTAAAAATGTCTGGCACAGGCCAAAATGTTGATCTGTCCAAACTTGCATATGACCACCTTAGCTGGAAAGGAGCAAGGAGTCTCTGTGTAGAGAGAGGTTTGAGTGTAGGGAAGAATCCTTCCTTAGAACTGTTACTTAACATGCTTAGAGAACAAGATAAGGCTAAAAGTGCCCCATCTGTTGAAAAAGTAGCTAATGGTTCACAATCTGATTCAGGGTCTCCCCCAGGAAAAGGTTCAGGAAAGAAACTTCTTAGCCTGCCCATTACAAGACAGTCTAGCATAGTTGGTACTGAGGTGGAGTCACATCATACAGATGATGTGCTCTCACATTACACTGTCAGCCAAGCTGTTAGGGTGCCCTCTGTAAGGGACAGGTCTCCTTCTGTCCATTCTCACCATACTTCTGTTTCTAGGAATGTCCCTCCCACCCACCCTGATGACAGAATGTTAGGGAGCTCAATAGATTGAGAGTGGAACAATCCAGACTGAAGCTTAAACAGCAACAGCTGGATTTAGATAGACCATCTTTAGAAGTAGAGAAGGAAAGACAGAAATTGGGTTTTGAAACCCATGGTGGCAGCAGCAGTATTCCCCATAGTCATCCTGTAAAAGAGCATGATTCCAGGAATCTGCACAAGATAGTTCCCCCTTATAAGGAGGGGGATGACATTAACAAGTGGTTTGCTGCACTTGAGAGGGCCTGTGTTGTACAGGATGTCCCTCAAAGGCAGTGGGCTGCTATCCTATGGCTATCATTTAGTGGAAAAGGTAGGGATAGGCTCCTTACTGTGAAAGAAAGTGATGCCAATAATTTCCAAGTTCTTAAGAATGCACTCCTGGATGGTTATGGCTTAACCACTGAACAATACAGGATAAAGTTCAGAGAGACCAAAAAGGAGTCTTCACAAGACTGGGTTGATTTCATTGACCATTCAGTGAAGGCCTTGGAGGGGTGGTTACATGGCAGTAAAGTTACTGATTATGACAGCCTGTATAACTTGATCCTGAGAGAGCATATTCTTAATAATTGTGTGTCTGATTTGTTGCACCAGTACCTGGTAGACTCTGATCTGACCTCTCCCCAAGAATTGGGAAAGAAGGCAGACAAATGGGTCAGAACAAGGGTGAACAGAAAAGTTCATACAGGGGGTGACAAAGATGGCAATAAGAAGAAAGATGGTGAAAAATCTCAAGATAAGCATGGGGATAAGGGTAAAACCAAAGATCCTTCTTCAAATCTTAAACACTCTTCAGAGGGTGGGGATAAAACAAATTCTTCCTCTTCTTCTCAACCCACACACATTAAAAAGCCTTGGTGCTTTGTGTGTAAAAACAAAGGCCATAGGCCAGGGGATAAGTCCTGTCCAGGTAAACCCCCTGAGCCTACCACCACTAATACATCAAGCTCTAGTGCCCCTAGCAGTAGTGGTACTAGTGGTGGGACTGCTGGCAACAGTCAAGTTAAGGGTGTAGTTGGGTTCACTTATGGGTCCATAGTAGAAACTGGGGTAGTCAGTCCCAAGACAGTTTCTGTCACACCTAGTGGCATTGGCCTTGCCACACTGGCTGCTTGTCCCCTTACAATGGATAAGTACAGGCAGACAGTTTCAATAAATGGTGTTGAGGCCTTGGCCTACAGGGACACAGGTGCCAGTATCACTTTGGTGACTGAAAACCTAGTGCACCCTGATCAACACATCATTGGACAACAGTATAAAATTATTGATGTCCATAACTCCACTAAGTTTCTTCCCTTAGCTATAATTCAGTTTAGTTGGGGTGGAGTTACTGGCCCTAAGCAGGTGGTGGTATCACCTAGCTTACCTGTAGACTGTCTCTTAGGTAATGACCTAGAGGCCTCAGGTTGGGCTGATGTAGAGTTTTATGCCCATGCAGCCATGTTGGGCATCCCAGAGGAATTGTTCCCTCTCATTTCAATTGAAATGAAAAAGCAAAGGCGAGAAGGCCTGACAACTCAGGATCCCTCTCCATCAACAGGTAAAAAGGGTATCACAGTATCCCCTAACCACCCTACCATTCAGGATACCATTCCTGTGGTGGGAGAAACCTCTCCTGGGGTGGCACCTGTTCCAAGGGAATCATCAGTTGGCAAAACTGTACTCCCTGAGGTGGAAGTACCTCTCTGTGGGATAACTAACATTGGTGAGAAAAAGAGCACCATTTTAGTTAACATGGAGCATCCCTCCAACCCTCCCAGAGAAACTTTAGTGCAGAAACCCTGCACTGCCTCACAACACTTAGGACAGCATCCCCGCCCTAGTGTGGAGCTCATAGGACAGCATCCCTGCCCTGCTCCACCTCAAGAGAAACAGCATCCCTGTTCTCTCTTCCAGCCATATGGGCAAAGTTTTTGCCCAGCTATGGCTTTACTGAGACAGCATCCCTGTCTGGCATTTCCATCACTACAAATAGGTTCAGTGGACAATTCCCACTGCTCTAAACTAAAACTTACTGATAGAAACTCTGAAAATACATCTTCACATTGTTGCTTAGCTAAAAAACTTCAAACAGGGTGGTTTACATCCCCACAGGGAAGTAACCATATAGTGGATGATAAAGGGAGTAACCAGTCTATTGCAGAGCTACTCTCTACTTATCACCACTTAGACAATAAAGTCTCAACTGGCCAAGGTTAGCCTTATTGTCCTTCGTTTGTGGGGGGGTTGTGTGAGAAAGTAGCCTCTTTCTAGCCTTGTTACCCCCACTTTTGGCCTGTTTGTGAGTGTATGTCAGGGTGTTTTCACTGTCTCACTGGGATCCTGCTAGCCAGGGCCCAGTGCTCATAGTGAAAACCCTATGTTTTCAGTATGTTTGTTATGTGTCACTGGGACCCTGCTAGTCAGGACCCCAGTGCTCATAAGTTTGTGGCCTATATGTGTGTGTTCCCTGTGTGGTGCCTAACTGTCTCACTGAGGCTCTGCTAACCAGAACCTCAGTGGTTATGCTCTCTCTGTACAAATTGTCACTAACAGGCTAGTGACCAATTTTACCAATTTACATTGGCTTACTGGAACACCCTTATAATTCCCTAGTATATGGTACTGAGGTACCCAGGGTATTGGGGTTCCAGGAGATCCCTATGGGCTGCAGCATTTCTTTTGCCACCCATAGGGAGCTCTGACAATTCTTACACAGGCCTGCCACTGCAGCCTGAGTGAAATAACGTCCACGTTATTTCACAGCCATTTTACACTGCACTTAAGTAACTTATAAGTCACCTATATGTCTAACCTTTACCTGGTAAAGGTTAGGTGCAAAGTTACTTAGTGTGAGGGCACCCTGGCACTAGCCAAGGTGCCCCCACATTGTTCAGAGCCAATTCCCTGAACTTTGTGAGTGCGGGGACACCATTACACGCGTGCACTACATATAGGTCACTACCTATATGTAGCTTCACAATGGTAACTCCGAATATGGCCATGTAACATGTCTAAGATCATGGAATTGCCCCCTCTATGCCATCCTGGCATTGTTGGCACAATCCCATGATCCCAGTGGTCTGTAGCACAGACCCTGGTACTGCCAAACTGCCTTTCCTGGGGTTTCACTGCAGCTGCTGCTGCTGCCAACCCCTCAGACAGGTTTCTGCCCCCCTGGGGTCAAGCCAGGCTTGTCCCAGGATGGCAGAACAAAGGACTTCCTCTGAGAGAGGGTGTTACACCCTCTCCCTTTGGAAAATGGTGTGAAGGCAGGGGAGGAGTAGCCTCCCCCAGCCTCTGGAAATGCTTTCTTGGGCACAGATGTGCCCAATTCTGCATAAGCCAGTCTACACCGGTTCAGGGACCCCTTAGCCCCTGCTCTGGCGGAAAACTGGACAAAGGAAAGGGGAGTGACCACTCCCCTGACTTGCACCTCCCCTGGGAGGTGTCCAGAGCTCCTCCAGTGTGCTCCAGACCTCTGCCATCTTGGAAACAGAGGTGCTGCCAGCACACTGGACTGCTCTGAGTGGCCAGTGCCACCAGGTGACGTCAGAGACTCCTTCTGATAGGCTCCTTCAGGTGTTAGTAGCCTATCCTCTCTCCTAGGTAGCCAAACCCTCTTTTCTGGCTATTTAGGGTCTCTGTCTCTGGGGAAACTTTAGATAACGAATGCAAGAGCTCATCAGAGTTCCTCTGCATTTCTCTCTTCACCTTCTGATAAGGAATCGACTGCTGACCGCGCTGGAAGCCTGCAAAACTGCAACAAAGTAGCTAAGACGACTACTGCAACTCTGTAACGCTGATCCTGCCGCCTTCTCGACTGTTTTCCTGCTTGTGCATGCTGTGGGGGTAGTCTGCCTCCTCTCTGCACCAGAAGCTCCGAAGAAATCTCCTGTGGGTCGACGGAATCTTCCTCCTGCAACCGCAGGCACCAAAAAGCTGCATTACCTGTCCCTTGGGTCTCCTCTCAGCATGACGAGCGAGGTCCCTCGAATCCAGCAACTCTGTCCAAGTGACCCCCACAGTCCAGTGACTCTTCAGTCCAAGTTTGGTGGAGGTAAGTCCTTGCCTCACCTCGCTAGACTGCATTGCTGGGAACCGCGACTTTTGCAGCTACTCCGGCCCCTGTGCACTTACGGCGGAAATCCTTTGTGCACATCCAAGCCTGGGTCCTCGGCACTCTAACCTGCATTGCACGACTTTCTAAGTTGGTCTCCGGCGACGTGGGACTTCTTTGTGCAACTTTGGTGAGCACCGTTTCACGCATCCTCGTAGGGCCTGTTTCTGGCATTTCTCTGGGTGCTACCTGCTTCAGAGAGGGCTCCTTGTCTTGCTCGACGTCCCCTCTCTCTCCTGGTCCAATTTGCGACCTCCTGGTCCCTCCTGGGCCTCAGCAGCATCCGAAAACGCTAACCGCACGATTTGCATCTAGCAAGGCTTGTTGGCGTTTTTTCGGCGGGAAAACACTTCTGCACAACTCTCCACGGCAAGAGAGATCTGTCCACCAAAGGGGAAGTCTCTAGTCCTTTTCGTTCTTGCAGAAACCTCAGCTTCTTCTGTCCAGTAGAAGCTTCTTTGCACCCACAGATGGCATTTCCTGGGCATCTGCCCATCTCCGACTTGCTTGTGACTTTTGGACTTGGTCCCCTTGTTCCACAGGTACCCTAGATTGGAAATCCACAGTTGTTGCATTGTTGGTTGGTGTCTTTCCTGCATTATTCCTCTATCACAACTCTTTGTCTTTTGGGGAACTTTAGTGCACTTTGCACTCACTTTTCAGGGTCTTGGGGAGGGCTAATTTTCTAACTCTCACTATTTTCTAATAGTCCCAGCGACCCTCTACAAGGTCACATAGGTTTGGGGTCCATTCGTGGTTCACATTCCACTTTTGGAGTATATGGTTTGTGTTGCCCCTATCCCTATGTGTCCCCATTGCAGCCTATTGTAACTATACATTGTTTGCACTGTTTTCTAAGACTATACTGCATATTTTTGGTATTGTGTACATATAACTTGTGTATAATTACTATCCTCATACTGAGGGTACTCACTGAGATACTTTGGCATATTGTCATAAAAATAAAGTACCTTTATTTTTAGTATATCTGTGTATTGTGTTTTCTTATGATATTGTGCAAGTGACACTTGTGGTACTGTAGTAGCTTCACACGTCTCCTAGTTCAGCCTAAGCTGCTCTGCTAAGCTACCATTATCTATCAGCCTAAGCTGCTAGACACCCTATACACTAATAAGGGATAACTGGGCCTGGTGCAAGGTGCAAGTACCCCTTGGTACTCACTACAAGCCAGTCCAGCCTCCTACAGAGAGACCCTAAATAGCCCTGAGAGGGTGATTGGCTACCTTATCAGGTATGGACCTATCAGGAGGGGTCTCTGATGTCACCTGCTATCACTGGCCACTCAGAGGCCTCCAGAGTGTCCCCACACCTTGGAAAACAAGATGGCTGAAGTCTGGGACACACTGGGGGAGCTCTGGGCACCATCTCTGGGGTGGTGATGGACAGGGGAGTGGTCACTCCCCTTTCGTTTGTCCAGTTTCACACCAGAGCAGGGACTGCGGGTCCCAGAACCGGTGTAGACTGGCTTATGCAAGGAGGTCAACATCTGTGCCCTTCAAAGTAATTCCAGAGGCTGGGGGAGGCTACCCCTCCCCAGCCTGTAACACCTATTTCTAAAGGGAGCTGGTATAACACCCTGCTCCCAAAGGACATGCTTTGGTCTGCATTCCTGGAACTGAACTGCTCAGACCCCAGAAGGGCAGAACCCTGTCTGTGAGGTGGCAGCAGCTGTAGTTGCATTGCAAGCCTCAAAGAGCTGGTTTGGCAGTGCTGGGGGTCCATGGTGGAGCCCCAGGATGCATTCAATTGGCTCCCCAATACCTGATTTGGAATGGGGGGACAATTCCATGATCTTAGACACCTTACATGGCCATATTCGGAGTTACCATTGTAAAGCTACATATAGGTATTGACCTAAATGTAGTGCACGCGTGTAATGATGTCCCCGCACTCACAAAGTTCCCGGAATTGGCCCTGAACTATGTGGGGGCACCTTTGCTAGGGCAAGGGTGTCCTCACACTTAGTAACTTTGCACCTATCCTTCAGTAAATGAGGGTTAGACACATAGGTGACTTATATGTTTCTTAAGTGCAGTGAAAATGGCTGTGAAATAGTGTGTGCACTATTTCACGCAGGCTGCAGTGGCAGTCCTGTGAAAGGGTTTGTCTGAGCTCCTTATGGGTGGCAAATGCTGCAGCTCATAAGGATCTCCTGGAACCCCAATTCCCTGGGTACCTAGGTACTATGACTAGGGACTTATAAGGTGGGGTCCAGTGTGCCAATTGAAATTGGTAAATGAAGTCACTAGCCTATAGTGGCAAATTTAAAAACAGAGAGAGCATAAGCACTGAGGTTCTGGTCAGCAGAGCCTCAGTGACACAGTCAAGCACTATACACAACACACATTAGGCCATAAACTATGAGCACTGGGGTCCTGACCAGCAGGATCCCAATGAGACAGGCCAGCACATACTGACATTACCGGTAAAAATGGGGGTAACATGCCAAGAAAGATGGTACTTTCCTACATAGCCATACTACTTCTGACTTAGCAGTATGGAGGTAATAAGCAAAAAGATGAATGTGTGAAGGGATCTGATACCCTGATGAAGGCCTTTATACCCTATGTGGCTGAGACAAGGATCAAAACATGTTGGTTTGAATGAGAGAGGGGTCTAGGACACAAATATCCATAATCTACCCTCATTTAGTTTTAACCCTGTCTGGGGGGCCTGTTAAATAAAAGGCTCAGAAGGTACCCACATAGACAGTTGTAGATAATTAGGATATTCACAGCAGTTCCCTAGGGAAAGAAAGTAGTATCTGTTCTGATAATAGAACAGACAGATAAATCTCTCCGCCCAGGATGTTGGTCTGCACCTGGACGTAGTAGCATGCCCAGTGATGAAGCATGCCACTATCTAGTGGGTGTGGGCAACAATTTTAACACCTAAGGGTCCCCAGGTGATAAAGAAGGCTGGAAGTTTCAGGTTGTTAAATAATCCTCTGTGCCTCTGCATGTTAGGCTGGTGCCTCCTTCTCCTACATTGCTGTGTGGAGGAACTGGACTGGAGAAGGACAAGACATCTAGTCTATCCCTGTGCTGATTAACTCTGTTTTTCTACATAACTCAAAACTAATGTTCCTAAGCCTGCCTATAAACTCAGCCAGCAACCCCATCCTGACCTATTTCACCTGGGTACACCACGTTGCTTGTTGGGAAATCTCAGACTCACACCCCACTAACATTATTGAGTAAGCTATGCCCCTGCTCACATTTTATGGCAATACTTATTTGCTTTGCTAATGTATGTTTTTCCCCCTCCCTCACTTCCTGCAATTCCCTTCTCCCCTGTCCAATTTCTTTAATTGCTGCCCTTTCTCCCAATGTCTTTTCTACTTTAAGATCTCTCTCTCTCGTCCATCATCTCTCTTATTGCCATTTTCTTCTACTGTGCTCTGTCTTCTTTATCAAGTTTCTCTGTTGCACATACCTATTTCTCTATACACGGCCCTCCACTTCTGTTTTTTGCTATCTCACTACCGCTCTGTCTCCACACATCTGGCACACTTCAATTACCATTCCCTCCTCTCCTAACTCTACTGTAACTCAGCAGCATCCCAGCACTTCAAGCGCTGCACATTTAGCTTTAATCTTCGTAACAACAGATATGCCAGTGTGTGCCATGTAATTCCTGTCTGTACTTCAACAAAAATCCACTATTTTCAAGGGACAGGATTATGCTAAAATAACTTGTCTTGTCGAAAGCACAGAAGTCTTCGGTATTTTTGCTTCTGCTGCTATTGGCACCGCTTCCCAGGGGGCCATCAGTTTGCAACCAATGTTCCTGCAAGGGCAGACAGTTTGGCTTCTGATAAGTTGGAGCCTTTACTTCATGAAGCTGAGGAAGTGCCACCATATACTTTCCTTTGTGTACCCCTTTCTAATTCCATTGAGGGTCTCCCATGGATTCTGTTACATTCTTTTCATTTGAACAAAGTAATTTCTATTTATGTAAGTAGCTCTTCAAAAGTCCATTCTTGTCTTTTGATCATTTGAAAATATTGACATAGAATAATACATTGGCTTTTTATGTCACTTATTGTTTTTAAGTAGAACAGTATGGGCATTCCTATGATGCCCCCTCTAGTTTCTCACTTTTTTCTATTCATGAATAATAAGAGGTATTGTGACGTGTATTACATTGACGTAATCTTTAATGTAATCCTTACTTTTTGCAGAATATGAAGAAAGTTGGCTAGAGGTTCAGAAAGAGCGGAAACTCCTTTTAAAGTACATGTGCGAGAAGTACAAACTCGGCCGGAATTCTAGCATTCCAGATCCAAGTGTTGCCAATATGATGTATGTAGAACACAGACATAAATTAATCTACTGTGAGGTGCCCAAGGTTGGTTGCTCCAGCTGGAAACGGATCATTCTTCTCCTCAAGACAAACATGACCAACAATTACTTTGAGTTGTCGAATGAGGTTGTTCACTCCAGAAAATCATTTCAAATATTGAACTCCTACCCGTTGGAGAAACAGCAGCAGCTGCTCAAAAGTTACACCAAGTTGATGTTCGCCCGACATCCCTTTGAGCGACTTGTTTCTGCTTACCGTGACAAGTTCCTCCGCTATCGGGAAAGTGAATACTATACAAAAACAATGGCACAATGGATTAAATCAACAGTCAACAAATCTAAAAATTCAACTGGACCTGTCACCTTCCTGGAATTTGTCCACTTTGTCTTGGGTGAGAATCCTAAAAACAGTGACATTCACTGGAGACCAATGTCCTCCCTCTGTGATCCTTGTAATATTCATTATGACATCATAGGCAAATTTCAGAACTTGAAAGAAGATTCTGATCAAGTGCTTAGGAGCATTGGGGCTCCCAAAGATTTCCGTTACCCTTTTGTTAAAGAACCCTCAACACAAACGAGCAGCAACATTAAAAAGACATATTTCAGTAATCTGAGCACTGAAGACCTGCTGGGCCTTATGAACAGATACCACATGGACTTCATGCTGTTCGGCTATCCAGTATTCTAAAAGAAGAAGCACTTCCAGAACAATGTTACTTTGTTATTAAGTTTTATTTTCCATCATTTAAGAGGTACTGATGACCATTAACTTCTGGAACAGAAAGCTAGGCATAGTAGTTGCTAATGCACCAAGCCAACTAAAAAACCATGTTCTCACAGTCACCATTAAGTCAGTGAGGGCTTAAGCGCAATAATGACTGGATTCAGTGGTCCTTTGTATATGAACCTCTGGAAACTATGGGCTGATTTAGAGTTTGGCTGGGGGGTGGACTCTGTCACAAATGTGATGGAACTCCCATCCACTGTTTTATAATTACATTATCCCCCCCATATTGGAAAATAATTATATGATACAGAATTTTTACAGATTGTTAGGATGACCATCTTCAGATCTTCTTCAATACTCTGTGCTAATACGTTAACAGATTAAGGTGGTCATTCTGACCCTGGTGGTCTTTGACCGCCAGGGCGGAGGACCGCGGGAGCACCGCCGACAGGCCGGCGGTGCTCCAATGGGGATTCCGACCGCGGCGGTAAAGCCGCGGTCGGACCGGCACCACTGGCGGGGTCCCGCCAGTGTACCGCGGCCCCATTGAATCCTCCGCGGCGGCGCAGCTTGCTGCACCGCCGCGGGGATTCCGACCCCCCCTACCGCCATCCAGATCCCGGCGGTCGGACCGCCGAGATCCGGATGGCGGTAGGGGGGGTCGAGGGCCCCTGGGGGCCCCTGCAGTGCCCATGCCACTGGCATGGGCATTGCAGGGGCCCCCGTAAGAGGGCCCCTACATGTATTTCACTGTCTGCTGCGCAGACAGTGAAATACGCGACGGGTGCAACTGCACCCGTCGCACAGCTTCCACTCCGCCGGCTCGATTCCGAGCCGGCTTCATCGTGGAAGCCTCTTTCCCGCTGGGCTGGCTGGCGGTCTGAAGGCGACCGCCCGCCAGCCCAGCGGGAAAGTCAGAATTACCGCCGCGGTCTTTCGACCGCGGAACGGTAACCTGACGGCGGGACTTTGGCGGGCGGCCTCCGCCGCCCGCCAAGGTCAGAATGAGGGCCTAAATATCCAAAAGGAGAAGGACATATTATTGAAGCAAATTTGCTTTTTCTTGATGGCTAATCCAGATCTTTCACCTTTTTTCTGGGCTCTGGGTTTGCTGTTTTTTCATCTCTGCGCGTTACCCATGCTAATCAGGAGCTAAGAGCATGGGTCTCCCTTTAAACATGGTTGAATTAGGTTACCCTTGACCGACATATTTTACATGCCTATGCGTGCCTAATATATGAAATACAAGGAGAGACAACCTGTGCCTTGTCCTCCAGTGTTGTCCAAGGCAGGGAGAAGTGTTTCCTGTTGCTGTTTGCCCTCTTCAGAGCTGGAGGTCAGGAATCCTGCAAGGACATTAAAATTGCACCCCTTCAGGATAAAAAGTTGGCCAGGGCTGCTGAGGAGAAAAGGGCACTTAGCTTTAAGATAGACGTCATCTGGCTGGGCATCTAAGTCCAGTGATCTTGTTGGAAGTAACTGAGAACTGCCTAGGAAAGGCAAACATAGGGGCCACAACCCAAAGGATCTAGTGCCTAGATATTTGGTGGAGCATGACACTAATAAGTGGTTTGCGGCTTATCCGGTGGCCTTAAGTATGCACAGACTCCGAGATGAGAGCTGGGGGACTAGCCTGTGGCAGCACATGCCGATTGTTGGGAGAGATAACTGTTGGTTTTAGATGCATCTGACCAGGTTAAGTACACCTCCATAAAAGAGGCCATCACATTCAAATTTGATTTTAACCTCAGCACAGTACAGTTGTGGCTGGTGACTTTTGAAAGAGGTGTGTGTGTCTGTTGGGGGGAGGATAAGTCGGCTTCGAACTTCACTGAGTAAGCAAAGCAAGTGGCACCAATGGATCTAAGGAGGTTTCAGGCTGAGGGTCAATGTCTGCACATTCATTGTGCAGGTACATTTATGCTCATGCTATGCTATACATTACCATAAACCCACACCATAACTCTGAAAGTTTGGGAAGAGCAATATTGAACTGCTTAAATAGGTATATGATGGAAATCTTTTATCATAATAAACCCAGTCATTACATGCCTAGGGTAGTGTCCTTCCACTTGCATATTCTTTGCATATCAGTTACAAGTATAGTGGGACCAGCTTGTTCATATTCTAATACCCTAAAAGATGGTGTAAATATTAAATCTTAAGCACATAGACTATACCAGCTATAACTAGGAAACGTCTGTGACATGTTTATGATTTGAAATGCACAAAGCCCTTGACTGAAATGTAAGAAGGCTGTCCTTACCTCTGAAATTAACTCTTTTCCTTGACTCTGCTATAGAGTTCTACAAGAATCGTGTTTCCTTCTGCAGTGTGCACAATATTTTCTGGTCCTGGGAAGGAAATGCCTTAGGAAAATAAAGACGTTCTGTACCTGCGCACTATAAACTATTTCTGTTTTCCACACTGTTTGTTGTAATTAGGGAAGTCCGAGTGAGCTATTTAAAACACCCACTTTGTACTTCCTTTGTCCTACAGCTGCAAATTCATTGTCTATAGTGCCTATTTAATGAAGCATTAATCTGAGGCAAGTAAACCAAAGCCTGCAGGAGTACTTAGGAACACACACAGCTCAGCTGTCTGCATGGTCCTTTAGCAGGTATCTTCCTGGCTCGCTCACACTAGCTGATGAAAACATCCCCGACAGCCAATAAAGAAAGTGGCTGGTTGTTGTGCACATTCATCATGCAAAATAAAGCCACAACTATAAATGTGTTCTTCCTGCTTCTGTGCTGTCTGGCTACACGTTGTTCGAACTTGAGGAGGTTGCTTTGTGCAAGATGCCAATGCTGTCACAGCTCATTAGAAGTAAATAGTATTGAATAGCATGAGAGATGCGTCGGGATTGGCAGGACGAAGGAACCCAGCACCCAAGCGAAGTAAGGAGAGCTGCATTTGCTGCCCCCCCATCAACACACAGTGGATTCAAACTTGCAATCCTGAAGTACGCATGTCAAACTGGCCGAGTCCAGAGACCTGTCAGTCTGTCATGCGCACTGTGATTACACAGCACCGAAGATCTCTGGGACATTAGCCACCTCCACCCAAGATAACAATACAAGTGATTGTAATTTCGTGGTGTGAAGGCCTGCCAAACATGAATTTTATATTTGCACCTAATATTTAAATGCACAATGAAGACTGCTTTATTTTCTAGATGGGTGGCGAACGAAGTAGTGCTTCAGTGCCCCCTTGCCCCTAAGGAGGAACTGCCTCTGGCAAAGTATCACCTGAAGTACAGGAATTCCCAGAAACTGTTACACCTGTCTTGGGAATATGTTGTGGTTTCTTTTCTAGGCACTGGATGATTGGGTGAAGGGTAGCAAAGTAAATGATTACGATGGGCTGTATAATTTGTTTGTGCACATCTCGAGTGACTGCTCACTAGACTCCATGCTCACTCTGCCAAGGGAGCTTGGAAAGGTAGCAGACCTCTGGCTCAACACCAGAATATCCAAAAAAGGTCCTTCTGAAGGAGTGACCAGACGAAGGGTGAGCCAGGCCCCCAACAGAAGGGAAAAAGGGAGAAAACCCTAAGATCTAAGCTTTTGATCAGGGATGAGAGTCCCAACTCACTTCAGGGAAGCAGGAAGGCGGGAACACAGGGAAAGGTGGGAGGAAAAACCCTGTGATAGGGGTAGGTGCTTTGACTATCATCAGCCCGGGTATAGGAAGGTAGATACCTTGTACTCCAGGAAGCCACTCACTAGCAGGCCCTCTATAGAGATAACTAGTTTTCTGTTTGGAAGAGATTATTCCCAGGTTAGAACATACCCTAGTGTTCTTTTGTTGGAAGGTGGATTCAGCAGGTAAGTTGGTGATTCCAGAGAGTTCCAGAAAGGACTTCCAGAGGGTCACAGTGAATGGGGTCCATCCACATCACTGCTCTGCGAAATACCTGTGCCAACTGAACTCTAGTGGTGGAAATGCTGGTCTCCTTAGAAGGGTAACTGCAGGGACAGGTCTGAAAGGTAAGAATTGTCAAGGTGTTAAGGGGTGTGACTGCCCCATGGCTATATTCTCCCTAAAGTGGAAGGGGTATTTGCCCAGAGTAAGGTAGTGGGTGTCACAGCTTGCCCTTATATTGTATCCTTTACAGAGAGCCCCCACTGGTGAGAAATGAACCGGTAGGGGCAGACACCCATGGTGCATTAAAAATACAGATTTCTGGGGATACTGTTACTAAACAGAAGTTACAGAGGCCCATGAGCGGAGCAAGGGGTAGAAGGTAAATCTCATCTACAGTGAGAGGACCAGATGGCTAAGGGTTACCTGCTCTGACAGGCGAGGACCCAAAAACTGGCACTGGAGAGGCCACTTCTGGCCTGGATGTGCTGTCTGCCCTGTCACAGTGAAGGGATTCAGGAGCTTTAGACCAGACAGACCCCTGCATGACACAACAGAGTGTGTCACCCTTGTTGTGGGATGTGCTGCAGTGCTGGACTGCCAGGCTAGTATTTAGTCACAGGGTATAGACCCTAAGGTGAAGGGCCAGTCAGTGTGTTACTCATGAGAAGGGGGAAGTAAGGAAATATGAGGGTGTCTGCAGCCTGAGGTTGTAACCCCCACTCTGAAAACTCTGGGAGGAAGATGCTACGTTGGCTCTCAGTAATCTTAAAGGGATTATGAAGTGACCAAGACCTGGACTATTGAAATATCCGTACTGGACACAGCTGATCTGAGCATGTTAATGAATATTATGGATCCGGGCTTTTGTACTTTTCTCACTAGGCTGCTTTATTTTTTAACTATTTTATGTCTTATAGGGCAATTTGTGTGGTTGGTGGGTGTTCAGGGGGCACAGGGTGGCTGTCTCTCCGGGCTGTTTTAGTCATCAGCAGCTTGAGGATGAGGAAGATTCCCCTCTGCCAGAGACTGGGATGGGGTAAGTTTTTGCAGCTGGCTGGGGCTAGTCGTGGGTGGGGATCATTGGTAAGACATGCAGGTAAAGCCCTCGTACATGGCAGGATGGGGGGGGGCAGAGGGGTAAAATTAGTGAATTAATCAGAGGTTGCATCATGAGTTGATACTACTGGAGGTGCCCATAGGCATCGCTTTTTGGTATGGGATGGTATAGTCCAGTTCGGAAGCTATGCAATAATGACTTGTTTATATTGTATGTTGTGGAATGTATCTGGCCTGAACTCCTCCAATAAACAACAGCTGTTATGGAGGGTGATCAACATTTATAGTCCACACAAAATATCATTAACAGAGACACATTTGACCTGCAAAGATTGCCACCTATTTAAACAGCTTGGATACAATGTTATTGTAAGTATGTCGCAAACTGCCCCTATCCCAGGGGTAGCTATTTTGGCAGTGAAAAGTTTAGAGTTCAAGGCTCTGAGGACTTCCTCTGATGCTAGGAGCAGATGGGTGATTGTTCAGCTCATAGTATTTGGCCAGAGATTCGTAATTTGTGCTGTTTATGGGCCAAATGTAGATGACCCAAGATGTTGAATACACTCTGTTTGGATCTATTAGACTGGGAGATTGTAACTGTGTGATTGACTACACTATAGATACAACTGATCACTCCGCTTCCCCCGTATGGTTAAGACCAAGGCATTAATCTTGGAACTTGCCCAGCTGCATGGACTCATGCATGTCTGGAGGACATTATATACTACTATACCATATTGCACGTTCTACTCATTTCCACATAGGCACAATTCTAGGGTCAATATGATTTTTATCGAAAGGGGCTTCCTTGTAGATGTGGAAATGAAGGTATGTCCTAAGGTCTTGTCTGACCATAATATATTGCTATTTACAAACCTATCAGGGGTGCGGGTGCGATGGTGTCAGTTTTTGTTTCCGTGACATTTGCTTACTAACCCTGATTACTGCAAACTCTCTCACCGGATTTTTGGGAGTAAACATGGCAAAGCTTCCCCACTTGTGGTGTGGGACACAGTGAAAGCTTATATTGGGGGTATTACAGCACAGTTTATTTGTATGCAAAATAGGGACATGCAAAATAGTGTCAATCAGCTTGGCCAGGCAATTTTGCAATTGGAAGTATCTCACGCATTGCCGATTAGATCTGGGAGTCCGAAGAGCAAGCCCTTCGTGTCCAATTTATTAATAGACAATGCCAGCAGGGTAAACACTTTAGGGAGAAGGTGGCTGCCAGTTGTTCCGAAAATAAGGCTTTCCAATACGAATATATGGAACAGGTTGGTCGAGTGTTGGCTCATCAAATCTCAGACAGAAAAGCCAGGTGTTTGATCAAGCGTATTAAAGACAGTGATGGATACTCTGTGCAAGCTATTGTTGAGCAGTTCTTTCTATTCTACCAAAAACTGTATAGCTAGACCCAAACGTCATGTTTTTCTGAGCTTATGGCCGATGTTCAGGGTAGTAGACTGCCAAACTTGGAGGAATCTCAGGCTTTATTATTGCAGATGGCTATTACTTCTGGGCAGAGAGAAGCTGCTCTCGCAGCTCTGCCCTCGGGCAGGTGGCAGGGGAGGATTCAATCCCGTTGGAGTGCTATAAAACATTCAAAGACATCATAATACCCCACTCTTAATGGTAGTGCAGTGTATCAACGAGGTTAGTAAAGTGCCTGATACTTGGAATATCACTAAAATCACTGTATTTTCAAAGAAGGGTAAAACTCCAGAAGAGATGTGCTCGTACCCACCCATATCTCTCATTAATGCTGACACAAAGATGTTCGCCGAGGTACTAGCCATCTGGCTTGCCCACGTCTTAGCATATTTAGTTTCAAAACAACAGCATGGCTTTATTCCAGGAAGAGATACCACTAGCCTTATTTATACTGCAATCGCTGCTTTCAATGTAGCGGAGAAAACAGGAACAAAGCTTGGCATGATTTTACTAGATGAAGAGAAGGCATTTGATCATCGTGTGGCCTTGGACTGTTGATAGGTGATGATGGGAGCCTTTGGGATCGGTGATTCATTTTGTAAATGGGTACAGTCCCTGTACAGATCCCCCTTTGCCAAACTTGTACATTTTAAAATCCAGCGGGGCACCCGGCAGGGGTGCCCACTCTCCCCTCTTTTATTCCCAGTGTATTTGGAGCCGTATTTACAACCATAGAAGAGGGATGCCAGGATTTGGCCTATGATCTCTGGAGACTGTGAACTAAAGGTCGGTGCAAGTGCCTCTTTACTGTTGCCCCACCTCAACCGGACTTGCTATTGTGTTTTCTTATATTGTGCACCCTTTTTTTTCTTTTTCCTCCATGGTACATGGTATGTATGTGATCTGAATAATTCTGACTTAATAAATAACTAAAACTAAAAAAGAAGACTGAAAATGAATGCTGCCAGTATGCTGACCTGTCTCAGTAATTCTGCTTTATCATGCACCCTGGTCCATTCTTCATTAGCTACTTAAGCAGGTTGAATTAGCCAGGGTGCTCCTTTCCACAATATTTTCAACCTGTTGCCTTGTGAGATGAACATTTCTTTATCCTTTGTTTAGCTGTAGCTCTTCACGCACTCTTCATCCTTCTGGACCATGGCCGAGGTAGGTTTTGGTACTAGAGGGGGTGCCGATCTATACCGTATCTCTACAAGGAATGCATAATTTATTTATATCTAGACATTAAACATTACGACTTGGAAACAGTCTCATAAAGGCACACTACAAGCCCACACCTTGCCAACCAAGCACATCTTACAGAGTGCATGCTAACAATCTGCTAAGTGGTTTGGCGCGTGGCCAGGGTTATGATGTGTCATATAAGTGTAACCACAATACATTCTAGTTATAGCAGAAATTATTTATACCTTGACAGTCACTTTAGTGTGGAGGGAGTATCTTTCTGTGGATTTTAGAAGTATTTGTTGCATTATTATATGCAACTGGGGGGATGTGGAGGGGTGAGAGTGAGTTGAACAAGAAGGCTGACTGGGAAGGATCTAGGAGGACTGGTGAAGTTAAGGAACTGCTGTCACGAACTCTGTGAACTGACCCTAAATGTACAAAATAACTGTATAGCAACTATACTACAAAAGTGTTTGTCAATTGATTTGACAAAACATGAGTTGTTAATTAGGGCATTTTCTCCTTTTAGCACCGTTTTTTTACCAAGATCGAGAATAGAAAATACACATGGGTGGCAGATTACTTATATCGCCTAACCCTGTACCCCCACAAAGGCAGGAAGCTCACTGTGATGTAAGTGTTTTGTTTATTTCATTGTGCATCACAGTCTAACGCGAGGCTTCACGAGATACAGCCTTCAACATGATCACATGCCTACTCTGCCTAAAATGAAATTTGCTCACAGAAAAACATTTGTCTGCTGGTTAGGGGTTGCTTGGAGGGCCACGGGCAGAAAAAAGAAAGTTAAATAATATAAGGGATAAAGAACTCCCTGCCATATGTTATTAGGCTATTACAAGTCACTGAAGAGTTCCATAACCATGTAGAGGATTAGGTCGAAGGCAGAGCTCCTTAAAGGTTATGGAACTCTGAGGTGACTTCCAATTGCCTTATCATGTATGGCAAGAAGTACTTTATCCCATATAATTCATGGTCACACCATCACCTTTCCTACAAGCCACTTAAAAATGTGATGCATAGCTCTTTCAGAAACAAAGAGCATGTATATAAACTTCAGCATCTTCAGCATACAAGGAGACTCTATCTTCCTGACCATGAGGTCAATTAAATCCCCTTACCTGGGCATCTTTTCACTTCTTTTGGGATAAAAGCTCTATTACTAGGGTGAACAATAGGGGCGAGAGTGGAGAGCCTTACTGCATGTCCCTGTCAATGGGAAATAGCACAGGGAGCACATCATTTACTCTTACCTTGGCCCAGGTAGCTGCATACTGTGTTTCCGCATACCACAAGAATCTGGGTCTGAGGTTCTTTGGAGGTAGCACTGCAAGAGTAAAGGACCAGTGTTCTGTGTCAAAAGCCTTCTCTCCATCCAACAGTATGACTCTACAGTTTCTGTGTAAATTCTGTTTGTGATCAAGTACAGCATTAAGGCCCCTCAAAGCTTTTGGCTCGACGGATCTATGGGGTGTCTGCAAGGGAGAGGGAAGCTGATCGGAGATGTCAGGTCAGTTGATGGAAGGTCAGGTGTTTATTGATGTATGCTGGTCCTTCTTTGTGCAGCGCCTTGTAGGCATGGTTCAGCATCTTGAACTGGCATCTCTTCTGAATCGGGAGCCAGTGTAGTTTCTTGAGATGGGGTGTGATATGGCTCCTTCTGGGGAGGTTGTATTTATGAGGGATATGGGGAGATATGCTCCACATTCCTCTAGAGGTCTATTTGGTTCAGTATTACTTGTGGCTCTTTGGAGGTCATGCCCAAGCAGAGTGTCCCCATGAGCCTCTTCAAATAAATCCTTCAGAAGGCTGGTCAAAAGTGACAAATATTTTTTTAAAAAATTCCAGGGGGATGCCTTTGGGCCTCTTGCTACTTGCAATGCTGTTATGACCTTTTGAAGTTCTTCTTCTGTTATGGGCTGATCCAATTGAGTCTGTGCTAGGTTAGTTAGGGCACACATGGTGAAATTTCTTCTTCTAGAATTCTTGTCTTCAACTACTGTGATGTGTGCTGTGTGTAAATGCATATGTAGTAAGTTGCAAATGGATTTGTGAGAGCTTCCAAGAAGTAACTAGAATCCTTCACGGGTGTTCAGTGAGGTGACTATAATGATCAACTGATTTTTGTTGGCCGGCCAGTATAACAATTTCCCAGTTCTGTCAACCTTTTTGTAAATTTTATCCAAGGTATCTATTCTTTCCCATCATACTTCACCATAGATTTTTTATATAATTCTAGCTGCTGTGGATGTCAGGACTGACACCCCCTGCCAGCTCTTGCTCCAGCCTGTCTTGGTCAAATCCTAGAGACCATTGTCCATCAACCACCATGGATTAAGGTGCCAGATTCCTTCACTGCCTTGACTCAGACAGGACAGTGTTCTATTGGGCAGCGATCTAATAACTCTTGGCTACATCCACAGTTCCACCGATAACGCCCACCTCTATGGCTGAAAAAAATAAATAATTCTTGAGTGTGACCTGTGCGAAGAATAGCATGTATAACATTTAATAGAGGGGTACATTCTGTGCCGTGTTTGGCAGTCTAGTTGATGTTTTGGGGTTAGCCATGTCAAGTTCAGTGTTCATCACAAAGTGAAAGTCACTTCCTATTACTGTTACTCCTACTGAGGCTTCAGCTAACAGTTGTGTGAGTGTGTTGTCTCTCAAAGGAAGTGACCATAAATGCTCTTGATTGTCTATGATGAACCACTGAAGGCTCCACTGATCATGACCTATCCAAAAAGAAAGGCAGTCTGAACACACTGTCTCATTAATCAGAATGTCTTCCTAAGGAGGGTTGCAACCCCTGAGAGCAGCAGGTGAACCCTGCATGATAAACCTGGGTGTAATTGCCTGCACAATGAACCTGGGTGTAATTTTGTCTGCCCAACAAACTGAAATCTATGCTGAATAAGTGATTTTTTTTTGCCATAACAGTATTTCTATATCCTTGATTCTATTAATGTATCAATTGGCTTTGCAAATTTAAATAGTGTTCTCTTTCTGAGAGTCACAGATCTTTTATCTTTTGTTACAGTGAAGTTATAGCTGAAGGTATTATTGTAATACACTTTAAGGTTCTAGTTGTTTCACTCGGTACAAGCTTTGCCAGCACATCCACAGCCATCAAGCCCAATGCAAGTGACCAGCCATCCCCAGCAAGCAGACACAGTCAGGATAGTCCCACATATACAGGCACCATCATGTACGACCTAGGAATGAGGGATCCGGGCACTCCTCTAGCAATTACTCCGGCTCTGTTTGCGGTTTAGTTTAATGTCAGACGGTTTCTGCAGTTTACTCCCTGAATACCTTTTGCAATGAGCAAAGGCAGTCAGCCCATAATCTCAATCAATGGCAGGCAAAAAAACAAGTGTGGCAGGCTACTTAGTGCAATACTTGAGATGTAACACAAGAGGTTACTTTAATTACTTTCAGCAGTAAGTTGGCTTATAGCACTCAGACCCCACTCTCTAAGTTTTTTTTGTTTTCATCTGTTTACATATCAGGGAAGGAAGTGGGGCGAAAATAACCCATTGTGGTCTATCCGGGGTTGCTGATATTCCATTCTCTAGCCTTGTGAGTGTAGTGTCGCACCAATGATATTACTGGGTTGCGAGCACTACAGTGGGAGCCTGATCTGGGAGGGTGTTTTGGATTCAATACCCCTGTGATACTGTGTGTTCAAGGTGACCCCGTGGTCACGTGTCTGTCAAGAATAAATATACAAGGCTGACAGGCATGGTCAGGGAAAGCTTCTGAGCCGTAGAGTAATCACGCACACAGTGTCTGTGTCCATTCATTTCCCTGGCAGCGTAATTACCGGCCAACATAACACTGGTAACACGGGTTGTCTTACCTGTTGTGCAGTGACAGCTGTGGTGGCCACCCACCTGCATCAGGTGTGCAGTGCTCATGCCGTGTGCTGTTAGCACTTCCTCGCCCATAGTGGTGTGCCAGTGCCGTGATGGGAGCCCACCCGATCATCGAAGTGGACTTCCCCCGATGGTTTGAGCCATGTCTGGAGGTACATGCTGCTTTCTGGAGATGCGGAGCACATAAGCAGGCTGCTGTTCGACAATTGAGATGCGTGCCTTCCGGAGTGTGTACGCCTGTGCCTGAATGGCTCCGCTCTCACCCACCATGTGGAGCCAAGTGCTAGAGCAGTGTTTGAGACGGCTGCTGGAGGTTGTATGAGCCCTCACCACACCAGGTGAAGCACTGCTGTCAAGGTGAGTGGCCTGCACGAGGGAGGAATGTATAATTATAAGACATTATACCCAGATCTGTGTCTCGGGGTGAGTGTTTGAAAAGTTTCAACACTCCGTCCATCATCCTTTTGTGTTGTGTAAGTTGCCCTAAGTGGTAAGGGTATGCCGAGACGTGGGTCCCTTGCTCACTGTGCCACTGGATTCAAGCTAGCCTGGCTGATGAAGGGTGATACCCTGAATCCGGTCCCAGGATGCTTGTTTCCGGTCCAGGGAGGACCTGGCCTGGCAGTTCGGGCTTGACTGCTCCCATGGGGGAACAGGGTCAAGACTGATTTGCACATGGCTGGGTGCAAACTGGGGTGGCATGGTGAGCAAAAGAACGATGGATTAAACCCAGATCTGTGACTGGCGGAAAAGTTTCAACACTCCATCCCTCATCCTTTTGTGTTGTAATAATTATAAGACAGAATACCAGGCCCGTGAGTGGAAATAGACAGTCACATATTACAGTAAACCACTGACATCATACTGCCACCACCTTCGGTATCAAGTAACAGAAGCCAGAGAAGCAACCTGAGACCTGGGGAAGTTTGCAGGGCATACAATCTACTGGTGTTTTGGACAACCCTCACAGAAATCTGCACATCATTGAAGCAATTGCTAGTACAGTCTCATCATGGCCACCATACTGTCTATTGAGCCTTTTATTGTTGAGGGTGCCCCGTCAACTCAGGCCCCAAGGTGGAAAGAATGGGAAAGAGTCCTGCTATTTTTTTGAAGCCACTAAAGTAGAAAACGTTCAGAAGAGAGCCGTGATTTTACATTTAGAGGGCAAGGACATACACCGCATATCCAAAACAATCGCAGAAGCCACACCCAAGACACACCCCACTTTGATTGCAGCTCTAAATGCTCATTTCGAACCCATGGCAAATACTGACTATGACAGGTTTGTGTTTCAAAATGCGAGACAGCAACTGGAAGAGTCCATTGCCACTTTTTACATGCAAGAGCTCACCTGCACTTGTACGTTCACGGAGGAGAATGAAGAAATCAGAGGGCAAATCATTCAAAGGTGCACTTCGGCAAAGCTGGGGGAACCCATCCTAGAAGAATCTGGGAGATCTCTGGCAGACATCCTTACAATGGGGCGGAACAAAGAGCCTTCAAAAGCACACGCATCCCACATGGAAGCAGCGCTGCAGAAACCAATCAAAGTCAAACTGGCTAATGTGGTCACGCCGGCACCAAACAGATACCCGAAGAATACTCTGATGATGAAAACGTGTGGTCACTGCGGAGGACCACCACACCAGCCGAATGATTGCCCAGCTAGAGGGAAAAGGTATGCAGGATATGGCAAAGTCAATCACTTTTCTAGTACAGGGTGAGTATCGCACCCCGTGGTCAATGCTGCTTTCGACACACAGGAAAGGGACAATGACATGGATGATGATGATGATGAAGAAGATCATACCTCTCCACTCCATCTTCACCATTAGTACAGCTGCCTAAATAGTACAAAGGTTACCCAAGTGCCATGTTCAAGTAGGAGGACACACCATTCTTGCCATCATGGACACAGGAGCATTGATTAACATAATGTCTTTGGACCACTACCAGGACCTGACACCATCCCCGCACCTTAAACTGGCAAAAGTCAAAGTGTTTGCCTATGGCCAAGACCGACCATTAGGTATGAAAGAAAGATTCAAGATGACTATACGTCATGGATCTAAGTCAGTCGAGGCTCAAGTCTATATCACAGAGGAGGGCTATGGCACCCTACTAGAATGCCAAACTGCAGAGGCTCTAGGCATCTTGACTGTTTCTTTTGGCATGTACCAAGATTCAATAAACAACATCCTGGATGCCTATCAACAAGTATACCATGGCATCAGCTGCCTGAAGAACAAAGAGATCAAGTTGCATATAGATAAGTCAGTGCAACCGGTTGCCCTTCACTATAGGTGCATCGCCTTCCACTTCAGGCTTCAAGTAGAAAGAGAGTTGGACAAGCTTGAATCAGCAGGAATAATTAAAAAGATGGAGGGTCCCACACCATGGGTGTTCCCGATTGTGGTAGCCAGAAAACCGAAACAACACGGCGAGGTGAGAATATACATGGACATGCAATTGCCCAATGCCACAATCAAGCTGGAACGATGCTCCCACAATAGACAATCTGATCGGTGAACTGAATGGAGTGAGTTGGTTCTCCGAATAAGATCTGTCGTTAGGGTACCACCAGCTCGTCCTTGCTGAAGAAGCTGACCATATTGCCACATTTTCAACCCATGTGGGCCTGAGGCACTACAAGAGACCGAGTTTTGGCATTTCCAGCAGTGCTGAGGTCTTCCAGAATACAATCCATGAGCTTCTGGCCGATCTCCCAGGTGCTGTCAATGTCAGCGACAACATTCTGATCCATGCGCAGACCATCCAAGAACACAACGTCCAGTTGCAGAGAGTCCTCCAGAATTCAGGAATCCGGCCTCATGCTCCACCGTGGAAAATGTGAGTTTCTGAAACAGAAGCAGAATTTCTTCGCCCATGTCTTCTCTTCAGAGAAAGTCATCTCTGACCCCAGCAACATCACAGCCATCAAGGAAGTCCCCGCACCCAAAACTGTGACAAAAGTCTGCAAATTCCTATTGATGATAAATTAAAGCGGGCGTTTCATAATGAATCTCAACACCCTGACGCATCTCCTAAGAGACCTGACAAAGTCTGCAGTGCTGTGGTCCTGGGGTCCAACTCAAGCAGCTGCTTCTCGTGCCACCAAAGAAGCTCTCTGAGTGGACAGGACTCTGAGGTACTTTGACCCGAAACTAGACACCACCATTATGGTCGATGCTGGCCGAAAAGGACTGAGCGCTGGTTTGATGCAAAGAGTGAAGGATGACGGGTGGACCCCTGTAGAGTATGCCAGCCAGTCTCTCACTGAGATGGAACAGAGGTACTCCCAGATAGAGAAGGAGGCGATTGTGATTCACTGGGGGTTTTGCCATTTTTACCTTTATGTCTATGGCCTTCCAGTTACCGTCACCACGGACCATAAGCCTCTCATTCCTTTCTTCAATGGCACAACATCCAAACTGTCCAGTGGATTGAAAAATGGATGCTTCAACTACAGGAGTACAACTGTTGAGTAGAACACCACCAAGGGTCAACCAACCCTGCAGACTATCTCTCTTAGGGCCAGATGTATGAAAAGATTTTGCACACGCAAACGGTGCGAATCGCAAAAATCGGCCGTTTGCGAGTGCAAAAACGTGGTCTGCGATGCATGAAAGGCATTCGCAGACCAAAAATTCGAAATCGCAAAATTCGCGATTTTTGCGAGTCGCATTTTGCGATTCGGTATTTCCAGTAGGAAATTGCGAGGTGCAAAATGCGAATCGCAAAATCCAAATCGCAAAAGATGCATAAAAAAATAGCAATTAGCGATTTTTCGCAGAAAGGCATTTTGCACATGCAAAATACCACTAAGTGAAAGCAGGTGGTAACCAGGTGCAACCTATATAAAGAGGCCCAGAATGCCTCAGACTCTCTACCACAATGGCTGCACTCTACGTCATGGCGAGGAGGATGAGGATCCTGGCAGGTTTGAGGAGAGGGAGGAGGAGACAGGAGCGCATTTTCAGAGTGCGCATTACACTTTTTGACCTGACAGAGGAGGAAATATATGAGAGGTATAGGTTGAACTCAGCCATGATACTTGACCTGATAGCTGAGCTACAACCCATACTGCAGCGCAGAACACTAAGGACACATAGTATCCCCACCCATGTGCAGGTATTATGCTCCTTACACCTACTCGCCTCAGGGAGCTATCAAGGGGTTATAGCAGCGGCTGGGGGGGGGGTCTCACAGAGCACCCTCTCCAGATTCTTCAATGCATTTATCAACGCCATGCTAAGCAAACTCCAACAGTACATCCGATTCCCCCACACCCCACAGGAAATACAGCAGACAAAAATTGACTTTTATCAGATAGCACAGTTCCCCCACGTCCTAGGTGCCATAGATGGCACACATGTGGCAATATGCCCACCTTCTGTCACAGAGTATGTGTACCGAAACCGTAAACACCAACATTCCATGAATATACAGGTGATATGCAATGCCTCCTACATCATAAATGATCTTGTGGCCAGGTACCCAGGGAACACACATGATTCATACATCTTTCGCCACAGCGGCATTCACACAAGACTGCTAGCTGGGGAGTTTGGTGAAGGATATCTACTAGGTAATGTCACTCTTTACAGTGGCGCATAGATAACAAACCCTTTTCAGATGGCTGAGGTACTCATCAAACCTTCTGTCCCTTTCAGGAGACAGTGCCTATGCAGTGCGCACCTACATGATGACGCCCTACCTCAATCCCACCACACCGGCAGAACGCAGATACAATGCAGCACACAGGGCAACCCGCAACGTGGTGGAGCGCACATTTGGCCTCCTGAAGAGTCGCTTCCGTTGCCTCCACAAGAGTGGAGGGGCACTACAGTACAGTCCAGAAACCACATGTAGAATAGTGGCTACTTGTGCAATCTTGCACAATATAGCTACAACCAGGGGCATACCTATAGAAATCAGTGACACTGAATCAGATGAGGATGACGATCCCATACCACCTCTACAGCCAGCAGACAGGACCAGTGCAGCAGAGGGACGGCAAAGGCATGCTGACATCACACACAACCATTTCAGACGTGAGTATGTATAACAAAACTCCACTGACAACTGTAACTGTAGTGATAGAAATATTTATTACCTTACGTCAGGTTATTAATTTTGATAAAAGAAGTAAAAAGGTGAATGAGAAAAAAAAAAATAAACAAATGAACTGAGTCCCACACTATTACTTCATAGTGGGGACACCAGAGTCAATGCGGCAAGAGTCACTTCCTCCTCCCTCGCACACCACTGGGGTGCCCAGTTGACTCACTGGCACCCTGAATGTCAGCCTCAGTGGCAGTGCTGCGCCTGGCACTGCGCCATCTGGTGTCTGAAGCAGGTACTTGCACACTACTGAGGCTCGAAGTGTCCTCCGTGTCCCCCAAGGCAACCTCACTGGGAGTGGCTGACCTCTGTCCCATTACTAGTTCTATCACATTGGTGATTTGGACAAGGCCCTGGACCACATCCCTGCTGGTGTGTGCAGCCTCCACCTGGGCCGCCACAGCACGACGGGCGATAAGGGCGGTGGAGTTGGCTATCCGATTTGAGGACCTGCAGTAGTTCGCAAACATGGTTCGGAAACGGTGATCATGTCTGCGTCGACTCACTCTTTCGTGTCTCCACTCCTCACACAGGTCACGCACTGCACTGGTCAGCTCCCTAGTGTCCTGGGAGGCCTGCACCTGTCCCTCACGCAGCTGGTTGATATTTTCGTTCAGGGTGTCAATTCTCCGATGCAGGCCAACCATGTGTCTGTTGTGGACTCTAAGGTTCCTGTCCAGACTCAGTATTCTCCTGTTTTGCAGGCGCTGTTGCTGCAACGTAGCAGCCTCAAGTCCACCAAACAGGGATGTACGCTCAGCTGCCTCCTGCAGTTGCTGTTGGGACACTGTGGCACTTCTACGATGCGCTAAATGACCCCTGTCCTCTGGTACCTGGCTGCGCCTCTCGGGCGCAGATGGTGTGCCTGGCCCCTCCTGCTGCACATCGGAGTCACCACTGAGGTCTGAAAGTGGCAATGGCCTGGGCCTATGGCGCACAGTTGAGACATTGATGGACCCACTGGTGTTGGTGTCAGAGGGCAGCTGTGTGTCCGTCTCCCCTACACACGCAGTTTCTGTGGCTGCTGTGCCAGGCCCACCTGCAACAACAATATGCAGCATGTCAGTTCTGTATGTTACATTCTCTGTCCAGAAATGGCAATAAAGCTATAGGTACTGCTCTACATGGTGTAGTGTGTGTTGTGTTACCTTGGGTGTCACTATGCTTGTTTACATTATCATGCCACTGTCTGTACTAGTTTGTGGACCACGACTCCCATAATGCATTGTTGTACTGCTACTAAGATGTGGAGTGGACTACTTCACACACTACTTCACATTACATGCTAATTCCTAAGGGGCTTTTATGCATGCACATATTGGGTTCACACGACAACATTGCACTTACCTTGGCTGGTACTTGGTTGAGCGGAGGTGTCTATATCTGTGACCCCTGTCACTGCTTCCGGTAGGAGTGTTGATTCCACCAGGTCCTCCAGTGGTGTGGCAGGTGGCTCGGTTGGTGGTCCTCCTCCTGTGCTCCTGGCCTCTGCAAGTCGCCTTGCCACCCTCTCCTTTGCCCGGGACCGCAGGTCATACCAGCGTTTCTTGATTTCTTCAATGGAGCGCTGTGCCACTCCAATTGCGCAGATTTTACTTTGGATCTCAAGCCAAAGTCTTCTCTTCTCACTCTCTGGCACCTGGAGGGATGATTTGCCAAACAGGCGGTCATGACTCCTCACCACCTCTTCTGTTAAGACCTCCAGCTCCTGCTCACTGAACTTCAGTTTGCGCTTCCTCCCCTGCTTCTCAGATCCTGGACCTTGGGGCTCCATTGTGGCTCAGGTGATGCTGCTCCTTCACAGTGCTGCTCAATGTGGCTGGGCTGCTCTCACTCAGGATGCTGGTTTGGGTGTGGCACCTGTAACTGCCTGGGATGACTCATTTCCTGCTGGTGATGTCATCAGGCTCCTCCAGGTGTGCATTCGAACTTTCTCTCATTTTGCGATTTTTTACCGAATCGCAAAAAAATCGCAAATTGCGAGAATGCAAATTGCGATTCGGTAAATGGGCCTCGCAAACCACAAATTGCGATTTTTAAGAAATCGCTAATTCCGAATCACAATTTTGTTACATGGCCAATTGCGACTCGGAAATAGCGATTTCTTAAAAATCGCATTTTGCGATTCGCAGACCCCAGTTTTCATACATCTGGCCCTTAGCACCCTCGGGCTCGAGAAAAGATCTCCGGCAAAGAGCCCCCCTTCGGGGGGAGCCCGTCAGACATTGCAGCGCCGGTCTGACGAGGAGCAACTCCGATGATGAAGCATGACAACTATTTGGATGTGTGAGGATTCTTGCTCCTAAAATGTAGGTCTCCTTTGTATCCTTTTGCCTATGTTTCCTTTGGAACAGTGTATCTTGTTTAATTTCATAGGATTACCAACGGGAGGGCATACACTGGACCTTCATTCCTCCCTATCCCTCTGTTTATTATTCGACTAGTGCAAGTAGTCTAAGGGAGACTGAGTGTGGCTCTGGCATTCACATGGGTCCCCCTGGTCAGGAGTGCAGAGTTTTAGCCAAAGGCATGGGCCGTTCACAAAGTTTCCCAGTCTGTTACCTCCTGGACAGAGCATCCCTCTTTTGCTTTGTTAAAGTAGGCAAAGTCTGGTTGTTGGCAACATGGGGCTTCTCTTGGTCCTTCTTCAAAGTTGGTCAATCAGATCTGAGGTTCTGGTGTCAGGGTTGTCCCTTAAATCCTTGATTTGGGGGAGCTAGGGGTTTGAAGGCTAGTGGCTAATGGGCATCTAGTTCATACAGCTAATCTACTATTGAGGTTGCCCCACCCCACAACCGGTGGGGTGGGGCACGTTCTGCTACCCAGAGCCCTGTATTCTGCCACTCATAAGATGGCAGAAGTCAAAATTTAGCGCACAGACTGGGCTGCTAACCCTAGAGCTGTGGTCAGCCTGCTTTGGGTGTGCACCGTCCTGCATATCTAATTTTCCATCTGGCCTTCAAGTACATTAAGAAAGTTACAAGCCCTTTTGGGATTTCTTATCTTCTGGGGGACTTACTTACTTCAAGTCGATGGCAACCATGTGCAATTTAAAAAAACACCCCAAAATGCTTTTTTAAATTGCAATAGAGCACACATATGCCCCTTCGGCATGTGTGTGCTCTACATATGCACCACAATTTTTTAATGCATTTTGGGGGGCCTTTTGCCAATAGCCATCCTTGCCCACTGTCACAAACGGCATGGGACTTCTTATTTGCCATTTCCTAATACCGATTGCTTCTTTGTAGAAATAGCGATTCCGAAATCAGTATTGTGGTACATACCATTTTGCATTTTCTAACTAACGATTTCTATGAAGTCGCTATTTAGGAAATGCAAAATTGCATCTATGTACATCTGGCCCTATGTCTGTATTACTCGTATCCCTTTTGTGATCAATGGGTTAATAGAGCGTGCCAATGATATGATAAAACAAGTCTTGACTGTTAGGGTGTCAAGTACAGGACTGAGTTGGCTACATAATATGTAAAGGGTCCATTAAACTATCTGCTAGAGTAGTAGTAGGGGGTCTCAGTTTATACGAGATACTCTTTGAAGTATCCAAGTATGTGGCTTACCTAGATATTCCTGGAAAGGTGACAAAATAACAGAAGTGTGACCTGAACCAGCCTTTTTGTTATTCACAAACTATGTGCAGAGTTTTATGACTCCACCCGGTCCATACTTATGTGTGTAAAGTTCTCCACACCCAGAGATTCTGCTATCAGGGCAGAGAATATAGGTAGTGCTGAATCACAAAACTCCAGATGTAGTTTGTGAATCCTGAAAAGTATAACATGTACACAAAAGTGTAAGCTTACCTTTGTGAATCAGGCCCCAAATGTCCAAGAGGTCAGTGCAAGCTGTCTAGTTTGAAATCATTCTACTCCATGACCAGTGAAGAGCAGGTCTTTGAAGCTGTTGATGGGTGAATCTCCAAAGTAGGTGAACTAGTTCAAGAAACGTTCACTGACAAACAATTATTTGGGCCATTTTACTGACACCCCATACCAGGTCTTGTAGTAAAAGAGCCACAAACTTTAATTTTGTTTCTGTTGTCTGGTTCAAAGAAAAACAGAAATGTGTTAATTGATCTTGCTAAATAGTAGGTTGTGGCCAAGTCTGTTCAGCAGGCTACCTCTGACACCAAGAAGCTTCCAGAGTAGAACTTCACAACCTCTCCCTAGTCTGAAGGAGCTACCCTAAGAAAACTACAGTAATGCTGATAAACTAACTTCCAAACCAGGTAACCACCAAGCCAGCTGTGTCTACAGCAAGTGACAGATTTCACAGAGAAACCCAATGCTGCAATTTTGACAAATCCAACAGCCTCAACTACTGTGTTTGATTTATTATTAACTCAGATTGAGGCAACATCAATTGAAATGATGCCCTTGCAAGAAATAACACTATATGAAGATGACTCAGATGATTTGCTGACTCACTCCACAGTCACTCATTAACACAGATTGCTTTCTGCTTACAATGCAGGGATCACAGGTCACCTCTAACAATGACTACAGACCCTATAGAACACTACAGCCAGACTTGTTCTGGATCTCTCTAGATGAACCCACATTATTCCCTTCCTCAGGGAACTCCACTGGCCCTCTGTACAGAAAAGAGGGCAGTTCAATCTCCTGACCCATGCACGAAAGACCTACACAACTGTGGACCTGTCTACTTGAACTGCCATCTGAACTTCCATCAGCCTACTAGACACCTCCACTCTGCTTCCATTTCTCTAACCATCAACCCCCGCAGATGACAGATGTGGAGATTGGCCCTTCTTGTAGCTAGCAACAAACACATGGAAGAAGTTACCCTTTCATCTCCAGACCTCCCCATCTCTTCCAGAGTTTTGAAAGTCCCTGAAGGCCCTGCTATTCGGCTAATCAATTGGACTCTGTCATGGACTAGTTACCCTGACAGGTGACAGGAAGCACTGTACAAATCTACTGATTGACTATTAGTTTTATGAAAACAGTCTATTACCACTGTGGTCTTAGTTCTGGATTGCTACTGGAGGGTTGTTTTTCTAATAAGGCTCATTATGCTAGCATACTTTTTCTAAATGGACATTGCATTCCTGCTAAAACTAAACCATTACCTGTAGTTTTAGAACTGCAACCATATTCGTCTTTGTCATAGACTACAAAAAGATCATCATGCTGTGAATATCACCCTGTATCCTGTATTTGATTTAATGGTTTGGCAAATAAATCCTTCTCAAACAATGAGTTGTTACAGATCCCCTGCAATGTATCTGTTTCAATAGTTGATGCAATAACACCTGTACCTTTTCAGATGATTGGGGCATTAAAATAGTTAAATGGACGATGTTAGACCTTAAAGCCTACACAACTCTTGGTAATGAGGATGCCTATGTAAATGCTGATAATTATAAAGAAATATATTACTACCATCATTTTGCCCATCACTACTTACACAGAACTAGTTATCCCCCAGAGTTATGCATTATAAACTGCAAGGCACTACTTTTAAATAGACACCCACATTTCTTGAAGATATTGCTTTATTGCAAAAGGGCTGGCAGGACAGATCCGTCAGCTTTGTATTATTGACAGAAGCCAAAGTGACTCAAAAAGAACCTTTTTACCAATTTTATGATTTCCTCCTGTGAGTTTATTAAAAATCTTGCTATACAAGGCTATGGCCCTCATTATGACATTGGTGGTAAGTCCCGCTTACTGCCATGCTGACTGCCTCCAACATACCGCCGGCGTGGCGGATTACCGCTACCCATATTATGACACACACATACCAATCCGCCACTATACAGCCATATACACAAGTCAGCTAGCCCAAAGGTCAGTGATAAACTGGCAGAAGCCAAACCCACACCGTTACGTCAACAGAACTACCCCACAGCATTTATGACCCACAAATCAACCACCGGACATTCAATGGCGTTAAAACCACTGGCGGTACATACCGCCGCTCTCAAAATACACATACTCAAACAAAACAACACTACATTGGACAATTCAAACTACACACACCTGACACACATACACACACACCACACCCACACACCCACGCCACTATCAAACACACACACACACTACCCACAACCCTTTACGACTAAAATAAATTGCCAACTGAGAGAGAGAGAGACACCAAGAGCACCCACAGAACCAGAGCCACATAATACCATCACCCATACACCATCCACGCACCTTACAGCACACACCCCAACACATCACCCCACACACCAGCACACACACCACTCACACTACACCTATGTCACCATAAAGACACCCCAGGCTCTCAGAGGAGGAGCTACAGGTTATGGTGGAGGAAATCATCCGAGTAGAGCCACAGCTATTCAGATCACAGGTGCAGCAGACATCCATTGCTAGGAAGATGGAGCTATGGCGTAGAATCGTGGCCAGGGTCAACGCCGTGGGACAGCACCCAAGAACAAGGGATGACATCAGGAAGAGGTGGAATGACCTACGGGGGAAGGTGCGTCCCATTGTAGCAGGACACCAGATAGCAGTACAGAGGACTGGTGGTGGACCCCTACGTCCTCCCCACAACTAACAGCTTGGGAGAAGCATGCAGTCTTGGCAGTCATGCATCCTGAGGGCCTGGCAGGAGTAGCAGGAGGACTGGACTCTGGTAAGTCAACTGTTTACTACTTTCACCCCCCCTACCTGCATGCCAACACATACCCCCCACCTCTACCCTCACCCCCATCACTTCACCACCTCACATACACCCCACCATCACAACCCACCCATCCCAATACCAAGCCCTGTATACAACATCAATGCACGGACCCCATCACAGACCTGCATGGACACCCATCACTAAAGCATGCACACTAGAGACAGTCACCTAGCCCACAAAATGACTACTCACACAAGTCAAAGCTGCCACGGCAATCACAACCATGGAGGGCAACACACCCATGCACAAGATGTCACATGCATAAATAATAACACTGCATTTACATCCCTACAGGTCCCCCACCCAACGTCACCGGAGAAGAGGTGCCAGCAACATCCAGTCCCCCCACAGAAGAGGCCCACAGTGATGACAGCAGCTCTGGACACCTGGATCTGGATGACCAACCTGGCCCATCAGGGATCTTCGGACAGTGGGTTACCCAGGCACAGTCCCATACCACCACAGAGCCTCCACCCTCAGGAAACACCAGCACAGCACCCACCCAGCAGGCCCATACCTCTGTCCCCAGGACACATCAATCAGCAGTGTGTCCTCCACTACAGGGACCCCAGGACACCCCACAAACACAAGACAATCAGGGACCTGGGGTCAGTGGCAGTGGGCACCCGGTTCAGGGGACAGAGGCACAGGACAACAGGGAAGCTAGGAGGACTGCTGTGCGACAGGGAGGTCAGGCCCAGGGAACTGACTCTCCAGGAGGCACTTGCAGGGATCCTGGGAGCACACCACCATTCCCAGGAGACGATGGGCCAGATACTGGACAAGTTGCAGAAGACCCAGTGGCTGCAGGAGGGACAGTACCTGTGGATCAGGGAGGACCTGAAGGGCATCAACACCACCCTGGTCACAATTGCAGGGGTGCTGGCAGACATGGCCAATACCATGAGGGAGGCAGTGGCACACCACCGGGCTCCTGCCACTAGCCACACCGATAAACAGCCCTCCACCGCCGCTGCCGCTAGTGGACAGGAGGAACCGCCACAGGAACAACAGGCCACCATTACCCCTCCCCCTGCAGAAGGAGAACCACCCTGCAAACGGTCCCTGTGATCCAGGCAGAAGCCAGAGAATATTGCCAAGACCCCGCCAGGAAATAGGACTCCCCTAATTGTCACCCTTGTATCCCACTCTGTCACCCTGTTTCCCTTGACCTGCCATTGCTCCACTTTAATGCCCCCTTGGACAATGCACCTGTGATACAAATAGACTGGACTCTATCCTGGACTTTCCTCCACCATCACCCCAGCCCATTGCACATACCCTTCTACTTATTGGCACTTAAATAAACACCATTAAAAAAAATACAAGTATGGAGTCTGGCAAATGATTGAACCATGTACTTGTTTAACAAACTTTAGACACTGCAATACAACTGTCTAAGAATGTACACATAGGAATGACCTGTAGTAGGCTGCAGTCAACACACCAGGTGCCATAGTGGGGCACAGATATCTGAAAATAAAGATGCCAGAGGGTACAGTAAGTGGCCATAGAATTGGGAGAATCTGCCTGCCATGTACAATGTCCAACACAAAACTGTCAATGTAAAGTGAAGTTACAGTGTCTTACCTGTGTGTCACTGGAAGTACTGTCTTATTATAGCTGTTCTGTTGTCCTCATCCTCTGCCTCCTCATCTTCACTGTCCACAGGGTCCACTGCTGCCACACGCCCATCTCCAGCCTCATCCTCCTGCAGAAAAGGAACCTGGCGTCTCAAGGCAAGGTTATTCAACATGCAGCATGCCACAATGATTTGGCAGACCTTCTTGGGTAAGTAGCACAGGGATCCACCAGTTAGATGGAGGCAACAAAACCTGGCCTTCAGGAGGCCAAAGGTCCTCTCAATAATCCTTCTTGTCCACCCATGTGCCTCATTGTAACGTTCCTCTGCCCTTGTCCTGGCATTCCTCACTGGGGTCAGTAGCCATGAGAGGCTGGGGTAACCAGAGTCACCTGCAAATATCGAGGGACACCTGTTAGACACACAATAATCCTTATGGCCAACACCATACCCATACACCAACATTGACTGGGTGGGAACCAGGGCTCACCTATTTGCCACACCCGGTGCCTCTTAAGTTGAGACATCACATTTGGGATGCTGCTATTCCGCAGGATAAAGGCATCATGCACAGACCCTGGATACTTTGCATTGACATGTGAGATGTACTGGTCCGCCAGGCACACTATTTGCACATTCATGGAGTGAAAGCTCTTTCGATTTCTGAACACCTGTTCATTTCTCCGTGGGGGACAAATGCAATATGTGTACCATCAATAGCCCCAATTATGTTGGGGCTATGTCCCATTGCATAGAAGTCAGCTTTCACTGTGGCCAAATGCTCCACCTGAGGGAAAACAATGTAGCTGCACATGTGTTTAATCAGGGCAGACAACACTCTGGTCAGCACTATTGAGAACATTGGCTGTGATATTCCTGCTGCCAAGCCCACTGTCACTTGGAAGGAGCCAGTTGCCAAGAAATGGAGCACAAATAGGACTTGCACAAGAGGGGGGATCCCGTGGGGTGACGGATATCAGATATCAGGTCAGGCTCCAGTTGGGCACACAGCTCTGTTGCCCTGTCCAGTCTATAGGTGAGGATAATGTGCCTGTCCCACATTGTTGCCAAGTCCACCAGGGGTCTGTAAACGGGGGGATGTCTCCATCTCCTATTCATCTGCAGCGGTTGTAATATAGGGGGCAAAACAGGAGCAGCTGGTCAGTATTCCACATTTCCAAACACTGCATGTTGTGACTGTAGCAGAATATTGTTGGATAGGCCCAAATGGTGCATATGTGTACTGTGACGCAGTTAGATGCCATGGCCTGCCCCCCCTGAAATGGCATCCGCCTATCCTGTGTGGATGGACATATGGAAATGAGGTAATTCCAGTGATGTTGTGCGCAGTTGCACGAGGCGGATGAGTACCGCCACGAAACTCCTCATTGGTTGTCATTGGGCCCTATGGGTTACAGCGGCCAATAGTGATGTACGCCGGCGGTGACGGTACGCACCGCCGTGGACGTGACTGCCATATTCTATCTGTTCACTCACATGCTACCTGACCTTCAACAGGAGAGGACCTACACTGCAAGTGCTGCTGTGACCTGTGTCTGGTACCTACCGTGGCTTGTGTCTCTGGGGAAAGGGCCCCTGCCTTCACCCCTGCGGAGTTGGAGAGACTGGTGGATGGGGTCCTACCCCAGTACCAAATGCTGCATGGGTCTCCAAATCAACAGGTGAGTACACTGTGAGTACAATGCATGGGGCATGAATGCATGGAGTGCTGTGCTTGAGGGCCTCGTGTGGGGGGGGGTTGGTGGAATGGTCCTGGGCAGCATGCTGCATGTATGGTGGGCAATGTCTGTGCGTAAGGGGATGTGAGGGCTATGGTGGGACATGAGTGTAACAGGCCGTACGGTCTGACTGATACCTTTTTCTATGTGTATTTTTCTGCAGGTCAGTGCCCATCAGAAAAAACGGTATATGGCGTGCCATTGCCAAGGATGTGCGGACCCTGGGGGTCTATGGCAGGCGGAGCACCCACTGTCGGAACGGTGGGAGGACCTGAGACGCTGGGCAAGGAAGACGGCGGAGGCCCAGCTGGGGATGGCCTCCAAACGAGAAAGGGGTGCCCGTCGAACCCTGACCCCCTGATGGCCTGCATGCTGGTGGTGGCCTATCCGGAGCTAGCTGGGCGCTTGAGGGCATCACAGCAGTCACAAGGGGGTGAGTACAGTTTCCCAATATACTACTTGCGTGTGGTGGGATGATCTTCAGGTGGGGGATGTGGACCTGTGGGTGCCCCTAGGCCAGGCTGGACATTGCAGGGTAGGTTCCATGTTGGGCAGGGTATGATGTACACCACCTCCTACCAAGCTAGTAGGCATCCACTACTGGGCAGGGGTTCTGTGGGTCTCAGGTATGCTATTGGCGTTAGGTATTCCGGTCCATGGCCTGGTGGCTAGCATTGTGACTGGTAGTTCATTGCCTAGTGTTGTCGCGTAGGCTCTAATTATTCTAATGAGGGTACTGGATTTTGAGCAGCAAGATCGGCCACGGTGTGGGAGACTGAGTCTGACCCACTGTGGGTGACACCTGTCGCTCTAAATCCTGGTTTTGCTCCGGCTAACTAGCAGTGCCTCATCTCTACCAGGTAATAGTGATGATTGGGCAGCCTAGCGCATGATGTATTAGGCTTCTCAGGGAAGTTGTGGTCACTCAGGTCGCATCCGGTTCTCTCATTTACAATTCAGTCTCATATATAAATGACAAACAGAAGTAGAATATGTTTTAATGATTGGTTTAATAAAATGACTGCATCTTAGATAGCAAAGGGTGAGCTGCAATGACCAGGACGACACAACATGATGGTATTAAAATGGTGACGAGAAGAGTGAAGCATAAGAATAACGCTATCATATTGTCACTATAATCGATGGATTATTTCCTATCTAAGTCATAATCTGAGCACAGCATGTTAAACTCTAATTTTGCCCTTCAGGTTCCCCCGGGGAGACATCAACCATCATACCTGAGCAAAGGCCTGTAGTCTGCGTTAGCATCTGTAGCGAAGCGTTCAGCAATCAGCATACAGTTGTGGTTTCCTGGCTGGAATCTCCCGCTTAACATAAAATGGGACTAGAAGTGTTTTTATAATAACACAGCTGATGTTCTAAGAAAATGTCCCTACGTACGGATGTGTATTTTCTTCGAATGTTGGAGGCTAAACTTCTACAACGTTCACCGGCAATGTACCAAACTGTAGCCTTGAATGAAGCACAGGGTGATCAAGAATGTCTTGTTTGAGAACACAGTGCTGGGCTAAGCAAAACAGTTAGATAGATAAAAAAACAAAACAAGACGGTAAAATGGTTATTGTAAAAATAACAATGCGAAGCCAAATAAAATATATCTAGGTTAAAGTGCACAGCGGCCTAGTGTGTTAAAATAACGTGCATGGAGCTATAACTAAAATGGCTACACAACACCCTCCCCTTGTTGGTTGAAAGTGGTTCAAAGCCAAAACTAAAATCTCATTGCTAAAAGCTCAACCTAAGATATATATAAAAAGCACGTCAATTTGGACAAGTTAAAAAGACACACAAGCATACTACGTGGCAATTTAAAACATGAGCACGTGACTTATAATCGAATCAAAAGGACAGGTCAAGTTATAAAAGTCCCAAACTAGGTACGAGTCATGGAGAACAGGAGATCTTCCACTTCGGCAGATGTCAAAGCCGGAAAGTCCTCGCAAAAAAGGATCAAGGAGCAGGTGTGTTCCATAGCCCCAGAGTCAACCAAGGCAGCATCCCGTGGAGTGCCCATTGATGAGTTGCCGACAACTTCCTCCAGGAAGGGAAACTCATAATTAGCTTCACGGAGCAAATGCAACCTCAATGCGCATGTCTGGTAATGAACCCTCAGCGAGAGCATCAACAGATAAGCATCTACTGTAGGCAAGCACTGCTGTGAAAGACAGACTTCCAGTGCATGTTCAAAAGAGCACTAGAGACACCGAAACACAGGCTGCACACAATGCAAAACTGGTCTGAATGACAAAGACCAGTCATACTCCAATTGCTCCAGGAGTGTTGCTCCAAAATACTGCATCATACGCTCAAGACACAGCTGCACTGATGGGAGCGCCGTCAGTTCTCCTCGTTGCGGCAGTACAGCCAGTGCGCATAAACAACAGCAAAAGCAGGATGCCAGCTAATCAAGCCAAAGTTATTGGAAATCCCCCAAAAATACTACAGAAAATTGAGTGGATAGCTGAAGGTATCAAACCGAATATGGAGAGGTGTAAACGAAACCAGAACCAACAGCTTTGAAAAAATGTGCTATTCCAGTTGTACTGGACGCATTAAATGTTCATCCCACAAGTTCACCAAAGTGTCTCGGAAAGTTCGTATTTAACAGGGACTGTATTTCTGCTGATGACCTTGCCACTTGAAGTGCGTAGTCCTCACGCGCAGATGTAAGGGCCACATGCTTTTGAAACAGTAAAGCCTTGAGTCTACTTAACTTGTCAAAATTCACATTGGAAGTAGCAATGTGAGGCCAAATATCAGCTACCTCCTTAAATTTAGCAGGGGGAAACAATACGTTCCCACAGCATGTAACGACCTTAGAGACCGAAACAACGTAAACTAATCCGGCCCGCATGCCACAACAGCCTTCACTATTGAGGAGGACATAGCTGCTGTTTGAAAGCACCTGGAATGTAGGTCTAATTAATGGGACTGGGATTCCCTTCCGATAACAAGCCAAGTTTGCAGCTAAGGCGTTACATGAACCATGCAAGGACAGCTGTTTACAGACCATTGAATGGCTGACTGAAGTCTCGCTTTCACTAACCGCTAAGAAAGACCTCTTTCATGCCACTGAAGCATTTGTACGAGAAGGGAAGCTCCCATACCTCATGAATGTAACTATCTCCCAGTTTTTCATATCTGCCTACGGGAATGTGTTTTAAACAGGAGGTGAATTGTAGTGTAGAAATAGGCAGATTAATGACCCCTTGTATTAACCACTCAGATGGTATTTCGACCACAGTAAAAGGCAAGTTTTCTAATTTCTCGATGTAAAGCATGACATAAGTTGCTTCCTTCTTAGCCATTGGTTGTTGTTGTTGCGTTAAATTAAAAAAATAAAATATCTCCCTTGCACTGACGTGCTGCCATGGGAAGCGACCCGCCTTCAATGTGTGAAGTGTCCAACCAAACTGCATAATGAGCAAAATGGGACCACAGCACACAGAGGTACAACACAATGAAGTAACATGGATTAGTATCCCTGGTAAGTTGATGAGGTTGAAGAAAAATGCGTAGGTAACCCAAGTTCATTGAAGAAGGTTTCTTTAATTGGAGGCACAGTTTGCTTCATACAGACAAAGTATTCATCAAACACAGCCAACACGTGTTTCGTCACACAGGTGACTTTTTCAAGGCTGCAAAACAGACATATAACATATTTGTGTGTAATTTTATCCATAACTGAGCACCACATCGGCACAATCAGTCAACAAGATATGAAGTAACAAACACAGAGTGAAGTTGCATAACCAGAAATGAACGCCCAAAGTGAGCGAAAAAGAGAGAAGGTAGTGTAGACATGGCAAAACAAAGTCCAAAGACAATGCTGATTGTATTAAATTAAAGGGACACCCTCAGTGAAAGGCCTTAAGTCAGAAAGAGAGAGGCCAGAGTCAAAGAAAGAATTAATAAAGAATGTGCTGTAGCCTGATGATATGGACCCGAAATAGCGGACGACTTCTCGGCTCCGCAACCGGACGGGGTGAGTGTTTCTGTACTTTTTTATCTCCTATGCGGCACTCACGCAGCGCAATATCGGCCTGTACCATATTTGTAGACCGGTCGTTTTTGACCTAGTGTTTTTTTGGACTGCCAGGTCGGGCCACACTGTGTGGGCTACCTTATCCCATACGGATTGGTTTTCAGTCCAGTTTACGGCATTATGCTCGCAATTCAAGCTTATATTATAAGACCGGGGGTGTATTACTTTGGGTTTACTTTACACCTCTTGATAGTGTTTACGTGGTCTACCCCCACCACTTGCCTGACGTCATATTGTTATTACTAAGTGCCACGCATGGTGCTCCTCGGGTTAGTTTGGGTGTTCAGACTTGTGCTACAGTCACAAAATTAGCATCAATTGCTGTTTGTTACACATGCTAACTTCCCTTTTCTTCTTTTCTCCTCTTTGTTAGGACGTGTGCACTTGGACTTATCAGGGCCCAAAGATTTTTCGGTTACTACTTCAGTTAAGATACTCCATGGTTGAGAGACGCTCTTATTAACAGTCTATTTTCAGGTAGCCTGGTACTTAGTTTTTGCACTTTTTCTAACACTCATCGGTAACTCGTTTTTTCAGTAGATATATACTTTCAGTGATTCCCAGTTTTGATTTACAGATCTTAACCCAATACTCTTTTTGATGGCTTACCAGTCTTACCTACCAGATCTGACGGTCTAGGTATAGTTATTATTCTACCATTTCCTAAATCACCTTATCTACTGTTTTGAACATGCTGTACCTTAGATACATTTGTCTGATCACCGTATACTTGGCATGCCAACATTTTCTGCTATTTCGGGTCCATATCATCAGGCTACAGCACATTCTTTATTAATTCTTTCTTTGACTCTGGCCTCTCTCCGTCTGACTTAAGGCTTTTCACTGAGGGTGTCCCTTTAATTTAATACAATCAGCATTGTCTTTGGACTTTGTTTTGCCATGTCTACACTACCTTCTCTCTTTTTCGCTCACTTTGGGCGTGCATTTCTGGTTATGCAACTTCACTCTGTGTTTGTTACTTCATATCTTGTTGACTGATTGTGCCGATGTGGTGCTCAGTTATGGGTAAAATTACAGACAAATATGTGATATGTCTGTTTTGCAGCCTTGAAAAAGTCACCTGTGTGACGAAACACGGGTTGGCTGTGTTTGATGAACACTTTGTCTGTATAAAGCAAACTTTGCCTCCAATTAAAGAAACCTTCTTCAATGAACTTGGGATACCTACGCATTTTTCTTCAACCTCATCAACTTACCAGGGATACTAATCCATATTACTTGATTGTGTTGTATCTCTGTGTGCTGTGGTCCCATTTTGCTTATTATGTTTGTGTATTTCTATGCACAATTTTGTGTCTACAGGGTAGTAAGGCACCTGACCAATGGCACCAGCCTTGACCTTGCTAACATTTGTTGCTCATAAATACTGTGTATACTCCCAGGAGTGCGGCACCTTTCACCCTTACTACCCCTTGATTCCAACTGCATAATGGACCTGATCTGACTTTGTCCATGGTGTAAAAAAGACATATCTGATTGTATAATGTCTATAGCAGAAAAGACAATATTATTTATGGTATATATCTGGTCGGACAAGGTGTTAATCCCATTATCTACAACAGCTAATGCCTTTTTTAGATTTTCCTGATCTATTTGCCTTAAACGGGCTGCAGCATCTTGTTGGGAAAGTTTCCAAATCTCATTATATACTGCATATAAGAAACGCTTCCTAGGTGGTGTTCTGGGGCCTGATAAGAAATCTTGTAAGTCAGTGGAGTTAGACAGGAGACTCAGGTGTTCTCTAACGCGTCTAGTGAGGATGATTTTAGCCACTGCTGGCATAATTTTCCCACACTATGGGGGTTATTACAACTTTGGAGGAGGTGTTAATCCGTCCCAAAAGTGACGGTAAAGTGACGGATATACCACCAGCAGTATTACGAGTCCATTATATCCTATGGAACTCGTAATACAGCTGGTGGTATATCCGTCATTTTACCGTCACTTTTGGGACGGATTAACACCTCCTCCAAAGTTTTAATAACCCCCTATATGTTGTAATTATACCCGCATGCTCTGATGATATATAGCAAGGGTCTGGCCTACTCGTCCTAAAACCCCCCCGAGGAGTTAATAAAACGTTGATGACACCCATTGGTATCTATTGGCCACAATAACCACCCGCCAGGACGTGTCAGTGAAGCATTAAATGTACCATTCTGGACCCACTCATCGAGCTCATTTTCAGTTGCATTTGTATATTTTTGCCATTTATAAAACTTTGCAGGGGCAGGTATACTGGGCATGTTTAGCTCCCTAATTTTAGCTGAGCTTAAACAACTTGTCTGTTGTACCGTTTCGGTTAAAAAGATTATTTGTGCAGGAATAAGGCATACTCTAAACAATGTTTCCTTTCCCTTAATTTCCCAATTTCCTGTTCACCACAGACTTTTCAGATCAAATGATTTAAACCAATATTCATAGCCTTCTATCGATAACCGGGAAACAAAGGATTCCGAATACATACATTTCGTATTGGTCAATAACATATGTATATCCTTAATAGGTAGTGCTTTAAAATAATATGACTCAGCATTCTTTTGATTGTGTCCAGAAATATATGCAAACTTTTCAGAATATGTTTTGGAACTCCCTTGTGGCGGAGTCGGGCAATGTTCCCATTGCGTGAAAATAAAAACAGTTTTGGGACTGCTTGCTCTATGTATGAAATGGTGCCCATAATAATTATAGCAAAACATATCACCATAATTTTCTTTAAATTGGTAAACATCTTCATTTTCAAAGACAGTATAATATTGCAGTTCAGTCATCATAGAATCAACTGTTTTCACATCCCAATCATCAGAAACAATGCCTGGTATTACTATATCATTCATTGATAATTTGAACACATACGGTATTTGAATAACTTCCGTGGGACCATATATATCAAACATTACTTTGCCTCAAACAATCCTATCAGGAATTGGCACTGCGGAAATGTTCACAAAGGATAAGTCTCTTCGGACTTTAAGTGATGAAAAATGTGGTTTCAAAACCTCCTCCACCAATTCAACTGTTGATCTTTCAGGAAGAAAAGGACCATGTATTAATAAGAAAAAGGTTATGACAAAACCAATCCAAAGTAGAAAGGCTAGGACAGTCAAAGAGAATCATAGATAGTTCCATGGAAAAATAAAACATTTTTCTTTAAGCTAGTTTGTTAGCTTACATGTATTTGACAAATCAGCTGTCGAAGAGGCGAATGAGTCTGAGAAATCATTGTTGAAGTCAGAAAAACAACCAGAGGCAGTTCGTGCAAATGGCGGAGCCGTTGTCAGTGGTGGAGTTGGTGTTTTCTGTGGTGGCACACTATAGATAGCACTATCCGTTTGTGTTGGAGTTGAGTTGACTTGGTCAAATGTTTCTAAATTAGTTGATGTTAGTGGAACTAATGCAAGATCATCTTCCACTCTCCCCAAGCTCGGAGAGGTGTTGGTGTGAACAACTTGTAGAGGAACTTCTTCGCCAGTAGTGAGAGGGATTCGGGAACTACTGGATGTTCCTCTTGGTCGGCTGTGCAAGATCGGCCACATGGTGTAGCTTGGCTTTGTCAATGGAGACAAAACGATTTTCTATGGCACCTGCCAACGGTGGTAGGATAACAGTTCTGGTACAGTGTATCCCTAGTACAGGGACTGGTGCTCAATAAGAAGGGATAAATTCCTTTTTTCACAGTGACTTTCTCATGTACAAGATCCACAACTCTGGGAATCCAGCTGGTAGATGTTACAGGCACATCCTTAGTTCCTGTGGAGTCGACACTGGTAGAAGAATTACCATCACGGAACTGTTGCAATTCCTGTAAGACAGTGACACGTTCATTTATGTCAAAAGGTGTTTCTGCTGCCTCCACCCCAGGACCATCAAGATCCAGAACATACATTCGAGTTCCGAACAGGCACTCATATGAAGTATGACCCCCCCAGGGACTTTCTAGGCAGATTATTTAGTGCTCTCTGGACTCAATACAGGTGGTTAAGCCATCTACGACCCGTACCTAGGACTCTGGCTGTTAAGGATTGCTTTAAATCACGGTTTAATTGCTCCACAACACCATTTCCCTTGGGATGAAATGGAGACGAGTACTGGAGTTGGACCCCCAACGAAGCCGTGGCGTCCCTGAATGCCCTTGAGGCGAAAGCAGGTCCCTGGTCTGAATGGAAAGCCGCAACTGCATATGTACCGATAAAGACTCGCAAATCTTTAATAACAGTCCGAGAATCAGCCGCGCATTGTGGCCACACCCATAAAAATCTGGAGCATGAATCAACAGCGACTAAAATATATTTGTATGCACTATCAGGTGTTAGGGGACCACAGTGGTCCAAGTACACACATTGTAACAGTGTGTTTGAAATTAAGAGGAGTGTCTGTGGCGGGCGCTTGGCAGTGGAAACTTTAATTTGTTGACAGATGTCACAACAATGGACATACTGCTAAGTCTCTTTGTAGAGACATGGCCACCAAAAACAGGCCTGCAAGGTCAAAATTGTAGCCGCCACACCAGCATGGGCAGACGCCACCCCTGTATGCGCTGCTTTAATCAGTTGTGATCTTATGTCTTTGTTGGGGATGTCTCGTACACCTACGCCTGGTATCGTAACCTCTGCGTTTAGCATACCTCCCATTCGATAATGATACTTGTTAGGAAATCCTTTAGGATAGGGCGTACTATCAGCCGTAGCTGTCACGGCAGCCCAAATGTCTGCGTCCGGTTTTGAACTCAAACGAGTCACTGCAGCTACAGCGGCCGCAGCCACTGCTGACTTTGCAGCTTCATCAGCCAGTGTATTTCCAACAACATGTATTCCAACGTGGTAGTGTCCAAGTGTGTGTACAACATGGACATTCAGTAGCGTCTCTTTCAGGTCAGCTACATTCCCCCACAGTAGTCTGTATTTAATGGTGTTGCCTTTGGAATCTCTGAACCCATTCTGGCGCCAATAATGCAGGTATTCATTAAAGGACTGGACACAATAATATGAATCACAAACAATCAGCATAGGCTGTGCAGGGTAAGTGTGTTCCAGTGCCATCAGCAGAGCTTTTGGCTCTGCCAATTGTGCTGTACAATCCCCTAGGGTTTGTGTAAAGGTATGTAGAGGAAAATATGTATCGCCCTCCATGTAGCCACTTATGACTGCGCAAGCAGCAGAATATTGATGTTTAGTTCCAATTGCAGGTTGTGCTGAGCCATCGGTGTACATGACTCCATGATATTGTTCAATAGCAATATATTTGCTGGAACTGGGTATTCTATTTCATATTGTAAGAATTTCTGGGTTTGTAGCTTTGGGTCAAAAATGTAGTCTACATCAGTGGCTGTAAGAGATATAGCCCATTGTATCCAACGTGGATGTAATGCTTTTGCATTTGGAACTCTAGCTTTTGTAACAGCCTCTAGGGCTGGGATTGGAGAAATGACAATAATGCGTTTTCCTTGGTCAAGAGGTCTTTCTTTAATGACAGCCATCTGTACAGCAGTGAGACTTTTCTCAGTGGGAGCAGAGCGTTGTTCTGCCGCTGAGTACAAGTGCGATTTGTATGCAATCAGGACTGTCTCACCTTCATTAAATGTCACATCGGTGAAACCGTTGGCCCCAGCTATTACTCTGATGGCCAAATGTGTTTTGTTGTCCGTCGTATGTAAATGTTGTGCTGCAAGCATATCTGTCTGCAACTCTTGAAGAATACGTGTATGTTCAATTGTCCAGAATTTACTTGAAAAATCAGGACGTATTAAGTCATATAAAGGTTTTATGCGTGTAGCATAATCTGGAATGTATGTTCTGCCAAAATTTAGGAAACCCAATAGTGATTGGAGTTTTTTAATCGTATTCCGTAGTTTTAACTGTGCGCATTTCTCTAAGAATTGTGGCGCTAGGCTCTTCCCTTCACTCACATCCTAAGAACAGGACGCCGAGGAAGGCTACTTTTGTTTTTTTTTAAATTAAATTTGTAGCCAAATTCAGCAAATCCTACATCAATGCGTGCTACCCATCTCAAATGTTGAAGTAATTCATCATCAGTGAGATTGATATCATCTACATAGGACAATGCTTCAGGGTCAATCTCGTGCAAAATAGCAGTGACCCGAGCTGTGAACAGTCCTGTGCCGTTCTTATACCCCTGAGGTAAACAACAGAATTTTTTCTGCGAGCCTAGTGCACTGAAACTTGTTAAGTCTCTACTCTCAGGAGCTATATTCTGGCAGAAAAATCCATTGGAAATGTCCAATGTTGTTTTGTATTTTTTACGCACTATGTTGCTCATTAGTGCAGTGCTATGCGAGTTTTGGATAGCATAGGTACGTGTATGTCTGTTTAAATGTCTGTAGTCTAAGACTATTCTATATGAATGGCCTGGTTTAGCTACGGGGAATAATGGATTATTCATTGGCGAGACAGAGGGTTCAATCACACCCTGGTATTCTAATTGCGTGAGTATTTCTCTCATTGGTGCTTTTGCTTCATGTTTTATCGGATACTGCGGTTGTGGCTGAGGTTCACTTTTAATTGGAATTACATGGTAGGGGGATTCTTTATCCCATCCTATGTGATTTCTGTATAATGCAGGTGCTTGTGCTAAAGCCCATTCAATTGAATAGGATTCAGCAAGTTCCTCTGGAACAAGGGGCGAGAAGGAAGGCTTAATGACTTCTTCTCCATATGGGAAGATACAGACAAAGTCAGGTGGCCAATCTTGTTCGGCCAACGAGAGATCATATACTTTTAATACGTGATCCCAAACAATTGCGTCTATTGTGTGTTCAATGTCTCCTTCTAATTGTAACGTTACTTTGTACACCCTATCAGGCGTGGAGACACACATATCTGCAGTCTCTACTTGTATAAAGTCATCAGTTGCTTTCACCTCCAAATGCTCTAGAAGATTCCGGCGAACTATTTTGCACCTCAGCCACCAATTCCATGGCCACAGAAGTGTCAACAGCTACTGCAGGTGGGAGAGGCTCCAGGGAACCAGGCAGCAGCACTGAAAGTGTGCCTGCATCAGGTGCATCAACGAAGGGCAAGGAGGTACCCCCCAGCTGCAAAAGGGAAGGGAAAGGATGCACCACCAGCTGCGAAAGGGAAGGACAAGGAAGCACCACCAGCTGCGAAAGGAAAGGGCAAGGAGGCACCGCCAGCTAGAAAAGTACCTTGACAGCTTAATAATGGAAGTGCCGTATTAGATCCTTTTAATCTAACTCTAACTCAAAAAAATGGGTAAAAAAGCCACTTATACTCTATTAGGCATAGAACTAATGGAAGAAGTCTTATTTTCTATAGCAGAAACCCCATCTATCCCATGGATCCTGCATTGAGTAATCACTTTCTGTATAGTAAAGAGATAAAAAAGTTCAACCAACAACATGGAATTCATTATCCAAAGGAAACAAATCCAGTGTAACCATGGCATTCTATCTTGACGTTGAATGAATGTCGGTACTGAGTGAGTACAAGCGCTTCTAAAGTGAAACTGGTCTACTGGTGCATAAAAAGCCTGCAAGAGACAGTGCTTGAACTACCATTGGAAGTGCCCCTTATGGCATTGATCAGCATGTAATAACTTCTGTGACCATTATAGTTACATCTAGCTTATTGTCAGACTTTGCATTTGCCAATTGTGAAATATGTACAATACGATGTACAAGTCTCAATCTTTGATTCAGCATCAACTGTCTTGGTACTAAAGACTCCTGATTTAATTGAAATTGTGGTTGTTTACACTGTGTATGCAAACTCTGCAAGGACTGCCGCAAAAAACTCCAGATACTATGAGGATTACAGGAGACCAGGACTGACTGGGAAAAAGTGACCAACATGCCTAATCATTTGCCAGATAAAAGAAAAGAAAGGAACTGTCGAGTTTTTTCAAGACAACATATCAAGAAATAAAAATTGGACAGTTTGTATGTGTTCATATGTTTATCTTTTGTAACTAGATTCATTAATTAGAAATCGAAAACATGGCTCGGTTTGCTTTTTATCAATCTGCATATTTGATGTCATGCTTTCAAAAATGTATTTATATCTCTCTAAAATGTTTTAATATATAATGCTATTATATGCTAAAGTTGATTCAAATGTCTTTTTATGACGTTTTATATAAGTTAACGTTTTATTCAAATATGTTCAGATGTGATTTTTACATGAAATTTTAGAAAAAATACTAAGTAGTATTTGATGTTGTTAATATTTCAAGTTACTCAAAATTAGTTAATCGAAACCCACAATCCGGGGATTACCTTAGTTTTTAGTCCATGCTTGCTGTCAGCTTTTTTTCACTTTTAATAGGAAGTGTGAAGTTCTTAGAGCACACACAAAAATGCTGATATGGTCATGGTCAACAACTCTGTAGTCTGACAAGGTTTTTGTTCATGTTAATGGATGCAGTCATTACAAAATGGCCCCATGCAGTGTAAGCTCATTTTGTACAAAGATGCATGCTTAATATCAACTCGTGGGTGAAACTGATGCATTTTATGACATGTTAGTTTAGTCTGACAGTAGGCTCAATGTCTTCAAAACCTCTTATATTTTGTAAATAAGAGATTAACTCAGTGTTCAAATGGTGTAAAAATTCCAGGATTGGACTATTGATTAGTAGAGGTCTTCTCACCAGAGCTATCGTGGGAGATCAAGACAGAATTGCGGAGTCCCCTGCTCTCAGTCAGAGATTTGATTCCAGGAGCTGTACTGAAGGTATTCTTCACCTAGGGGTTATGTTATGTTATGCCATGCTATGCCATGCAATGCTATGTTATGCTATGGTATGTCATGTTTTGTTGTGTTATGCTATGCTATGTTATCATATGATATGTTATGTTAACAGTGCTCAGTAGAGCGCAGGTTCACATGTAGTTTCTTGGCCCAAAGACTAAGAATGCAAAAGGAAATCAGTAGGCATACCTGCCTAGAAATAGTAAACCTATCTAAGCAGCCATGTTTTGAGATTTCTATTGGAGATTTTGAGCTGTTTCTGATAGCAGATAGTCTGAGAGAGAACTTTACAAAAATGGGTGCCTGAACTGAAAAACTCAGACCATTCATGTATTTCTTTCAGTATCTAGGAATCCTTAGGCAGTTGTTACTGAAAGATCCTAAGGTGCCGGAAGGTGTGTATTTCATGGTTTTCCAAAAAGCAAGGGACCGGGTCCTTAATTGTTTCAAGGATACTACAACAGATCTTGCAATGTATCCTCTGCTTAGCTGGCAACTAATAGACTAAGTTTAGTAGGGGTGTTGCATGAGAGTTCCAGGGTATTCAATATGGGACAAATGCCTCATTTTATACATCTTGAAGCCTATGGGCTACAGCATTTACTTATTGATTTAATAATTACCATGCATAGTTAATTAAAACCATGAAATGAAATAATCCAAGTTTACAAAGGGAATTCGGTCAATTAAAACCCTAAATACATAAATTAAGCATTCAGTAGAATATACAAGATTGACTAAAACGTATCCAATAATATTGTCTTTAAAAACACATAACATTGGTTCCAACAGTCCTGTCAGCCTCTAGCCTCTGATGCTGAAAGTGCATGACGTGTACAAGGGTGGCAGCATGTTAAAGCTGTGAGGTCCGAGATGACCTGTAAAGTTTCCTTAACACTACTGCACAGCCTTCATATGCTAGGGTCTGGTGCTCGTAATCCGGGTGGTCGACAGTCCAAAGTGGCAGGGAATCAAGACGGTGCAGAAGAAACTCACTTAAAAAAAAAAAGAAGAGTAACATGTAGACAGGAAAGGCTGCGGAGCCGAGGGAAGGTAGTTGTTTATAACTAGCCAAGAATCAGCACGCTTTGCCAACCCTATTTTATCTTCCAGCAAAGAAATTGGAGGTATTTGTTTATTTATTAGTCTTTTAAATTCGTTCTCTGAGCACACACCACCTCCCGGGTCAGCAGCTTGTAATGTCTGAAGGCAGGAATTCGAGATACATTCCTTAAAGTGGCACTCAACTCTCGCCAAACCAAATCGTCCAGTGTTCCCAGTTTTGAAACAATGACAACCTTCAAGAACGCATCTTGTCTCATCAAAGTCTGTTTTGAGAAGCCAAATACCAATCACACCTGCATTGTGTAAGCAAATTTTGGAAGATCAAAATAAGTCGACGTGTTTTAACAGTTCAGAGTCGCTTCCTCTCAGGACTTCACTCCTGTAGGACATCACGTGAACCAGTTTAGTGCTTACATTTTTTTAACAACGACCCAAACATTGGGCATTTCATAGATTTTGAAATAAACAAAAATGCATAGCTGAAGGACCCAGCGCTGGCCTTAATTTGGACCATCTGCTGATTCAATGACCCTCTGTTATGGAGGATGACCTGAAGATATTTGTAATAATTCTTGATTATTGCTGGTTTGCCTTTTATTCTTCTAATTCTAAGAACTTTGGTTTTATTCAAGTTGATCTCAATTTGGAAGTTGCTAGGCATGTAGTGCATTCAATAGTATTTCCACTCCAATGCTTGTGCTGCTTACTAGTGATGACGCAGAAAAAGAGGGTCCTACATATATTCATGTGTGTTGCATATTCGAATCATATAACATATAGTGTGATGTTAGTAAATGAAATAATGTACGAGGGAAAATGTGCCCTCGGGGTAGTTCGCCATCGTTGTAAACAAGCTTTATTAATCATGAAGTATTGAAAATGTAGTAATCCGTCATAATTGCAAATGTATGCCATGAATTCGTGTTTAAAACTGTTTTGCTTAGCTTAAATTTAGTAGAGGCTTTGGCCTAGTTGCCTGGTCTCAAATTCTAACTGCGTGGTTTTCGTTGAACTAATGAAACATATATTCTTGCTTGAAGTTGTATTTTTCCAGTAGAGACGAGTAATGCACTTATCTTCAAGGTTTCGTACTAGGCCAGTTTCATCCCCTTTGATACAAGGTCAGTCTCTGCAGGTGCGGACAATGAAGGTACAGATAGTAAAATAATTGGCAAACCATGTAACAATTTGTGTTCCAAGGCTCCAAGGACAGTCTATGCATAAATGAGCGCTAGTAAAAGACAATTTTCATTGGTCAATTTGAAGCCAACCTATGAACCCTCCAATGGAAGAACCTGCAGATTTTGGAATGTTTCTTACTTAAACCTACTGAACAAAGAGAAGTCAGCCATTTTCCTCGATGCCAGTTTGAAGCCTGATGCCAGACTCCATTTTGGACGACACCCTGATGCCCTCTTCTCTATCTGAGAGAAAGAGACTTTGAGAATTCTCACCCTAGAGACTTTAACTTTGATTTGTCCCGTCTTGCCCATGCAATATCTTTGCCCCATTCTCCTTGCCGCTGCAAGGAAACTTGCCCTTAACTTTGCCCTTTTTAACTTGCCCATGCTGATCGAACCGGTACCTGAGGGACGAAGACATTCTTGAATGCTGTTTGTATTTGGTAAATATGAAAGGATAAATGTATTATGCATTGTGTTTTTCCTTTTAGGTACCAACTGCTATTTTGATAGAGCCCAAGCTAGAAGTTTTCCAAATTTGTGTTGCCTAAATTCGTTTTGCATGAAGTCCCACATGCCAATGCTAATTAGAGGTTAGTTGAGGTATTCATTCGATGCACCATATCAATTTGAGATCTTGTTATGCTGACCAATGTATGAAATCAGTCAAATACTGTACAATTAGTCCTATTAGTGATTTGCATTGCCATAACTGAATGTATTATTGTTCAGATTTTGCGTAGATTGCGTTTCTTCCACCGTAATGGACAGCTAGTAATGTTCATATACATGTATCATTTGGTTTTGAGACAAGTATATATCGTGTTAGCTTTGTTAATATAGAGAAATAAATTCACTAACTTTTAATAAACTGGTGTGGTTATTCATGACTGAAAGGTCATGGTGCGCCGAAATACCAACTGTTATTGATTTCTGATGTACTATATTGATCTAATATTGAGTATCGATTGCTGATTATGGTAGTTATTGATTATTGATTTGAGCGACTCGACTATTCTCGGATGAGGAGAACCCGACTCGGTTAAAAGATTCACCGACCTCCAACGTGTCCAGGTACAGGTAATTTATAAGGGCTGGACGCGTTATCAGTAGATGGTAGCAGAGATTGATGGTTTGGCCCTTTGGGACCCCATCCGAATAATAGACAGAGTCAAGTTAGAATTTTCTTTGATAAAACAAGTTGGAGAGATGATGATGCCCTAAGTCCCCAATGACTTTCCCGGGATCTCGGAGCTTGCGAATGGAGGATACGGAGGTGTGAGAATGGTTCCGGCGTTTCTAGTGACGGTATGAGTGAAGTTAGGGTTTTGCGCTTGCACAGCTTATTGCCGCAGATTAATTGAGAAGTTTGTGAGGATTATAGGGGGGCCAGTTGAAGTTTTAGAGGAGTGTGACTCCAAAGTGTGAGAGTGGGGAAGTCGTCGAACTTCACGTGTGTGTAGCGCTTTGTGCAGAAAAATTGTCCACGTGGTTGTTGATGTTGAGACGGGCCCTGCGAGGTCAAGAGACTCCGGAGTATGTTGAAAAATGTATGAGACACTTAGTTGATGTTGTGATCTGGTCGGTTTAATAGGTTGATCGGGCGTGGTCAACGAGTCGGTATGAATATTGAGGAATGAGAGAAAATTTTGACTTTGAGATTTGACGAATTCTAAAGTGCACTAGAATAGTTCATTGATCAGTTGAGAGTAAAGTTTGCGGGTCAAATTTTGCTTGCGAAAGTGGGAAACCGAGAAAGATGGAATAACTGCCGAGGCTAGTGAAAAATCCCTAAGGTTTCTGAAGCGATTGTATTACCCTTCCTGTAGTAAACCGACAGATTTGTTTTCTTCCTTTGGTTAGTGCTCGCGTTATATTGCAAAAGTTAGTTCATGAGTGAAGTTGAATGAAAGGAGGACAAGCCGCAGGACTTTGTCAACCGCAGTGTGTGAGTGTGACGTCACTAGGAGCCGCGCTGGGATAGGTTGGTTGGTGAGAAGGGTCGCGCACGGATTGGACGCAGTCCGCAAAGCGCAACTGATAGGGGAAAGGCAAGCGAAGAGTGTTCCGGGAATTAAAGTCACTTATTGATTACACATTTTAAGAAAATAAGAGACGGAAAGATGAAATTTTTCAAAGCATTTAAGAGTGCCATGAGGGGAGATGTTTACATTAAAGCAAATGTAGGAGAAGAAACACCACCTGAGGGTACACCAGCTTACATTGTCATTGAAGAAAAGGGTGTAGCACCATGTCTTTGGTTAAAACAATGGTGCAAATTAACAGAGAAGCATGGGAGCGTAGCGTTCCCTATACATGGGTCGTTTAACCTAAGGGTTTTGGAAAATCTGAGATTTGCGCTATACGATATGAAAATACCTCCAAGACCAGCGCAGTTTGAGGCACTAGCAATTTGGGAGCTGATAGCTAGAAACCAACAACAAAAGAAGTTCGAGACCAGAATAAGAAAAGTAGAAAAGACACTAGCGGATGCTAGGTGGGACACCACACAAAAGGTTTGGAGATCAGATGTATTGCAGGGGATTAACTTATTTCCGGCAATTACTGAGGAAGAGGAGACAGAAGAAAGGAAAGCTACCTATAAGACAAACAGGGGTCAGTCCAGAGATAGAGAGAACAATAAGAACTCGAAAAGGGGAGACGAGTCAGACGATGAGGATTTCATTATACAATTGCTGAATGATCGCCCACCGCCATACGTGGAAAACGAAAAAGGCTCAGGCATTAGTACTGCCCCTCCAGAACCAGCACAGGGTAATGTAACACCAAACCTGAGAATATCTCAGAGGCCAAGCACCTCCGATATGCCTTTCCCACCACAAATACCACAGATTCAGAGAATGTATCCGGATGTGCCTACATTGAAACCTGCTGATAATTATCAGCCACAGGTTCAAAGGCACTGTTGTAATGAGCACAACATGACCTCTGATTCAATGGCGCAGGGAGGACAGAGTTATCAAAGACCGATGTTGATTCAAGGAGAATCAACACAGTTCTTGATGCCCCAAAAGCAGGCACAAGAAGGACTGAAGTACACTTGAGCAACAGAAAGTCAGTCAGGTATGCCAGCAATGATGAACCATAATGTAGGGATTAACATGCCACAGAATTCAGGGAATAGACAGAATCCAGACGCGATATCTCTGCCTATTACTGTAGGCCCACCAGTACCACTGTACATACAGGCAAATTCAAGCACATGTGATCAAGGGTTAATGATACAGAGTGGGACGGGGAGAAGATGCATAGAAACCACTCCAGAAACAACTCCGATAGCAGCACTGCCAAATGGATCTGGGTCCTTGTCGGAATTTAGTCCAATTCCAATTTGTGCTCCGTCAACCGTGGTAAGGTCACATCCTCCACTATTAGTACCGTTAACCTCTGAGACTGAAACATTACAGAAACCATCAGTAGCAGTTGATGTAACTGCTACGCTGATGGGACTGAACGCGCAACAGTTGACACAGTGGTTCAACAGCCTGAATTCCCCACAGAGTACCTCCAGCGGAAAGGGAGAAGAATACCTGAATAAAATAAGATTGGGCATGGAGGCAGATGAATTGGTAGAGGGAACAATGGGTCTGAACAGATTAGAGTCATACACAGAAGAAGAGCTGAGATACCTGTGCCCTAGAATTACAAGAGAAGTAAGCAACATACATAAGAAGTTACAAGAAATTGCAGACAGAAATGAGATCGACATAGGTAAGACTAAACACCTGAGCAGAAGGTACAGGTTAGATTTTGAGACAAAAGACTTCGAGCACATGAGATCCGCAGGGATGAAGACACACCTTAAAGAAATACTGCAGAGTGCACAGGTCTGGAGATGTTTAGACAAGTGGGAAAGCAGATGGGTTAAGAAAAAGGATAAAAAGAAAGAAAGTACTCCAGAACGGAATGAGAAAGCACAACAGAATGACGATCTGATAACTATGTTACCAATGAGAGAGACAGCAGGGGGAAAACTTGTACATGTACCATGGCACAGGTGTGATATTCAGTCCTTTACAGATGACTTTCCCAAATTGAGGGAGAAGCCGATTGAGTGGTACCAACAGACAGATAGATTTGTGAAACTCGCGAAATGTCTCTGGGAAGACCTGAATACTTTATTTGAGATTGTGGTTCCGGCAGATTTGTGGGAAGATTGTAAAAGGGCTGTAGGTTGGCCGACGAGTGAACCAGAAAGAGATAGGGATACAGGTGCGCCATCACCTACGGTAATGAGTTTGTACCACAAGGTGATCGAGCACTTGAAAACAAAAGTTGCGTCGAAAAATGTGGATTGGCAGAGGATTGACAGAACAGCCCAAGAGGTTAAGGAATCTATACATGCGTACAATGAGAGGTTGTTGAAAGCGTTCAAAAATTACAGTGGCACAGAGACAATTGAGGCAAAGGACATGCTCCATTTTGTGTTCAGATTTGTGGAAGGGTTGAGACCCGAAATCAGCCAGATGATTAAAACGCATTTGATTTGTTGGCAGTCAAAGTCGATCGATGAAGTGTTGAATTATGCAAAATACTGCAGTGATGAGATTGAGACAAAGCAGAAAAGATTGAAAGAAAAGGTGATGGTGATGCAGCTTAGAGCAGCTCAGACAGGTTTGCAAGGGTTGCAAGGTTTTCAACAACAGATGCCACAGCAGCAGCAGCAGGGAAATGCTATGTTTCAGCTGTAAATGAGAGGCAGAGGCCGAGGAGGTTTTGTGAATAATGGTCCTGATTTAAATACTGTTATGATTCCAAATGGTATACAGGCAATGAAAAAGGTGATGCCATGTCACACGTGCGGCATCGTCGGGCATTGGAAACGGGAGTGCCCAATGATGGTGCAGGAAGGTGTAGGTCAGCAAAACAGTGATGTCAATGCATTTCAGACCATGAGAGGACCGAAAATGAGAGGTCCGAACCCAAATTTTCAAAATAATATAAATCAGATGCAGGGTTTACAACCCATGCAACCGCAACAGGTGCAAATGCCCCGTGTACAAATGACACAGTTACAGCCAATGCAACAGCAGTTTCCTATGGTACCTAATCAGCAAATGCAAATACCCTTAGCACCAATGAATCAGCAGCAAGCAATGCTTCCTCAACAGGTCACGGGTCAAGGAATGAGTCAAAATGACACAGTACACCAATTCCCATTACACAGTGAGAATGGAATAAACGATATATGGGAGAGTGAAAGCTCAGATGAGGAGGGAAATTGTGTACTTGCAGCATCTTTGGAAGTTGATCAAAAGGGTCCGTATGTGGAGGGAAGAGTTATGGGTCATCGTGTTTCATTCTTGGTTGACACAGGAGCTACACGTTCCACTGTTAGGAGCATTGAAGTACCAAATTTGCCACTTTCAGGGAGAACAGTTCAAGTGGTGGGAGTAGCAAATAGGTACCTGACAAACCCGATTACAGATCCAGTCCAAGTCCAAATTGGCAACTATCGAGGGTCACATAAATTTGTGATTTGTGACTCAAGCCCAATATCGCTGCTAGGGAGAGACCTATTGTGCAAATTGGGGTGTTCAATTATGTGTTCAAACACTGGAATTAAAATTCAGACAAGTAGTGATGGGGAGGAAGAGGACAGTGTAGGAGGAGACGAAGTGGAAACTGCCGACGAAGAGTACCCCTTGATTACTCTTTATCCAATGATCACTGAAGCAGATATTCCTGCTGAGTTACGGGAAACAGTCGGAAAAGAAGTGTGGGACATGACAGGGAAAGAGGTGGGATTGGTGAAAGGAGTGGAACCTGTGAAAGTGACTGTAAAACCCAATGTAACCTTTCCCCAGACCCCACAGTACCATATGGCACAAGACACCCTCATGAAAGTCGCACAACTCATTGATGAGTTTGTGAAACAGGGAGTACTGAAAGAAGTGTTGAGCAGTCCATGTAATTCACCAATCATGGGACTGATAAAGCCAAGTGGAAAGGTCCGAATTGTTCAGGATTTGAGAAAAATAAATGACATAATAATAAAATGTTTCCCCGTAGTACCGAATCCAGCTGTGATAATGTTTCAAGTTCCTTGCGATGCTGAGTGGTTCTCAGTCGTCGATCTGTCACAAGCATTCTTTTCTGTGCCTCTTCATGAGGACAGCCAATTTCTCTTTTGTTTCAAATTTTTGGACAGAGTCTACAGTTGGTGTCGAATTCCTCAAAGGTTTTCGGAGTCACCATCAATATTCAATCAGATTCTAAAGAAAGATTTGGAAGCGTTAGAGTTGCCATTTGAGTCAACCCTAGTACAGTACATTGACGATTTACTGATCGCATCTAAGACAGAAAATGACTGCACAGTTGACACCATTGCCCTATTGAACCATTTGGGAAGCAATGGACATAAGGTGTCCCCTTCAAAGTTACAGTTCTGCCAGAAAAAGGTGAAATATTTGGGTCACCAAATAGAGAAAGGTTCATGAAGAATTATGAAGGAAAGAATAACAAGTGTACTTCAAATTAGTCCACCGAAGACGAGGAGGGAGGTGAGAAAATTTTGGGGAATGGTGAGCTACTGTCGCCAGTGGATTCCCAATTTCTCAACTCTAGCGAAACCTTTGCTGAAACTGACCCAGAAAGAGGCACTGGATGAAATTGAGCTGAAAGGAGATGAAATGGATGCTTTTATTGAATTAAAGGAATGCATGTGCAGGGCTCCAGCTTTAGGTATGCCTGATTACACGAAGCCTTTCACATTGTTTTGTCATGAACGTGATGCATGTTCCTTGTCTGTCTTGACCCAAGCCCATGGTGGCGTAAATAGACCAGTAGCATATTTTTCAGCTACTTTGGATCCGGTCGCAGCAGCACTGCCTGGGTGCCTGCATGCCGTAGCCGCAGTTGGTATCAGCCTCACTCAGAGTGAAGGAATAGTGATGGGACACCCTTTAACAGTCATGGTCCCTCACTCAGTCGAGATACTTTTGACACGGTCCCGAACACAGCACATGACTGGTGCTAGACTCACAAGGTACGAGACAATAATTCTGGGATCACCTAATGTGAAGCTGAAAAGGTGCACTTCGTTGAATCCAGCAACCTTGTTTCCCAGTGAAAATGCCGAAATTGAGAACGCTGAAGACATCGAGCACGACTGTCTTCAGGTGACTGAATTTTGCACCAAACCAAGACCTGATATCAAAGATACCCGATTGGAAGAAAATTATCAAGTTATTTTTGTTGATGGTTCATGTTTAAGAGATGCACTGGGAATACTGAAAGCAGGATATGCTGTATGTACTGTAACAGGTGTTCTGGAAGCATCATGGCTTCAAGGAGTTTACTCTGCACAAGTGGCAGAATTGGTAGCCCTTACTAGAGCTTGCCAACTTTCTGCATTAATGAAAGTCACCATTTACACTGACAGTCAGTACGGATTTGGAATAGTGCATGACTTTGGGCTATTGTGGTCACAGAGAGGATTCATGACCTCTTCAGGATCACCAGTGAAAAATGGTGAAAGAATAAAAGAATTGTTACATGCCATTCAATTACCAGGAGAAGTAGCAGTGGTAAAATGCAGTGCACACTCGAAGGGACAAGACTATGGGGGTCATTCTGACCCCGGCGGTCTTAGACCGCCGGGGCCAGGGTCGGCGGGAGCACCGCCGACAGGCCGGCGGTGCCCCGCAGGGCATTCTGACCGCGGCGGTAAAGCCGCGGTCAGACCGGCAACACTGGCGGTCTCCCGCCAGTGTACCGCCGCCCTATTGAATCCTCCAAGGCGGCGCAGCTAGCTGCGCCGCCGAGGGGATTCCGACCCCCCCTACCGCCATCCAGTTCCCGGCGGTCCGCCCGCCGGGAACCGGATGGCGGTAGGGGGGGTCGCGGGGCCCCTGGGGGCCCCTGCAGTGCCCATGCCACCGGCATGGGCACTGCAGGGGCCCCCGTAAGAGGGCCCCTACGAGTTTTTCACTGTCTGCTTGGCAGACAGTGAAATACGCGACGGGTGCAGTAGCACCCGTCGCACCTTCCTACTCCGCCGGCTCGATTACGAGCCGGCTTCATCGTGGGAAGGACGGTTTCCCCTGGGCTGGCGGGCGGCCTTTTGGAGGCCGCCCGCCAGCCCAGGGGAAACCTCAAAATACCCACCGCGGTCTTCCGACCGCGGTACGGGAGTTTGGCGGCTCCCGCCGGGCGCGCGGTGACCGCGCCCGGCGGGAGTCAGAATGACCCCCTATGTTTCCCTGGGAAATGGAGATGCGGATCAAGTCGCAAGGTTTTGCGCATTGAACTGTATATTGCTCAGAGATGAGTGGAACTTGATAAATGAGCCAGAACTTGAGCCAAGTGAAATCTTTGCCTTAAAAGTTATAGATACAATGGATGAATTGAAAACCTTACAGAATGATGTCAGTGAGGATGAAAAACTCTCATGGACCAAATCACAATGTGTAAAGAGACTAGATGATTTGTGGGTTTCAAATGAAGGGAAATTTGTTCTTCCAAACAGCCTTTTGACACAGATAGCCAGATTTTATCATGGACAGGCTCATCTTGGGAGGGATGCCATGATTAGACTGTTCAAAACTGATTGGTTTAACCCCAAATTTCGTCAAGTTGCTGAAGCAGTTTGCCATCGTTGCGTCATTTGCCAACAGATGAACGCAGGGAAGGGAACAGTAGTAAATTTGAGCCACATTGGAATAGCAGGGGGTCCCTTCAGCAGGATGCAAATGGACTTCATTGAGATGCCTGTGCATGGAGGCTTGAAGTATGTGTTGGTGGTTGTGTGCATTTTTAGTCACTGGATTGAAGCATACCCTACACGCAGAAATGACAGTCTCACAGTTGCAAAATTACTCTTGAGAGAGCTAATACCACGTTTCGGATTCCCGATCTCTTTAGAATCAGATAGGGGAAGTCACTTCAATAATGAAGTAATAAAATTACATTGTGCAGCGCTGAACATTGAGCAAAAGTTGCATTGTAGCTACCGCCCTGAAGCCTCAGGTCTAGTGGAGCAGATGAATGGCACATTGAAATCAAGAATGGCGAAAATATGTGCATCAACAAACTTAAAATGGCCTGACGCATTGCCTTTGGTGTTAATGTCAATGAGAAACACCCCTGACAGAAAGACTGGATTGTCCCCGCACGAGATTCTCATGGGCAGAGCCATGAGACTCCCTGCAGTTCCTGCGAATGCTCTTTTGAATATTACAGATGATATGGTGTTAGACTACTGCAAAGGTCTAGCTGATGTGGTTCGCTCTTTCTCTCACCAGGTGGAGGCAACCACCTTGCCACCGATCCAAGGTCCAGGACACGCCCTGAAAGCAGGTGACTGGGTCGTGATAAAGAAGCACGTGAGGAAGTCGTGTTTGGAACCCCGTTGGAAAGGACCTTTTCAAGTGATTCTGACAACTACCACCGCTGTGAAGTGTGCGGGAGTTCCCAACTGGATTCACGCCAGTCACACAAAGAGGGTGTCGTGTCCCACAGATGAGGAAGTTGAAGCGTTGAAATTACCCGTGTCTGATAACAAAGTGACAAGTGCCGAGACAGAGCAAAGAGGAACAAGAAGCGAACAAATAGAAATAGAGGAAGGAGAAATATTTTCTGAAGACGAAGCAGCCGATTCACTTGGGGAAGACCAAGGAGGAGCTTCAGAGAGTGACGAAGGTCCTGAAGGCGACAAAGAGCCTGAAAAAGCTGAAGGCAACAAAGAGCCTGAAGCAGGTAACGGTAACAAAGAGCTCGAGACAAGTAAAGAAGCAGGAGAGCCTGATCAGAGGAGGGCTTTCCCAGAAGCAGACGATACAGGAAAAGAAAAGGAGAACCTGATTGACCTCCCAGAGGGAGAAGATAAGACAGGACAGAACGAAGCTGTTCAAACTCCTTCGGAAGAACTCGCAGGTCCGTCAAGTGGACCCAGTGCGAAAAGAAGACAGAGCATATCACCAGTAAAATTAAGAACCAGAGAAACATTGACCGACAGTGAAGGGCCAAAGGTGAAAGAGAAAAGGAAGGAAGTGTCTGTCGAAGTATCAACACCAAGTGAGGAGGGAGATTTGGCCAAGGAAGAAAGTACCAGCGAAAGAGAGTCGAAAAGAGATGCAAAATTGAAGAGAAAGAGGATACCGAGCAAAAGGTATTCTGGTCCGGAGTGGGCGCATTTGGCCACTAACGATTGGTCAGACGAGTTCGTATCTCTCAGTCTCGAAAACGAAGAGACAGAACTTCAGTTTGGAAATAAAAACTTCATGGACTCTGTCGATTGAAGACATTGATAACCTGATTGACTTTTTTCAACCGGTTAAGACATTGCTAACTTGATTGACTTTGAAACCGATTTTGAGACAACGCTGCTAACCAATAAGAGACTAAGCTGCTAAAGAAAACTGTGTGAACATTGAACTCGTTCAGCTTTGTAAATATCTGCACATCCGCTTTGATAGAGTGTCCTCAACTTTCTGATTCTATACAGATCATGACTGGTTGCATTATACAGGGCCATAGAATGAAGTGTTGCAAATACATGTGTATAGGTTTAATAACCGCATGCGTACTAATCATTGTAGTGGTAGTTCTTGGAATGCATGGTAACAGTGAGAGTGAGACTAATGATGCTTCTACTTCTAAACCTATTATTATTACTGAGCTAACAACTTTAAAGAGACTCGAACAAGACGAGAGACACTTGCATGATAAGAAGGAACTTTCATCTAACGTTTTCTATCGCTTGCTGAGTGAGTATGTTGAGACCATGGATGCGAAAGATTGTTATGTGTGTACACAAATACCTACCTCAGTAGTGGAAGGGGTAACGTATCACAGCATGCCTCTTACATATGGAATTACCTGTAGTATTATAGCGTCTAGATTTTATGATCAAACGAACATTCATTATTTTTACACAAATTATGATGTCACTTTTGCGTATGTCCCCATAATTTTGCATCTGAGTAAAATATCTAAAGATTGGAATGCTAAATTAATGAGGGAATTTTTCGAACCAATGGCGCCTTTTCACACAGCTCACGCACATAGGGAAAACCTTATATGCTTGCTTTCACCAGTAGAAATTAATTTCTTAGATCGCACTGATGATAGGAGAAATGAAATGAAGGAGAAATTAAAAAGGGAATTACACCAAAGAACATCTGTAGATAATTATGCTTTTGCTGCTATATACACACAAGGGAAAATAGCTTTAGATACAATGCACGTAGGGAAATTTTGTATATATAGAGCTCAATCATATTATGACACAGTTTTTGTGGGAACGAGTGAATGCAAACATACGTACGCATTTAAACCTAAGTGGACGTTCATGCTGAATGGACAAGACCCAGTTATTCCTGGAATATATTACATTTGTGGACTCAGTGCCTATTATCGTCTTCCTAAAGGATGGTATGGGAGATGTTATTTGGGAATAGTGTTCCCAAAGGTTTATCAACTAGACGACTTAAAGAAATTTCCAAAGCTGTCAGAAACACATCATGTTCAGAAAAGAGAGACAGCTTCTGGCGTGGTAGGAGATATATTTGGAGCATTGATTCCTTCAGTGGGAGTCATATTGAATTGAATCAAAATACGAAAGTTGTCTACTATTGTGGATAACATGTTGACAAAATTTTCAGGAGCTATAATCCTGATGGATGCTGAACTTGCTGCAGAAAGAGCTATGACTCTTCAAAATCGGCTTGCCTTAGACATTCTTTTAGCAAAGGATGGCGGCGTTTGCAAAATGCTTGGTACACGTCACTGTTGTACATATATACCGGACAGCAGTGGGAAAATTAGAACAATGCTTACAAACTTAACCAAAGAAAGTGTAGATTTAAAGGAACTGAAAGAACCCGGAGTTTGGGAGAAAGTTGGAAAAGGATTTGCTTCAGTGGGAAATTGGCTCAGCAACGTTTGGAACGGATTATTATTAAAAATAATAAAGGGAATATTGATAGTATTAATTTGTATATTAGGCCCATGGGGAATATGGAAAGCTATAAAAATATTAAAAGCAAGGCGCGAAAGAAAAAGAGAAGAAAAAGAACAAGCCAAAATGGTAGAGATATATAGGGAAAAATCAAAAGGGACTAAAAGAAAAAGGGAATTGACTGAAGTACCAAATTACTATACAGAATTTTAATGGAATAAAATTTGTGGGTAGACTTGATGTGATGACATAATTAGTCATCAGAGGAGGGATTGATGACGCAGAAAAAGAGGGTCCTACATATATTCATGTGTGTTGCATATTCGAATCATATAACAAATAGTGTGATGTTAGTAAATTAAATAATGTACGAGGGAAAATGTGCCCTCGGGGTAGTTCGCCATCGTTGTAAACGAGCTTTATTAATCATGAAGTATTGAAAATGTAGTAATCCGTCATAATTGCAAATGTATGCCATGAATTCGTGTTTAAAACTGTTTTGCTTAGCTTAAATTTAGTAGAGGCTTTGGCCTAGTTGCCTGGTCTCAAATTCTAACTGCGTGGTTTTCGTTGAACTAATGAAACATATATTCTTGCTTGAAGTTGTATTTTTCCAGTAGAGACGAGTAATGCACTTATCTGCAAGGTTTCGTACTAGGCCGGTTTCATCCCCTTTGATACAAGGTCAGTCTCTGCAGGTGCGGACAATGAAGGTACAGATAGTAAAATAATTGGCAAACCATGTAACAATTTGTGTTCCAAGGCTCCAAGGACAGTCTATGCATAAATGAGCGCTAGTAAAAGACAATTTTCATTGGTCAATTTGAAGCCAACCTATGAACCCTCCAATGGAAGAACCTGCAGATTTTGGAATGTTTCTTACTTAAACCTACTGAACAAAGAGAAGTCAGCCATTTTCCTCGATGCCAGTTTGAAGCCTGATGCCAGACTCCATTTTGGACGACACCCTGATGCCCTCTTCTCTATCTGAGAGAAAGAGACTTTGAGAATTCTCACCCTAGAGACTTTAACTTTGATTTGTCCCGTCTTGCCCATGCAATATCTTTGCCCCATTCTCCTTGCCGCTGCAAGGAAACTTGCCCTTAACTTTGCCCTTTTTAACTTGCCCATGCTGATCGAACCGGTACCTGAGGGACGAAGACATTCTTGAATGCTGTTTGTATTTGGTAAATATGAAAGGATAAATGTATTATGCATTGTGTTTTTCCTTTTAGGTACCAACTGCTATTTTGATAGAGCCCAAGCTAGAAGTTTTCCAAATTTGTGTTGCCTAAATTAGTTTTGCATGAAGTCCCACATGCCAATGCTAATTAGAGGTTAGTTGAGGTATTCATTCGATGCACCATATCAATTTGAGATCTTGTTATGCTGACCAATGTATGAAATCAGTCAAATACAATTAGTCCTATTAGTGATTTGCATTGCCATAACTGAATGTATTATTGTTCAGATTTTGCGTAGATTGCGTTTCTTCCACCGTAATGGACAGCTAGTAATGTTCATATACATGTATCATTTGGTTTTGAGACAAGTATATATCGTGTTAGCTTTGTTAATATAGAGAAATAAATTCACTAACTTTTAATAAACTGGTGTGGTTATTCATGACTGAAAGGTCATGGTGCGCCGAAATACCAACTGTTATTGATTTCTGATGTACAATATTGATCTAATATTGAGTATCGATTGCTGATTATGGTAGTTATTGATTATTGATTTGAGCGACTCGACTATTCTCGGAGGAGGAGAGCCCGACTCGGTTAAAAGATTCACCGACCTCCAACGTGTCCAGGTACAGGTAATTTATAAGGGCTGGACGCGTTATCACTAGCAATAAATCTTCTGTATACAGGATGTCAGAAATAATGGTGAACAGAGTTCATGACATCCATTTACGCTACACTTTTAACGTTCAAGAGCACGAAGCAAATTCTCACGCCACTACGCGGTTCGCATGTGTGCGGCCATTTTGTTTTCTCTGAAACCGATGCATGGTGCTGGGCCTAACTTTAATCCACCCTTAATCTTTTTAATCCCACCCTTTTCTAAATTATCCACCCTTCATTTTCCTTTATTTCCTCAGTGTGTGTCTTTGTGTTTGTATATTTTATGTTTCTGCCATTTTTTGTGTGCTTTTTGTGACTTTATTGAATAGCTTGTTTTTTTTTAAAATTTCCCTTTAATTCTTATTTTTTTATTTCTTCATTACTTCCTTCTTTTTCTTCCCCTTTCTTTTTCCCACCCAGTACCATGGCAGAGCAGGGAGGCAGAAGGAGTGGTGGCACTGGTGCGGCTGCTAGCTGCTTACCTTGCGGATGTCAGTGCCACCAAGGTGTGCAGCCTGACTCATTTTTACTGAGGCGGAGATGGCTGCACTTCTATTCTTTGTGCAGTGCCACCTTCCCTCCATGCTGGTGGCAGGCCTGAGAGCGGCTATGGCCTCTGGGAGCGTTTACTGCTGTAGGGGAGGGGGCACCTTTGTGTGCCTTGGTACACTGGGTCCAGCGCACCCAGCAGCAGTTGACGCACCATTGGGTGGACATATTGGATTGCGAGCAGGACCTTGCTCGATGTTGAGGTGTCAGGGCTCAGTGAGTTATTTGTTTGTTGTGTGTCTTCCACAATGCAATTTTTTTCTAATAGCAGTGCTGCCTCTCAGAGGTAAGTTAAGTTTATGTTACAATAAATATTATGTGATCGAGTTTGAGCCAACCAGGTGCTCAGCGAGCATTTCCTGATTGTACCCATCGGCACGCATGTGGGCTGATTATTTAAGAAGCCATGGAGACTGAGACTCCTCTTGTCACCAAGAATAAGATGGTGGTAGTAGTAGTAAGTAATATCAGTGAGTTTGCATTTTCTTCTCTGCGTCTTTATTTCTGTAGTTTATGCAGTCTCTCCCGATCACTATTGCCCAGTGAGATGTAGTTTTTATCTATGCATTCAAAAAAAGTAGAGTGAGTTGGCCCATCAAAGGCGGTTGCGAAGCAAAGATCCTTTGTTGCAATATAGATGCATTAGTAGTGGTATGTAGCTTCAAATGTAGTATAGGTTTAGGAAATTTGGAGTTGGGCTTAGGTGTAGGAAATAAATAAGTCAACTTGAGTCAATACTAGTACTATAGGCAATCTGATTTAGAAAAGTACAATGTTACTGTATTTGCCTTTGTCTGTCAATATACTTTTGAGGAGTGTACCACTAATCTATTTTTTTTATCTTTTTTATTTCTTACCTTACCACCCAAGGGGAAGAAGAGGGCACAATCTCAGGTGTTTCCAGAAGACAAGGGTGCGAGTGCCACCTCCAGTGCAGCAGCTGGTGAATCTGCTGGCCCCAGTAAGTCTTCCTGTTCTATTATTTCTCTGACTTTCACCTCTACACATTTAATATAATTTGTATTTTATCTACTGTGCCTGTCTACCTTTTGTGTACTTATTTTCATTCTATGTAAGCTTTGTTATATTCTTGTTATCCCTGCATTTTTCTATTTTTCATGTTTGTATCTGATTCTCTATGTCTGTACTGGTATGTAGCTTTCTTCTGCTTTGTTACTAAGCTTAGCATTCTCTTCTCCCCTTATATATCTTGATGACTGGTACTGTGAGACTAGGAGGACAGATTTTTAGGACAGGTACTCTACTAAGAAGATTGCATGCCCAAGTCAGCTTTTCTACGCATGTTTGTCAGAGTTTTCTTTTCCTTGCTCATGCTCAAACAGTAAAACGAGTGAATGGCCAATGTGGTGCCCCCCCATGTTGTGTGTATGTATTATTCCTTTATACAGTAGTATAACATACCAGCACTTTAGATGACATGAAGCATGGATGGAAACTAGTATGAGGACATTGCCCTTGAATTTGCCAACTAGGACCTCACCAAATCACCTTAAGTCATCCTAAATTGACCAAATATTCCACCCGTTCATTTCACTTCAGTGATGTAGCAATGCCTTTCCATTATGAAACATTTGTGGTTGACTTGACTACCTGGCTTTTCTAACATAGTTAACCAACAATATTTCGAAAGTGAATGATAGAAAAAGAGAAATGTAGTGATCTATTGCAGTTGTATTTTATTAAATTAGTTCTTAAAAAATAACAAAGGGAGGCTTATCTGGCATCTAAAATGTGAAACATTTTTCCAGCTGCACTGACCACCAGTGCAGGAGCCAGCAGCAGCAGTGCACCAGATGCTGCAGTGGTCGGAGGGGAGAACCAGCGGCAGCAGGGAAGGGCGTTGGCAAGTCATATAGCTTGCTTGTTGACAACTAATAGTGAACTTACTGAAAGGGCATTGCTCGTGAACCTCCTGCTTTAGCAGCTACATCAGGGGTTGAGTTCCTAATGGCTTCTTCGGTCTGCAACTCAGCAGACAAATGCTCTTAATAAATGGATGCTACAAATGATAGGTTGATGGAAAATGGAACGAAGGATGGATGGATAAAAGAAAGGATGGGTGAAATGCATCAGCTGTTTCCCTTCAAGGGCGTCGGGGATCTGCCCCCTTTACATTCATGGTGAAAAATAATGCTTTGAAGCAATGCTGAATCTGCTTCCTTAAAAAAACTTGTAAACACAGTATATACATGTTGAATCATCTTGCTGGGGCTGCTCTACACTCTGAACTGACCGTATTCATTGCTGTGATGACAGTGAGGTGACGCTTTCTTAAACTTACTCCCCTGGGTGGGCCCAATGTCTAGAGTATTTGCTGGGCTGACAATCTCACAGCCCTGATGCCTGTGAGGTCATCAACTCGGCAAAGATACTGCATCAAGGTCCAGTTTCCACCCTCTGATGACGTGTAGGTAGAGTTAGCCCTGGGCTTTTCAGATTCAAGCCCTGCAGCGCTAGGCCTCCACATCAGTGAGGGACAGGAGACCATTGTCACCACACCCTTTTCTAACTCGTCACAGGGTGGGGTGGTACCAGACCTTGTGACGAGTCGGTAAAGGATGGGGTACAGACTGCTAGCGGAAGCCATGAAATCGAGTTTGTGCAGTGTGTCATCTGGACTTTTGAAGATACACTGCGCAGACTCGAGGTGCTGCTTCCCGCGCTATAGTTCATGCTGGATGCCATTTGAGCTCCAGTGTGTCCTTAGATGTATTGCCAGCAAGCAGACTCACAGGGACAGTGGAGCAAAGAGCAAGGTGCTGCGCATGTGCGTGTGTTTATGTGAATTAGTCAGCATCCTCGACTCGCCTGGCTTGAAGCTTTCCTCCATGTCACCAGGCGAGGCAACAAAAATGTCAGCTGGGTTTGGCCCATTTGGATAGTTTCATTTATTGAAAGGCCCGTTAAAATGAATGCCCGTTTTGTTGTTTGGAAAATAATTACCTCCTTTGTGCTGTTTCAAGGATTTTGGAAGACAGTGGCTATTTTTATTGAACTATTTAGGAAGGGCTTTCAGAGACACTCAACGAATTCCTATGTTGAACTCTAAGGTCACTGAGCCTGAGACCAATGACATAAATAAATAATTGCAATCATTTGGATAAATAATTGGGACACTCCAAAAAGCAGAATAATTATTTGCACTGTACCACTCTCTAATCGGCGAGGAGTTAAAATGGGAGGCTAGAGACGGTCCGTATATTTCAAACATTTCCCACATAGAGGTGTTACATCACTGTGAATATATTCACCGCAGTCCCTGTTGGCTTTACAGTCTAGCTGAAAAATGTGGAAGTAAGAGCTTTAGGGCAGGGGTGGCATGAAGTTCTTAATTTCGTATGAGTTCCTTATAATAGCCGCCAGTTTCAGCTTTTCACTGCCTATCTGTTCCAGCTACTAACCACTGACAGATTTTCACTTACTACCCACCAGAATGTTGTGGTCAACACTCCATGCCCCTTCAATACAGGGTCTCTCTGCTGGAATTAAGGCCCCATGCTGTAGTTGTAGTGGTTTTCTGGAGGAATCATAGCTGTGTCACAGAGGAAGGAATTTGCGCCAATTTGTAGTAAAAGTGTTTAATATATTTTTTCTTTGTTTCTAATTAGTGTTCGCTCCTCAACAAGGCAAAACAGCTAGTCTCTACTGTTTTTTTACATTTCTAGTGCTCAAGGTTTAACCTGCAGATACCTTTAGCCGCTTTGCATTCAGACACAGTATGTAAGGAAAATAACTGTGCTGCACTAAATTGCAAGCAGCGGGATAACGAATCACGTTCGTCTTTCTCCAATGGTGCAATCACGCACAACAAGTAAACTGTGTTTATTTCTGTCACTTAGCCTTATTTGTCAAATTCAATTCTGGGATGTAAATGGGCGAAGCAAAGTTTGGGATTTTATTTTGAGTTTGTGAAATAGTATTTGTCCTATTTTGTTTTCAATCACTCTGATTGCGATGTTGCGGTAATATCCGATTGAAAAGAAAACATGCATTTTTTTCTTCGAGCTGGGAATTATTGGATATACATGAGGCTTCTATAGCCGCTTCAAATTTTGTAGTTGATGTTCTTTGACTTTGAAAATAGTTTACTTTTGTTTCCTCCGAGAGCAGCTTGGGGTATGTCAGTATCCTGCCACCACCTTCTTGGATGAGTGTGCGCTTTCTGCGTGGGCAGAGCCGCACACTAGTTTGTGGACAGAAGTTGTGTGTGCTTGTTAAAATAAAAAGGTCTGCTTGCTGCATTTTCTACATGCTGAACAAGTTTAGCATAGGTACAATATAATGTGTGCATATTATCAATGTACAGATATTTTGATGGCGTGCCTGTATAATGTATATGGTTTGGACGGTCTGTGTGGCATATTGTGCATACACATTATGTGCCCAGTTTATGTGTAGATTGCCTATACAGTAAGGTGTGAATACATGCCGATTTTGCTAATTTTATTCAGTGCATATTGCATATGTGTCTATAATAGAGTGTAAGCATGCTCCAACACGCTGCACCATTTTATCTCATTCATGTTAAATAAGATTTGCACAGGAGATGGTGACTAGCTTCCCACAAAATGCCATGCCCTCGCCCTAATGTGACCCTCTTCTCCCCCCCACCCTGAACCAAGCCCAGCCCCACCGCTCTCAAACTTCACCAACCGCCACTGTTAAAATGGTATATGAGTGAAAGGATGTGTGGGTGAGTGAAAGGAAGCATACATGGGTGTTAGGAGATGCATTGGTGGATGACAGGATGGATGAAAAGGTATATAGGTGAAAGGATGCCTTGGTGGGTGAAGGATGGATGGGTAAAAGGATGCTCAGCAGGGTTTAAGGATAGGTGGATAGTAACGAACAATGTGTGGGCAAATTGTTGGATGGGTGAAAGGATGGTTGAAAGGGTGGATACTGGATAGGTTAGTGTATGGATGGGCGGGTGGATATATAGATGGATGGATTGGAATGGTGAAAGACTGGATGAGAGCGAATGTAAAGCTTAATTGGGTATCGAAGGGTGACTAGAACATTGAAAAGATACATGGATAATTTCTTGGATTAAGAAATAAGGGAGCACTTCTGGATAGGGATGTGTCTGTTCACCTACTTTCTGTTCACCTACTTTGCTTGGTTTTCTTGGTTATCAAAGCGTTGGTTATAAGAGAGGAGTATTTTGATTTTATGCCTAGTCCCTTAAATCACCATCAAACCTCCCTGCCCATTGTTCACCCATGCTGCTATGACGTAACTGTAGCATGGTTCAATTTGGCAATAAATAGTGTTGACTGTGCAATGTGCACCTTCTCAAGTTAATGCAGCATTTACAAAGTTGTCAATGCATTGCAAATTTATGACAAGGTGTGGTTCCCTTTCATCCTATTGCTCACTTGTCACCTCCTACTACTTCAGTCCTTTATTCTTTCCAAAGTTCTGTCCCAGCCACCCAAGAAAAAAAATAAAAAATCCCTTTTCGCATGCGCCACATTTATGTACAAGTGACTTATATTTCATGGCGTCCATGAAAGATTCATGCCAGTTCAAATTTTACTCTTTCGGCCTTTGCCAACTACAGTGAGGAATGTGTGGGTTAAAAAAATGGCACTGTGGCTCTTAATCAGCCACATCAAATTCCAATGGCCTTAGGGGGCATGCAATATACTGATAATGTGCTACTCTACTTTTTAAACAATTGTTTGCACAGAGCACTGTTTACAATTCATCATTTTCTGTTTTGTTCATGTTATAGCTACTCCTGGTGGACATCCTCCTATATGTCAGAAAATGGCAGCTCAGCTGAGGCAACAAAGGCTGGAGGTCATCCCCACAGAATACCAGTGGCTGGTGTCTCTTCAGGAGGAGGAAGAAGACAAGGCCCAGCTAGCTGCCAACATGCTTGCGGGTCTGAGCTCCTCCAACCATCCGCCAGCACCTCCAATTTCCCAGCAACACCGTCAGTGCCGCCGCCAGCTGGCAGCAGACCATCTGCATCCTGCCACTGTTGACCCCCTTACGCTCAGACCGCACGTTCCATTGCTTCATCCTCCAACACCTTACGCGCCTGGATGGCTAGGTGGCACAGATAGAGGCAACCCTCAATTATCTCCTGACCCACATGGAGAACACCCTCTTTTAAACTTTTTTATTTTTTTTGTTTTGGTTCAAGGGACACTTGTTGGTGGAGGGGGTGGGAAAGAGAGTTAGGAATGTTTTATTTCTCTTTGCAAATTTTATTTGGACTTTCATTGGACTTTGGACTTAGTTTTGTTGGGGGTGATTTATTTGTGGAGAGGGGTGGGCATGTGTGAGTGGAAAGGGTGGGTTTTATGAATGTAAATAGTAAAAGGAGAATAATTTATTTTACTTTATTTTTGCCTCAAAACGTTATTTTGGTGTTTGAGTTTGCACTGCTGTCTTTTATTGTAGCCTGTTTTTTACATCTGCTTAAAAAGTATATGTCAGTTGGTTACACCCTTGCTTTACTGCCTTGTGTAACTATATTGACCACTGGGGGTGATTGCCATTGCCTATTCTGCTTACAAAAACCTAGATCTTCTGTAGAAGTTAATTACTAACTAAACAAGTTCACTTCAATCCATAGTTTTCTTACCTGAATAGATGAAACGAGGGCTACTACCTCAATTTTTTACTGCAGGGTTTTCCCAAAGTGGCATCTTATGGTGGTGGTGGTAGTAGTAGCAGGCTAGCACTCTAATAGGGAAGACATGACAAGCAAGGTGCCACTCCCTCCTATGCGAAGTCCAACTGTAGGATTAATCAAAATGGCTATCCATCACTTTCAACTAGATTGAAAGAAAACAGAGAGTTAGTGGGTTATGTTATATCATAACTTTAGGAAGGCTGGAAACAGACTACAACAATGACAGTATGATTGATGACACACAACAAAGACCTGATATTATAATAAAAACTAGCAATATCAACTTCTGAGCAATGGGGTGCTAATATTTAATGAAAACTAAACTTAGGAAATGAAATCCTTGAGTCAGGAGAAGTGGGCACTGAGCCAGGAGCGGTCTGGACAAGGTTAAGAGATTATGCAACACACAACAAAAGGCCTGAAGGATGATGCTGACGATTGATGCGTGGGTGGATGTTGTAAAACAGAGGAACAGAATTGTAGTATTTTGTGTAGATTTGTGTTTGTTAACTAAAGTGACTGGTCTGGTCTCTGAAGAACCAGAAAGATTTTCTTCTTTTCTACGGTCACCGATGCAGGTGACTTTCGAGAAGTAGGTGGTGGTAGACTCAATGTGCGTCATGGGGCAGTAACTGTATGCTGTGATGTCTCCATCTGACTCTGAGACTTCTTGTGCCATTGTGAGGTCGCTGAGGTGGGTGATTCTGGCACACTGCTGGGGACAGGGCTGTTTTGCGTGAGGACTTGTAGCGGATGTTTATTGGCTATTCTCATCTTCATCATTACAACCACGTTCAGCAATTTTTGTTAAGGTACTCTTCCCACTGGATTGTGGTATGTTTTTTTCAGATGGTTCGTTTGGCCTCCAGTACCATAATGTGAGCCAGGCTTACCTCATTGAACACTCATGTGGTAATGGAGCATAATGCAATGTTCTCCTATTTTTTGCTAATCGTAAAAAAAAGTCCCAAACTGGGGAGAAGTACTTTCTTAGTGGACCACTGTCAATGCCTGAAGAACAGGAGGTAGATGGGTGTGTCACCAATCACATCTCTGCAGTGCATATTTTTACTGAGGTAGGTGTTGGTGCAGGTCTCAGCTGGGGCTTTACAAGTATGGGAGCTGGAGGTGGTACGTGTGGCACATCCAGAGCAGGTTGAATAGTAATGTCAGACTCCTCTGTGCTAACTTCCACAATGACTGGCTCATCGTTGTCATCCCCTGTAGGAAAGTAGCGTCTTTCTAGCATGATTACCCCCATTTTTGGTCTGTTTGTCAGTGTGTTTGACTGTGTCTACTGGGATCCTGCTAGCTAGGACCCCTGTAGTTATGCTCTCTCCCTCTAAATGTGGTTGTTAACACAGTATTCCACTCATAATTGGCATACTGGTGCCCCCTTATAAGTCCTCAGTATCTGGTACCTAGGTACCCAAGGCATTGGGTTCCAGGTGATACCTATGGGCTGCAACATTTCCTTTGCCAACCATAGGGAGCCCATGCAAAGGCTTCTACAGGACTACAATTGCAGCCTGTGTGAAAAGGTGCATGAACCCTTTTACTGCCATTTACATTGCACTAGGTCACTTATAAATAACCCCCATTGCAGGCCTTCCAGCCCTGAAGGTAGGGTGCAGAGTACCTGTGTGAGGGCACCCCTGCACTAGCAGAGGTACCCCCACGACCTCCAGGACCATTTCCCCAGAATTTGTGAGTGCGGGCACGCCATTTCACGTGTGCACTAGACATAGGTAACTACCTATGTCCAGCTTTACAATGTTAACTCCGAATATGGCCATGTTTGGTATCAAACATGTTGGAATCATACCCCAAGGCTTTTGTAAGCGTTGACTGTATGATTCCATGCACTCTGGGGGCTCCTTAGAGGACCCCTAGTACTGTCATTACAGCCTTTTGAGGTTTTCCAGGCACCCCCAGCTGCTGCCACCTCTCAGACATGGTTCTGCCCTCCTGTTGCTCAAGCAGCTCGAGCCAAGGAAGGCAGAACAAAGCATTTTCTTTGGCAGAGGGGTATTACGCCCTCTCCCTTTTGGAAATAGGTGCTATAGGCATGGGAGGGGTATCCTGCTAGAGCCTCTGAAAATGCTTCAAAGGACACAGAAGGTGCCCTTCTTGCATAATCCAGTCTACACCAGTTCAGGGAACCCCAGTCCCTGCTCTGGTGCGAAACTTAACAAAGGAAAGGGGAGTGACCACTCCCCTGTCCATCACCACCCCCGAAGAGGTGCTCAGAGCTCCTCCAGAGAGTCCCTGGGTTTTGCTATCTTGGATTCCAAGTTGGCAGGGAACTCTGGGAGCATCTGAGTGGCCAGTACCAGCAGGCGACGTCAGAGCCCTCCTCTGATAGGTGCTTACCTGTGTAGCTGACCAATCCCCCTTTCAGGGCTATTTAGGGTCTCTCTCTTTTGTGGTTCTTCAGATTCGGATTGCAAGACTCCAGCAGGAATCATCTGCAACCTTTTATTTCACCTTGTCACCGAAGAAACTGCATCTGGACCCTCCAGGAACTATACAAACTGCAACAAAGAAGCAAAGGCGACTTCTGCAACATTGTAACTTCAGCTCCTGCCAACAACTGCAACTGTTTCCAAGTCGTGCATCCTCTGAGGACTGCCTGTCTTCAATTTGCAGCAGAAGAACAAAGGAATCTCCCTTGAAGTGAAAGAGTCACTTTCCTGCTTCAGCAGGCACCCCTCTGCAGCAACGACTGGTGGCTTGGATCCCCTCTCCAGAAGAAGTGCATGGATCCAGCAACACACGTGGTGGACTGAAGTGGTCCTGACTTGTACAAATGTCCAACTGTTCAACTTTGGTGGAGGAAAGAGCTTGTCTCCCCACGCAAGACAGTACCCCCGTGCACCATGTGTTTTGCACTTGCCAAGGCTTGTTGGCATCCTTCTACAAAGTTCTTCATGCACCTTGTAGCTCTAGCCCCCAGTACTCTTTCCTGAGAAGCACAGCTTCCTGCGTGGTTCTCCGGCAGCATGGGAACCCTTTGTGTAGCGCTGCACCTTCTTTGTCCCCTTGTTGTGGGACTCCTGTGCATGCTGCCTATTCTTTTGAGGGCTCTCTGAGTAGCTGAGAGCCCCATCTGTCTCCCCTCCTGGGTTGAGGCCACCAAGTCCCTCCTGGTCCCAGGCTGCGCCATTTTCTGCTGTCACGTACGCTCTCATTATTCTAATGAGACTACTTGATTTTGAGCAGCAAGATCGTCCACGGTGTGGGAGACTGAGCCTGACCCACTGTGGGTGACACCTGTTGCTCTAAATCCGGGTTTTGCTCCGGCTAACTAGCAGTGCCTCATCTCTACCAGGGGATAGTGATGATTGGGCAGCCGAGCGCATGACATATTAGGCTTCTCAGGGAAGTCGTGGTCACTCAGGTCGCATCGGGTTCTCTCATTTACAATTCAGTCTCATATATAAATGGCAAACAGAAGCAGTATATTTTTTAATGATTGGTTTTATAAAACAACTGCATCTTAGACAGCAAAGTGTGAGTTGCAGTAACCAAGCCGACACAACATGACAGTATTAAATTGGTGACGAGAAGAGTGAAGCATAAGAATAACGCTATCATATTGTCACTATGATCGATGGATTGTTTCCTATCTAAGTCATAATCTGAGCTCAGCATGTTAAGCTCTAATTCTGCCTTTCAGGTTCCCACCGGGAGACATCAACCCTCATACCTGAGCAAAGGCCTGTAGTCTGCATTAGCATCTGTAGCGAAGCATTCAGCAATCAGCATACAGTCATGGTTCCCTGGCTGGCATCTCCAACTTAACGTATAATGGGACTAGGAAGTGTTTTTATATTAACACAGCTGATGTTCTATGAAAATGTCCCTGCGTAAGGATGTGTATTTTATACGAATGTTGGAGACTAAACTTCTACAACGTTCACTGGCAATGTACCAAACTGTAGCCTTGAATGAAGTACAGGGTGATCAAGAATGTCTTGTTTAGAATACAGTGCTGGGCTAAGCAAAACAGTTAGATAGATAAAAAATAAAACAAGACCGTAAAATGGTTATTGTGAAAATAACAATGCGAAGCCGAATAAATTATATCTAGTTTAAAGTGCACAGCGGCCTAGTGTGTTAAAATAACGTGCATGGAGCTATAACTAAAATGGCTACACAACACTGTTGTTCTTCACTGGTGGTTCTTCTTTTGCCCCTTCATCTGGGTTAGCAAGGGCTCCTGTTCTCCCTGGTCTCTTCAGTGCTTCTTGGAATTGGTCCCCTTCTTCCACAGGTATTCAGGCCCAGGAATTGATTGTTGGTGTTTTGTAGTCTCCTCTGGTTCTTGCAATATCTTCTTTCTCGTGTTCTTGTGTGTTCTAGGAAAGTCACTGTGATTTACTCCTACTTTCTTGGGCTCTGGGGTGGGTTCTATTACTTACCTTTGGTGTTTTCTAATACTCCCCGTGCCCCTCTACACACTACACTTGCCTAGGTGGGACACCAACGTTCGCATTCCACTTTCTTAGTATATGGTTTGTGTTCCCCCCTAGGCCCGTCTCTAACTATTGTGGTTTTCACTATTTGCAATGTTTTCTAACTGTTTTTACAGATATTTCTACATACTAGTGAATTTAATTTGTGTATTACTTGCCACCTAAGGGAGTATAGTCGCTATGGTATTTTTGGCATTTGTGTCACCAAAATAAAGTACCTTTATTTTTGTAACACTGAGTATTTTCTTTCGTATGTGAGTACTGTGTGACTACAATGGTATTGCATGAGCTTTGCATGTCTCCTAGTTAGGTCTTGGCTACTCATCCACACTACCCCTAGAGAGCCTGGCTTCTAGACACTGACTCCATTTCACTAATAAAGGATAACTGGACCTAGTATAAGGTGTAAGTACCGTTGGTACCAACTACAAACCAGGCCAGCCCCCTACATCCCCTTCCATGATTCTAAGGCTTTCAGGAACTTTTATTTTCCCTTGCATCTCCTGGTGTCTCCCGGGCTCTGCTAGGGTCCACGCCATGCCCCTATCTTCGTCATCAGAAATGATGCTTGGAGAAGATAGTGGAGTAGTATCCTTCCTTTTCCTTGCTGAAGATCTGGGAGGCAATGATTCTAAAAGAGGAGGTTTTTGCTCGGCAGTAAGCTTGACCTTCTGTCTTTCTCCAACTTCAGAAAGATCTACTATTGCTAGTTACGGATGCTGTTCACTTTGTTCAGTTTTCTGAAATGATTCAGGAATCATTTCTGGGGAAAGGGGCAAATCAAATTCAGTTTTACTGCTCGTCAGCATCTCCATGATTGCAGTGGCTGCCTCATTGACAGACATGGTCTCTGGCTTAGGTAGGGTGGTGCTCTTGATGCGGGAGTGCTGCTCCCAGGTTCCTTCCAGTAGGCTGGTGTGGCAGGCACACGTTTCCTGAAAAAGGTTGTGGTCAGCATGCCGCTGGTGGAAAGCTGCTTCTTGTTACTTACCACTTTTTTGGGAGCAAATTTCTTTGGGGCCGTCTTAAAGCTCTCAGTTGGCAGTGGTACTAGGCAGCATAAGCGGAAGAGATTGGAGGACTGAAGTCACTGTACAAGCCTTTATTTTGGCAGGACTGTGGGTGATGTCTCTTCTTCTCTTGTGCACCTAAAAGGAACCTAGCAACAAGAACATGTAGTTAGTGAAACATGGCATTGTTGCAGGTTAAAATAGTATGGACAAATACAATATTAGTGTGATTGGTCACAAACATTGTGAAGTCAAACCACACCATCATACCATAAAATTTCCTTTCAAACCAGACAACACAACATACAGATATAGCGCTTTGCTTTATCTCCATCTATTCTGAAGGAGATACCTGTAGTAGTCAGAGAGATGCATGGGTAAATGGAATAATCCTTAAAAATCCTATGGCAGGCAGGGTGGTCCAGGGGAAATGGAATAATCATTAAAAAAAATGAATGATGCTGCTGTAGTGTCTGGAGTGCACTGCAGCCAGGGTGTCCAGGAGGAAATGGAATTATATCTAAAGAAACTGAATGCTGTAGCGCGGCTGTGCACCAATGGTGGATGGATGAATGAATGAATGGATAGATCAAGGCAAATGCAAAAAAAACGAATTAATTAAAAAATAAAAATATAAGTGAATAATCTACAATAAAAAGATTAAAAAATGCAATAAAAATAAGAAATTAAAATTATAAATACATTTAAAAATTGAAATAATAAAACTAAAATACAAAATTAAATTGAAAAATGATAAATAATTGCTGATGTTTGTATGGGAGGACACGAAAAAATAAATATATTATTAGGCAAGGAAGTGTGAAATAAATTGCAAACAAATATGTAATAATATAAGCACTGTTCATCAAAATCATATTCTTAGTATACATACACTACAATGGTCCCCAAGCATAATATTAAACTGGTAACACATCCATCCATGCAAGCCTATGGCAAAGGCATACTGGCTGGATGCACAAAATGGCCACAAGCCACATGGTCAACCAACAAAGGCGAGCAAGGAGGCATGGGGAACAAAGAACACATGCAAGCCGATGGCAAAAGCTCACAGGCTGGATGCACAAAATTGCCGCCAGCCACATGGTCAAACAACAGCAGCAAGCAAGGAGGCATGGAGAACAAAGAGCACATGCAAGTCTATGGCAAAATCGCACTGGCTGGATGCACAAAATGGCTGCTAGTCACATGGTCAAACAACAACAGTGAGCAAGGAGGCATGGGGAATAAAGAGCACATGCAAGCCTATGGCAAAAACACACTGGCTGGATGCACAAATCTGGCCACCAACCACATGTAACAAGGTACCTCTGCACTTGGATTGAATAGCCTTTAATAAGCTCAGGGGAATACCCCACTTGGCCAACGTATGCCACAAAATATCTCTTTGAATGTGTCCATGAGGCTGGACAAAAGCCAGTTGTAGCCCAAGGGGCGGCTATAAGATCAAAGGACCACTTTTGCAGGTCCTGTAACAATAGGCTGACTAAGTACTTGGCCTCATTGCCCAAGAGGGCTATTAGACGATAATTGCCTAGTTGGCCTTTGTCACATCCCTTCAGGATGGGGTGGATTATTGATCCCTTCCAAGAATCTGGAGCTTCCCCACTACTCAATACCGCCTTGTAAACCAGACACAGCTTTACTGTACAGAGGTCTGTGTGGACTTTGAAGAAGGCCTGAGGAAGGCCATTTAGACCTGCAGCACCACTGGCTTTGCTTTCTTAATCAACTTCACTAGTTCTTTGTGATAGGTCAGGCGGGTGGCCAACTCTACATGGTTGCTTTGATCACCACAACTTTCATGTCTTCTTTTACAAAGGCCTGATGTTCCTTTGAGGGTCACGTTTTGGGCAGGTTTCCAATGGAAACAAAGAGTTTATCAGAGCTAGGGGAGGAATTTTAGGATTGTAAATCGGATACCTAAGTAGATTCAGTGATGTTGCCATTACAGGCCAGCACACTACCTTCCTCCAGCAAGTTCAATATTTTTCAAATTTAGTGTGGGCTCCTCTTTTTGCTGTTACACAACAATTTGGCCCAGAAGACATCCTGGTGTAGGTTTCTGGCCAGCCATCCTCTTTTTTATACTGTCATTAGAGTTATTTAACTATTTGCTGGAGATTTAGGGAACCCTGCTTAAGGCAGTGGACCTGTTTGGTCAAGTTCTTCTTCGTCTCCTTGAGTTGACCTGTAACCACCCTCTATTAAATGTTAGCACCCTTTGCTGCTCTCTAGGGAGTGACAAATTGGGACATGATTCTAATATTCTCTTTATCAGTTTATTCTAGTGGGACATTGAGTTATTCTCATTGAAATGAAGCTCTGCAGAACTGAGTACAAATTGTATGGGTGCAGAATCTTCATGCCATCTTAAACCCTTGAGATAATCTGCATAAGTGTCTTTATTCATAATGCTATCATTTGCAGGAGGATTGGAGTGCCAGCAAGGTAGATCATTTGTGGACTGTGGCCACTTTCAGGTGGCAATCGACACTGCAGTTGATTACCTTATTGAACAACACCAGACTGACCAATGTGTAGTCATTCATAGAATTTATTTTTCTGAAGAGTGAGTCCAAGTGGGTGGAATGTCTCCACTGAAACTGCCATTTAGCGCTCTCATACCTCAGACCAGAAGCAATTTATTTATATTTCTGATGGTGTCCTGTATACTGGAGTATTCATCATTTAAATCCCTTTGAAAAATATTCAAGTTAAAATCCCCATTTGTGCATTCGGATAGCTAATTCCTAGCTCATTGAACTCATTGTTTGCTGCAATTTTTCTGATTGCACCCTCTTTGCCCTGTGGCTTGGATTTAAATAAACTTTTATAATGATTAGAGGCAATTTTTTGACCAGAAGACCAACCGGACACTAGGAGAGCCCGGAGACCACCTTCTTGTGCATTAAGGGCCATATGTACGAACACATTGTCCCATAGACACAGAATCAGTAAAACCCTTTGGTACATCTGTCCCTAAGCTCTTAACGTTGAAGGATATATTGATGCTGAAGTACAGTGCTAGGGTAGGAATACCCGCCTAAGGAAGACTTCCATGCAGGGGTAAGAATTTTAAAGAAACTGCAAAGAGGGATTGAGACTTCTGCGCAGGTTTCCTGGGAAACAATTATATAATATCTATTGAGATATGTGCAAAAGTCTGCATCATGCAGCTTCTGATGGAGGCTAGCCATGTTCCAGGAGCAGATATTGAGGAAGGCTTTATGCTCATTTACCAGAGTTGAGTTTAAATACTCCTCAGGATCTTCAAATCGGGCAGAGGTGCAAGTGACTAAGAAGAAAGGAAGTCAAGCACAATCTTGGCTGGTGTTGATACTGTTTTTGTCCAGCATCTCGAACTATTGACAACATTGCAAGAATTTGGTCTGAGTTTATTGTTTCCAGTGGTCCGTTTGGCATTCATGGGGCTACAAAGGATGGGATAAGGCACTCATTTTGTTCAAATTAGTCCAAAACTTGTAATTGCTCCTAAAGGGCCATTGTGCACATCGTGATCCTCCCTAGTCCTGTTGATCAGGAGGATATACATGGCCACGTTAGGATGTGACATTTATTCTCCAGTCCCAGAGTTTGTATCTCTGACAAAAGATAGACTGCATGAGTGAACTTGAAACAAATATATTTAACATAGGCTCTGTACACTGCTTGCCCCTTGTGGGTAAAAATTGGGTTGACTCTATATCAGAAGAATTAATTTCCAGCAGTTCGTGAGGGCCTCTCAGCAGCCTGAGTACATTTCCATGATTGAGGAAATCATGCCTTTCTCTAGATTTATATTCCAGTTGAAAGAGGACCATGCTTGAACTTTTATATGGCTCTAGCAATTAAACTTTCTAAGAGCACTGACTGGCTCTGGTGGGAAAGTCTGCTTGTCTTCTGGTACTTCGCTCTTCTGTTAATAGTTCTTTGTATGGCAATTGCTGGAGAACATTGATTTGCTATCAGTGGTCTGCCGGACTTGGCCAACTGAGCTTATGGGAACTGAATGATCCTTACCTACAGCTGGGGATAGCTGACTCAAGTTCTTATTTGTTGGGTGGTTTTGAGCAGACACTCCTGCTACTGACCTCTTGGGAACTTGTCCCCTCTGCGTCATAAAGATGTCATGTCAAGATCCATAAAGGGTGGCTAAAGGGACTTCTTGCAATTGACGCAAAGGTCTAGATGGTGTTCGTCTTATAGAGCTGGATTTGCTGTTTTTCACTTAATTAGGTTGACATTTCCTCCTTTTCGTAGTAGTTGTACCGAGCACATCAGAGCCAGGACACTGTCTGCTTCTTCTCGACCGCATTGTCGGCTTTGTTATTGCACTGGCATCAATTGCAGTGCAATTATTAATTAACCAATGGGTACTCTGCGAGTGAATTCATAAAGGCCTCATTAATCTTTTAATGTGGGCCCAACCATAAACCAATTATGACTTCTAGGTAAGAGTTGTTAAGGGGACAACAAGGTGATTTCCCTTCAGTCTCCCTGCAATAAATACCTTTAAACAGCATCAAGTAATTGAGCTTCAGGATCAGGTTACGGTTGAATTAAGGGATAGGAGGCAATATTTTTTGGGACAGCGTCAAATGGTCTACTTTCAATACGTCCATAAATCTCATGAAGTTGGCAAAGCAAGAAATGAAATCCTTGTTGAGATTCCAGTGAAGACAACATGAAGTAATGAGAGGAGTGTAGCTTGGTTAGTAAGAAGAGGAGGTGAGGGAGGATGAGCTTCAGACTTTTCCAAAAATCATGCTGGCATATAATGTAAAAATTCATGATGCAGGGCCAGGGTGCAGGAGAGAGGTATAAGGGGCAGTAGAAAGGGAGAGGAATGCAGACTGGTAGGGATTATAAGTGATGAAAACACAGTATGTTGTAAACTTAGCAAACATTTTTAAGACTTTCAAAACAGAGAAAGGGAGTGTGTGCATTTTTGTCTGTGTGTATGTAACAATTCCTGGTGAAATACAATATACACCATATTTTCTCGTGTCATAGCTCATCAAGCATATCCCTGCAAATCTGCCTGTTCGCATACTTAGCCACCCAGTGAACAAACGAGTGTCCAACCATCCAAGTCACCATCTTATGTCTTCCCAGTCTGTTCAAATGGATTAGTGCAAAATCTGCAACCTCCACCCGCTCCAGCAAAACATTGTTGTCACCCTTTACCTCCTTACGTAGCGCTCATAACACCTCAACCTCCACCTACCTATCCTACAAATCTGAGACCAAGCCCATCCCAATCATGCTGCAGCTGTAGCTGCCCCAGTTCGCAAAGGAATGAGTCCCACAAGTAGCAGGTGTTGTACCTGGCCCTTTTTTGCAGGGTCATCCCCAAACATTTTGCCTCCTTCCTCCTATTTTTCCTGACATGTTTTTGTGGGCTTATGAACTCTGAGCACTTTACCACTGCTAACCAGTGCTAAAGTGCATATCATCTCTGTGTAAATTATACTGTTAGTTTGTTCATCCATGATTGGCATATTTGATTTACTAGTAAGTCCCTAGTACTAGAGGTGCACTAGAGGTGCCCAGGGCCTGTAAATCAAATGCTACTAGTGGACCTGCTGCACTGGTTGTACCACTTACATGAGTAGTCCTGCAATCATGTCTCAGACCTGCCACTGCAGTGTCTGTGTGTGCAGTTTTAAACTGCAAATTCGACTTGGCAAGTGTACCCACTTGCCAGGCCTAACCCTTCCCTTTTCCTACACATAAGACACCCCTAAGGTAGGCCCTAGGTAGCCCCATGGGCAGGGTGCAGTGTATGGTTAAGGAAGGACATATACTATTGTGTTTTATATGTCCTGACAGTAAAATACTGCCACATTTTGTTTTCACTGTTGCAAGGCCTATCTCTCTCATAGGTTAACCTGGGGGCTGCCTTTCAACATGATTAAAGCGTAGCTTCCCTTTGGGAGCAGATAGACATGTGGAGTTTGGGACCTCTGTACTCACAATTTAAGAATACATCTTTTAGAAAAGTTGATTTTGAGATTGTGTGTTGGAAAATACCACCTTTAGAACGTGGGCATTTTCTTGCTTGAACCATTTTTGTGACTCTGCCTGTTTGTGGATTCCCTGTCTGGGTTAGTTTCTCCAGACAGTGACACAAAGGGGGCTGGGCTGTAGCCTGTATATTCTGATGAGCCATCTGTGCCAGGAGGGAGGGGAAGAGTGGCCACTTGCACCTGAAAGGGCTGTGCCTGCCCTCACACAATGCAGTCTCCAACCCACTGGTGTGTGCTTGAGGCCTTGCCTGGGCAAGGCAGGATTTCACAAACAAGTGAGACTTTCCTTTGAAATAAGCCTACTTCAAAGGCCAGAATGGGTATGAGAAGAGGACCCAAAACCACAGACTTTAGACACTTCTTGGGGTAAACATTCTACTTCACTGACACTTCCTGGAGAAGGAACTTGCAACCAGAACCTGCATCCTGCCAAGAAGAACTGCCTGGCTGCCCAAAGGACTCACCTGTCTGCTTTTTGGGAAGGAATGCTGCTTTGCTATAGCCCTGCTGCCTTGCTGCTCTCTGGCTGTGGTGAAAAAGTGCCCTCCAAGGGCTTGGATAGGGCTCGCCTCCTGTTCCCTAAAGTCTCAGGACCAAAAAGATTTCATCTCTTCAAGAAGGATTCCTTGTGCGGCAAAAGTTGACGCGCAGCCTGCCAGAAATGACGCACAGCCTGCGCCGTGGTGAACATTTCACTGCACGCCGAACCGGAACAACGCAGCCCGACTTCGCAACGAGAAGATCGACGCAGCGCCAGCACAGCTACCGGAAATTTGACGCACGGCCCACTGGATCGACACACCACCGAGCCGGAACGACACAGCCCGACTTCCAGAGAGCGATCGACGCAGCACCTGTCGCGTGGTGGAAAATTCGACTCAACGCCCACCGGATCGATGCAGCTCCTGTGACTTCGTCCTGCCAGCGCAGGAAATCCACGCACCATCCCCGTGGCGTCTGAAAACCCCGCAACCCGAAGAGGATCCACGACCGGGCACCAGAAATCGACGCACAGCCGTCCCTGCGTGAAAACTAAATAACGCATCGCTGTGTGCGGCCTGAGAAATTGAGGCGCACCCCTTTGTTTCCACGCTTCTCTTCATCTGCGGTTCCTCTGCGGTTCTTTACGGAGATTATTCATGCAAACCAGGTACTTTGCGCTTTGAAGAGACTTTGTTTGTTTTAAAAAGACTTAAGACACTTTATATCACTTTCCAGTGATATCTCCACATTTTCTTACTGCATTTTAATCGTTTTGACCTGCATTTAACCAGATAAATATTATATATTTTTCTAAACACTGTGTGGTGTATTTTTGTGGTGCTACATGGTGTTACTGTATGATTTATTGCACAAATACTTTACACATTGCCTTCTAAGTTAAACCTAACTGCTCAGTGCCAAGCTACCAGAGGGTGGGCAAAGGATAATTTGGATTGTGTGTGACTTACCCTGACTAGAGTGAGGGTCCTTGCTTGGACGGGGGGTAACCTGACTGCCAACCAAAGACCTCATTTCTAACAGCAGGGTTCAGACCCAATCTCTTCAATCCCATGTGCGGCCCCAACAGCAACTGAAATTCAGTAGCCCCTGCCCCTCCCTCATGAGAAAAGATTGTCTGCTGCTTGCAACAAAGCCACTTCCGAAACTTGTGCCATTTGCTCACCCGACACGCCTTTCTGCCCACCGGATGCACCTCTCCGCCCACCTTCTTGCAATCATACCCACTCACCCCTCCCTGCCTTATCTACTGTGGACATCCTCAGCCAGATCCCCAATTGACTCTGACCAGAACATACCTCACTGTGCATTACCCCAGACTTGCGCCCAGACCCCAACAACTCAGACACCATGAACGCTCCAAAGAACATCCATATCATGCACAATCTGAACAATGCCACTTCAGATCTATCCTGTTAGAACAAAACACTCTGGTAAACGTATAAAGATTTCTACCCGTAACTCAAACGTGATAGGCTCACACAACCTCCCCCGTACCTCTCTCCCTGCCCCTTCAGAATCTTCTCCAATATGTCGTCCCTGGTTAAGTCAAACACCCAATACAACTTGTCATAAAAAGACACATCATCCAGTTTTCCCTCTATGGTCGTGGGTGATTAGCCTTGATCAACTGAAGAACAACAAAAAGTATCACTAGCCCTTTCCTGTTGCTGCGCTCCTGACTCATCTGACTCCCTGGGCACCCTTTAAAAGTCTCAAATTCATTCCAAGCAAGACTATAGCTCCTCCTTGTAGACTCCATTTAAGCCAAATCACTCCTAAGCCCCCCACACCCAAATGTCTGCAGGTAATGGTGCTTTGCTGTTCTCTGCTCCTGGTGCCAGACTGTGAAAACAGTAGCACTGTGAATGAGACAATGAACTAGCCATAGAGTTGTTCATGCCAGGCACATATTTAGCCTTGAAAACAATATTCAATTGTAGGCATGTGCATCTCAGCTGTCACAAACTTCTCAAGTCATGTACCTTCTGTCTGTTAACCAAGTCCACTACAGTCATGTTGTCCACATTAAACATCACCTTTCTGTTGGCCAACTCACCACCCCATAATGCCAATGCCACTATTAGTGGGAAAAAATTCCAAGAACGTGGTTGCATCCCAGTCAAAACCATGGTAGTGACAACTGCTTTACACACCACTGTCCATCTCAGTTAGGCCAAAACTGTGCCCTCTGCTGCATCAGAAAAAGGTTGTGCTCATCACACCACATTCCCCTCCAAAATTTCTCAACACTCCATTGATGTCGTCCTGAAAAATCCTCCACACACCCAGGTCAGCCATCACCGCCATGGAAATCCCTACTCTGTGATGGGGCAGCACCACCCCCGACATGGCCATGCCCAATCTCCTGCAAAAGTCCATCCTCCCTTACAACTCTGCATGCAAAACTGAGAAACTCTGAAATCTTCTGCACCGTCCTCAGCTCCAGTCTCCATTCCTAAATCACTTCTTCCAAAAAAACACTGAATCTCCTGCACCTTTGCCTACAATCTTGCAATCATGTTGTCAATGTTTAGTTCAATACCAAAGAGTTCAACACCATACTGGGGCCTACCATCTTTTCTGGAGTCAGAGGAACTCCCAAATCCGCTGCCAAAGACTCAAAATGCTTCAAGGCTTTGTGGCACTCACCTGTCCCTGCCTTGCTGGCAAAGAGGTAATCATTCAAATAGTGAACCACCTCCCAGTGCCAACTCTGCCTGGTAAATACAAACTGAACATTTCAAACAGTGCACAGGAAATGGCAAAGCTAATGGGCAGCACTCTGTCAATGTAGCTAGCCCCTTCGAATTGAATGCCCAACAGAGGAAAGTCCTCCGGATGTATGGGCAACAACCAAAACACCAAATTGATGTCACACTTCGCCAAGTCTGCTCCATGTCGGCACTGCGTGACCAACTTTATTGCACCGTCAACTGAAGAATACACCACAACCACCCTACTGTCACCTGAGGCAATAAAGTTGTTCACCAAAGCACCCACATATCGTGTTTCAGCCTGAATTCCCCTCCCAACCTCTTCTGCAGCACAACCAAAGGACGTACAATCAAGTCAGTCAAAGGCCAGCTGTAGAACTGGCCCAAAATTCCCCCTTCACCAACCACCTTCCAATGCTGCCTTGGCTGACCGCGAATTGTCAGCCCACCTGCTTCCCTATGGTACCCTGGTAGCCAACCTGAAAGCCGCCCATTAAGTCCCCATTCCTACTTCAATGCTGAGTCCCTATCTGGATAGATCATGAGCCATGACAGTAAATGCCCTAACTTAATTGGCATGGGAGCCTTTTACCCCAGAAGGACCTTGATGTCCCCTCCCTCTGGTAGCTTTCCACTGTTCCGAGTGGCTGCCCAGTGTGAAACACTGAGTAATGGGATGTCTACCCCCACATTTTGAACACTCATGTTCAAATTTGCAATAGTGTTTGGAGCATAAACCCTTGTTAAAGTTCCAGCAAGCCCCACTGCTGGCACCTGAGGGCCTCAGCAAGTTACTGACGCTTCTCTTTCTCTGCGGTTCCTCTGCTTGTTGGGCAGGGTTGAAAGGCCCTATATGTGATCAGAAGGCCACTTGCTGTGTGGGTTGATGCTACAGATTGTGTTGAAGACGTCCACTGTATCCATAATTCAGAATCCACATCACACCATGGCCTGTTGGGGTTCACTCTTACCTTGGTCCTAAACTCTTCATCATAACTGAGTCAAGCATACCCCACTGAAACACATTTGCACTTTCTATCTGATGTCCATATACATAAATAATGCATTGGCCCTGTCAGCATGCTTTTTGCAATATATGCTGGCATAAACCAAGAATACTGATGTCCAGTTCTCCATAATAATGGGCAGCCTGGGCTGCAGTGCAAGCTTACTCTCTTCCTCCTTAGAACCTTCTGTATCCTGAATGTCTCTTCAGAGAAGCTATAAAGATGTTTTCACATTCTTGTATCCATATCCTCTTTTTGGTCTCATCAGACACATGAGACCCATGTAGGGCAAACATTTTTTATGTGCATGGCCATCCTTAGTCTGCTCCTCCTACTTCTTGTCCTTTCCCCATTACTGCACCTGTTTGAACCCCGGTTCCATTGAATACCTTACTACTCTGTGATTCCTGCATCTTATCCGTCTCCTCCTTGGCATCCACTAGCTTCTCCCCAGCCCTCTCCACCACCCTGTCACCCACTCCTATAGGCTTACACACCCCCAGATCCATCACTCAGTGTGTCCCACACTGGGCACCAATTCTACTAACCTGAAGGAACACTGCTGTCTTTTCTCTTGTTCTTGCAGCCCCCCGCCGCAAGCCTCCATCTGCTGTCCAGTGATGCCACCATCGTATGCTCTTGACTTCTGTAAAACACCAACTGATGAGTCTGTTGCACCACCCTCCTTTTTCCCTTTCACCACGGGAAAGCTCACACTGTCTTGTTCATGCTATTCACCTTCCTCCCATTCATCAGTACCCTTGTCATAATTCAAATCCAACTCTTCCACACCAGCAAAGACTTCAGGCGTGTTATGGCAGCACACATCCCGACTCTTTCCATCCGACACAGCCTTGCCACAACGTGGGTACTTCAGCATATATGTGTTGCCGGTCAACCCCTTGGTGTAGGGAAGGCCACTATATACCCCCATGTCTTCTGACCAATGTCCAGGAGCAGTCATGCACCCCGTTGGTGCCTCCAGCTGTCTGCTAGTCTCACCTGCTGACATTGTCATTCTGGTAACCATCTGGCTGCACCAACCGGACGGTTCCACCACACTACCAAGCCCTCAAGCTACATGAGCTCCCCTGGTCCCTAACTCCTATGGCTCCTCATCTGGCACCCACAACCAACAACACCCCTCTGTGGCCTTCCTGCTCTGGCCCTACCTACCCAGATGTTGTCATGCCTCTTACCTTCTTAAATTGAATTCCCTGTCCTGCTGCTGCCTCTCTTTCTCTGCAAAGGCGATCCCAGTGCTCCTCTGTTTCCTCCATCAGCCTGCACTGCTCCCTTACACAGGTCTCCAAATAATCCCCCTGCCACTTGCTACCTGGTCCTAACCCCAGACCATCCGGCCTATGAAAAGAACCCTGTGACTGCATGTGGGAGGCCAGCCCCAACCCCACCCGCTTCAATGACTCCCCTTTTGCCCATGACGCCAACACATTAAAATCAATGCCCCCTGTCCCTGGCTCACTGGTGGAACTCTGCTTGTCCCCTTTTTAATGGCAGGCCATTTGCAGGCTCTGCTGGTGTCTCATGGCCCCTGGGTGCTGTCCTGGTAATCAGATCAAGCGGGGACCCAGTGTACTGCTGCCTGTCCTCTTGCCGAGCCACTGCATCCTCATTAGCAGCCTTCGACCGGCCTGAAAGTTCAGGCCTTGAACTTGCTCCTGCTATCTTAGAGGAAAACGGGATGCATTTCAAAAACAAAAGAAATGAAAAATGTTCTTTCCATGGGACCAGTGCCTGCTCTTAAAAATGCTTTTACAATCATGCACAAAGGGGAAGGGGTCCACAATACAGTTGCAAAACATTCATATGTACCACTGTGATTCATTATTAGGAAGGGGCGTCCTAAACCTGCCTCTTACTAATACCGAATTGTACACCCAAAGTGCGATTTGGTAACAGGTTACCAAAATACAATTTGGCCTTTGTACATTTATAAATGCCCTTTTGCTTTTGCACGTTTGCGAACGTAAAAAGGCTTTGTCCATCTGGCTCTTAGTTGGTAAAATGGAGCGAAGCTAAGGTTTGGGGCCAATTACAAACTTCTGGATTTCATGTTGATTCTCTGGTTTTCCATGTACTCAGAAAACCTAGCAGGTCATTATTACTTGGAGCATCCCAGCCATAGATGATGTGCCACTTTTCTTGCGCCCCCCACCGGCCCCTAACAACACCATGGTTGAGCCGTATTTACAATATGGCTCACCACAGCGGTCGTTAGCACAATAGCGTCAACATCTTTTATGCTATTGTAATACTCTACTACACTGCCGTCAAAAATGTTGACACTAGTGCAGAAAAGCACAGGGATGCCCATTGAATATAATGGATGTATCATTTTAACGGCTGCTCTGAGCAGGCGTTAAAAATGACAGGAAAAAATGGCGCAGTGAAATGTTGTAAATTTCACTGGGCGATTTTTTCGGGCCTCTGTGCCAGAACACACCCTTTGGATACATTATGCCTGACGCAGGCATAATGTGACGCAAAGGGTCGCAAAGTGGTGCAATTGAAGCACTGCACCGCTCTGTAAATTGAGCATTGCAGAAAAGCCACCTTAGCGCTGCTTTAGCATAAAAAAATAATGGTATGGCGGCGCTAGGGTGGTGCAAGTGGCTTGTAAATATGCCCCTGCCTTCTAGAAAGGCACACAGGTGGTAACATTTTCAAAAAGTCTTTGAATATGTGTGTACCAATGAAATCCCTGCTTTGGCGGTGTACCTGTTCCAAATATAGAGTGCGGCCACTCACCCCATGCTCTAAAGACGGTAAAGTGAACTTTAAAGTTTATTTTGTCCTCCAGCTGGAGCGGGTGGCAACAAATGAGACAATGAGTGATATGATCTGATTGCTGTAATCCGACACAAAGTCTTACACTTTGGGTTTAAAGCCTGACAACTGTCAAAGTATTTTTCCTTGCAGCTCGTCCATGGACCCAGATGCACTAGTCTGAGCTAGGGGACCCCAGGGCCATGGTGAACGCAATGCTGTGTGTCAGATGGATCTGTGGGGGATGCCTCTCAGTATCCTGAGGCACATGTTTTTTTTTTTCACCACCTCCCTGATTTGGTGTATAAAAGAACGTGTTTCTATGAATCCTCTTTTTGTTGTCTTTACTGCTAGGCAGCGTCAGTTCGCTCCTTGTTTCTTTAGCTAGCTGAATGACAACCTGTCACATGAAGGATCTCTCAAACAGTGACTTCAGTCTGTATGCTATTTAGTGAAAATGGTGTAAAGTAAAATTATGCCCCGCCCCCTGCAGAAAGGTATGAAAGGTAGTGTATCCGGTCTACCAAACTGACAGTTACTTGCTAGATTTAGAACTGTCTTGTTTCTGACAGTGGGAACCTTACTACGAAGGCCCAGCAAAATTGGGGTAGTCATGTAAGTTTTTCATAAATACGGCAGACGATCTGATGGGCTTTTTTCCTCTTCTAGACCACCAGGAAAGGCCTGGTGGTACCAATGAGAATAGAGGAAAAATGACTTCCACACCATGGAAGAACACTCTCAGGTTGCCAGGACTATTAGCTTTTTGTTTTACAAAAATAAACCACCCCTTTCGAAGTTCAATTTTATAAAGCAAAACCGTATGCTGAGGGGCCAAATAAGACGTTGCAGCCGCTCAGGAAATATTGAACGGCTTCAGAGAAGACGACTTTTTCGAATGACATAATTCAAGCCTAACCCCAGCGGACAAGAGGGACCTAATTATTAAACGAGCATTTTCAATGCAATGGGCCTCTCATTTGCTCGACTTAGAGCTATTAGAGTTGTAAAGTCCTAACCGGACTTTTATTGCCACATAAAAAAATGGAAAGTAATACTGTTGTACATAAGCAAACCGATTTAAAGTGCCATGCCATGAGCGTGAAGGAAAAGACGAAATGGAACAGAAGTTGCTCGCAATCAAAGGTATTGGCAACTGTGCCGCGAGACCGCGCTGCGTAAGAATTAAAAATAAAAAGTAGTCCAGAAATCATGCTGAAAAACATGGAGACTCATGTTTTCCGTAGTTGGCCGGTGTGCGCGATGAGGGCTAAACACCGGAAAAAACATGACCTATGCATGCCTTTTACAAATAAAATCAAGCAATTTTTAAAAGGCAAGCCCACGAACCAACGAAACTGATGGGTCTGGTTAAAAGCCTACAGAGAGATTACAGCAGGCTAGAGCACTTGCACACGCGACACTAAAAAACAGCAAAAAAGCAATAACAATACCATACCATCAGAAGGAACCTAACTGGAAATTTATCGAAGAAAACCATGCAGTTTTTACAAAAATAAGGACAACGTAGATGATAGATTATTTAAAAAAAGACAATAATAAAGCGAAAGCTAAAATAGTTTGGGTATCACAGAATATCAAAGAGAAGGGGTGTCTGCATTTATAGGGGCAGGAAGATCCAGGGCCCCTGCCCCAGTTTCAGCCACAAAAGAGTGAGCAGATGACTTACTTTAACGAAACCTTGGAATCTCCAAGTGAAAGAGACTCTGCCTTCTTGCTTCTGGGTAAATATTAATGAGGTGGGTCGCAATTTGCTCACAGGGATGGTGGCCTGCTGGAGACAGCAGACCACCATGCATGTGACTGCTTTTAAATGAAGCAGTTTTTTTTTTGTAATGCAGCCCGTTTTCCTTAAAGGAAAACGAGGTGCATTACAAAACGTTAAAAATTAAACGTTTTTGTTTCATTTTTTCAGAGCAGGTAGTGGTTCATAGGACCACTGAGTGCTCTGAATTTTTTTTTTCCATGCCATTCACAAAGGGGAAGGGGTCCCCTGGGGACCCCTTCCCTTTTGCGAATGGGTTACCACCAGTGTGACACTGGTGGTAACTGTGATTGCTTTGAAACCGCGTTCGCGGCCACAAAGCAATGCAGCATCGCGCTGTGATCGCAATTAGGAAGGGTGAACACCCCTTCCTAATTGCGACTCGCTGTCCCATTTTGCAAGTCGGTAACCAGGTTACCGACTCGCCAAATGGGGATTGGGCATCGAGATGTGGTTTTTGCACGTTGCAAACAGCAAAATTTGTTGTTTGCGACGTGCAAAAACTGCTACATCTGGCCCTATCTTACTACTATCTCGCGTTTTCAGTCATTCACAAACTCACTTCTCTCTCATCTATGCTCTCACTCACTTTACTATTACCTCACTCACTCGCTTACTCACTACACTTTCACTGACACGTTCGCTCACTGAATCCTTTTTTTATTATTCACTATCACCACTCACTCACTCATTCATGCACGCAGTCACCAACTCACTTACTTACTCGCTCCTGCACTCACTTACTTTATCACTCTGAAGTAACTCTGATTGTTTAAAATGGTTGTTTGGCATCTTGCCTTAACAAATACATTTACTTTATTACTCTGAAATAACTCTGATTGTTTAAAATGGTTGTTTAACATTTTTCCTTAACAAATAAATCCCTGAAGCCATCACACTGACTTCATTAGAGTCAGTCGTCCTGTGAACAGTTTGTACCCTGCGCTGTGTTGGTTATTTAACTGACAGGCGGTCGTGACAACATGTTGAAATCTGAATCAGCAGGAGTCATGGAGCGTATCTGGCAACTCAAGTGTAAATGTATAGCCTTCAAACTACAAACTCAATAACATACTGGGAACTCTTAGGATTCAGGCCAATCTGGTGTAAAGGCCTACAAAGCTTTCTTAGTTTAATCCATTTCTAAATAACTGTGTTTTCTTTGATCCCTCTGTGAAGAGGTTCACCTTGATACCCACTTAAGGGGTCCATAACAAGGTGCAAGAGTCCCAAAATTATTGGGGCCGGAATCACCGGTTCTGGAAGTAGTTGCACTCCTGCACCCTCTGATTACAGGGTTCAGACCATAAAATGAGGAATTATCAGGACAAAAACTGCAGGTTTTCCTCAGTTCTGAGTATTATTCAGAGAGGCATTTACCACCTACCTTGAGAAGGTTATGAATGAGAGTGAGGTGCCACAGCGGGCCACAGAGTGGCAGCTGTGGAGGTGGGGACGTCACCAGGAGAGAGGGGGAAGGGGCACTGGTTGGGAGCGTGTGCTATGCTCTCGTGTAGTGGGTGTGGGGGTTGGGTGGAAGCAGTGCTTAATTTGCAAAAGAAAAAAAATCTCCCAGGGTGTTCGTCAGGAGGCCACTGCAGCTTGCATCACCCATTACTATTGCCAGCGCTGTCAAAGACAGTACATATGCATCTGCTACTAACCATCACACTCCCTGAAGTGCTCCCAAAGCTCAATGAATGGCTTGAGTATCAGATATTCGTTATTTTTAATGTATATTGAATTAATAAACAAATGTTGTTCTACTCATTCCTAAATTACACAAACAGCGCCACCATGTGGCAGCTGTCAGAAGTGCTGGTGCCAGAAACCACCGGCTCAAATTAAGCATTGGGAGGAAGCCAGGTTGTGCCTCAGTACTGTATGCGGAAGCACTGGGCCTGTGGAAATGGCTGGACCACCACCTAGATAAAGAAGTTACAGGAAGGAGAGGGACTGTTCCTCTCCATCTTTTAGAAAAGAGCACCAGGAAGTACAGTATTGATTACACCGCTTGTAATATGAGTAGAGTAGGAGGAATGGGCCTACCTTTGAATCCCCAACACCTGACAATTAGGTCTTCATTTTGGATGACATGCATTTTGTACATCATCCTGGGTACAAATTGTGCATAGGGCAAATACTTTTAATGTGAGATATCTGGCCAAATGGACAAAGCTTTTTTCAGGTTGCAAACAGCCTGATTCGCAGAATCTGGCCATTTGCCATCGGATAAAAGCATTTTCCGATATATCAAAACCAATTTTGTGATTTGGTAGCCTACTACCGAATCGCGAAATAGTATTATGAAGGGGCGTGTTAAGGGCGTCCCTTCCGAATATCGACTCACAGTGGTATGTATGAATGTTTAGTGACTGAAATGCGGTTACAAAACATTCACTTTTTAACACCAAATTCAATATGGTGGTAACCCATTCGCAAACAGGGAGGGGTTCCCAAGGGACCTCTTCCCCTTTGTGAATGCATGCGAAAATGTCTACTGTCTACTCCTACAAAATGAAACTGAAACATTTATTTTTCTTTTTGAAACTCATCCCATTTTCCTTTTAGGAAAACAGGCTGCATTTAAAAAAATGCTTCTTTATTTAAAAGCCAACACAGACATGGTGGTCCGCTGACCACAGCAGCCAACTGTTTTACGCGGTTCCCAATGGCTCGCGAATTGAAACCTACCTCGACCTGTAACCTAGGTCAATTGTGACCCCATTAAGAATTGCTAAATGTGTCAAGGACACATTAGTACATAGGCGTTTGCAATTTCCTAATAGCTAATCATAAAGATTTGAAACAAAATTAAACCTAGGTACATGTGACCGAAAGTGTTTACCAGGTGCACTTCCTGGAATAGGGTATAAATTGGTTGCATTTTCTTTTTTCCGTTTTTAATGGTTATATGTATGAATGTCCTCTGCACATCACGGAGCTGCTCGATCTATGCTGTTTTTCATTTTTCACTGGAAAGGATCCTATCTTTTTTCTTTGCAAACACATTGTGGGGACCCTGACATTGAAGCACCACTCAGACTGCAATTGTTTCTGTTTCTTATCAGTGACCTCTTTTCGTGTCCCTGAGTTGGAGAACCCATTCCTTGGTCTCCCTACAAGGTGGTCTAAAGGGTATCCCTGATTGCTCCTCTTGGCCCATGCCTGAGCTGTTAACAGAACCTCTAAAGCTGGAGTACCGTAGGTGCACCCTTGGGAGATGCTTGCTGACCATTTGTAAATGAAGTCTAGTTGATTGGGGTAGACACTTATCATTTTGTTTAATGCTTGAAAAGATTGGGAATATTACATACATAGGATTACTCGTATCTGCCTGCAACAATGGTAGTTGCAAGATGGGATGCACAGCCCACAGAGGAAAACAAGATCGGCTTCATGGTCTAATTTTTTTTGTATCAGTTCTTTTCGTTCAGGGCTGTCTGGAAGGAAAACACACAAAAGAAGCCCCTTAGCAGCACAGTTTTAGTGGAAGCACTGTGATCCCTTCTTTTACAGTGCTGTGATTGTCACCAGTTAGCACTTGTGGCCTATACATGTTTGCAAATATTGATTGAAGCCAATTCAACATTCTAGAAATCCATTGCTAGTTTGCTGTGTGTTCATTTTCATGAGTGTTCCTGTGTTTCATGATCGTGAACATGGTAATTGCAGCCAGGTGAAGTGGTCAGATGCCTGCAAGTCCTGAAAAGAGGGGAGTACTGGGTGCTGAGACTTACTTCTTGGCACCCGGGGCAGGGGAAATCTAGAATGTGGATGGCTTCGAAGTTTGTCGGAATGAGGACTGTAAGGCACGTTTATATGTGCCTTGCATTTCTTTTTTACTTTTCTTTAGTGGTATCTTTTCTTGTGATGTGTTATTTGTGATTTGTTTTGGCCTTTTTGGGATTATCCAATTTGTTGGAAATTGGGGAAGCGCGGAATGAAAAGGGTGGCATCATGTACACTCCAAGTAAGCAGAGTGATCTTGATGTGGAAGGTGATTTTAGGGATGGTTTCTAATTACATAGATTCTGAGGATGCAGAAAGAACCCTTATTGTCCATTGTGCTGCTGAAGCGTCCGCTGGTGTAGTCCCTCATCTCACTGATGTGTTGGTGACAGTAGTGCCAGTGGAAGAGGAGGAGAAGTGGAAGGAGATGGTTTGGGATGAGGACGTGCAGGAGGATGCGCAGACGGAACACCAGGAAAAGGAGGTGCAGGAGGAGGAGTGGTAAAGCAGTCAAATGAGAAAACATAGCAGAGTGATGGAGAAAGCATAGTATCAGAGTACTAAAAGAGAAAGAAAATTAAAAGAAAGGATAGGAGGAGACCTCAGGATCTTGAGGTCAGTGGGCAAGAGAAGCACTCAAGAATTCAGTGGAGTAGCTAAAGTGCCTCAGACCCCAACACAAGCAAGGGAAATGAGCTCCTGTCACCTTTTTTAATAAAAAAAAGCTAGCTAGAATGTGTGTGCCAAGCCCCCACACAGCCCATACAGAAAGCCAAAACTGGGAAATAAAAACAGTACATATTATCACTGTCAATCACAATGGCCCTCAAAGGGGTCATAGCAGAGAGCAGGCACTTTGGCACCACTGCCCATGAGCTCGAAACCAAAGGGTCAGAGGAAAAAAACTATGAAGAAAGGAGAAAGAAGGAGGACGTTGCTGACCCCACATACACCCCTGCCCACCTTACTGCCATAGATTTTTTCATCACCAAATATTGGCCATGTGTCCACCTCTAAAAATAGTGCTGTACGGTATTCAAGCAATTTATGGAGTAGTCTCTGCAGTGGCTAAACTTCTCTGAAGGCCCTAGGGACTAAGGGCCATTAGAGAAATGGCTACATATCCTCCCAACCAATTTAGATGAATGGATATGTAGTAGTTTTTACTGTTCCTTACCGCCAGGTAAAACTTGACAGTATGGAAGACTAAGACAATTATAATGTGCCCACCGCCATGGGATAAGCCTCCCACGGCAAGGGCAGCATTACCTTTGTTCCTTTAAAAAATAAAATCCAGTTTTGGGATTTTCCTTTTCAAAAGAAAAAAAGAATGCTCTTTGCTACAGGGCTGTGTGCTTCGGATGCAGCCCAGGAGCAAACTGTAAAATGCATTGACAGGAACCACAGTTTCGGTGGTTCCTACCAATTCCTTTTTAAATGACTCTTGACGGTCATTTATAAATTAGGTAGGGGGCCTCTCCATCATGGGCAGGGAGTAAGTTACTCAGTCCCCATGGCGGACCCATGGGACATCCGCATAAAAATAAATCAGGCCCTAGCCTCTAGGACTACAAGCACATTTTTTGGCTTCCGAGATATACATGCAACAGACTGATATGACAGGAGTGGGGCCCCACACAGCAGAAACATGAATGTTTGGGCACAACTGCAAAATACTACTACAACATTTTAAATGCTACAGCAGGATCCTTTAAGCTAAAAACAATATACAGAGTGCAGCACACACCTTGGAGCAACCATGCATATAGAGTGGTCGAGACCTTAAATCTGGTGACTGAGAATTGGTCAACGGAAGGAATAAGCTGTGCCACCGTATGGAATGCAGATGGACCTGGCCCTTTCTGCAAGGCTATCCCCAAACCTTTTACCTTCTTCTCTCTATTTTTTCTGACCTGTTTTTGTTGGCTTTAGGACTCTGGGGACTTAAGCACTGCTAACCAGTGTGAAAGTGCATATGCTCTCTGTCTAAGATGTATTGGTGATTGGTCTCTCCATGATTGGCATATTTGATTTGCTAGTAAGTCCCCAGTACAGTGCCCAGTGTCTGCCCAGGGCCTGGAAATCAAATGTTATTAAACGGGCCCGCAGTACTGATTGTGCCACCCACAAACATCTCAGACCTGCCACCGCAGTGTCTGTGTGTGCAGTCTTAAACTGCCTTTTTAACCTGGCAAGTGTGCCTAAACCATCCCTTTTATTACCTGTAAGTTACCCCTTAGGTAGCCCCAAGGTAGCCCCATGGACAGGGTACAAGGTATTGTAAACGGAGGACATGTAATGGTGTGTTTTACATGTCCTGATAGTGAAATACTGCTAAATGATTTTTCACTATTGAAAGGACTGTGTTTTCCACAAGGTAACATGGGGATTGTGGGGAAATATCTTCTAAGTGTAATTTTCCATTGGGAGCGGATAGAGATGTGGAGGTTGGGGTCTCTGAACTCACATTGTAAAAATACATCTTTTGATGAAGTTGGCTTTTGAACGGTAAGTTTGAAAACGCCACTTTTAGAAAGTAGACATTTTTTTGCTTAACTGTTCTGTGCCTCTGTCTGTCTGCTTAATACAAGTCTGGGTCAAGATAACAGTTGGGCTGTTTGTGCATTCAATCTAGACAGTCACACAAAGGGAGTTGAGGTGTGCCTTGCATATCCTGGTGGCCCAACACCAGGCTCATGTGTCTTCCTGAGTTACAGTGGTTGGAGAAGCTGACACTTGCATCTGAATAGGGCTGTGCCTGTCCTCACACAAAGCAGTCTCCAACTCCCTGGAGTGTGTCTGGGACCAGGGCAGAGAAAGGTGGGGTCTTGTGCACTACAAAGACTTCCCTTTGAAGTTTGCCTACTTCATAGACAGAAAGGGGTACATGTACTGGACCTTCAACACCTCATAGTTAGAAGGAAGACTGGACCTGCTCCCTTCATCCAAGGCTACGCGAGTGTCTCTAATGGTCAGTTGGCTGACTTCCTGTCCAGGGTGCACTTGTGGCCTATACGTTTTTGCAAACATTGATTGAAGCCAATTCAACATTCTAGAAATCCATTGCTAGTTTGCTGTGTGTTCATTTTCATGAGTGTTCCCGTGTTTCATGATCGTGAACATGGTAATTGCAGCCAGGTGAAGTGGTCAGGTGCCTGCAAGTCCTGAAAAGAGGGGAGTACTGGGTGCTGAGACTTACTTCTTGGCACCCGGGGCAGGGGAAATCTAGAATGTGGATGGCTTTGAAGTTTGTCGGAATGAGGACTGTAAGGCACGTTTATATTTGCCTTGCATTTTTTTTTGTACTTTTCTTTAGTGGTATCTTTTCTTGTGATGTGTTATTTGTAATTTGTTTTGGCCTTTTTCGGATTATCCAATTTGATGGAAATTGGGGAAGCGTGGAATGAAAAAGGTGGCATCATGCACATTCCAAGTAAGTAGAGTGATCTTGATGTGGAAGGTGATTTTAGGGATGGTTTCTAATTACATAGATTCTGAGGATGCAGAAAGAACCCTTACTGTCCATTCTGCTGCTGAAGCTTCTGCTGGTGTAGTTTCTCATTTCACTGATGTGTTGGTGACAGAAGTGCCAGTGGAAGAGGAGAAGAAGCAGGTGGAGAGGGGTTGGGATGAGGACGTGCATGAGGATGCGCAGACGGAACACCAGGAAAAGGAGGTGCAGGAGGAGGAGTGGTAAAGAAGTCAAATGAGAAAACATGGCAGAGTGGTGGAGAAAGCATAGTATCAGAGTACTAAAAGAGAAAGAAAATTAAAAGAAAGGATAGGAGGAGACCTCAGGGTCTTGAGGTCAGTGGGCAAGATAAGCACTTTGAAATTTACTTTTGGCAGTAGATGGACCCCAAGGGCCTCATTTTCGAGGCCCTAGTGGCACACTGTGTCACCGGAGCATTATTTTTTTTAGGCTCTGGTGGCGCAGTGTGACGGCCCATATTTACAAGGCCACTCAAAGAACCTTGTGTGTCTTTTCATTGCCCAGTAAATATGGACTCCTTTCACGTGTATTGCTTGGGGTGTTGCCACGCGACACCCATGAAACCCGAAGAAATCTGACACATTCCCAGATTTACAAATCTGGGAATGCATCAGATTCCTACACCACCTCAGGGGAGATATGAGAGTAATGCAACAGAGAGAAGTATCTTTATTTCTCCCTGTTTTATCCTCTGTCTATATGCGCTGCATTCTCCAGCACACATAGACAGTGGAAACACCTCCTGTTATTGTTTTTGTGCAGGACGGTGACCCTTCCTGCACAAAAACAATCATCCCCACAAAGCAGTCACCCTTGCACCATGGTGCAAGGGTTCCTGCATTGGTGCGTGGCAGCAATTTGTGCACCAATACAGGGAAAAAGGACAGAAATACACCATATCTTCTAGATGCAGTGCATTTCTGCTCTTTCCCGGTGGTGCAGTGCAGCAAGGCATGGGTCTTGTAAATGAGGCCCCAAATGACAGATTCTAGTGACTGATGTCGTAAAATGAGGAGGCCCTATGGCTTTCAAGAGTATGCTACATGGAGATCTGAAAGAGAACAGTTAAAGGAAATCTAATAAAGGTTACTTCGCCTCACCAGGGTATAGAAAACTGATAGCAAAACAACAGAATCAAGAACAATTTACAGGCCTTAAACTAAGCATTTATCAAACAGAGAACAGCCAGAGTTTGTGAAATGAACAAGACCAGGCTGCCAGCCACAAAAAGATTTCAACAAATATCTACTTGGTTTGGGTAGAAGCAAGGTCAAATGTGGAGATTAATGCAATATCTGATAAGATCCTTCTGAAATTGATATTTATTTCCGATAGAATATGACATTACGAAATACTTTGCAAAGTGATATTTGCTGGTATTCACCCTGGGCTACAGAGGGATAGGCTTGGATCTGTAACCTGGCACTGCCAGGATTTTGCCTGGGGTGACAGGAGATAAGAGATGGCAAAGTCCTTTAATCTCAGGAAACCACTTCATCAGAGGTTGTTTATTGCCAACGGGTCTGTTTCTCAAAAGGTCAAGTTGATTAATACACAAACCCTAGATGTTTTAAAACAAAACTAGTGGCCCTTTTTATTTGGCAACAGTGAAATATACACTTTTTAAATATGTCAACCAAGCAAACTTACTACTTCTTTTAAAATGTTTTCATTTGGAGTGGATGCTGACTGAGCTCAATTACTCTCTTAAAAGTGAAAAAAATTAATTTGGCGTACAAAAGATTACAATTATGCCTCAATGTTCTTTCCATACTTAGATGCATGACACAATTTACTATAGGCTAATTCAGGCCCATAATAAAACCATGACATGCCCAAAGATATTGTAAAGTATGTCAGATGTGTTTTTATCAGTCCTTAAATTGAGCAGGTGGTTTCCTGTATTGGACAACAGCACTTATTTTTGAGTTCTGGTACCTAGGGGCAGGGCATTGGTCCGGTGGCGCAATGCCCTGCGCTGTATTTCCAAGGTGGCGTTAAGCCACTTTGTATGGCTTAATGCCACCTTGTAAATACGGCCCCTTCACACGCAGCACTTTGTGTGGAGGGGCATGCAATGGTGTGTTGCTGTGGGCGTGCCTCAGCAACAACCATTGCATTTTGGCTCTGCCTCAGATTTACGAGTTTTTGTAAACCTGAGGCAGTGCCAAAATCTAACACCACCCCAGGGTTTCTTTTTTCTTTTAATGTGTGCTGCATTCTATAGAACATATAGAAAGAGCGAAGCGCCATTTAAGATTGTTTTTGTGCAGGAAGGTCTTCCTTCCTGCACAAAAACAATCTCCCCCTCAACGCAGCCATCCTTGCACTATGGTGCATGGGTTCCTGCGTTGGCGCACAGCAGCAAATTTATCACCAGTGCAGAGGGAAAAAACAGGGGTGCGCTGTATTTTAGTAAATACGGCACACCCCTGCATTTTGAAAATGACTGTGCATGACCCTGCCAAGTTTGGCACAGCGCTCTGCACTGTCATTTTCTTTTAAATCTAGCCCTTAGTTTTCTGCATCGGGCATTTACTGCATGCAAAAGACACATACGGGAAAGGTGGAGGAAGAGAAAAATGAAAACGCGTCACAAATGGAGAAAGCAGAAAGCTGCAAGAGGTAGCTGGAGTGGCAGGGACTGGCTGTAAATGGATTAAAGAGGCCAGAGATGTCTTTAGGATTACGCTGCCTCAGCATTCAGTGCTCATATATTTAAATGCAGCAGTCGTGTGTTTCAAAGGAGAGTTCTGGGCACCGGCACTTTTTCTATTTACAAATTAAACACTGGTTTTATGTATCAATATGATGAGCTCGAAATATAAACACCAAGCACCTTAAGTGCACAGTTCCTTAAATTCCAATAATCTCTTTATTCATTTTTTTCATCAGTGCCTGACACGTATACATAGAGGGGAAGGTGGCTCTGCTTATTTGAGGGTATGAAATCTCTATTCATCTGGCAAAGTGTATTATTGCCAACAGTCTTAGTTATCAATGCAAAGTATGTGTCAAATAACGCGTGTCTTCCTTGTGCGTTTTGCACCTGTGCGTGCGCACTCATCCTGGGAAGGGAGAATTATTCTTGCAGATGCATCTACAAGTCTTATTAAAACTCACTCAGAACTGTGAGAGAGGAGGCAGTGGGGATGATTAACCGAGTCGGTGTCTCTTGCAGAAGAAAGAAACTTGTGGAAAGAGAATATAGATTCTGGAACATCTTTAACGTAATCTGCCAAGCAGTGGACGCCCGAGAGGATGTGGCGAAATGGTCAGCGCTGTCGACTACTCTGGAGATGGGAAATCAGATCGGAGTCTTGGCGTCGATAAAGCAACCTGTGATTCGGGGGCAAATCTCGTAATTCCTAGTGCTTAACAAAAATGAATGTGTCCTTGTGTCACGTAAAGTTCAAACGTATTTATATACCGCTTACTACCACTTCACGAGGCGTTCAATTCCTCATTTTAAAGCGATCCAACACCTTTGGGTCCAGCTCGCACTACATTACTCCCACTGAATCTCAGCCGTGACCTAACGCTATTGTAGAGCAAAGTTAAGCATCTACGTTGGAGCTGTGGGTTCTTTGTTGTTTCTGCAAGGAAAGCCTGAGGTGATCTCCGGTAAGCTAACAATGGGTTCCCGGGAGGGGAGGGGAGGAGGAACAAGGAGTCTTTGGGGAGGGTGGTACGGCCGGGACGTGGTTGGGCGTCCTGGGCGTCTTGTGGTTGGCTGGGAGGGGAAGTTATATATACGAACATTTTGCGCCTGCGGCCACCATTTTGGTAAAGGTGACCCGTGGCCAGAGCGCTTATTTCAGCAGGGTTGTTGGTTTTTTGTCAGTTGTTAGGCAGGCTTTAACTTTTTGAGGAGAATATAGTATGTAAAAAAAAATAATACAAAAGTAAATAAAAAGGAAAGAGGGAAGGAGTGCAGGAAATCAGGCATGGGAGAAGGGCAATATATACACAGTCATGTTGGTGTACGGGCAGTACAGTGAGGGGGGATTACCTCATGCAGGATGGCGGATGACAAAGTCCAAAAAAGCGTTGGCTCTCCTGGAGCAGGCTGGGCGCATGGACATAGTGCAGCCGGAGGCGTTGGGGCAACTGCGCCCAGCGCGCAGAGCGTCGGCTGGAGTTGCGGCATCGGTTATGGCACGATTAAGAAGGGTAAAAGAGGTAATGGTGGTTTCCAGAAGGGAAACACGCCCAGCCAGCCCATGCGGCAAGGTACTGGAGTGGGTGAGGACCCCCAAAGGGGGGGGGGAGCGACCACCGGGGGCAGGGTATATGGGGGAGCGGCACAACAGGGATGGTGGTGTGGTTACAGAACCGGGCACAGTTAAGCAGCACGCAAAAGGCAATATTGACTGGGATAGAGTTCACCAGGCCCAAGAAAGGGACCCCACGGTGCCAATTTCAAAGAAATGGCCCACCATTTTCCAGTGGAGTGGGAGTGATGAGGAGGGTGTCTCAGGGGTCGCAGTAGGGCAGGACGGGGAGGACCCCCCAGATAGTTTTGCTTTCAAGATGCCAAGGCGAGTTTACGGAACGCAGGCAGATAGGCAGGAGGGAGGGGTGTGGGAGGGACCAGATGACAGAGAAGGGGTTGGGGGAGATGCGGGGGTCATCAGAGGGGGTGTGTGAGGAGGCCTTTTTACAACCCGGCACATCGGACCTTTGTTGTTTTTGGATTTTGACGAGGCGGAACCAGGCGAGCAGGTCGCGGCTCGGGAACCCTGGCGGGAAGAGAAGGCGGGGCCGGGGGCGGCCTGCCGGATAGCATCACCGGGAGTGCAAAGAGGATGGCGCAAGGCTGCGGACGCTTTCGCTGGGCGGTGTGGTGGTACGGGTTTTGTGCCTGCTGGTAACGCCTCCCAGGGGGAGGAGCGTCCGGGACCATCAGGTACCCAGAGGGCGAGAGGGGGTTTTGCTGTCTGCTGCCCTCGGTGTGCAGATTTGGACAGGGAAATCAAGCCTGACCAGGAAGTGTGGAGGGCTGAAGTATCTGAGGGAAGTAGCGTTGAGGAAGAGAAGCTGGTGCAGGACGGTGCTGAGCAGGATTGGTGGGAGGGCGGTAAGGTTGGGGGGGTCGCTAATGTTGTCAGTCAGTCGTTGCAGAGTGGACAGCAGTTCCAGGTGCGGTCTGCTGGGCGAGGGAGAGCTGGACTTCGGTTGGAGAAGGGGACGGCTCAGGAATGGCCCCCATTATTATCTCCAGATAAGAGGTTAACAAGTTCAATGGTTTCAGTTGCGACTGAGGCGAGAGAGGATGCGGTGCGATTGTTGAAGGGCATGTACATGCAGGATGCAGGAGTGGCAACTGAGGATGAGGAAGGCAAAATCAGTTCAGGGGACGGACTTAAGATGGTGGGCACGACGAACGACCAGACGAATAGTGACAGCCAAAAGGTGGCGCAGACAAAAGACCCTGCGAAAGGGGAAAAGGAAGTCGAGCCGGCTCTTAAAAGGGTTAGGTTACCATACATGGGCACTGCAAAACCGCTGGGGGCTCATTTGATGCAGGCGACAACGACACAATTTGGAAACCGGGAGGTTCAGGTGAAAGAGGGCTCCAAAGAAGAGGAGTGGGAGCTTTCAAAGAGGCCTAAGGTACCTGTCAATATCGAAAACTGGACAGCGGCCTTCTTGATTTTTGCCAGCGTCTATTGTGAGTGTTTTCCGGAGAGGTCAGTGGTATTGTTTAAATACATAGACAGTATACGGAAGGCCCAGCTCAATTATGGTGGGCATGCCTGTTGGCAATATGATGACGAATTTAGGGCTCGCATGTCCGCCGACCAGGAGGTAAAGTGGGGGGAGACTGACTCCAATTTATGGCAGCACACTATGGGTCCGGCGAAGTTCGGAAAGACTGTTTTCACGGCCATTGGTCTGCCGATCACTTATCGGCCCTTTCGGAAGCGCCCCACCCAAGGGGTGGGGACCGGGGGATCTAACCAAGCTATCTTCTACGGGTACAGGACGATCCAGCGCGTGCTGGGACTACAACAAGGGTATATGTTCACCCGAATATTGTAAACTTCGCCACAAGTGTTCTAGGTGCAATGGCTGTCATCCCCTCATACTCTGCACATGGCAGCAAAGTGCCTCCACCTCTGGAGCAGCACAAGGACAGGCTGCTGTTGGGGGGCAGTCGTCGGGCAATGGAGGCAGGGATGGTCAGAGATTTAGACAAGGAGTTGCGGGAAAAAGCGCTTACTCCGGTTAATGTGGACAGACTAGAGATTCGCTTAGCGGGGTATGACAAACGGACTGACGCTGACTTGCTGATTCAGGGTTTCCAGCTTGGTTTTCGTCTGGGATATGCAGGTCTGCGGGTGCGGTGGTGGTACGGGGTAAAGAAGAGTTGGTGCGTCACAAGTTGTAGAAAGAAGTGATGGAAGGTCGCATGAATGGCCCTTTTTCAGATTGGCCGATGCAGAATCTCATTGTGTCTCCAATTGGGAAAGTGCCCAAAAAGGAGCATGGCAATTTAGGCTGATCCATAATCTGTTGTGGCCGGAGGGGTTGTCGGTTAATGATTTTATTCCAGATGACGTGGCCAAAGCATCTTACGCGTCAGTGGATGTAGCAATTGACATGGTGGAACAGCTTAGGCAAGGAGCATTGATGGCAAAGACAGACATCAAGTCAGGGTTTCGACTCTTGTCTGTCCATCCCGATGACTTTGAGCTGTTGGGGATCCAGTTTCAAGGGTCCTGGTATGTGGACAAAGCACTTCCAATCGGTTGCTCCAGTTCTTGTGTGCTTTTTGAGTGCTTCAGTACTGCTTTGCAATGGATATTCATGCGGATATCGGAACACAAGCAGGTGACGCATTACTTAGATGACTTGTTCTTTGCAGCTCTGGCAGGCAGCCCGCGTTGTGTGGTGGTGCTGCAACAGTTTGCGGAGGTCATGGGAGACCTTGGTGTGCCCTTGGCTCCCGAAAAGACAGTGGGGCCAGGTACAGCGCTGTCATTCTTGGGTATTGAGCTGGATACGGTATCGGGAACAGCTCGGCTGCCGGACTCCAAGAAGTTTGACATGATGCAGAGAATCTGTGACATGTTGAGGAAGAATAAGGTCACAGTGCGCGACATTCAGGTGCTGCTGGGGCTCTTAAATTTTGCCTGTCGAGTGGTGTGAGCAGGGAGGACTTTTTGTAGGAGGTTGGCTTTGGCGCTGGCTGGGCAGTCGCTCCTTCATCATCATGTGCGGCTGAAAGTGGGTGTGCGTGAGGATTTGCGGATGTGGAACACATTTTTGGACACCTTTAGTGGGATCCCCTTGAAAGCTTGTCAAGACTGCGAGTGGGATGAACAGATTTTTTCGGATGCAGCAGGGGCAACGGGTTTTAGTCTCTATTGGGAGGGGCGATGGTGTGGGAAAGAATGGCCGTCTGATTGGAAAAATGGTGGTCACAGTATAGTGTTTTTGGAGCTTTTTCCGCTCGTGGTAGTGGTGTGCCTGTGGGGCAGCGCATTACGGCATAAACGAGTCCTGTTTTGGGTGGACAACTTGGCGGTGGTGCAGTTGGTGAATCGGCAATCGGCGCGGGATGTGCAGGTTTTACAGCTTCTGAGGGTTTTTGTGCTGCGCTGCCTACAGAATGACATCTTTTTCAGAGCGCGCAATGTGCCAGGGGTGAACAATGACATAGCTGATGCTTTGTCTCGTTCTCAGTGGGATCAGTTCCATGGGTTAGTCATGGGCGAGGACCTGCGCAGGACGGCTATGCCTGGAGAGCTATGGAGAATAGGCACGAGAGGATGCTATGTCTGGTATTGAATTAATTAGCACCATCCATCAGACGGGCTTATGCAAAGGCTTGGGAGGAGTTTGTAGGATCCGGGGCGCGGAGACGGGTAAGACAGGAAGAAGTGGTGGAAGATGTCGTACAATTCATTATGGCTCTGATTGATAAAAGTCAATCCAGGGTTACGATTGCAGGCAAGCTTGCTGCGTTGGGATTTCTGGGCACGCTTCTTTGTGGCTACCCCCCTTCAGCGGGGGAGCTGGGTCAACAGATTTTAGATGGGTGGGCAAAAGAAAAAGGGCAAGGGGGTCGCATTTGGTGGCCGTTGTCGTTGACTTTATTGAAGAAATTGTCAGCTGGTTTAGGAGCGATTTGTTTTAATGCAGGGGAGACATTACTTTTTCGAGCATTAATGTCTTGGATGTTTTTTGGGGCGTTAAGGGTATCTGAATTATTGGGTTTGGCAGAAAACTCAGCCATTCAATGGCACAAGGTGCACATTAGTGGCAAGGGCGTAGCGTTGCAGATTAAGAGTTCTAAGATTGACCAAAAAGGGGTAGGTGTGGTGGTTTTCATGCAGTGTTATCCTGATGTGGCGATTTGCCCTCGGTTCTTGGGTCAACAGTTGAGGAAGGCAGTCGGGGTCAGAGGGGGCACTGTGTTTCAGCACAACGATGGGAGCAGGGTCGGGGCTCCCCAGTTACTAGCAGTAATGCGCAAAGGTTTGACGGCCTTGGGCTTCGATGCAGCACATTTTGGCACTCATTCTTTTAGGATCGGGGTCGCTATGGAAGCTGGGAGGAAAGGATGGGGCAGGGAAGATTTAATGTCATTGGGGAGATGGAGGTCAGATTGCTTTAAGCGCTACGCTATGTGCGGGGGGAGTTTTGAGCATAACAGGGTATTCTGTGTAACTTGAGCAAGTATATGTGTACTCATTTTCTTTTCTTTTACAGGTGTGGTGCTGGGTCCTGAAGCGGAGTACATTTCCATTTGGTTGGTCGGACATTGCGTCGTAAAATGGGCTCAGCGCCAGGCCCGGAGGACTGTTATAGGGGAAAACTTAGGTTTTGACCCAGCCCGCTATCACGTGCGCTGGTTTGGCAAAGGAGGGATGTCGTGGGGTGAACTCTTGCCTCGCTTACAAATCGCAGCAGTGCGTGGGCAATGCCCGGATGTTCTGTGCATCCATTTTGGGGAAAATGATTTGGTGGCTTCGACGGGGCTTGATGTTCTGAAGAACATGAAGCGGGATTTTCAGGTTATTGCGAAGCATTAGAAGGGTTGCCACATTGTCTTTACGGCCTTTGTCCCGTGTCAGGTTTGGAGGGGGGCCCGGAAGCCGGGGGCTATAGAGAGAGCGAGGCGTAAGTTGAACAAAGAAATTAGGTGTTTTTGCATGGAGAAAGGTTTGTCATTTTTGGAACACACGGATTTGCGCTTTGAAGACGCAGAATTTTTTAGGGGCGACGGGGTGCATTTCTCCTTTATGGGGATGGAGCTATATCTCATGCAGCTTAAGGAGCAGTTGAAAGCGCTGTTCAGGGAGGCCTAGCTTGGGGGGGGGGCAGAAAAAGTCGGGGCCTTTTTCTGGTGGCGGTGAGAGCTTCATGGCAGGGAATGAAACTCTTGCGGAGGTGGAGATGACAGGGCAATTCAGGTATTATTAGGGGGAGGAGCATTAGGTAGCGACGGCCAGGCAGGGAGCTTGATATTAGCGGACAGGATCAGATGAAGCGGGTAGGACGGGGAAATTAGGTAGGCGAGAGTGGTTAAAAAGGGAAGGCAGGACTAGATTATAGGGAGGGGGAGGGTGGGGTAGGTGAGGGGGAAGGAAAATGGATAGGTGTTTTCCATGTTTAGTGAGGCTTTAGTTTTGTGAGGCGCAGGCCAAGGTTCGTTAATTGTTAGGTGCACCTGTTCCATTAAAGCGGCCTTTTTCACACAACAAACAAGTCGTGGTGTTGTTCACTCCTTCCCAATGCCTGCCTTGTGATTACTGGGCGCAACCTACTTGCGCACACCGTGCACCACCTGTTATTTGTTTTTTCACTATCATAATCGCACTGGCAAGAGGAAACACTCCTAGTCACGTTAACTGCAGACCGCTAGGCGGTAGTGTAGCTCTGCCACGATGAACAAAATGCGCTAACAGCCTTTTTAAAAAAAAAAGATTTGCATGTTTTTCTTTGCAAATTCTCTTTCCAATCTGCAGGGTAGGCTATTATCAATTTTGTCGCTGAAATAAAACTCCAGTGATGTGTATTCCTTACCATTTTTACAAAAGCTGTTTCAAAATATCGATCTGGATTCATTTTGTGTTGTGTGGAAACGTTAGTAGTTTGTTTACAATGGGCAACAAAGGAAGGAGTGGTTTTGTTTATTTTACTGCTGGACATTCAAAACAAGCCCATTTCTTGTTATTTCTGTTTTTAAGGAACAAGATAAGCTGGGTTTGTGAAAAACTAGAAGTATTAAAAAAACATGTATTTTGTATATGAACTCCCATACCTCAGCCTACGCCACTGAATCAGTTTTTCAGGTCGTACCTATCAGACAGCACCTCTGGTGACTGTTGCGAGGCATACTGTTAGATTCTGTTGGGCTTAGTTTCTGCCTGGTGCTTACCATTGGCAGTGGTGTAACAAAGGTCCCCGGAGCCCTCTCGGTGCAGAGGGGGAGGGAACCTTGAGCTCCAAGGGGACCCCTCTGCCAGTGCCCTGAACAGAGAGCTCCTGAGTGAGTTTAGGGTGGAGGGCTCCATGTACTTTGCAGGCCCACCCCCTCAAGTTTTTTTACGCCACTGACCATTGGTTGGCATAGTTGTTTGCTTCTTATTCGATAGCGTGTGTAGACTTTCCTTCCTCTTACTATGTCTGTCCTACCCCTGGAGCATGGATGGATTACTTATGTCCTGCTGCTGCTCACTTTTCAGAGCTACTTTTTTGTTTTTGTTTAAACACCCCAAGAGAGAGCACTTATTTTCCAGCTGTCTCCATCGTACACTTTTTCTCCAAGCCCAGTAGTTCCCCCCCACTTCCCTGCATCATTTTGTGTGTCATGTGCTTGCTTCTCTGTATCCTTTCTTCCTTCCAGCCTCCTCATGTAGCTTCTGCCTCTCCCCTGTCCACTCTATGTTACTTCTGACCCCTTGAGTCCTGTGTCACTTTTGCTCTTTCACCCAGGGTGTTGTTTTGCTCCCCATGCTTCTCCCCACTAGCTTTAAAAATTCACATTCAATCAATCAATCAGTGCTTTCAAAAGCGCAGCTAATCACCAATAGGGTCTCAAGGCGCTTTCATGTGTTTTTTTTCTTTTAAGTTACCAATTCAACTTGAATCAGTTACCAAAAAAAAAAACAACATGTGTTTTTTGTAGGCATGTGTGGTGCATGCACCTATATAATGAAGCTGTCACTTTTTTCTTTTTTGGTTGTGTCTAAACTATTTTTTACTATTTTTGATATCAATGTTGCACACTGTTAGACCTGACAGACTTAGGGTGCTCATCCCCCAACTTTTTGCCTGCCTCCCTCCACTTTTCTGACACTGTTTTAGCTGGTTTTAGGACTCTGTGCACTTTACCACTGCTAACCAGTGCTAAAGTGCATATGCTCTCCCTTAAACATGGTAACATTGGTTCATTCCCAGTTGGCATATTTGATTTACTTGTAAGTCCCTAGTAAAGTGCATGTTCCCAGGGCCTGCAAATTGAATGCTACTGGGGGGCCTGCAGCACTGGTTGTGCCACCCACATAAGTAGTCCCTTAACCATGTCTCAGGCCTGCCTGTGTGCAGTTTCACTGCCAATTCGACTTGGGATTTAAAAGTACTTGCAAAGCCTTAAACTCTCCTTTTTCTACATATGTCACCCCTAAGGTAGGCCCTAGGTAACCCATAGGGCAGGGTGCTACATAGGCAAAAGGCTGGACATGTACAGGTGTATTGTATATCTAGTGGGGGTGGGAAACTCCTAAATTAGTTTTCCACTACTGTAAGACCTGCTTCTTTCATAGGCTAGCATTAGGTCTGCCCTCACATCCTGTTTAAGTGGTAGATTCTTATCAGAAAGGGGGTCATGATTAGTATGGCCAGAATGATAATACAAAATCCTGCTTATTGGTGAAATTGATTTATATATTACTATTTTAGAAATGCCACTTTTAGAAAGTGAGCCTTTTTTCTGCACTTAAAATCCAACGGTGCTTTAAAACCTGTCTCCAATCCATCCCTGGGCTGGGCTGGTGGACAGCTCTCTTGTGCATTTCACCCAGACAACCACAAACACAGGATACTCAGTGACACCTGGACTCATCTACAGACTGAATGGGTTTTCCTGGGCTGGAAGGTTGGAGGGCCTGACACTTACATTTCAAAGACTAGTGGCCTGCCCTCACACAATGGATTGCTTACCCCCTACTGTGACCCTGGCAGACAGACCTGTACTGAAAGGGGACCTTGTGCACTTCAAAACCACACCAGGTCTCCCCCACTTCAAAGTCATTTTTGGGTATATAAACTGGGTCCATGACCCTACCAAATCAGACACTTCTGGACCTGAACCTGCAACCTGTCAAGGGGAACTGCCTGGCCGCCCAAAGGACTCATCTGGACTGCTTTGCTGAGAAGGACTGCTGCCCTGCTGTTGCCCTGCTGCCTTGCTGCCCTCTGACTCTGCTGAGAAGTGCTCTCCAAGGGCTTGGATTGAGCTTGCCTCCTGTTTTCTGAAGTCTTCGGGCCTAAAAGTCTTCAACTCTTGAAGAAACTCTTTGTGTGCTGAAAATCGACACACAGCCTGCAGGAAAGACACACTGCCTGCCTTGTGATGAGAAAATCGCTGCTCAGCCAAACCGGAACGACAACGCCTGGCTTCCCGAGTGAAGATTCGACGCAGCGCCTGCCTTGCGACCGGAAATTCAATGCACAGACCCACTGGATCGACGCACTGCCGAAAAGGAATGACGCAACCCGACTTCCCGAGCGAAGAATCCACACAGCACCTACTGTGCAACAGAAAATTCAACATATAGCCATACCGGATTGATGCAATGCCTGTGACTTTGTCTCGCATGCCCAGGATTTCCACGCATCGTCCCTGGGTGTCAAAAAGATCCCTGCATCACAGTGAGGAACCAAGACTGGGCACCAGAAATCGACGCAAAGAAAGAAATGAGGCATCTTCTTTGCCGTACTGGATATTCCGACACACACCCTATTTTTCCACGCATCTCCTCCTCTGCGGTCTCCGTGAGTGTTATTTTTGACGCAAACCAGATACTTTGTGTAAGCAAGAGACAACTGTTGGTTTCTAAGATTTAAGACTTTTTAATCTTGCAAAAGTGACATCTCAACTTGTGCTTATTGAATCTTTGTTGTGTGGACCTTAATTTAACCAGATAAATATCCTATATTTTTCTAAACCTGTGTGGTGTATTTTTGTGGTGTTTTCACTGTATTACTGTATGATTTATTGCACAAATAGTTTACACATTGCCTTCTAAGTGAAGCCTGACTGCTCAGCGCCAAGCTGCCAGAGGGTGGGCAAAGGATATTTTGGATTGTGTGTGACTTACCCTGACTAGGAGTGTGGTCCTTATTTGGACAAAGGTGACTACCTCTGCCAACTAGAGACCCCTTTTCTAACACACACCACTATGGTTGCTGTGCAGCATGGCTGAATACCATTGGCAAAGCCAATAGATTCAAAAGGCAAGACCTATTTGCTTTGTCAATGCTTGTCTTGATGAGATGTATAACTTCATATTTCAGAATGTATTTGGTCAGAATACTTTTCTTTTGATCTTTTTGGGGATTATTTATCATGATTTTTGGATCAAGGCTTATATTAGGAATAGATATTTAAAAGCCATCAGTTTACTTGCAAGGCCTTTTAAACACCTCAAAAGAGATCTCTGAATATTCTGTGACTTTGAAAAATACCAGATATCATGCAATTTTATACCGGCGAAGGAACATTTCGCCCTGATTCAGTAAAGATTAGTCACAAACCAAAAAAAGTGTCCACTTACTATTAAGAGAGTTGTTTTTTCTCACAGTGCGCAAACCCATTGAAGCTAGGCCAATACCTCTCTGCACTTGCCAGCAAATGCACCAGGTAATTCTTGTTAGATTTGTTTTTATTTCACAGACATCCTCTTTGCTTCTAAATAAGTCCAGTTTTAAATATCAAAGTTATTATTATTTTGTGACAAAATAATTAACATACTTTTCAGATATAAAACCAGTCTACCAAGTGTAAGGCATACTATTATCCAAGTAAATAACCAATGTTTGTGGGGGAGAGAGCTATTTTCATTTTTGTACCTCCTCGCCGAACATTGTTACCATGATGCACATTCTCATATTAATTGCCTTGCTCTTGGTGGTTGGTGGGATAGGGGTAGGGGGAATCTGAAGTGAGAATATATTTCAGACTGCACCTTGTTTCCTGCAACATTCCCTGCAGTGCTTCATTTAAGGTGGTGTTTCCCGGTGCTCGGCACCAGCACTTAATTGTCAACACCAGTACACGTGACATCTGCGTCATGGTGTCGCTGTCTGTATAATTTAAAGATGAACAGCACATCCGTTTTTTTTATAATTCAAAATATGCATTACTAACTACTATGCCACTTTAATGTATGGTATGAAATTGAAAGAGCAACTGCTGCTGTCAATACCGTTTTAGTTAATGCAAGCCAGTGATGTATAGTATAAAATATATTTTTTCTCTGATTAACATATTGGTATGGTTAGGGACTGTCATCCCTAATGTAGGGAGATTTGCAGGAAAGCAGTGCTTAATCTGTAAAAAAGAAAAAAACTAAATGCCAGGCCCTAGTCAGGGGGGCACCGGAGCTTGCCCCACCCATTACCACCGCCAGCGGTGCCAGTGATGGACCCCACACAACTACACACATCACACTGCAACAAGTGTAACAATTCAGATTGTTTGAGCCCCATAGCTATAAGTATGGCTTGGGTGACATGTATTAGTTATTACTGGACATGTCTGTATCAACCAAGACAGGGCTGGGTTTGATAAAGAGAACAGTAGCTTATTTTCTTTTCTGTTGCTCTATGCTGATGATTTTAATTTGTTTCTAAGCAGGCCTAAAGTGCCTCATCGGACAATAGAATGTTCTCTATAAAATAGTATACGGTATTTTTCTGTACCATTTCCAAATTTAGCCCACAGCATATGCTCATGGCAGGTAACAACACATTTTAGTGTGTAGGCTTCTGCACAGGCATCCTTACCTTGCAGTCAAATGGGCAGATGGGCAATAAAAATCAATTTCAGCCCCAGTTCACTATTAGATCAATATAGGGGCACCACAGTATGTGAGAGCTCAGAGACTCCTAGTAAATGAAGGTCACTGTAAGCATTACATAGATGCACTCTGTAAGCCAATGAACGAAAAAGGTTGACTTCAGTTATCAAGAGCAGACATGGCACTAAGGTGCTTACCACAGGTGGACATTAAATGATTATATTTCAATACGGGGAACTAGCTGCACATCTTATGAAGGCACTCCGAAAACGATGGATTCCGACAATGGTTTGCAATATTTGCATTATTTGGTTAAACATTTTGCATAAATGAGCGACGTACGTTTGGTGAAAGTAGCATATCAAGTGATGGCCCAGTTCACATGCGCTAAAACTGTGAAGAATAAATGCAAAGGTGGTCAATACATTTGGACAAACGTGTTTGGTTGTACATTAGTTGCTCCGATGAAAAATACACCAGATACAAAATATTGTGTTAAGATCCTTAACATGATCAGTCCAACCATTTAAAATTACAAAGTGTGAAGATGTTTCAGCTTTATGCATAATAAATACTGGGGTCTTAATCAGGACAACTGATAGGCTTATTAAAGTAAGAAAGAATTAGGTCATACATTCAGTAAGGGAAGTTCAATAAAGGACACACTTTTCTCAGAGTTTCCAGTTGAAAAATAATCTGTTGTTTTCACGTTTGAGGTGAGCATCTCATTGTTAGCTATGTTTCCATTTTGATTCACAGATTTCTTACCTAAGGCACTGATCTGGGGCAGGTACTTAGTACCTAGTATGAGAGGCCAAACACCAATTGACCGAAATACTGCTGCGCTTCCCATGTAAAATTCCAATTCTAAACAAGATAAAAACCCCACTCATTTTAAAAAAAAAGTTTTTATGTTTTTACGTTTTTGACCTTTTCCTATATTTGCACTCCTTTTTTCTCTTCACTTCTCGAAAGAAGATTATCACATTCATGTTGTTCCTGATGGCCTGATAGTACCTAGGAACTGAAATAGGTCTGTACCGCCAAAATCGTCAAAAGCAAATCATATTAATTATTGATACCATTGTGAACAACAAGTCTTTGGACTTCATTACTCATTAATTATAGAGGTAGAGGGACTGTTTTCAAAGACCCATAAATTATGGCTTCAACATGATTGCTATCATTATTAAGGGTGACACAGCTCTTTTTTTGTTTGTTAATTGAAGTTTTTAACAAAGATAGATATGGATGTACAACAATCTTAGTATCACATTTTGTGGGGACACCTAAATAGGGTATCTTGTGCGTCCTGTGCTGTTCAAGCACTTAATTCAAAGTGAAAACAATGCACTCCTTTCAAAGCAACAGCAAACCACCTCCAACCCACCCAAATACAACCCAGCGAATGGGCTGGAAGGCTGCAACCTATGACATAGAGAGTGACTTTTGTGTCAGGACTTACACTTGTGAGACAAGGCCTAACGTAGCAGAGCACCAGGCGGAGGAGTCTGGGGCTTCGGGTTAATGAGTGTCTCATTTGGGAGCTTTATCTGGAATTTAATGCAGGTGGAAGGGTGTTTAGACAAAACATTACAGGGCCATACGTACGAACATATTTTCCCATAGACACAGAATGGGTTAAAACCTTTGATACATCTGGCCCACAGTGCCTGCAGTCTTTTGTGGGGCTAAACGTGAATTGTAGTCCGGAAAGTTAATCACTCAGCGGCTTCCATCTACTTGAGCATTTCTTGTCCAAGATGGATAGATTGTGGTTTATTTGTTCCATGGTGGGCAGTGTTTTAAATAGGGCGGTGCTGTCCGGTGCTGAGTACATGCACTTTTTTATTTTGAGAGGGAGAGTACCTGCACTTCTCAAGAAAAACATAATGCTTTTTATAGGAGAGTACCGGCACTTCTGGGAAATGAGCAGGTACTCTGGTACAGAGTACCTGCACTTCTATTTTTCCATTTCAAACACTGATGGTGGAAGGTGACCCAAAGTTTATTAAACCAAAGGGTGATATGAGAGGGTAGATAGACAGGCACTGTATGCCACAGGTATTACCCCGAACTCTACCCTGGGATTTTCCGCTACCTTCATAACCCTCGCAACTCAGCAGCCCTGACCGGGAGACCCCTACATACACTGGTTTCCTAAGTCAGCAAAGATTGTATTGTATCTCCATTGTATGATTCTTATTTTTTAAATGGCATGAGGCGTGTAAACTGTACGAGCTCTCAAAATATCTTGTTTTTTGCTCATGCTCTCGTGCCTAATAAAAACAAATGTTAAAAAAGTGTGATTGGGTGGTGTCTTCTTTTTCCAGTGTGGGCAATGAGGGGCAGATTTAAGAGCACCTAGCACCGCCAAATCGTCACTTTTCGTGACTCTCCAGTGGCGCTAACCATTGCTCCATATTTATAAGGAGGTATAACACCACTTGTGGGGTTACGCCTCCTTGTAAATATGGGCCCCTCCGATGCAGTTTTCTGTGTCAGAGAGGCACGCAATGGATGGTGCAGCGAGCATTCCACCGCAACACCCATTGACACTTTGGTACTTCTATGTGTGCTGCATCGCCGTTATAGATTGTTTATCTGCAGGAAGGAACACCTTTCCTGCACATAAACAATCTATCCCCTTAACGCAGACATCCTTGCACTATGGCTTGCGTTGGTGCAGGCAGCTTATTTCAGTGCTGGCACAGGGATAATGCAGGGGCGCGCCATATTCCTGTAAATATGATGCATCCCTGCATTTCAAAAGTGGCGCAGGGCTGCTATTTTTGGCACAGCACTGCGCTGCGCCTCTTTTGCATAATCAGGGCCTGAGTTACTTAGCTGTTCCTGCCATGTCTAATGAAGCACCTGAATGCTTGGGTCACTCCGTCGACAGCAGGAGGTTTCATACCCAGCAGAATACCAGGGTCTACTAGGATTGGGTGCCCCTCATGCACCTTTGATATGTCCCAGAAACACCCTCCAAAAAGCCTGCGTCACCAAGCAAGGCCCTAAGATATGGATATATGTTTCCGTGGCCTGTTCACCCCACCAACGCCCCAGTGGGAAGGGAAATATACGTTTAAGCCATATGAGCATAAAATACCATTGGTATACCTGCATATAGGCAGACTCTCTTTGGGAGACTCTGCAGTGTCTTTTGGCAATATCCTGCCATAGTCTCACATTGTTTGTCAGTGATAGCTATCTTTGCGTTGCATTCCCATCTATGTTGTGAAGGGAGATTTGTGACTCAGATTGGACTTTTGTAGAGTTTGGTGCATTTTTGTAATAAGGCCCTTAGAGCCTGTGAAGTCACAGACTAGCTTTTCGAAAGGCGCAAGGGAATTATAGGCAGTCAGTCCATTAGGTGGGTAAAGTTTCCAGTGTCACTGCTAAACATATTGGAGGCAGTTTGCCTTGGAAACATGAAATTCTTTCTTACGTTGTTTGAAGGAAATACCATGAAACAGGTTACTTAGACTTTACATTCTCTCATCAACCACTCTTGAAAAGAGAGTGGGATGCTTGCTGGAGGAAAGACTGTTTTGAGAGTGGTAGGGATATTGGAAATGGGAAATATGGTAAGCTCCTTCCTGAAAGTCACCTGGTCCCAAATCTCAAGGACCATTCTTGTTGGTGTGGCCAAACATGACCTTCTAGGACATTGTTGGCGTGCGAGCCAGGCAAAATCCCAGACTGGATGTCAACCAACAGCATGATCCACAAGGACTGATTTCTTTTCACTTTCCTTCACAACCTATTCCGAGATATAGAGCAAGTGTGTTTCCCAGTAGTATCTCACCAGGTCAGGGCATGCCAAACACCACCCCCTCTCCCTAAGCGCCATTAAGAGTGAAGCTGAGATGCAAGGCTTTTTACCCCCCTTTATATAAATGTGATTAATGTTTTTAAAGAGAGCATATAATACTGATGGGGATAGGTGTTGGAAGGGATTGAAAAAGGTAATGTAAAAGGGGCACCTGTACCGCACGTTTTATTCGATTCTCCTACAGAGCTCACACCATTTGACCTTAGTCCAGTCCTCCAACTCTTTGGTAATATTCAGGCTTAGATACCTAATGGCGTGGGAGGACTTGTGGAAAGAAGCGATACTTTTGAGCCTAGGTATATCAGAGGAAGGGATCATGAGGTTCAAGATTTGATTTTTCCTTGTTAACCAAGAACCCCAAGACCAACATGAACCGATCAAGTACGTTTACGACCTCAAGGAGGGACTCAGATGGGTTTGTTAACATAAGGAGCAAATTGTCAGCAAAGAGGCATGACTTGTGTGATTCACCCCCAAAAGAGATGTCTAGTAGCCTGGTTGAAGCTCAACTCTGTATGGCAAGTGTTTCAACAGTGGAAAGGAGTGGCAAGTCTAGTCACTAATCCTAACTGAGGCTGTGGGGGCTTTGTATCCTGTCAAGGTCCTATCATGCATCTTCAGACTCAGTCAGAGGTTATCTAACACAGTGCCTGGAAGGCCCAGCTTACTTGATCAAATGCTTTTTTAGTGTTGAGCAAGAGGATGGCAGCCAGGTCTTTCTTAGTACACTTTATAAACTAGATCGGCAAGCCTCCCCACATTGTCTGTCATTTGTTGATTGCAGATCAGTCGAGAATGATCCAGATCAATCAGCCCAGAAAGCAGAAGCCGCTGTGGTGAAGCACATTAGGGCCAGGGGAAGTCTCCATTAGCTTGACATCTTTTTCTGATGGTGACTTTTTGCATGTTTTCACACCTATGAACTAATGTGCTGAGAAGATACTGTACATGCAGCTTATTCCTAGTAAGCGTTGCTGCCATGAAGTCTGTACACTCTGTCCAAGGCTAGGCACACAGAAAACTATGCCCTTGTATTATAATTGTCTGTTGGAGACAGCTCTGGGGCTCCAGACAAATCATCGTATCAGCTCTGCACCTTTGACACAGTGCAATATGAACAGGGCTTTTCTTATGTAAACTGCATCCACATTCAGTAGAGGAGCATTTATGCTGGGATTATCCTGGAATGCGGTGCACTGTGACTGAGATGCAACCCTTCTGACTCCGACCTCCATCCTGCAAAGGACGATAGCATGCACTACATCAGACTGGCTTCCTGGCACTTCTTACCCAGGTAGGCTATCCCAATGCATCTGGCAGAGGGTTCTCCCACTATGCTCACAATAGTATAGGTAGTAACAGATAGGAGTGTCACAATGTAGTAATAGTATCATGGTTGAATTGTTACCTGTTTCACCATTCTCATAATGCTGGTCACTATGTTTTGTTTCATCTGCCTAATAATCGCAGCTCATGGATTCTATACAAGAATACAATTGTTTCAATAAATGTTTGAAAAGCCATTTTCGTATTTTTCTTGTGTCTCACCTTGGGTATGCAAAGTAACAGTGAAAGGGTAGCTCTGTTTTCACAATTTCTTTGGGAATCAGAGTAGTCTTGTTCGAGTTGACAATGCCATCTGGTACCCTGGTAAGGTTAGAGGGTTCAGGTGGGGCACTGTGAGCTAGCTAGGAATTGTTCCAACATTTCCTGGTGGTATAGATGGACTTAGTCCATATATCATAAAGTTGATGTTGTCCTGATACACAGTCCTACTTAATTTCCAGGAACCTTTTAACACCACAGGTACATTGCTAAAGCTTAGCTGTATAAGTTGTATAAAGGTGGGCTATGTGTCCGTATATTGCACAATGTGCAGTATCATTACTCGGTTTATGAATTAGTGCAGTTTCAATGTTACATATTGTGCAGGTCATATCTGATGGGGTAGAGAAAGAGTTGAACAAGAAAAGAATGTGCTTGCTCAGGACATGAATAAGAGTTTGTGGTACGGTTTTATGACAGAACAACGATTGCCTTTACTATGCATGCCTTTGCTACACAGTCCACACAATTATGTAATAAACCTACCAGTACAACTCAAGTCTTTACCACCCATGCCACCACCACACATATACATAGTGTACATTATAAGTACCTTAACCACACATACCATCATCACTCATGCCACTACCATGCATTCCATTACAATGCCTATATCAAAGTAAATGTAAATAAAGTATTTTACAATTATATGCTTTAAATATAAAATCAACGGAAAATAAGGCAGCATAGCAATATTTCTCAAAACATATTTTATGTGTAAACATTATTAAAACATATTATCCCAATTCACCTAATGCCTAAATAAACACAGTTAATTTTTTCATGCAGTATCCCGAAGTAGTCCTTCCTTTTTTTTAAGCCGATCAGTGCAGCCTGACCCAAATTAGAATGGATGTCGCTCTTTGTCAGTAACAGCAGTAAATGTACATTTTTCATGGAATTAAATAAATATACATTCTAATTATGATTCTAAAACACATTAAAAATACACTCCAACACATATTTTTGTCTGAATTATCAAAAAACATATAAATTCAGTCATCCACCGTTTTCTGATCAGTGGAACAATAACTTTGCAGGTGACCACACATTTTAGTGTGAGTTCCAGACCAACAAAAGTTTCCTGTTGAGAGACTGCCAGCTATCAGTACAAGTAAGTAACTACGACAAATCATCTGTAATATTAAACCATGAAATCCCATAAACACATAATCATTTTTTTTAAAAACATTCACAGATTAAGTCCAGATTATCTGCAAGGTTTTTTCCAGCTGCAATTGCTGGAATCCTATTAATATGCCACTATATAAAGAATTTAGATAGCATTTTAAATCCGACTTTAGGAGGCCCTTTTTCATTTGAATATTTTTTTAAATTAACTATGTAAAGCATGGTTTTAGATATAAGACTTTTCTCAGGGCCAGTGCTTCATAGTGGTTAAGATTAAAATAAGTAATTTAACTCCACCAGGTCGTTATCTAAGGGCAGATCCTGGAGATTGACTTTAAGGGCAAAAGTACTAAATTAACTCTGCTGAGGGCACACCTCAGGGCAGGTGCTGGACAGAGATTGGGGAGGCAAACATAATATTCTAACTCTGCCGGGGTCATACCTCAGGCAAGTGCTGGATAGTAACTGGGGGTGCGAGCTAAAATCCTATTGTAACTCTGCTGGGGGCATACCTCAGGGCAGGTACTGGACCCTGACTGGGGTGGGGTAAGAATACTAATCTAACTCTGACTGGGTACTTACCTCAGGGTAGGTACTAGACAGGATCTGGGGTGAGTGTAAACAAAAGTCCTAAAATCTGAAAGAATATGGTTACCTGGACTTGCCATACACCCATTACCCTTGGCTGGATCACACTGCAGTTTCTGACCTGGTATTAAGGGGCACCCACTAACTCCCACCCACCGCCCGGATCCCATGCCACCTACCAAGTACTGTAGTAACGCCAACTGTACTCAGCCCCTTGTGGCTGCTATGATGCCCTCAAGCGCCCATCCAGCTCTGGGTAGACCACCGCCAGTATGCGGGCAATCAGGGGTGGACAGATTCCGACGGGCACCCCTTTCTCGTTGGGAGGCCATCCCCAACCAGGTCTCCGCGGTCTTCTGTGCCCAGCGTCTCAGGTCCTCCCACCTTTTCTGACAGTGGGTGCTCCGCCTGCTGTAGACCCCCAGGGCACGCACGTCCTTGATGGTGGCACTCCACAATCCCTTCTTCTGATGGGCGCTGACCTGCAAAGGTAATACAAACGTGAGGACACCATTACACATACGATCCAGCCTGTCACACATATGGCCCACCAAGCCCATATCCATCTCCATTGGCACACACATCTCCATGCATCCTTCCCACATGCATCATGCCCGAGGCGTACCCACCTAATGGTCTGGAGGCCCATATAGCAGTCCATACTGGGGTAGGACCCCATCCACCAGTCGCTCCAACTCCATTGAAGTGAAAGCAGGGGCCCTTTCCCCGGTCACAGGGGCCATGGTAGGTTCCAAACACAGGTCACAGCAGCACATGCAGTGTAGGTGCTCTCTTATGAAAAGCCAGGAATCAAGTGAGGATGCAGACAAAAAAATGTCAGTCACGTCCTCAGTGGTGTACACCGTCGGCACTGCCGCTGATCCTCATTGGCCACTGTACTCCACAGAGCCCCATATTAACCAATGATGAATTGCATGGCGGTGCATGACTGCCTTCCTCCACGATGCACTACGTCAGCAGAGCTACCTCACTTCCACCTGTCCCTACATACAGGTCGCCATTTCATGGTGGTTGACAACAATCAGATGATCCATAACTGCGTCACTGCTGAAAATTGCACATACATAGCCATTCTCACTGTCCCATCACATTAATGCTGTATGTACACTGAAGCGATGGTTCCATTGTTCGAATTGTGACAGCCTACTCACTCTTGTGTCCCTTAGATACCTACCGCTGTGGATGAATAGGAGCAGGAGACAACCCCCCGTGTGCAGACCCCTTGTGGACTTGGCTACACTGGAGGACAGGCACATAATACTCACCTATAGACTGGACAGAGCAACAGTCACAGAGCTGTGTGCCCAATTGGAGCCTGACCTGATGTCAGCTATCCATCATTCCACTGGGATCCCTCCCTCTTGTGCAAGTGCTATCAGTGCTCCATTTCCTGGCAACTGGTTCTTTCCAAGCGACAGTGGGCTTGGCAGCAGGAATGTAACAGCCAATGTTCTCAATTGTGCTGGCAAGATTATTGTCTGCCTTTGTGAAACACATGTGCAGCTACATTGCTTTCCCCCAGGTGAAAGATTTGGCCACTGTGAAGGCAGGATTCTATGCAATGGGGAATATACCCAATATTATTGGGGCGATTGACGGCTTATTGAATGTGCAAATGGTGTGCCTGGTGGACCAGTACATCTCCCACGTCACTGCCAAGTATCCTGGGTCGGTGCATGACGCCTTTGTCCTGACGCATAGCAGCATCCCAAATGTGATGGCCCAACTACAGAGGCACAGGATTGGCTAGTAGGTAAGCCTGGGTCCCCACCCACTGTATGTCAGTGTATGCCTTTCAGATGTTATCTCCATAGCATTGTGTGAGGCTAATGTTTGTCCCTCAATACTTGCAGGTGACTCTGGCTACCCAAACCTATCATGGCTCATGACCCCTGTTAGGAATGCCAGGACAGGGGCTGAGTACCGTTATAATGAGGCACATGGGCGAACCAGAAGAATAATTGGAAGGTCCTTCGGCCTCCTGAAGGCCAGGTTCAGGTGCCTCCACCTGACAGGTGGATCCCTGTGCTACTCACCTGGGAAGGTCTGCCAGACAGTAGTGGCAAGCTGGATGTCGTACAACCTGGCTCTCAGACAACATGTGCCTTTTCTGCAGGAGGAGGAGACTGGCGATGCCCCTGTGGCAGCAGTGGACTCTGAGGACAGTGAGGATGAGGAGGCAGAGGATGAGGATGTGGACAACAGGACATCAGGTATACGTCAATATTTCCAATGACACACAGGTGAGACAGTGTAACTGGTCATGGCTCTGACTATTGATTTCATCTGTGTGACTGTAGCATAATAGCATTCACTTCCTTTGCATCTCAACTTACTGTCACCTATGGCTTGTCATTTTATAGATTTTGGTGATATGACAATAGTGTCCTGTTCTGATTACTACCGACAGTTACAGGTCATTAATTGTATGCTATCACAGTGTTCAGATCATTTGCACTAGATGTGACTGTTCCCATAAATGCACATTTTCAACACATAAAATAATATCAGTCAATTTGTGTTCAAGGGTGTTTATTGTAGTGCAATAAAATTGAGGTTCACCTTCTGCAGGGGGAGGTGTGCTGGTGGCCGGTGGGTCCTGTGGTGGGCCTCCTGCCCACTAGCTGCAGCAGAAGTGAAGGACTGGTCAATAGACTGGCTAGTGGTAGTGGCCCGCTGCTGTGCTGTTGATTCCCTCATGATGTTGCCCATGTCTGCCAGCACCCCTGCTATGGAGATCATGGAGGTTTGAGGGCCTGCAAGTCCTCCCTGATCTCCTGATGGTGTTCTTCCTGCAGCTGCCTATTCTCCTGCATGCTTGTTGGTAGGCCCCCAGGACATTGGGAGTGCCTCCTGGAGAGTCAGTTCTCTGGGCCTGTCCTCCCTCTGGCACACAGTGGTCCTTCCAGTGTCCCTGTTCCCCTGTCCCTTGAATGGTGTGCCCACTGCCACTGACCCCAGGTCCCTGATTGTCTTGGGGACGAGGTGTGGACTGGGGTCCCTCTACAGGTGGGCACAATGCTGATTGACGTGTCCGGGGGACTGAGGTGTGGGGACTCTGGGTGGGTGCTGTGGTGTTGGATACTAATGGGGGAGGCTCTGTGTTGGACTGGGAGTGGGCTGGGGTGACCGACTGTCCAGTGGTCTCTGATGGGCCAGGTTGTTGATCTAGATCTAGAAGTCCAGAGTGACTGTCATCACTGGGGGGATCTTCTGTTGGAGGACTGGATAGTCGTGGCACCTCCTCTCCACTGACATTGGCTGGGTCACCTGTGGGGATGTAAGTGATGTATTATGCTTCAGGTCTGTGACATATTAAATATCCCTACCTTCCTCTCTATCGTTGCTGTTGACCTGCCACCTTTGTTTGCGTATGGTGATGTATTGTGGGATTGTTAGTTCCCCTAGGCTGTGCATGTTTTTGTGATGGGTGTCCATGCAGGGCTGGGAGGGCTGTCCATGAATTAGTATAGCATAAAGGGCTTGGCATTGGGGTTAGTCTTATGTGTAGGTGCAGTGTGTGGGATGGAGTGGAGTGATGGGAGTGAGGGTGAGGGGGTGAGATGGCATGCAGGTATGCGGTGTTATAAGTAGCAAACATTGACTCACCAGTGTCCAGTCCTCTGGCTACTCCAGTGAGTCCCTCAGGATGCAGTATTGCCAAGACTTGCTCCTCCCATGCTGTAAGCTGTGGGAGAGGAGGTGGGGGTCCACCACCAGTCCTCTGCAGGGCGAGCTGGTGCCTTGCTGCCATGGAACATACCTTCCCCATAGGTTGTTCCACCTCTTCCTGATGTCATCCCTTGTTCTTGGATGCTGTCCAACAGCGTTCACCCTGTACAGGATTCTCCGCATAGCTCCATCTTCCTGGCAATGGAGATTTGCTGTACCTGTGCTCCAAACAGCTGTGGCTCTACCCTGACTATTTCCTCCACCATGACCCACAACTCCTCATCTGGGAAATGGGGGTGCCTTTGCAGGGACATGGGTGTTGTGTGGTGTGTGTTGTGCAGTGGGTGTTGTATAATGTGGGGCATGAGGTGCGTGATGGATGGTTGGGTGTTAGTGGTGTGTGTAGTTGTTGCTGTGATTTGCGTGGCTGTCTCTTGGCTATTTTTCATGTTTGTAAAGGGTTGTGGGTAATGATGTCGGTGTATGTTTTATAGGGCTGTGGGTGGGTTGGTGTGGCATGTGTATCGGTGTCAGGTGTGTATTTTTGGTATTGGCCAATGTTGTGTGGTTTTGTATTTGGATGGCAATTATGACCGCGCCGGTGTGTACCGCCAATGGTTTACTGCCGTTGAATGTCTGCCGTGGTGATTCGTGGGTCGTAATGTGGAGGGCGTTGTTTTGTTGGTGTGACAGTATGGGTGTTCGTACTAACAGTTTACCACTAACCTTTGGTCTGGAGGATATGTGTTTGTGGCAGTATTCTGTCGGTTTAGTATGTGTGTTGCACTGCTTTTCCTGTGCCCCTTAGCACACCCCTATGGCCACCATGTGTTCACCACATTAGAAATTTGGCACATCATGCCACAGGGTAGGGAGCAATAGGGTAAAATTTGTAGACGCTATTGATGTACTGTTCGGGCTTAGCGCAAAATATATTGGCACTAACCGTAAACAGCACATAGGAGCCCATTTTAACCAATGGTGTGCCCCCTTCTAATGCCTGCTCTGAGCAGATGTTAAAAGAAGAAAAAATAAATGACGCTGTGGAATCTCTTAAAATCCCTAGAACCATTTTTACAAGCCCCCTTTACCGGGCAAACCCCACCTTGCATACATGATGCCTGATTAAGGCATAATGCAGTGCAAGGGGTGACAAAGTAGTGCAATGCATGCATTGTGCCACTTTGTTACTATGGCAGAGGGATTTTGGCCTTGTTGGGCGACATTAGCCTCACAGTAATGTTGACGCTAATGCGGCGCAAGGAGGCGCTAATCCAACTTAATTCTGGGTCCTAATGTACTACATTAGATAGCTGTTATCTCTGTAACATGAACATGTTACCCTAGATGCCTGGTAGGCAGATTTGTATTGATTTGGATCTTGACATTGTTGTAGTATGTCTGGTGGACAACATGTGTCATCTGAAGGTACTGTATACATTGCATGGTTGTTGTTCCTTGACCCAATGCAGATTTTGATGTCATGTTCTCCTCATGTTCTAGCAGGTACAATGACCCTATCATAGAAGCGTGCATTCGAGAAGAGGGCAGAGAGTTTCCACCACATATTGGAAGTGCAAGCAGGTTACCACAAGATGACCAAGAGGTATCGTAGGGAGTCTTGACTGGCATTCCCACATATGGGACTGTCGTGTAGGCTCTCATTATTATATTGAGACTACTGGACTTTGAGCGGCAGAATCGCCCACAGCATGGGAGACTAAGTCTGACCCACTGTGGGTGACACCTGTTGCTCCAATCCGGGTTTTGCTCCGGCTAACTAGCAGTGCCTCATCTCTACCTGAGGGCAAGGATGACTGGGCAGCCAAGCGCATGACATAATTGGTTTCTCATGGAAGCCATGGTCACTCAGGTTTCATCCGTTTCTATCAGTTACCTTAGTGTCAGATATAAATAACAAACAGAGGCAGTATATGTTTTAATAACGATTTTAATAAAACAACTGCATCTTAGATAGCAAAGCGTGAGCTACAATAACCAGGACGACACAGCATGACAGTATTAAAATTGTGACGAGGAGAGTGATGCATAGAAATAACGCTATCATATTGTCACTATGGTCAATAGACTAACTCCTACCTAGGCTATGATAGAGCACAGCATGTTAAGCTCTAATTCTGCCCTTCAGGTTCCCCTGGGAAGATATCATCGCCCATACCTGAGCAAAGGCCTGCGGTCTGCGTTAGCATCAGTAGCGAAGCATTCAGCAATCAGCATACAGTCGTGGTTCTCTGCCTGGAATCTACCTCTAACGTGTAAAGGACACAGAAGTGTTTTTATAACAACACAGCTGATGTTCTGAGAAAATGTCCCTACGTAAGAATGTGTATTATCAGCGAATGTTGGAGACTAAACTTCTACCACGTTCACCTGCAATGTACCGTGTTGTAGCCTTGGAAGAAGCACAGAGTGAGCAAGAATGTCTTGTTTAAGAACAGAGTGCTGGCCTAGGCAAAAACTGTTAGATAAACAGAAAATAAAACAAGACCGTAAAAGTGGCTATTGTTACAATAATAAAATAAAGCCAAATAAAATGTATCTAGGTTAGAGTGCACAACGGCTTTGCCTAGTGTGTTAAAATAACATACATGGAGCTATAGCTAAAATGGCTACACAACACCCTCCCCTTGTCGGTTGAAGGTGGTTCAAAACCTAAAGACACATAAAATTGCTACTAAAAGCTCAACCTTAGATATATATGTAAAAATCAATGTCAATTATGACAAGTCGAAGGGACACGTGAGCATGTAGAAGGACAATTTACAACGTGAACATGTGGCATAAAAGACCGAATTTCAAAAGGCAAAGTTATTTTTGAAAAGTTCCAATCGATTCCAAAACCATAGAGGATAGGAAATCTTCCGCTTCGGCAGATGTAAAAGTTGGAAAGGCATCGCCAAGAAGGATGAAGGAGCAGTTGTGTTCCATAGCCTCAGCCAAGGCGGCATTCCGTGGTGTGCCCAATGATGAGTCACGAGCTATATCCTCCAGGAAGGGCAACTCATAAATAGCTTAGTGTAGCAAACGCAACCTCAACGTGCATGTCTGGTAATGAGCCCTGAGCGAGAACATCAACAGATCAGCGTCCAATGAAAGCAGGCGCTGCATAGAAAGACAGACTTCCAGTGCATGTTCGAAAGAGCACCAGAGGCACCGAAAAACATGCTGCAGACAATGTAAAACCGGTCTGAATGACAGAGACCAGCCACACTCCAATTGCTCCGGGAGTGTTGCTCCAAAATACTGCATCATGTGTGCAGGACACAGCTGCGCTGATGGGAGCGCTTTCATTCCTCCTTAAGTGGATGGCTGATGGTATTAAACCGAATATGGAGGAAAAGGTGTGAATGAAACCAGAACCCACAGCATTAAAGAAATGTGCAATTCCAGTTGTACTGGACGCATTAAATATCCATCCCACGAGTTCACCAAAGTGTCTCGGAAAGTTTGTACTTAAAAGGGACTGTATTTCTGCTGACGACCTTGCCACTTGAAGTGCTTAGGTCTTGCGTGCAGATGTAAGGGCCACATGCTTTTGAAACAATAAAGCCTTGAGTCTGCTCAACTTGTCAAAATTCACATTTGAAGTAGCAATGTGAGGCCAAATGTCAGCTACCTCTGCATGTAACTATCTTAGAGAACGAAACAACATAAACTATTCCATCCCACAACAGTCTTCACCATTGAGGAGGACATAGCTGCCATTTGAAAGCACCTGGAACGCAGGTCTAATGAAGGGGACTGGAACTCCCTTCAGATAATAAGCCAAGTTCTCTGCAGATGCGTTACACGCCCCATGCAAGGACAGCTGTTTACAAACCATCGAATGGTTGACTGTCTCACATTCATTACCGCTAAGAAGGACTTCTCTCATGCCACTGAGACATTTGTATGAGAAGGAAAGCTCCCACACCTCATGGATGTAACTATCTCCCAGCCTTTCATATCTGCCTATCGGAATATGTTTTAAACAGGAGGTGAATTGAAGTGTAGAAATAGGCAGATTGATGACTCAGTGTATTAGCCACTCAGCAGGTGGTATTCCAGCCACAGTAAAAGGCAACTTTTCTAATTTCTCGATGTTTAGGATGACATAAGTCGCTTCTTTCTTAGCCATTAGTTGCTGTTGTCTTGTTAAATTAAAGGAAGAAAATATTTCCCTTGCGCTGACATGCTGCCAAGGAACGCGACCCGCCTTCAATGTTTGAAGTGTCCAACCCAACTGCATAATGGACCTTACCTGACTCTGCCCATGGTGTAAAGAAGACATATCTGTTTGTGTAATGTCTATAGCAGAAGAGACTATGGGGGTCATCACAACATCGGCGGTAAAAGCTGCTTACTGCCGTGCAGAAGACCGTCAACACACCGCCGCGCCAGTGGAATTCCGCCACAGCTATTATGACCCACAGCTTGGAATCTGCCAAAATTTAGACACCCACACAAGTCCGCTACACCAGGAACTTCCTACGGGGGAAGTTGCGTTCCGTGGTCTCAAGACACCAGATTGCAGTTCAGAGGACTGGCGGCAGACCCCCACCTCCTCCCCCAGAACTAACAACATGGGAGGAGCAGGTCTTGGCTATACTGCATCCTGAGGGCCTCGCAGGAGTAGCTGGAGGAATGGACTCTGGTAAGGCAAATCTTTACTACTTCATCCCCCACCCTGCCTGCATGCTATCGCATACCCCCACCCCACCCTCACCCCCATCACTCCAACTCCTCAAAGATGTCCCACTATCACAAACCACCCATCCCAAACCCAAGACCTGCATGCAACACCAAAGCATGGACACCCATCACCAATTCATGTCCGCTGCACATACCCACACACCCCCCTAAACCATTATCACACAAAGTCCCACACAAGAATGCAAGCACTGGGGTACAGGGTCACCCACCCATTGCACACCATGGCACATACATGCAATAATCATGCCTTTACACCCCTGCAGGACCCCTACCCAACGTCACCGGACAGAAGAGTCCCACAGTGATGACAGCAGCTATGGCCAACTGGATCTAGATGACCAGCCCGGCCCATCTGGGACCTCGGGACAGTCGGTGCCCCTCACACAGTCACAGGCCACTACAGAGATTTCCCCTTCTGGAAACACCAGCACAGCACCCACCCAGCAGGCCCATACCTCTGTGCCCAGGACACGTCAAGCAGCAGTGTGTCCACCACTACAGGGAACCCAGGCTAACCCACCACCCCAACAACACAAGGGACCTGGGGGAAGTGGTAGTGGGCACACAGTTCAGGGGACAGAGGCCCAGGAACACAGGGGAACTGGGAGGGCTGCTGTGCGACAGGGGGAGGACAGGCCCAGGAAACCCACTCTCCACGAGGCCCTCTCCAACATCATGGGTGACTACCACCATTCCCAGGAGACGATGGCAATGGTACTGGCCAAGTTTCAGGAGACCCAGCGGCTGCAGGAGGAACAGTATTTGAGGTTCAGGGAGGAACTCAAATACATCAATACCACCCTGGGCACCATTGTAGGGGTGCTGAAGGAACTCGTCAACACCAGGAGGGACACTGTGGCACAACAAGGGGCCCCTGACAGTAGCCAGGATGATGAATTGCCCACCACCTCCGTCGGCGCTAGTGGACAGGAGACACTGCCACAGGACCACGACACCAGCATCCCACCCCCTGCAGCTGGAGAACCACCCCGCAAACGGTCCCTGAGATCCAGGACAAAGACAGAGAACAATGCCAAGACCCCCGTCAAGAAATGAGACCACCCTGATTGTCATCCTTTTGTCCCACTTCGTCACCCTGTCCATCCTTAAACTGCCCCAGCTCCACTTCCTATGCCCCTTTGGACAATGCACCTGTGAGACTAATAGACTGGTGTTAGAAATGGGGTCTTTGGTTGACAGTCAGGTTACCCCCTGTTCAAGCAAGGACCCTCACTCTAGTCAGGGTAAAAGGGAATCACCCTCAGCTAACCCCTGCTTACCCCCTTGGGAGCTTGGCAGAGCAGTAGGCTTAACTTCATAGTGCTAGGTGTAAAGGATTTGTACCAACACACAGAAACCTAATGAAAACACTACAAAATGACACCACACCAGTTTAGAAAAATAGGAAATATTTATCTAAACAAAACAAGACCAAAACGACAAAAATCCAACATACACAAGTCAAGTTATGAATTCTTAAAGATTAAACTCAAAAATAGCGCTTAGAAACAAAAATGCTTCAATGAGATGTTAACACGGCATCGTGACGGAGTCGTTCCCAACAAGCCGACACCAGCGGCGCCGGACATGGAGTTGTGTAGACCCCCAGGTACAGTACCTTTGGTGAAGAGTGAAAACAAGCAGATGCGCGAAGTCGTGGATCGCGGCGTCTGTGCGAAACGTTGAATCCACGCACTTCGAGCGGCGTCGGTCACGACGTGGTGCGGCGACTTCCACGGAGTCGCGGACTTCAGCGGGGCTGCAGCGGCGTCGGGCCTGTGAAGAGCGTTGCGTTCCAGCGAAGGTCACGTCATCGGGTGCAGGCGGCGTCACCAGATTCAGCAGCGGCGTCGGTCCGGAGTCGTCCGAAGTCGATTTCCTTGGATTTCCACCAGCTTTCCTTTCAAGGGCCCAGGGACTGGATCGGGCACCACTTGTCAGAGCAGGAGTCTCTCCAGAGACTCCGGGTGCTGGCAGAGAAAAGTCTTTGCTGTCCCTGAGACTTCAAACAACAGGAGGCAAGTTCCAAATCAAGCCATTGGAGATTTCTTCACAAGATGGAAGGCACACAAAGTCCAGTCTTTGCCCTCTTACTCTGGCAGAAGCAGCACTGCAGAAAAGCTCCACAAAGCACAGTCACAGGCAGGGCAGCACTTCTTCCTCAGCTATTCCGCTCTTCTCCAGGCAGAGGTTCCTCTTGGTTCCAGAAGTGTTTCTAAAGTCTGTAGATTTGGGTGCCCTTTTTATACCCATTTTAGCCTTTGAAGTCACCTTTCTTCAAAGGGGACTCACACCTACTTGTGAAATCCTGCCTTGCCCAGGCAAGGCCTCAGGCACACACCAGGGGGTTGGAGTCTGCTTTATCAGAGGCAGGCACAGTCCTTTCAGTTGGGAGTGACCACTCCACCCCTCCCTCCTAGCAGAGATGGCTAATTAGGAAATGCAGGTTACACCCCAGCTCCCTTTGTGTCACTGTCGAGTGTGAGGTGAAAAACAACCTAACTGCCAAACTGACCCAGACAGGGAATCCACAAACAAGGCAGAGTGACAGAATGGTTTAAGCAAGAAAATGCTCACTTTCTAAAAGTGGCATTTTCAAACGCACAATTTTAAAATCAACTTTACTAAAAGATGTATTTTTAAATTGTGAGTTCAGGGACCCCAAACTCCACATATCCATCTACTCTCTAGGGGAATCTACACTTTAATCATATTTAAAGGTAGCCCCCATAATATCCTATGAGAGAGACAGGCCTTGCAACAGTGAAAAATGAAGTTGGCAGTATTTCACTGTCAGGACATATAAACCACATTACTATATGTCCATACACTGCACCCTGCCCTTGGGGCTACCTAGGGCCTACCTTAGGGGTGCCTTACATGTAAGAAAAGGGAAGGTTTAGGCCTGGCAAGTGGGTACACTTGCCCAGTCGAATTTACAGTTAAAACTGCGCACACAGACACTGCAATGGCAGGTCTGAGACATGATTACAGAGCTACTTATGTGGGTGGCACAACCATTGCTGCAGGCCCACTAGTAGCATTTGATTTACAGGCCCTGGCACCTCTAGTGCACCTTACTAGGGACTTACTAGTAAATCAAATATGCCAATCATGGATAAACCAATCAACCATACAATATACACATAGAGCATATGCACTTTAGCACTGGTTAGCAGTGGTAAAGTGCTCAGAGTTCAAAAGCCAACAGCAACAGGTCAGAAAAGATAGGAGGCAGGAGGCAAAAAGATTGGGGATGACCCTGCATAAGCAAAAAAGTCCAACACGACCCCCTACCAGCCTAAAGCCAGGGGAGAACAATCAATACCTTGATGTACTTCCCTGATTGGGGCGATAGAACAAGGACCCAGGCCCACAACAGCAGGGGCATGTTCCAGTTCTACGGCTTCCTGACTCCATTTGGATCCCTCTGTCCATACTCCCAGGGCCCACCAAGCTAACCCAGGGGGAACCCTTCTCCACATCTGCAGACACCATCTGTGCAGCACCTAACTTTACTTTGCTCACAGATGTATCCCAATGGGCAGATAGTACCACCAGGGTCAACACAGGGGTGTTGCCCACTCCACCCCCGGGGTGTGACTCTCGTCCCCCCCCAGGGGCAACTCTGTCTACCAGGACAGCAAGCCACAGTGACCCCTGACAACTGTCAGGGATGAGAGCCCGACCTCAGGCCTCTCTAACCACTGTGACTGTGTAGAGTGGGGGGCGGTAGCCCCAGGTGCCTGGCACCCTTTGACCACTCTCTCTTCCACCAGGTCAGGGATGACAACCTGACCCTGGTCCACCCCTCTGGGGCTCTGTGCCCTTCCTCCGGGAGCAGTACCCCCAGAGTCAAAAATTGTTAGGGTGCTTGTAGAAGCAGTCCTGCACAATTCTTCCACCAGTGCAGGGCTGTTAACCTGCAACTGGTCCTCCAACCTGGGGTCCTGCACCCCCCAACTAGGAGTGGCCCCCGAGAAGACAACATGGTAGGGGCACTGTTAGCAGTAGCCCCTTCCTCCAGGTCAGGGGGGACACCCTGAACCTGGCCTTCCAATCCAGGGTCTGTACCCTTAGATTGCACTGGGGCCAGGGCCCAGGCTCTTTCTCCCCTGCCCCTACTCTCAGGGTTCTGCACCCCCCCTCAGGGAGAGTACCCCTTGAAATCACACCGGGGGGGGTGATTGGGCAAACCGCCCACCCCTTCAGGTCATGGTTTACCCCCTGCACCTGATCCTCCAGTCCAGGGTCTGTACCCACAGACTGGACCACTGCCTGGCACCCCAGGACTTCCTGCCCCCCACCAGGTCAGAGCTTACCCTATGAACCTGGTCATCCAACCCAGAGTCAACACCCTGCGGTTGAACCACTGCCTGGCGCACCGGGACTTCCTTGGGAGCACACTTACCCCCCATCAGGTCAGAGTTTACCCCCTGAACCTGATCATTCAAGCCAGAGTCACCACCCTGCGGTTGAACCATTGCCTGGCACACCAGGACTTCCAGGGGGGCACACTTACCCCCCTCAAGGGACACACTGTCCCGAAGGGCCACACAAGAGTCTGTCTGGCGCAGGTCTCCTGACCTCTGCCCCTCTGACAGAGTCTGGATTCCCCCCAACCCAGAAATGGTCTCACCAAGGTCATTCCTGGGGGGCTCTGCTCTCAGAGCTGACCCCTGACCCTCCAGGTTCTGCACTGGGGTCCACAACCCCCTCTCAACCCTCTGTCTGGACTTCTGTACCCTCTCACTGGGAGTGGTACTGCCAGACACCAGAACTGGTGGGACGCTGGCTACAGCCGCCCCCCCAAGTTCCCCTGACACTGTGGGGTCTCCCTCAAGGATGGCCCTACGGTACAGGCTAGGCTTCCCTCTTGGAGTTCCCTCATGGAACCCTCCACGACCTGGGACCGGATCTTGGGCACCTTGGGCCTCAGCCCATCCCCATTCCCTCTCCTCTGAGACTGGACATGGGGTCCCTCACCCATCCCACTACACTGGGACCTACCTGGGACACTACAATCCTTCCCTACCTCACCTGGGTGGGAACTACCTAGACCACTCCTCTCAGGAGCACCTCCAAATGCCTCTTCAGACTCTCTGGTACTCACCCAGATGTCTGCCTCCATTGTAAGCTCCCTGGGGTCAGAGAACTCACACTCCACCTGGTGTTGGTGTAGCTCTGGAAAATAAGGACTAGACATATGCTCTCCAGCAATTACATCACTCAGCCCCTCACATGAATTAACCAAAGTACCCTTCACCAAACCATCCAGTGACTCTGCTTTGAAAAAGCACCCCACATCACCCTCCTGAGACTGGTGAGGCAGTACCTGACTGTCCCTGACACTCAACCCACACTCTTCTGGGATGTCTTCACACTCCATAACCAGGACGTCTACCTGGGGGGGAACCCCTCTCCCTGTTACTCTCACCTAGAGTCAGTAGAGTGTCCTTCCCACTAGTAGGAATATGACTCCCTGTGCGTGTTCCCCAATCCACCTCAGGGTCCCTGTGCGCCACTGGAGCTATCTCATACCCCTGAACCTCCTGGTGTGTGTTAACTGCCTCCTTCAAGTAGGGCACCACATCTCTGGGTATGTGCACTTATTCAGCAGCACTGGAAATAAAATTGTTGCTGCCACCATTCCAGCTGGACTCAGCCCTCATGACTTCCAGCTCTTTCAATTTAAGCTCATAAGCATAAATCATCCTCCTTTTCCCAAGGACTGCTCTTCTTTCATCTCTTTCTTTCTCCAGATTGAGCTTCTGCAGCTCCAATGGGTATGCCCTCTCTGCCTGTCTGTCCTGCAATTCTTCAGGCGTCAGACCTTTGGAGGATACACTGCTACCTGCCCTAGAGACTCTTTCCCTGGGAATAACAGGTCCCCCCACTATACCATTATGTACTGATTGCTCTCCCTCCTCATCCTCATCCTCCTCCTCATCCTCAGTGTGCCCTCCAGTGCTTCTGGTTGTCACCCAGGCCCTCAGAGCCTTTTTCAGCTCATCCTTCTTGGAAGAGCTCTTAATGGGACAACCAACATTTTTACAAAACTGCTTTAGCTGAGCTTGTTATAACTATCCAATTGCTTCAGGTCAAAAACAGCTTCAACTGATGCATCTCCAAGTTGAGACATGATGAAAGGTTACAAGAGTGCAAAGTTCCAAATGCAGAAACAAGTTCCCAAATGAAGTTCCAAGTCAATCAAAGATCATCGAAGAAAAACAAAGTGGACATAGAGAAAAATCCACAAAAAGAGAAAAAGCAAAAATCTCAAGACAAGCAGTATGTGGTCACGTAGTGGTCTGCACTCAAAATAATAGTGTACACTTAATCACTGTATGTCAAGTACAAATACAAGTCCAAATCAAAAACTGCTGATCACCAATGTTAGAAATGGGGTCTTTGGTTGACAGTCAGGTTACCCCCTGTTCAAGCAAGGACCCTCACTCTAGTCAGGGTAAAAGGGAATCACCCTCAGCTAACCCCTGCTTACCCCCTTGGTAGCTTGGCAGAGCAGTAGGCTTAACTTCAGAGTGCTAGGTGTAAAGGATTTGTACCAACACACACAGTAACTTAATGAAAACACTACAAAATGACACAACACCAGTTTAGAAAAATAGGAAATATTTATCTAAACAAAACAAGACCAAAACGACAAAAATCCAACATACACAAGTCAAGTTATGAATTCTTAAAGATTAAACTCAAAAATAGCGCTTAGAAACAAAAATGCTTTGATGAGATGTTAACACGGCATCGTGGCGGAGTCGTTCCCAACAAGCCGACACCAGCAGCGCCGGACACGGAGTCGTGTAGACCCCCAAGTACAGTACCTTTGGTGAAGAGTGAAAACAAGCCGATGCGCGAAGTCGGAGATCGCGGCGTCTGTGCGAAACTTTGAATCCACGCACTTCGAGTGGCGTCGGTTACAACGTGTTGCGGCGACTTCCACGGAGTCGCGGACTTCAGCAGGGTTGCAGCGGCGTCAGGCCTGCGAAGAGCATCGCATTCCAGTGAAGGTCACGGCGTCGGGTGCAGGCGGCGTCACCGGATTCAGCAGCGGCGTCGGTCCGGAGTTGTCGAAGTCGATTTCCTTGGATTTCCACCAGCTTTCCTTTCAAGGGCCCAGGGACTGGATCGGGCACCACTTGTCAGAGCAGGAGTCTCTCCAGAGACTCCAGGTGCTGGCAGAGAGAAGTCTTTGCTGTCCCTAAGACTTCAAACAACAGGAGGAAAGTTCCAAATCAAGCCCTTGGAGATTTCTTCACAAGATGGAAGGCACAAAAAGTCCTGTCTTTGCCCTCTTACTCTGGCAGAAGCAGCACTGCAGGAAAGCTCCACAAAGCACAGTCACAGGCAGGGCAACACTTCTTCCTCAGCTATTCCGCTCTTCTCCAGGCAGAGGTTCCTCTTGGTTCCAGAAGTTTTTCTAAAGTCTGTAGATTTGGGTGCCCTTCTTATACCCATTTTAGTCTTTGAAGTCACCTTTCTTCAAAGGGGACTCAAACCTACTTGTGAAATCCTGCCTTGCCCAGGCAAGGCCTCAGACACACACCAGGGGGGTGGATTCTGCTTTGTCAGAGGAAGGCACAGTCCTTTCAGATGGGAGTAACCACCCCACCCCTCCCTCCTAGCAGAGATGGCTAATTAGGAAATGCAGGTTACACCCCAGCTCCCTTTGTGTCACTGTCTAGTGTGAGGTGAAAAACAACCCAACTGTCAAACTGACCCAGACAGGGAATCCACAAACAAGGCAGAGTCATAGAATGGTTTAAGCAAGAAAATGCTCACTTTCTAAAAGTGGCATTTTCAAACGCACAATCTTAAAATCAAGTTTACTAAAAGATGTATTTTTAAATTGTGAGTTCAGGGACCCCAAACTCCACGTCCATCTACTCTCTAGGGGAATCTACACTTTAATCATATTTAAAGGTAGCCCCCATATTATCCTATGAGAGAGACAGGCCTTGCAACAGTGAAAAACGAAGTTGGCAGTATTTCACTGTCAGGACATATAAACCACATTACTATATGTCCTACCTTATCCATACACTGCACCCTGCCCTTGGGGCTACCTAGGGCCTACCTTAGGGGTGCCTTACATGTAAGAAAAGGGAATGTTAAGGTCTGGCAAGTGGGTACACTTGCCAATTCGAATTTACAGTTAAAACCGCGCACACAGACACTGCAATAGCAGGTCTGAGACATGATTACAGAGCTACTTATGTGGGTGGCACAACCAGTGCTGCAGGCCCACTAGTAGCATTTGATTTACAGGACCTGGCACCTCTAGTGCACCTTACTAGGGACTTACTAGTAAATCAAATATGCCAATCATGGATAAACCAATCAACCATACAATATACACAGAGAGCATATGCACTTTAGCACTGGTTAGCAGTGGTAAAGTGCTAAGAGTTCAAAAGCCAACAGCAACAGGTCAGAAAAGATAGGAGGCAGGAGGCAAAAAGATTGGGGATGACCCTGCATAAGCAAAAAAGTCCAACAACTGGACTCTATCATGGACGTTTCTCCACCATCACCCCTGACCATTTTACAACACCCTCCACTATGTTGCACTTAAATAAACACCCTTAAATCACAAAACAATCTGGAGTCAGTCTGTTCTTTCGAAAATGTGTATTTCCAATAACTGTGGAAAAGTGCTATATCCAATGTAATGTCAACATACCTATGTCAGCTCTAGTCCATGCAGAAAGAAAGCAGATGTCACACAGTGGGACCCACATCTGTGAAATTGAAAGGGAAAGTGACACATCAGGGTCCATACACTGGATGAAAGTGACAGACAGATGAGAGGTAGAAGAATTATATCAGATGTAGCAGGCAGTGATGTCTTCTTACCTGTGTCTCACTGGAAGTATTGATGAATCACTGTGTTTCTGTTGTCTATGTCCTCTTCTTCCGCTTTCTTGTCTTCACTGTCCACGGGATCCACGGCTGCCACAACACCTCCATCTGGACCATCCCCCTGCAGAAAAGGCACCTGTCGTCGCAAAGCCAAGTTGTGAAGCATACAGCAGGCTACGATGATCTGGCACACCTTCTTTGGTGAGTAGAATAGGGAACCACATGTCATATGGAGGCACCGGAGTCTGGCCTCCGGGAGGCTGAAGGTTCTTTCTATAATCCTCCTAGTTTGCCCATGTGCCTTATTGTAGCGTTCCTCTGCCCTTGTCCTGGGATTCCTCACTGGGGTCAGTAGCCATGACAGGTTGTGGTAACCAGAGTCACCTGCAAATGGTGAGGGACAACTGTTAGACACACACTAACTCTTAGGCCCAGCCCGAGACCCTGACACCTAGTCACACTGTATAGGGTCCATGTCCTCACCTAATAGCCACACACCTGGTCCCTCTGGAGTTGCCCCGTCACATAAGGGATGCTGCTATTCCTCAAAATGTAAGCGTCATATGCTGAGCCAGGAAACTTGGCATTCACATGTGAGATGTACTGGTTGGCCAAACACACCACCTGCACATTCATAGAATGGTAACTCTTCCGGTTTCTGTACACCTGTTCACTCCTGAGGGGGGGGACCAAGGCCACATGTGTCCCATCAATGGCACCTATGATGTTGGGGATATGTCCCAGGGCATAGAAGTCACCTTTCACTGTAGGCAAATCCTCCACCTGAGGGAACACGATGTAGCTGCACATGTGTTTCAGCAGGGCAGACAACACTCTGGACAACACGTTGGAGAACATAGGTTGGGACATCCCTGATGCTATGGCCACTGTAGTTTGGAAAGACCCACTTGCCAGGAAATGGAGTACTGATAGGACCTGCACTAGAGGGGGGATTCCTGTGGGATGGCGGATAGCTGACATCAGGTCTGGCTCCAACTGGGCACACAGTTCCTGGATTGTGGTACGATCAAGTCTGTATGTGACAATTACATGTCACTCCTCCATTGTCACCAGGTCCACTAGCTGTCTGCACACCGGAGGATGCCGACATCTCCTCACCTGCCCCAGCGGACATGCTCTATGGAGGAGAACAGCGAGCAGAGAGTCAACCAACACTGAGGTACGTAAACACAACTTTATTCCACAATTTTTTTTAAATCGCTATTTGCCTGTATTAGTGTGTATGCAAGGCCTAGATATGTGTGACGCAGTTAAAATTAATGCCATGTGGCCCCCTGAAATGGTGGCTGCCTGACCTGTAAGGTGGGACAAGGGGATATGAGGTAACCAGTGGGACAGAGGGCGAGGGGAGCTCCATGGCGGGGACAGGAGCTGAAACCAGCGACACAGACTCCTCCTCTGATGGGAGCTCCCTTGCGGTGGCTGGACCCTCTGTGCCCCCTGCATCAACAGGTACAGCCGCCACCCCTCCACCAGCACTGCCCTCCCAGCAGCCCCTCTGCGTGTGCCCCGTGCCCGCTCACCCAGGAGGGTGGGCAGCTCGTTCGCCCCAGGCACCTCAGCCCCTGCCACCGTCAGCCCTGCTGCCCTCAGTGAGGAGGCCATTGACCTCCTCAGGTCCCTCACTGTTGGGCAGTCTACCATTTTGAATGCCATCCAGGGTGTAGAGAGGCAGTTGCAACAGACCAATGCATACCTGGAGGGCATTCATTCTGGTCAGGCAGCCCAACAGCGAGCTTTTCAGACTCTGGCCTCAGCACGGATGGCAGCCATTGTCTCTGTGTCCAGCCTCCCCCCTCCAACTTCCTCCACCCAGACCCAAACACCTGTACCTCAGCCCATCCCAAGCACACCATCAGACCAGCATGCACACACGTCAACACACAAGGGAAGCTCAGGCAAACATAAGCACCACACATCCCACAGGCACTCACACAAGCATCATACCCATGCAGACACACCAACATCCACTGCCTCCACTGTGTCCCCCTCCTCCTCGTCTCCCTCCTCCCTCCCTGTCTTGTCTCCACTCACACCTGCATGCACTACGTCTTCAGCCACTACGTCCATCACCAGCACACCCACCACCACATCCCGCTCACTTGCACTCACCACCCCACTACCATTCACACATCCCCTGTGTCCTCTCTCAGTGTGTCTGTGAGCCCACCTCCCAAGGTACACAAACGCAGCCACACACCCACCCAACAGCCATCCATCTCACGACAGCCTCCAGCCCATGCACCTTGTCCCAAATTCAGCAAACGTACACCTCCTACAACCACTACCTCTTTCTCCACTCCCAAACCCCCTCCATCTACCCGTCCCAGTGTGTCCCAAAAACTTTTTCTGTCCAACCTTGACCTCTTCTCCTCACCTCCCCCACCCCTTCAGTCCCCTAGGGCCCGCCTTTCCAGGTCCCAACCCAGCACCTCAGCCACAACAGTGGTGCGAGCAGTAACCGGCTTCTGGAGTGCGCTAAGCAGCAGGGCAGCCAGTGTGCCAAGGAGCCAGACCACGGACAGTCCCCCACCTCAAAAGCATAAAAAGTTGGCCACTGCCTGGCGGGAGAGAGGCAAAACGTCTACCACCAAAGCCTCTCCCAGGAGTACAGTTGGGAGTGTGCAGACAACTGCGCCACCATCCAAGGTGGGGAAGGGGCACAGAAAAACAGGCAAGTCGCTGAAAACCTGCATGGCGGAGAAGACCGCCACAAGCACCGCTGCCAAGGACACCGCCGCCACCAGCACCACTGCCAAGGACCCCGCCGCCACAAGCACCGCTGAACAAGACACAGCCGCCACCAGCACCGCTGAACAGGACCCCGCCGCCACAAGCACCGCTGCCAAGGACACCGCCGCCACCAGCTCCGCTGAACAGGACACCGCCGCCACCAGCACCTCAGGCCATTGAGCGCAAAAAGCTCTGACGCTACTGAGGCTGCCACGAGCAGGATGAAGCACCCTGGGCACAAAGCCCCCTCCAGAACCAGTGGAGAAAGGCATCCACTACCTCAGTCCTTCGCAGGATGAAGCACTCTGGGCACAAAGCCCCCTCCAGAACCAGTGGAGAAAGTCATCCACTACCTCAGTCCTTGTCAGGATGAAGCACTCTGAGCACAAAGCCCCCTCCAGAACCAGTGGAGATTCACATCCACTACCTCAGTCCTTGGCAGGATGAAGCACTCTGGGCACAACGCCCCCTCTAGAACCAGTGGAGATTCAAATCCACTTCCTCAGTCCTTGGCAGGATGAAGCACTCTGGGCACAAAGCCCTCCTCCAGAACCAGTGGAGAAAGGCATCCACTACCTCAGTCCTTGGCAGGATGAAGCACTCTGGGCACAAACACCCCTCCAGAACCAGTGGAGATTCACATCCACTACCTTAGTCCTTGGCAGGATGAAGTACTCTGGGCACAAAGCCCCCTCCAGAACCAATGGAGAAAGGCATACACTACCTCAGTCCTTGGCAGGATGAAGCACTCTGGGCACAAAGCACCCTCCAGAACCAGTGGAGATTCACATCCACTACCTCAGTCCTTGACAGGATGAAGCACTCTGGGACCAAGCCCCCTCCAGAACCAGTGGAGATTCACATCCACTACCTCAGTCCTTGGCAGGATGAAGCACTCTGGGCACAAAGCTCCCTCCAGAACCAGTGGAGAAAGGCATCCACTACCTCAGACCTTGGCAGGATGAAGCACTCTGGGCACAAAGCCCCCTCCAGAACCAGTGGAGACTGTTATCCACTTGAGAGACTGTGGCTTTGCACTCCCCATGATAGAGCAGTGGGCAAACCACCCACTGTAAAGACTTGAGAGACTGTGGCTTTGCACTCCCTAGGATAGAGCAGTTGGCAACCCACCCACTGTAAAGACTTGAGAGACTGTGGCTTTGCACTCCGCAGGATAAATCAGTGGGCAAACCACCCACTGTAAAGACTTGAGAGACTGTGGCTTTGCACTCCCCAGGATGCAGCAGTGGGCAAAATCACCCACTTGAGAGACTTGTGAGACTGTGGCTTTGCACTCCCCAGGATAAATCAGTGGGCAACCCACCCACTTGAGAGACTTGTGAGACTGTGGCTTTGCACTCCCCAGGATAAATCAGTGGGCAAACCACCCACTTGAGAGACTTGTGAGAATGTGGGTTTGCACTCCCCAGGATACGTCAATGGGCATGGAGCCCCCTCGTGGATCTTGCATCATGCACTCACCCGGCTGAGGTGCCCCCCCTTCCCTTCCCCAAAAGTTGTCTGTTGTATTTCTATCTGATGCCCCAGCTGTGTTCTCTGTTTTGATCGGGTATCTTGTGTGGGCCTCGCCCATGCATTTTGGGCCCAGTGGGCCACGGACTGTAATGGTGGAATACCTTGGACTTGTATTCTTGGTGTATATATTTGTTTATAGTGTATATATATTTTTTTGATTAATGTATTTTAATAGATTACAAACGTTCAACTCATTTCCTTTTGTCCTTGCATTCTTCCAGGGGGGTTGGGGGCTGTAAATGCAATGTATCAACATGTTCTTGTGTGTGTGTTGTAGAGGGTGGGGGTGGGAGTGTTGCGTGTTGCGTGTGTGTGTCACTCTTTTTTCCCTCCCCCCTCCCCTGTGTCGTAGGTGCAGTACTCACCGTGGTCTTCGCCGCCGTCTTTGATGTTCCTGGTAGAGGAGCAGGAAGACAAAGGCTGGGAGTATATGGTATCTACTGGCCACAATACCACCTGCCAGGACGTGTCAGTGAAACGTTAAATGTACCATTCTGGACCCATTCGTCGAGCTGATCTTCAGTTGCATTTATATATTTTTGCCATTTGTAAAATTTTGCAAGGGCAGGTATACTGGGCGTGTTTAATTCTTTCATCTTTGCTAAGCCTAGACAACTTGTTTGTTGTACAGTTTCATTTAAAAATATCATTTGTATAGGTATCAGGCATGCTCTGAATAAAGCTTCCTTGCCTCTTATTTGCCAATGTCTAGTTCCCCATACACTTTTTAAGTCAATCGACTTTAGCCAATATTCATAGCCTTCTATAGTCAACCGGGAAACAAAGGATTCCGAATATATACATTTCGTATTCGTCAATAATATATGTATATCTTTAGTAGGTGGCAATTTAAAATAATATGACTCAGCTTGTTTTACATCATGCCCAGGAAAATATGTAAACTTTTCAGAATATGTTTTGGAACTCCCTTGTGGCGGAGTCGGACAATGTTCCCATTGTGTATAATTAAAAACAGTTTTGGGGCTGCTTGCTCTGTGTATGAAATGGTGCCCATAATAATTATAGCAAAACATATCACCATAATTTTCTTTAGGTTGATAAACATCTTTGTTTTCAAATACAGTATAGTACTGCAATTCAGTCATCATAGAATCAACTGTTTTCACATCCCAATCATTGGAAACAATGCCTGGTATTATTATATCATTCATGGAAAGTTTGAACACATATGGTATTTGAATAACCTCTGTGGGACCAATATATATAATATATTACTTTATCCCAAACAATCCCATCAGGAATTGGTATCGCGGAAATGTTCACAAAAGATAAGTCTCTTCGGAGCTTGTGTAAGGAAAAATTTAGTTTTAAGACCTCATCCACTAATTCAACTGTTGATTTTTCAGGAAGAAAATGACCATGTATTAATAGAAAGAAAGTTAGAACAAAGCCAATCCGAAGCAGGAAAGTTAGTACAGTAAATAAAAAAACATAGATAGTTCCATGTAAAAAATAAATTATGTTGTTTTAAGCCAGTTCATTAGCCAACGTATTTTTGACAGTTCAAGTGTTGAAGAGGCGAATGAGTCTGAGACGTTGTCATTGATGTCAGCAAAATATCCAGAGGCAGTTTGTGCAAAAGCTGGAGCAGTTTTGGGTGTTGGAGTTGGTGTTACTCGTGATGGCACAGAATAAATAGCACCATCCGTTTGTGTTGAAGCTGTATCGAATCGATCAATTATCTGTGTATTATTCGATGTAAGTCAAACCAATGCAAGATTATTTTCCACCCTCCCAAAACTGGGACTGGTGCTCAATAAGAAGAACCAAATTTCTTTTAAAAGCAACCTTTTCATGTGCTAGATCCCTGACTCTAGGAATCCAGCCGGTAGGCATTACAGGAACATCCTTGATTCCTGTGGAGGCAGCACTGATAGAAGAATTGTCATCACAGAACTGTTGCAATTCCTGTAAGACAGTGACACATTCATTTATGTCAAAAGGTGTTTCTGCCGCCTCCACGCCAGGACCATAAAGATCAGGAACATACATTTGAGGTCCGACCAGGCACTCATATGAAGTACGACCCCCCAGGGACCTTCTAGGCAGATTGTTAAGTGCTCTCTGAACTTCATACAGGTGAATAAGCCAACTACGACCCGTACCTAAGCCAGTGTATTCCCAGCAACATATATTCCAACGCGCTGGTGTCCAAGTGTGTGTACAACATGGACCTTCGGTAATGTTTCTTTTAGATCTGCTACTTTCCCCCACAGAACTCTGTGTTTAATGGTGTTGCCTTTAGAATCTCTGAACCCATTTGGGTGCAAGTAATGCAGGTTTTTAATGAAGGACTGGACACAAAGGTACAAATCACAAACAATCAGCGTTGGCTATACAAGATCATTATGTTCCAGTGCCATAAACAGAGCTTTTAGCTCTGTCAATTGTGCTGTGCAATCCCTTAGGGTTTGCATAAATGTATGTAGGGGCCAAAATTTATTGGCCTCCATATAGCCGCCTACGACTGCGCAAGCAGCAGAATATTGGTGATTTGTGCCAATTGCAGGTTGTGCAGAGCCATCAGTGTACATGACTCTATGATATTGTTCGATAGGTAGTGTGTTTGCTGGAACTGGGTATTCTAGTTCGTACTGCAAAAACTCTTGAGTTTGTAATTTTGGGTAAAAAATGTAGTCGACATTAGTGGCTGTCAAAGACGTAGCCCACTGCTTCCAACGTGGATGTAAAGCTATTGCGTTTGGAACACTGGCTTTTGTGACAGCCTCTAGGGCTGGGATTGGGGAAACAACAATTATGCGTTTGCCCTGAGCTAGAGGTCTTTCTTTAATGACAGCCATCTGTGCAGTAGTGACAATTTTCTCAGTGGGAGCAAAGCGTTGTCCTGCTGCTGCAATAGGGACTATTTCACCTTCATTAAATGTCACATAGGTGACACCGATGGCACCAGCAATTACTCTGATGACCAAATGTGTTTTGTTGTCCCTTGTGTGTAGATGTTGTGCTGATAGCATGTCTGTCTGCAGTTCTCTGAGAATGCGTGTATGTTCAATTGTCCAAATTTTACTTGAAAAGTCAGGACGTATCAAGTCATATAAAGGTTTTATGCGTGAAGCAAAATCTGGAATGTAAATTCTGCCAAAACAGAGATTGGAGTTTTTAAATTGTGTTTGGAGGTTGTAGTTGTGTGCATTTTTCTAAGAATTGTGGCGCTAGGCTCTTTCCTTCACTTGATAGCTCACATCCTAGGAACAGGACACTGAGAAAGGCAATTTTAGTTTTTTTGAAGTTGAACTTGTAGCAGAATTCGGCAAATCCAACAGCAATGCGGGCTACCCATCTTAAATGTTGTAGTAATTCATCATCCATAAGATAAATATCATCTACATAGGACAATGCTTCAGGGTGAATTTCGTGCAAAATTGCAGGAACACGAGCTGCGAAAAGTCCTGGGCTGTTCTTATACCCCTGGGGTAAACAACAGAATTTTTTCTGGGAGCTTAGTGCACTGAAACTTGTTAAGTCTCTACTCTCAGGCGCTATATTTTGGCAGAAGAAACCATTGGAAACGTCCAGTGTTGTTTTGTATTTTTTACGCACTATGGGTCATATGTACGAACACTTTTTCCCATAGACACAGAATGGGTAAAAACCTTTGCTACATCTGGCCCTATATTGTTAATCAGTGCTGTGCTATGTGAATTTTATATAGCATATGTGCTTGTGTGACTGTTTAAGTGTCCTTAGTCTAAGACTATTCAGTGTGAATTGTCTGGTTTAGTTTATGGGAATAAGGGATTATTCATTGCCAAAGCCCAATCAATGGCATAGGATTCAGCGAGTTCCTCCCGAACAAGGAGCGAGGAAGAATGTTTAGTTACATCTTCTCCATATGGGCAGTTACGGACAAATTCAGGTGGCCAATCCTGTTTGGCCAACAAAACATCATATATGTTTACTACACAATCCCAAAAGATTGCGTCTATTATGCTATCAATGTCTCCTTCTAACTGTAGCGTTACTTTATACACCCTATCAGGCGTGGAGACTCGCAGTTGCTTTCACCTCCAGATGCTCTAGAAGACTCCGGCGAACTATTGTGACCTCTGCCGCGCTGTCTAGTAGTGCTAGTGCCCACTTCGTGTTCTTCAAGAGGACCCTCTTCCTGAGTGGCATGTCGAACTGCGACTGCTGCCACCTTTTTCTTTTTGAATTGGGGTTTTTGGTGGGTAGGTTTCTCTTCCTTTTTAACAGAAACCTCCGATGAGTGTTGTGATTCCTGTCTCGGTTTCACGTACTCTGTTCTTCGCTCTGATCGCCCACCTTTCTCATTTCGTTTTTCCGATGAGTCCTGAAAGGAATGAGATTGCCATGTATCAGTGTATCAGTATATTGATATCTATCAGGCATTTTTATACTGTCCCTATTTCTGAGATTATATCTATTCTGTGGGGTGTCTATACGTAGAGATTCTCCCCTCTCTTTTTTAGGAGTTCGTTGTTTTTTATCCCAGAGTTTCTTATTACCCTCAGGCACTTGCTTGGAAAAATCTTTCTTAGATTTGCCCTGAAATTGTGGTTTAGTTGGTCTGGCCTTGAAACTATCGCAGCCAATGCTAGAATAGGTCTCTACAATAATCTTAGGCAGCTCGCGTTCCTGATCCTGTTGAGGAACGTCAGGAGCCGCATGGGCACTGCTAGTGCGACCGCTTCCCCTTTAAGATTACTTAAAATAATTGAGGATACTGTGGCAAAATTGCCCATTAGTTGCATGCCCAAGTCCAGGGCCGAGGCAGTCCCATATTCATCTTGCATTTGCTTCAACACTTCCGGCAAATTGGCACGTGTTTGTGTACCGTGTGCGGTTATATCGAGCACAGCAAATACCGTGCCCCAGTTATTACAGTTGTCTACCGTAGGGACCATCCCAAATGGCAAGCACATCGTTAGAATTCTATGTTTATCCTGAGGTCCCGTGTGGGGAAATACTGCTTCCAGCAATTTTATTTTTTGTGCTAACCAAAACGGAGTTTCCTCTCGTTTAACGGGTACTTTACCCATGATCAAATGTACAGTCGCAGGATTTATGCTTGGCGACACTGCATGTGGTTTTGCTGGTGCAGCACGTGCTGGGTTTGTATTTAATGTTTGCATCAGAAACTGTGATAACCGTCTATATGTCGCTATTAATTCAATATATAAGCGACAAACCTCAGCTACTGCTAAAGTCGCTACTACTGGATGTGGTGTATGGGTGGCCAAGGACAGGTAGGACCATCATTACTTAGAGGACCTTAATAAGATAATGGTATTTCTAAATATGCATATGCCCTGTATTGTCCAGGTACGTTTGCAGGTGTATAATGCTAAAATGTGTTTGTGTTCCCATCAACTTCTGGAAATGTGACCCAAGAATAGAAAAGTTCTCTTCTATAAGCTGGATGGGCGTCCACCACAAATGTGATTGGACCCCCCTGGGCTGTTATGCCATTTGCTAATAAATATGTAGTCAGAGGTTGTCTCATATAGACTGCTATTACTACCTGCTGCGGATTCGCCATGTTAGATGGAAGATATGTTCAGAGAAGGCACACCAAATAGGGTTTTTCCTTTTAAAGTTCAAGCTTGAACAACCTCCAGCTTCAGATAGGATAGCCTATGTAGCTGGACTGGAAATCCTCAGTACCACGGACGTCTCCGTATATGGTGCTGTGACATCATTGTATATAATGAGACAGAGATACTCCGGAGGACCTGAAAATTAGAGCCTGACCAAACAATGGCAGCCACATGTTGAATAGGCTATCATTATTATAATGAGACTACTGGATCTTGAGTGGCAGAATTGCCTGCGGCGTGGGAGACTAAGGGGGTCATTACAACATTGGCGGTAAAAGGCGCTTACCGCCGTATAGAAGACCGCCAATACACCGCCGCAGCGACGGTAGTCCGCCACAGCTATTATGACCCACATCTCGGAATCCGCCGAAATTCAGACACCCACACAACTCCGCCACACCAAAGGTCAGTGTTAAAGTGGTGAAAACAAAACCTCCACCTCCACGCCAACAGAAACACGCCCATGCTATTACGACCCATGAATCCACGCGGCGGTCTTTCAAACGCGGTATTCCATTGGCGGTATACACACCACGCTCAAAATACACACACATCTCCAAAACACAGCCACATTGGACAATTCAAAATACACACACCTGATACACATACAAACACCACTCCCACACACCCAACACAATATAAAACACACACCCACATCACCCACAAACCCCTACGACCACAATTACAGAGAGAAGGCCAGAGAGACAGCACAGCCAAGACAACACCACCATACAGAGGCACACAACACCATCACCCACACAACATCCACGCACAAAACACCACACACTACTACACATCACCACACACATCAACACTCACATCGCCCCACACATCACACACACCACCCCATGTCACACCAAAGACACCCCAGCTTCTCCGAGGAGGAGCTCAGGGTAATGGTGGAGGAAATCCTACGGGTAGAGCCACAGCTATTTGGCTCACAGGTACAGCATACCTCCATAGCCAGGAAGATGGAGCTATGGCACAGAATCGTGGACAGGGTCGACGCTGTGGGACAGCACCCAAGAAATAGGGAGGACATCAGGAAGAGGTGGAACGACCTACGGGGGAAGGTGCGTTAAACGGTCTCCAGTCACAACATCGCGGTTCAGCGGACTGGCGGCGGACCCCCACCTACTCCCCCACAACTAACAAAATGGGAGGAGCAAGTCTTGACCATCATGCATCCAGAGGGCCTCGGAGGAGTCGGTGGAGGATGTGACACTGGTAAGTCACATCTTAACTTTCATATCCCCCACCCTACCTGCATGCTATCACACACCCCCACCCTCACCCCCTCCCCTATCACCCCAAATCCTCACTAATGTACTAATAACACAAACCACACATCCCAACACCAAGCCCTGCATGACACAACTAAGCATGGACACCCCTCACTAAAGCATGCCCAATGCACATACCCAGAACAACCCCCTAACCATCATCACACAAGCCCCCACACAGGAATGCCTGCACTGGGGTACACAGGCACCGACCCATTGCACACCATCACACACACACAAATGCATTAATCATGCTCTTATGCCCCTGCAGGAACCCGAAGGACCGTCACCACACCAGAGGGTCCAGACAACACCACTCCACCCCCAGAAGAGGCCCACAGTGACGATAGCAGCTCTGCCCTACCAGATCCTGATGACCAGCCCGGACCATCGTGGGCCTCGGAACAGTCGATTCCCCTTGCACAGGCACAGCCCAACACTGACCTTCCACCCTCTGGTAACACCAGCACAGCACCCACCAAGCGGGCCCAAACCTCCGTACCCCGGACAGGTCAATCAGCGGTGTGTCCACTACTACAGGGAACCCAGGGTAACCCACCACCCCAACAACAGCAGGGACCTGGGGGCAGTGGTAGTGGGCACACGATCCAGGGGACGGAGGCACAGGAACACCGGAGAACTGGGAGGGCTGCTGTGCGACAGGGGGCGGACAGGCCAAGGGAACTCACTCTCCACGAGGCCCTCACCTCCATCATGGGAGCATACCACCACCCCCAGGAGACAATGGTGACGGTCCTGGTAAAGTTTCAGGAGATCCAGCGCCTGCAGGAGGACCAGTATTTGGGGTTCAGGGAGGAGCTCAGGACCATCAGCTCCGCCTTGGGCACCATCGTAGGGGTGCTGAAGGACACACAGCAGACCCTGAGGGACACCGTGGCACTCCAAGGGGCCCCTGACACTAGCCAGGACGATGAACTGCCCACCACCTCCTCCGGCGCTAGTGGACAGGACACCCCGCCACAGGACCACCACACCAGCACCCCACCCCCTGCAGACGGACAACCACCACGCAACCGGTCCCTGAGAGCCAGGAACAGGACAGAGCAAGATGGCAAGACCCCCGCCAGGAAATGAGACCACCCTGATTGTCCTCCCACTGTCCCACTTTGTTACCCTGTCCATACTTGAACTGCCCCAGCTCCACTTCCTATGCCCATATGGGAAGTGCACCTGTGAGACTAATAGACTGGACTCTGCCATGGACATTCCTCCGCCATCACCCATCCTCATTTTACAACCCCCTCCCATTGCTGAGCACTTCAATAAACACCCTTGAACCACAAAACAATCTGGAGTCAGTCTGTGATTTTGTAAATAAGTATTATCAATGACAGTGTCATAATGCGTTTCCCATTGTAAAGCCAACATACCTATGTCACACATCACAAGTCCTTGAAGGATGCAAGCAGATGACACACGTTGGTAACCACACCTGTGAAACCGTAATGGAAAGGTACAACTCAGTGACCAAATACTGGTATGAAATGACAGACAGGATAGAGGTAGACGTGTGAAAGTTAATGTAATGGTAAAAATGAAAATGTTCTTACCTGTGTCTCACTGGAAATATTGCTGTATGACTGACTCCCTGTTGTCGTTGTCTTCTTCCTCAGCTTCCTCCTCATCACTGTCCACAGGCTCCACAGGCTCCACAGCTGCCACAACACCGCCATCTGCAGAAAAGGCACCTGGCATCGCAAAGCCAAATTATGAAGCATCGAGCAGGCGATGATGATCTCGCACACCTTCTTCAGTGAGTAGAATAGGGAACCACCAGTCATATGGAGGCACCTGAACCTGGCCTTAAGGAGGTCGAAGGTGCGTTCGATCACCCTCCTAGTCCGCCCATGGGCCTCATTGTACCGTTCCTCTGCCCTGGTCCTAGGATTCCTCACTGGGGTCAATAGCCAGGACAGGTTGGGGTAACCAGAGCCCCCCAATAGCCATACACGGTGCCTCTGGAGTTGAGCCATCATATCAGGGATGCTGCTATTCCACAGGATGTAGGCGTCATGCACTGAGCCAGGGAACACAGCATTAACCTGGGAGATGTACTGGTCTGCCAAACAGACCATCTGAACATTTATGGAATGATAACTCTTCCTGTTTCTGTACACCTGTTCACTCCTGTGGGGGGGACCAGAGCTACATGGGTCCCATCAATGGCACCTATGACGTTGGGGATATGTCCAAGGGCATAGAAGTCACCTTTAACTGTAGGCAAATCTTCCACCTCAGGGAAAATTATGTATCTCCTTACGTGTTTCAGCAGGGCAGACAACACTCTGGACAAAATGTTGGAAAACATAGGCTGGGACATCCCTGATGCCATGGCCACTGTTGTCTGAAATGACCCACTTGCAAGGAAATGGAGCACTGACAGCACCTGCACGTCAGGGGGGATTCCAGTGGGATGGCGGATTGGTGACATCAGGTCTGGCTCCAACTAGGTACATAGTTCCTGGATTGTGGCACGGGCAAACCTGTAGGTGACGATTAAATGTCGCTCTTCCATTGTCAACAGGTCCACCAGCAGTCGGTACACCGGAGGATTCCGCCATCTTCTCACATGTCCCAGCTGACGGCGCCTGGGAAGGACAACAGCGACGATAAAGTCAATTTTCCTCCAGGTATGTACCCACAGTTACACAGAAGACTACACCAATCACAAAAGCCTTCCTGTATGTGTGTTGAGTGTAGGCCTAGCTATGTGTTACGCAGAGGTAAATGAAGCCATGTGGGCCCCTGAAATGGCGGCTGCCTGACCTCTAACCTGGGACGATGGGATTGTGGGGTAACAGCGCTGGCGTTGCACACCGTCGCGGTAGGCAGTCGTAGACCGCGGCGCAATCCTGCATTGGTTAACATTGGACCCTATGGGTCCCAGGAGCCAATGAACAGGTGCGCCGGCGGTGATGATGCGCACCGACGCGGACGTCTCCGCCGCAGCCGTCACCGCCATTTTCTATCTGTTCAATCACTAGATACCTGACCTTCGACAGGAGAGGACCTACACTGCAAGTGCTGCTGTGACCTCGGTCTGGAAGAGACGATGGCTGCTGTGTCTGGGGAAAGGGCCCCTGCCTTCACTGCTCAGGAGTTGGAGAAACTGTTAGACGGGGACCTCCCCCAGTACACGCTACTCTACGGTCCTCCAGACCAACAGGTTAGTACACAGGGAGCACATTGTATGGGCTAGGCCTGGGTGGAGAGGGCTGGTTGTAAGAGGGAAGGGGGCAGAGTTCATAGAACATTAATACATGTGAATAAATGGGCCACATGGCCAGAGTAGGGAGGGGGCCACTCACATCGACGGTGCAGTTGGTAATGACTGTTCCTCTTCCCTTGTGCATGTCATGTAGGTCAGCACCCACCAGAAGAGGGACATTTGGCGTGCCATCGCCAAGGAGGTCCGGACCCTGGGGGCCCACCAGAGATGGGGCACCCATTGCCGCAAAAGATGGGAGGACATTCGCCGCTGCAGCAAGAAGACGGCGGAGGCTCAGCTGGGGATGGCCTCCCAACGTGGGAGGGGTGCCCGTCGCACGATGACCCCCCTGATGTTCCGGATCCTGGCGGTGGCCTACCCGGAGTTGGATGGGCGCTTGAGGGCATCACAGCAGACACAAGGGGGTGAGTACAACCTCATTCTGCGGACTTTGCGCGCAGTAAAGGGTTCTGGGTGGGGGATGAGGCCTGTGGGTGTACCTAGGCCAGCCAGAAACATGAAGACTAGGCCCCTCAGTAATGCAGCCCATGTGGCACTCTACCCAACCTCAGTAGAGTGCCAAGTCGAGGTATAGTTGCCCCTGTGGCATCCATGTGTGCAGATGTCCACCATAGCCATGTAGCCCATATCCCAGAAATTGCATATGCAGAAGGCAGGAGCACGGCGTAATGCAGGGGGCTGCTGTGTCTGTCTTGTCCGCCAACGGTAGAGGTATGCCATGCACTCAAACTGTTCTTCTTCTGTCTCCCCCCCCCTGTTTTTTGCTCTCCCTGTTCTTTTGTACATCAGCATCATCAGGCGGAGGTACAGTGGCACCGGAGCACGAGGGAGCTGCATCCCACATGGCCATGGAGGGCCACAACACGGACTCAGAATGCACCAGTGGGACGGAGGGTGAGGGGAGCTTCACGTCGGCCACCGGATCACCAACCAGCGACACGGACTGGTCCGCCGATGGGGGCTCCTTTGTGGTGGCGGCACCATCTGTGCGCCCCACTTCTACAGGTACAGCCGCCACCTCCCCTACCAGCGCCGCCCTCCCAGCAGCCCCTCAGCGTTCGCCCCGTGCCCGCTCACACAGGAGAGTGGGCATCACCTTCGCCCCAGGCACCTCAGGCCCTGCCCCAGTCACCCCTGCTGCCCTCAGTGAGGAGGCCATTGACCTCCTCAGGTCACTCACTGTTGGGCAGTCTACCATTGTGAATGCCATCCAGGGTGTAGAACGAGAGTTGCAACACGGTAATGCATTCCTGGAGGGCATTCATTCTGGTCAGGCTGTCCTTCAGCGAACCCTGCAATCTCTGGCCTCAGCACTGATGGCAGCCATTGTCCCTGTGTCTAGCCTCCCCCCTCCAACTTCCTCCACCCAGACCCAGTCCCCTGTACCCCAGCCTATCCCAAGCACACCATCAGACCAGCATGCACACACCTCAACAGACAAAAGTAGCTCAGGCAAACATAAGCACCACACAACCCACAGGCATTCACACAAGCATCACCCACATGCAAAGACTGCAACAAACCACTGCCTCCACTGTGTCCACCTCCTCGTCTTCTCCCTCCTCCCTCCCAGTCTCGTCTACACACACACCTGCATGCACCACATCTACAGGCACCATGAATCGCACCAGGACACCCAGCACCACAAGCCGCTCACCTGCACTCACCACCTCCACTGCCATTTACACGTCCCCTGTGTCCTCTCCCAGTGTGTCTGTGACGCCCCCTCCCAAAGTACACAAACGCGGGCACCCACACACCCAACATCCATCCATCTCACAACAGCCTCCAGTACCTGCACCTGCACCCAAATCACCTAAAGTGACACCTCCTACAACCACCTCCTTTTCCTCCACTCACAGACCCCCTCCAACTACCCATCCCAGTGTTCGTCAGAAACTGTCCCTCTGTAAAGTTGACATTTTTGCCCCCACCCCCCCTCCAATTCATCAGTCCTGTCGTAGCGCCTCAGCCAAAAAGCCTCCAATACCAGTGGTGCCTGTTCAAGGTATGTGGAGTGCACCAGCACCCAGGGCAGGCAGTGTGACCCGGAGCCAAGGCACTGGCAGCCCACCCCCCCGGTAAAGGCTCTGAAATTGGAGAGTGGACGACGGGACCGTGTGAAGACTCCTGGTGGGAAAACAACTCACATGGGTTCCAAGGGGATTGGAGAGTCAGCTGTGACTCCACCAAAGGTGGGGAAGGGCCAGAGGAAGTCTGCCCAGCCTGTTGTGAGTATCACGGCGGAGAAGGCAGGCATCATTCCCGGCGGTCGAGACAGCACCGCCAGCACCGTCGTCACTGGTCAGGAGACCACCGCCGGAGTCATAGCCCAGGAGGGCCCAAGTATCGTCACTGGTCAGGAGACCACCGCCGGAGTCATAGCCCAGGAGGGCCCAAGTATCGTCACTGGTCAGGAGACCACCGCCGGAGTCATAGCCCAGGAGGGCTCAAGTATCGTCACTGGTCAGGAGACCACCGCCGGAGTCATAGCCCAGGAGGGCCCAAGTATCGTCACTGGTCAGGAGACCACCGCCACTGCCGGAGTGAGTGCCCAGGAGGGACCCGGCTGCCACAGCCCAGGTGGGCTATGAGGGAACGTCATGCCACACACCAATGCCCAGTCTAGGGAACGTCATGCCACACACCAATGTCCGTTCCATAACCACCATTGCAAAGCACCGCTGAACAGTCCAGAACGCCATGGCAAAGCACCGCTGAACAGTCCAGAACCGCCATGGCAAAGCACTGCTGAACAGGCCAGAGACCGGCATGGCAAAGCACCGCTGAACAGTCCAGAACCGCCATGGCAAAGCACCGCTGAACAGGCCAGAGACCGGCATGGCAAAGCACAGCTGAACAGTCCAGAACCGCCATGGCAAAGCACCGCTGAACAGGGCAAGCACCGCCATGGCAAAGCACCGCTGAACAGTCCAGAACCGCCATGGCAAAGCACCGCTGAACAGGCCAGAGACCGGCATGGCAAAGCACCGCTGAACAGGCCAGAGACCGGCATGGCAACGCACCGCTGAACAGTCCAGAACCGCCATGGCAAAGCACCGCTGAACAGGACAGAGACCGGCATGGCAAAGCACCGTTGAACAGGGCAAAGACCGCCATGGTGAAGACCGCTGAACAAGCGCGAGACCGCCATGGCACAGCACCGCTGAACAGGGCATGCACCGGGTAAGACTGAAAAAACCGCCACATCAAGCATACTTATCCCATGTGCAGCTGGGACAGTGACGGGACAGGAACTTTCACGGGGAGACTAATCCAGTCTGGGCACCAGTCCCCCTCACGAGCCACTGGCAGATGTTATCTACTTGCGAAATTGTGGCTTTGCACTCCCCAGGATGGCACAGTGGGCAAGCCACCCACTGTAGAGACTTGAGAGACTGTGGCTTTGCACTCCCAAGGATTGAACAGTGGGCAAACCAACCACTGTATAGACTTGAGAGATTGTGGCTTTGCACTCCCCAGGATGGCACAGTGGGCAAGCCACCCACTATAGAGACTTGAGAGACTGTGGCTTTGCACTCCCCAGGATGGCACAGTGGGCAACCCACCCACTGTAGAGGCTTGAGAGACTGTGGCTTTGCACTCCCCAGGATGGCACAGTGGGCATGGAGCCCGTCGTGGATCTGGCTTTGCAGTCATCCGGCTGAGGTGCCCCCCCTTTCCTTCCCCCTGAGGTGCCTGTAGTATTTCTATCTGATGCCCTGGCAGTGTTCTCTCCGATTGTGGTCAGGTATCTTTTGTGGACCTCACCCATGCATTTTTGGACTAGTGGTACACGGACATTGATATGTGCATATCTGCACTACTTCTCGTAATGTATATACTTCTGCCTGATTTTCGTATATATCTGTATATTTTTGCATTGCTACATTACAATGTTTGAACTGATTTCGCTTTGTCTTTGCATTCTTCCGGGGGGATTGTGGGTTGTTACTGTGATTTTTGTGGATGCATTGGTGTGTATGTTGTAATATGCGAGGGTGGGGGTGGGGGTGTTTCGTGGGTGTCCCCCTAACTTTTGCCTCACCCCTCCCCCATGTCGTAGGTGCAGTACTCACCATTGCCTTCGGCCGCGCCGCTGTTGTTCTTCGTAGATGAGTAGGAATGGAAGGGCCGGAAGAATGTGTAATTCGGGCTCCATGGAGTCCTCGTTCCTCGTGGAATGTGTTCAGGTGAGCGTTTTCCCATTGCAGCAACTGTTTCTGCCGTGTTTTTATCCACGGTGAATCTGCCCCGGGAAAGGTGGCGAATTGCCAGGTTGTGATACTATGGGCGGTACATTGTCTTCCGCCTGTCTGTTGGCGGTGACCGCCGTGCTGCTTGTCTGTACCGCCGTGGCGGGCGGTGTGTTAAAGTGGCTGTCTTTGTTGGCGGTTTCCGCCAGGGTCATAATTCCCTTTTTTTGTCCGCTGGCCTGTTTGCTGTACTACCGCACCTTTAACACCGTCTGCCAGGGTTGTAATGACCCCCTAAGTCTGACCCACAGCGGGTGGCACCTGTCGCTCCAATCCGGGTTTTGCTCTGGCTAACTAGCAGTGCCTCATCTATATCCGAGGGCAGGGATGACTGGGCAGCCGAGCGCATTACATAATTGATTTCTCAGGAAGCCGTGGTCACTCAGGTCTGATCCGTTTCTCTCAGTTACCTTATTCTCAGATATAAATGACAAACAGAGGCTGTATATGTTTTAATAATGATTTTAATAAAACGACTGCATCTTAGATAGCAAAGCGTGAGCTGCAATAACCAGGGCAACACAGAATGACAGTATTAAAATTGTGACGAGGAGAGTGAAGCATAGAAATAACGCTATCATATTGTCACTATGGTCAATAGACTAACCCCTACCTAGGCTATGATAGAGTACAGCATGTTAAGCTCTAATTCTGCCCTTCAGGTTCCCCCGGAAAGACATCATCCCCTATACCTGAGAAAAGGCCTGCGGTCTGTGTTAGCATCAGTAGCGAAGCATTCAGCATCAGCATACAGTCGTGGTTCTCTGTCTGGAATCTCCCTCTAACGTCTAAGGGACACAGAAGTGTTTTTATAACAACACAGTTGATGTTCTGAGAAAATGTCCCTATGTACGGATATGCATTTTCTACTAATGTTGGAAACTAAACTTCTACCACGTTCACCGGCAATGTACTGTGCTGTAGCCTTGGAAGAAGCAAAGAGTGAGCAAGAATGTCCTGTTTAAGAACAGAGTGCTGGCCTAGGCAAAAACAGTTAGATAAACTGAAAATAAAACAAGACCGTAAAAGTGGCTATTGTCACAATAATAAAATAAAGCAGAATAAAATACATCTAGGTTAGAGTGCACAGCGGCTTGGCCTAGTGTGTTAAAATAACATGAATTGACCTATAGCTAAAATAAGTACACAACAGGATCACCTCAACAGGCAGCAACCGGCAGCACAACAACCTCAAACTCTATGCCAAGGGCCGGGGTGCCTCAGCAGGTCTCACCCCATCCACATCCACTGCATAAACATTGACAGCAGCCCAGCAACAGCCACCACCAGCTGCCACAGTCTCCATATTTGAGGATGACTTGTGAAGGAAGAAGGTTGGCAAAAGTGGAGCAAGACAATGCCTGCAACTAAGCACTTTTAAAGTACGTTAAGAAAACGTTGAAAAAGCTGTGCATTTCAAAATGTTGACCTTCCCAGTTCTTTCCCTTCCCTTATTTTACATTGCAAATAGATTTAGTGGGTTTTAGGTGGGTAGTTGTAGGTTAGATAGCAGAGATTAGGTTAGTTGTAGGACACAGTTACAGTTACGCCACACAACTATAGTTGGTGGTGTGTTTTTGGTATTTTATGATATATATGCATATATATATATATGCATATATATATATATATATATATATATATATATATATATATATATATATATATATAAAAATACAAAAAAATATATATCTTGGTTTAGGCAATAGGTTTAGTTAGTCTATGTGTAGCTTTAGTTCATGTTGTCTCACTCGTCTATTGTCTCTTAAGGGGGTGGGGGGACAAAGTTTATTGTGTGGCATTACATGTATAAGATACGTTTAGATTAGAATAGATAGCTGTAGAGATAAGTTGTGATACGTTAGTATAGGTTAGCATAGTGAAAATTAGTGGATTGTTTAGGTTTTTAATAGGTTGTGTTTTTAAGTGACAATAATTGTTAGTTTTAGACAATGAGGTGTCCATGCTGATTGACTGTCTGGAGGTTCTTATGTCTGCATTGGCCACTTTAGAGAAATACCTTAGTGTATGCATTCAGTATTGATTTACATGTATGACTATGTGTATCCCCTGTGACCAAGGAGGTGTGTGATTGGCAGCGGTATGACATCAGCTACTCAACACAGTTTTCAGCGCAGTTCCTAACACTCAGATTGTGTATGGATACAAAGTCTTTGACAGGTAATACTGCAAATCAATTGTCATCGCTAAGGTATCTTACAATCATTCTAGAAAAGCTTAGCACATTAAAATCCACCTTGTTTGGGGAATGGATACTGGCACACTAACAGCTGCCCCTCATAGTCTTACATATGACTCGTGGGTCTCTCACATATTTGCTGTACAGGTACAATCATCAGGGTAATTTCCAGTTACTTGTGTTCTGGACATATGATTATGGTGATTAATTTACATGTGCAAGTTTTGTTTCCAGTGATGTCCAATGTACTGTTCACTGATCCAATGAGAGATCCCAAGCCATTGAATGCTCAGTTAGAGTCCAAGGGTGAGTGTCATGTCATGAGACATGTGTAGGAGAGGTGTGCATTAGTGAGGAGGTGTCCAAATTGACAATAGGTAGTAATTGAGACAATGGCAGTCAATACATGATAAGTCAACAGTGGTAGAGTGAATAGAGCACATTGCCAGCTGTCACAACACTGGTGTGATTTTAAGCACAGAACACACAAGAGATACTGTACATGTGGCACAGACTGGAACTACTGGGTGTTTTATTTGCGTGAATGTTGTTCCTTCCACATCTTCATCCTCTCATGTGTGTGGTGCCTCCTGTGCCATGGGTGGTGCTGTTGTTGAAGTTGAAGGGGTCACACACACATCAGGGGATAGAGATGTGGAATCAAAGGTCTTGATAGCTTCCATTTATGGGAAAGCATAAAGCATCACTGCAGCAAGGAGGAACTGCTGGTTTCTCAAAATTGCTGCTACATCACGGTGGTAGGCAGCCATGTTTTCAATGAAGGGGGTCACATCCCGCTGAATGGACTCCAGGGCATTTTGTGTAGCTCCCAACTTGGTAGCAATCATGCTGCTGGCTCTTTGGGAGGGCAAGTGGTCAAGTCTCTGCCTCATGACAGCAGCTATGTCAGCCAGGGACTGCTGGAGTCCACATAGAGGGGAGTGAGTGCCGCTAATGGCAAGAGTTGTCCTTATTCAGACTGAGACACATCTGCACTCCTTCTAGGCTGCCCGTCATGGTCTCCATCCCCACCGCACCTGCTGTGCCAGGTCCTGTTGGACTTCTACTGCTGTCCTCTGAAAGGTAATGTCTAGGACCTCAGAGTCCAAGGCAGTGGCAGGACTGGTCAGTGCTGTGTGTTGGTAGTTGGGTGGTTCATGTGGAGACCCTGCAATGCGGTTTGCCCTCCCTGCGACTGGAGGTGGTGTTCGGAAGGAGCCCATAACATCCTGGAGAGTGTCAGCATTGATGGTCGGCAGCTGGTCATCCATATCACCTGTGAAATCTAGGACAGCCAGGTCCGCAAGAGGTGAGGCATCATCGTCTGCAATGAGATAGTGAAAGGTCAATATTTGAATGGAGTAGCTATTGACTTGGCTCATCATTTACTTTGTACTGGTGGCTCAGTAACATGGTACAGACCCCCACAAGAAAGGCACAATTTGTGGACCTCTAATGAACACCTGAACATCATTTGTGTGTAGTCGCCATTTGCAAAATCTGCCAGTCCACAGTTTCCAGTGTGTTACATCCATCTTGATTGTTTGATCATGGTCTTTGAAATATGTACCCCTTTCATTGACTTGACTGTGTTTGCTTTGCAAGCCATGGGTGTTGTTCCATATGTGTGTTCACACCACAAGTGGAGATATACAGAACTACTTGGAAATTGTTCTTACGGATATTTGAGTAAGTAACTGACTCATCTACCACCCTACTTGTGTTGTTGGAGTGATGATAGGGAGTGAACTGTCCACATGCATCCTCCTAGCCACTTTGAGTGGTGTGTCCAGCATCCTGCACCACCCATTGTGAGATTCAACCACATAGAGTGTATGTGAGCAAACACGATTTTCTCCCTTCCTGCAGGACAACACTCATTCGTGCATCTCAGGTTTCCTTGTTGCATAGCTGCAAAGATGGCTTCATTGGTGGAATGAGTGTTGTTTTGGTGGAAGGTAGGCCTTCCTGTTTGTACACATACACATAAGACGGTTCATTGTTATATTGTGTGGTGCAGGATGCAGGATGCAGAACACATGACTCTAGGGGGGGGCAGATTTACAAGGCCCTCTCACCACCAGAGAGTCACTTTTTGCAACACTCCGGTGGTGCTTTTCACTGCTCCATATTTACACGGAGGTGTGATTCTATTATTTGTGGTGTTTAGCCTCCTTGTAAATATGGGCCCCTCCGACACAGTTTTCTGCGTCTAGCAGTGTGCAATGGGTGTTGCAGTGACCGATCCACCACAAACTCCATTCAATTTGGTGCTGCCCTAGGTTTGCAGGAAATCGTACATCTATGGCAGCGGCAATTACTAACGACACCCAGGGGTGGTGTTAGCATGGCAAAATGATGAGGAATGCTTTTGTTCCTCATTGTTTTTTGCTTTTTCTATGTGTGCTGCATTCTGCAGCACAAATAGCATTAGCAAAATCCCATGGATGATTGTTTCTGTACAGGAAGGTGTCCCTTGCTGCACATGAACAATTTATCTCCTCTTTGCAGATATCCTTGCACTATAGTGCAGGAGGCCTGTATTGGCGCATGCAACTTCATTCAGCCTCGGCAGAGGGAGGGAACGCAGGGGTGACCCATACTCCTGTAAATACAGTGCATCCTGCATTTCAAAAGTGGCACATGGTGGCACTGCTATTTTTTGAGCTGCACCACGCTGTGCCATTTTGTCATTAATCTGGGCCTAAGTGATTAGGAAGATGCATGTGGAAAGCCCACCCAATTCCATCACTCTGTCAACACATGTGTGGTGGGAGGCAAAACCTGATACATTTTGAGGCTTGTTGATGTGTGGATGCATCATGTTGGGCCCAACATGAGAGGTGGCATTGTTGTTGTGGTATCAAGGACAGACATAGTAGTAATCCTATAGTGGACTAGTTTCAATGTCTGTTGCAATTACCGTCAAACATTGTAAGTGGCAGACAGCATTCCTGTTAGTAGATTCATCAGGATGTGTTCCTTCCTGGCGATGTGCATTAGGACCAGTAAGCGGGACACCCCTACACCATGCAGATTGTGCGGCAATGTTGGTGATATCCGTCATATAAGGTAAGTAAGGGGTTGCACTGACTCTTTGTGACAAGTACACATCCCTGCACATTTGAATTATTGCTGCACAGCAGAGCAAGCTAAGCTGTTACACTGCATGTTTCTTCATAAATGCGTACTCATGTGCCAATATATCCAGACACAGACATCATAATGCTTTACCCAAGCATATTAATTTATTGACTTCTACTCCAGTGGTGGATAGTGATAGGTCATACTTAAAGTGGTGCAAGGATGGCTGTGCTGCGCGCGGGGGTTGTAAAACAATCTTCTATGACCATTTGCACTTTCTATGTGTGCTGCAGGATGCAGCACACATAGGAAGAGCAAAAACACGAGGAGGAATGAAAAGTTTCTCCTTGTTACACAATACTAACGCTACCCCTGGGATGGTGTTAGATTTTGGTGCAGCCTCAGGTTTACTTGAACTCGTAAACCTGGTGCAACATCAAAATGCAATGGGTGTTGTTGTGGCACGCCCACAGCAACAGCAATTGCACACCCCTTCCAGGCAAAGAGCTGTGTGTGGGGCCACATTTACAAGGTGGTGTCAAGCCACAAAATTGGCTTAACGCCACCTTGTAAAAATGGCAGAGTGCATAGCCCCACTGGAGCATCATTAACAGTGACGCTGCGGTGGCGATAGGTCCTTTTGATTCTGGCACTAAGGCCCTCATTACAACCCTGCTTACCGCCGTGCTGAAGGCCGCCAACATACCGTGACGGCTGCGGAAATCCGCTACAGTTATTACGACCCACATCTTGGAATTCGCCACAATACAGACACCCACACAAGTCCGCCACACAAAAGGTCAGTGATAAACTGGCGATACCAAAACCTACACCATCACGCCAACAAGAATACGCCCACACTATCACAACCCACGAATCAACACAGCGGTCTTTCAACCGCGATAATCCATTGGCGGTACACACCGCTACGCTCAAAATACACACACACTTACAAAACACAACTACATTGGACAATTCGAAATACACACACCTGATACACATACACACACCACACCCACACACTCACACCACTATGAAACACACACCCACATTACCCACAAACCCTTACAACAACATTTTTTTTGAAAAGCAGAGAGAGAGAGAATAGCAAACACAACACCAGCATCCACAGACACACCACAACATCACTCATACAACATCCAGGCACCTCAAACAACATACCCCAACACAACACATCACACAGCACAACAAACTTCACCTCACACATCACCCACACCACACTATGGCACCTCAAAGACACCGCAGGTTTTCTGAGGAGGAGCTCAGGGTCATGATGGAGGAAATCATCCTGGTAGAGCCACAGCTATTCGGATCACAGGTGCAGCACACCTCCATTGCTAGGAAGATGGAGCTATGGCGGAGAATTGTCGACAGGGTCAACGCAGTGGGACAGCATCCAAGAACACGGGGTGACATCAGGAAGAGGTGCAACGACCTACGGGGGAAGGTGCATTCAGTGGTATCCAGACACCAGATTGAGGTACAGAGGACTGGCAGTGGACCCCCACCTCCTCCCCCACAACTAACAACATAGGAGGAGCAAGTCTTGGCAATACTGCATCCTGAGGGCCTCGCAGGAGTAGCAGGAGGACTGGACTCTGGTAAGTCAAATCTTTACTACTAGATCCCCACTCCCTACCTGCATGCCATCACATACCCCGACCCACCCTCTCACCCCATCACTCAACACCTCACATATGCCCCACTATCACAACCCACACATCCCAATACCAAGCCCTGCATGCAACACCAAAGCATGGACACCCACTGGCAAAGCATGTCCAGTACAGAGACCCCAACACACTAATCACACAAGGGAAAACACAATAATGAAAGCACAGGAGTAGAGGGTAACTCACCCAATGCACAAGATGGCACACACAGATACTAAAACTCTGCATTTACACCCCAACAGGACCCATACCCAACGTCACCGGACAGGAGGTGCTAGACATATCCAGTCCCCCCACAGAAGAGGCCCACAGTGATGACATTAGGTCTGCCTGTCCGAATCAAGATGACCAGCCGGCTCATCAGGGACCTCTGGACAGTTGGTTCTCCTGCCATAGTCACAAGCCACCACAGATCCTCCCCCCTCAGGAAACACCACCACAGCACCCACCCAGCATGCCCATGCCACTGTCCCCAGGACACGTCTATCAGCAGTGTGTCCACCACTACAGGGACCCCATGCAAACCCACCAACCCAAGACAATCACGGACCTGGGGTCAGTGGCAGTGGGCACACGGTTCAGGGGACAGGCGCACTGGACAACAGGGAAGCTGGGAGGTCTGCTGTGCGACGGGGGAGGACTGGTCCAAGGAACCCACTTTCCACGAGGCACTCTCCAACATCATGGGAGCATACCACTATTCCCAGGAGACCATGGGCACGATACTGGCCAAGTTTCAGGAGACCCAGTGGCTGCAGGAGGAACACTACCTTTGGATCAGGGAGGACTTGAAGTCCATTAACACCACCCTGGTCACCATTGCAGCGGTGCTGGCAGACCTGGCCAACTCCATGAGGGACACAAACGGGGCCTTGACACTAGCCTGGACGATGAACAGCCCTCCACCTCCGCTGGCGCTAGTGGACAGGAGTCACAGCCACGGGAACAACAGGCCACTAGCACCCCACCCCCTGCAGAAGGATAACCACCCCACAAACGGTCCCTGAGATCCAGGAACAAGACAGAGAACATTGCCAAGACCCCCACCAGGAAATAAGACCCTCCTGATTGTCACCCTTCTGTCCCACTTTGTCACCCTGTCCACCTTAAACTGACATTGATCCACTTCCTATGCCCCCATGGACAATGCACCTGTGAGACAAACTGAACTCTACCATGGACATTCCTCCTCCATCACCCTAGCCCATTGCACACCCCTCTCCACTTATTAGTACAGAAATCAACACCCTTGAATCACAAATCAATCTGGAGTCAGTCTGTACTTTCACAAATGTATAATTGCAACCTCTTTGAAATATAGCAATGTCAATGTTCATGTTCACATACCAATGTTACACAGCAGTAAACATAGCAGAGGGCACAAATTGGGACCCAGATCTGTGAAATGGAAAGGCAAAGTGACATGTCAGGGTCCATACACAGAGGTAAAAAGAAAGATATATGCTTTGCCCTACAGTAGTATGAGATGTGTGAAGCAGTGCCATCCTCTTACCTGTGTCTCACTGAAAGAATTGCATGATGATGTTGTTTCGGTTGTCTATATCTTCTTCTTCTGCCTCCTCTTCTTCACTGTCCACAGGCTCCACAGCTGCCACAAGACCATCATCAGGCCCATCCTCCTGCAGAAAAGGCACCTGGCGTCACAAAGCCAAGTTGTGAAGCATACAGCAGGCCACGATGATCTGGCACACCTTCTTTGGTGAGTAGAATAGGGAACCACATGTCTGATGGAGGCAGCGGAATCTGGCCTTCAGGAGGCCAAAGGTGCACTCTATTATACACCTAGTTCACCTGTGTGCCTCATTGTAGCGTTCCTCTGCCCTTGTCCTGGGATTCCTCACTGGGGTCAGTAGCCATGACAGGTTGGGGTAACCAGAGTCACCTGCAAATTTCGAGGGACAACTGTTAGACATCCTCCAAACAGTATGGAATCTTCCATACCCAGACACCTATTTAAACTGAGTGGGAACCTTGCGCTCACCTATTAGCCACAAATGGTGCCTCTGGAGTTGCCCCATCACATAAGGGATGCTGCTATTCCTCAAAATGTAAGCGTCATGCACTGAGCCAGGATACTTGGCATTCACCTGGGAGATGTACTGGTCTGCCAAACACACCATCTGCACATTCATAGAATGGTAGCTTTTCCGGTTTCTGTACACCTGTTCATTCCTGCGTGGGGGGGACAAATGCCACATGTGTACCATCAATGGCACCAATGATGTTGAGGATATGTCCCAGGGCATAAAAGTCATCTTTCATTGTGGGCAGATCCTCCACCTGAGGGAAAACGATGTAGCTGCGCATGTGTTTCAGCAGGGCATTTAACACCCTGGACAACACGTTAGAGAACATTAGCTGCGACATCTCTGATGCCATGGCCACTGTTGTTTGAAAGGACCCACTTGCCAGGAAATGGAGTACTGATAGGACCTGCACTAGAGGGGGATTCCTGTGCGATGGCGGATAGCTGACATCAGGTGTGGCTCCAACTGGGCACACAGTTCCTGGATTGTGGCATGATCAAGTCTGTAAGTGATAATGATGTGTCTGTCTTCCATTGTCGACAGGTCCACCAGGGGTCTGTACACCGGAGCATGCTGCCATCTCATCACCTGCCCCAGCGGACGTGCCCTATGGAGGAGAAGGGTGAGCAGAGGGTCATACACCACATAGGTTTCACAAGGCTGTTTAGCACAATCGTGAAATTATGTCTGTGTGCCTTTGTCGGGCCTGCGAAGGGCGTCGCGTTCCAGTGAAGGTCATGGCGTCGGGTGCAGGCGGCGTCACCGGATTCAGTAGTGGCGTCAGTCCGGAGTCGTCCGAAGTCGATTTCCTTGGATTTCCACCAGCTTTCCTTTCAAGGGCCCAGGGACTGTATCGGGCACCACTTGTCAGAGCAGGAGCCTCTCCAGACACTCCAGGTGCTGGCAGAGAGAAGTCTTTGCTGTCCCTGAGACTTCAAACAACAGGAGGCAAGTTCCAAATCAAGCCCTTGGAGATTTCTTCACAAGATGGAAGGCACAAAAAGTCCAGTCTTTGCCTTCTTACTCTGGCAGAAGCAGGACTGCAGGAAAGCTCCACAAAGCACAGTCACAGGCAGGGCAGCACTTCTTCCTCAGCTATTCCGCTCTTCTCCAGGTAGAGGTTCCTCTTAGTTCCAGAAGTGTTTCTAAAGTCTGTAGATTTGGGTGCCCTTCTTATACCCATTTTAGTCTTTGAAGTCACCTTTCTTCAAAGGGGACTCACACCTACTTGTGAAATCCTGCCTTGCCCAGGCAAGGCCTCAGACACACACCAGGGGGTTGGAGTCTGCTTTGTCAGAGGCAGGTACAGTCCTTTCAGATGGGAGTGACCACTCCACCCCTCCCTCCTAGCAGAGATGGCTAATTAGGAAATGCAGGTTACACCTCAGCTCCCTTTGTGTCACTGTCTAGTGTGAGGTAAAAAACAACCAAACTGTCAAACTGACCCAGACAGGGAATCCACAAACAAGGCAGAGTCACAGAATGGTTAAAGCAAGAAAATGCTCACTTTCTAAAAGTGGCATTTTCAAACGCACAATCTTAAAATCAACTTTACTAAAAGATGTATTTTTAAATTGTGAGTTCAGGGACCCCAAACTCCACATGTCCATCTACTCTAGGGGAATCTACACTTTAATCATATTTAAAGGTAGCCCCCATATTATACTATGAGAGAGACAGGCCTTGCAACAGTGAAAAACGAAGTTGGCAGTATTTCACTGTCAGGACATATAAACCACATTACTATATGTCCTACCTTATTCATACACTGCACCCTGCCCTTGGGGCTACCGAGGGCCTACCTTAGGGGTGCCATACATGTAAGAAAAGGGAAGGTTTAGGCCTGGCAAGTGGGTACACTTGCCAAGTCGAATTTACAGTTAAAACTGCGCACACAGACACTGCAATGGCAGGTCTGAGACATGATTACAGAGCTACTTATGTGGGTGGCACAACCAGTGATGCAGGCCCACTAGTAGCATTTGATTTACAGGCCCTGGCACCTCTAGTGCACCTTACTAGGGACTTACTAGTAAATCAAATATGCCAATCATGATAAACCAATCAACCATACAATTTACACGGAGAGCATATGCACTTTAGCACTGGTTAGCAGTGGTAAAGTGCTCAGAGTTCAAAAGCCAACAGCAACAGGTCAGAAAAGATAGGAGGCAAGAGGCAAAAAGAATGAGGATGACCCTGCATAAGCAAAAAAGTCCAACAACTGGACTCTGTCATGACAATTCTCCACTATCACCCCTGACCATTTTACAACACCCTCCACTATGTTGCACTTAAATAAACACCCTTAAATCACAAAACAATCTGGAGTCAGTCTGTGCTTTCGAAAATGTGTATTTGCAATACCTGTGGAAAAGTGCTATATCCAATGTAATGTCAACATACCTATGTCAGCTCTAGTCCATGCGGAAACAAAGCAGATGTCACACAGTGGGACCCACATCTGTGAAATTGAAAGGGAAAGTGACAAATCAGGGTCCATACACTGGGTGAAAGTGACAGACAGATGAGAGGTAGAAGAATTTTATCAGATGTAGCAGGCAGTGATGTCTTCTTACCTGTGTCTCACTTGAAGTATTGATGAATCATTGTGTTTCTGTTGTCTATGTCCTCTTCTTCTGCTTTCTCGTCTTCACTGTCCACAGGCTCCACAGCTGCCACAACACATCCATCTGGACCATCCTCCTGCAGAAAAGGCACCTGTCGTCGCAAAGAAAAGTTGTGAAGCATACAGCAGGCCACGATGATCTGGCACACCTTCTTTGGTGAGTAGAATAGGGAACCACATGTCATATGGAGGCACCGGAACCTGGCCTCCGGGAAGCCGAAGGTTCTTTCTATAATCCTCCTAGTTTGCCCATGTGCCTTATTGTAGCGTTCCTCTGCCCTTGTCCTGGGATCCCTCACTGGGGTCAGTAGCCATGACAGGTTGGGGTAACCAGAGTCACCTGCAAATGTCGAGGGACAACTGTTAGACCCACACTAACTCTTAGGGACAGCCCGAGACCCAGACACCTAGTCACACTGTATAGGGGCCATGTCCTCACCTAATAGCCACACACCTGGTGCCTCTGGAGTTGCCCCATCACATAAGGGATGCTGCTATTCCTCAAAATGTAAGCGTCATACGCTGAGCCAGGAAACTTGGCATTCACATGTGAGATGTACTGGTTGGCCAAACACACCACCTGCACATTCATAGAATGGTAACTCTTTTGGTTTCTGTACACCTGTTCACTTCTGCGGGGGGGGGACCAAGGCCACATGTGTCCCATCAATGGCACCTATGATGTTGGGGATATGTCCCAGGGCATAGAAGTCACCTTTCACTGTAGGCAAATCCTCCACCTGAGGGAACACGATGTAGCTGCACATGTGTTTCAGCAGGGCAGACAACACTCTGGACAACACGTTGGAGAACATAGGCTGGGCCATCCCTGATGCTATGGCCACTGTAGTTTGAAAAGACCCACTTGCCAGGAAATGGAGTAGTGATAGGACCTGCACTAGAGGGAGGATTCCTGTGGGATGGCGGATAGGTGACATCAGGTCTGGCTCCAACTGGGCACACAGTTCCTGGATTGTGGCACGATCAAGTCTGTAAGTGATAATGATGTGTCTGTCTTCCATTGTCGACAGGTCCTCCAGGGGTCTGTACACCGGAGCATGCTGCCATCTCATCACCTGCCCCAGCGGACGTGCCCTATGGAGGAGAAGGGTGAGCAGAGGGTCATACACCACATAGGTTTCGCAAGGCTGTTTAGCACAATCGTGAAATTATCTCTGTGTGCCTTTGTCTGTCCGTATTCCTGGCCCAAATAGCTGTGACGCAGTTAGTTGGCCTGCCATGTGGCCCCCTGAAATGGCGGCTGCCTGACCTGTAAGGAGGGACAAGGGGAAATGAGGTAACTGCGTTGGCGTTGTGCAGCGTCGCAGTAGGCAGTCGAAGACTGCTGCACAATTCAGCATTGGTTACCATTGGGCCCTATGGGTTCCAGGAGCCAATGACGATGTATACCGGTGGTGACGGTACGCACCGCCGCGGATGTGACCGCCATTTTCTATCTGTTCCCTCACTTGATACCTGACCTTCAACAGGAGAGGACCTACACTGCAAGTGCTGCTGTGACCTGTGTCTGGAAGCGACAATGGCTACAGTGTCTGGGGAAAGGGCCCCTGCATTCACGGCAGAGGAGTTGGAGAAACTGGTGGATGGGGTCCTCCCCAGTACACGCTACTCTACATTCCTCCAGACAAACAGGTGAGTCAACCGTGTGCATGGTGGATGGGACATGATTGTATGGAGTGTCGTGGATGGAAGAGACGGGGGGACAGGCCAGCATGTGAGGATGCTGAGTGTATGTTTTTCTGGAACAGGGTGGGAGGTTTGTGGCCAATGTGTGAGAAGAACTGTACGGAGGAGTAACATCCTTTTTTACTTCACTATTCCCCTAGGTCAGCGCCCACCAGATGAAGGGTATTTGGCGTGCCATCGCCAAGGGAGTGCAGACCCTGGGGGTCTATCACAGACGGAGCACCCACTGCCAGAAAAGATGGGAGGACCTGCGCCGCTGGACCAAGAAGACGGCAGAGGCCCAGCTGGGGATGGCCTCCCAACGTGGAAGGGGTGCCCATCGCACCATGACCCCACTGATGTACCGGATCCTGGCGGTGGCATATCCTGAGTTGGATGAGCACTTGAGGGCATCACAGCAGCCACAAGGGGGTGAGTACACTCCCATTCAGCTGACTCTGCGCGCTTGACAAGGTGTCTGGGTGGAGGAGGTGGGCTGTGGATTACCCTAAGCCAGGGCAGACGCGCAAAGGTAGATCTATTGAATTGCAGGCTCTGTCCCACTCCAACCCCAAAGGTGGTATTTGCCAACTACACCTAGTCAGGCTCCTATGGGTTCCAGCTGTGCATGAAATGGGTCTAGACAGAGTCCCCCATGGGCATGTGCTTTTCCCCTCCACTGTTAGTGCATGGCTTAGTGCATAGAGCTGCTCCCTGTGTGTTGTGTCTGCCAACGGTAGTGGTGTTGCAGGCATTGACCATGTGTCTCCTCTGTCTTTCCCCCCTTTTTGCTTTGTCACCCTGTCCTTGTGTGCATTAGCATCATCTGGCGGAGGAGCATTGGCACCACAGCAGGAGGGAGCTGCAACCCACATGGCCCTGGAGGGTGAATTTACGGAGTCAGAAGGCACCAGTAGGAGAGAGGGCGAGGGGAGTTCCACGACGGGGACAGGAGCAGACACCAGCAACAGCAACTCCTCCTCTGATGGGAGCTCCATTGCAGTGGCGGGCACCTCTGTGCCCACTGCAACAACAGGTACAGCTGCCACCCCCCCTACCAGCACCGCCCTCCCAGCAGCCCCTCATCGACTTTCCCGTGCCCGCTCACCCAGGAGGGTGGGCATCTCCTTTGCCCCAGGCACCCCAGGCCCTGCCTCAGTCAGCCCTGCTGCCCTCAGTGAGGAGGCTATTTACCTCCTGAGATCCCTCACTGTTGGGCAATCAACCATTTGGAATGCCATCCAGGGTGTTGAGAGGCATTTGCAGCAAACAAATGTATACCTGGAGGGCATTCATTCAGGCGTGGCGGCCCAACAGAGAGCATTTCAGGCTCTGCCTGAGCACTGATGGCAGCCATTGTCCCTGTGTCCTGCCTCCCCCTCCAACTTCTTCTACCTCAGCCCATCCCAAGCACACCATCAGACCAGCATGCCCACTCATCAACACACAAGAGTGGACATGGCAAACTTAAGCACCACACATCCCACAGGCACTTACACAAGCACCATCCCCATGCAGACACACCAACATCCACTACCTCCACTGTGTCCCCCTCCTCCACGTCCTCCTCCTCCCTCCCTGTCTCATCTCCACTCACACCTGCATGCACTACATCTCATCCACTACCTCCATCACCAGCACGCCCATCACTACACACCGCTCACGTGCAATCACCACCCCACTGCCATTCACACATCCCCTTTGTCCTCTCCCAGTGTGGCAATGAGCCCTCCTCCCAAAGTACACAAACGCAGGCACACACCCACCCAACAGCCATCCACCTCACAACAGCCTCCGGCTCATGCACCTTCACCCAAATTCAGCAGACGAACACCTTCTACAACCACTACCTCTTCATCCACTCCCAAACCCCCTCCATCTTACTGTCCCAGTGTGTCTAAGAAACACTTCCTTGCAAACATTGACCTCTTCCCTACACCTCCCCCCGTCCTTCCCCTAGGGCCAGGATGTCCACGTCCCAGCAGAGCACCTCAGCCACCAAATCCTCCAGCACTGTTGTCTCAGCAAGTCCTGTCACATCACGGGTGGCACCCATCAGGGCTGCCAGTGTGCCACCTAGCGAGGCCAAGGATCAGCCCATTCCGCTACCTGCCAAGGTGAAGAATGTGCCCACATGCCGTAGGGAGAAGACGCACCAACCACCCAGCAAGGGCTCCTCCAAGCCAAAAGAGGACAGTGCCAAGGGACCAGTAGTGACATCAAAGGTGGGGAAGGGACACAAGGCGAAGGGCAAGTCAGGACAGGGCACAGAGCCTCCGACTGAGGGACCAGAGTCACCCCTTCTGGCAACCAGAACAGCAACCTGCATGGCGGTGGACACCGCCACCTGCACCGCCACCTGCACCGCCACCTGCATGTCTGCTGCCTCAGCAACAGTCCCCAGGATTATCCCCAGTGGGCAGCCATCCGAGGCTGCAGGGGACGCCCTGCTGTGCCCCTCCACAAGTGCTGACACATTCACCACCGCCAGCATCTCCGCCACAGACACTGCCGCAACCACCGCCACCAGCCCCGCAACGTGCTCAGACAGTGCCACCAAAGCTGACATGGCTATCATCCCCAGTGGCCAGCCATCTGAGGCTGCAGGAGATGTCCTGGACCCTGCACAGAGTACATGAGGCACGACATCGAGCACTGTTTGTATCTACAGGTGGCAGGCGAAGTCACAGCAGGGTGGAGTGTGTCTCTGCCTCCATGGAGTATCATGCTACCTGTTCCCAGGCAATCTCGTGGCACACACACCCAGGTGAGGGAATGGGACCTGCCAAACTGCATGTAAAGCACTCTGGGCACAATGCCCCCTCCAGAACCAGTGGAGAAAAGCATCCACTCCCTCAGTCCTTGGCAGGATGAAGCACTCTGGGCACAATGCCCCCTCCAGAACCAGTGGAGAAAAGCATCCACTCACCCTATCCTTGGCAGGATGAAGCACTCTGGGCACAATGCCCCCTCCACAACCAGTGGAGAAAAGCATCCACTCCCCCAGTCCTTGGCAGGATGAAGCACTCTGGGCACAATGCCCCCTCCAGAACCAGTGGAGAAAAGCATCCACTCACCCTATCCTTGGCAGGATGAAGCACTCTGGGCACAATGCCCCCTCCAGAACCAGTGGAGACTGACATCCACTTGAGAGACTGTGGCTTTGCACTCTCCAGGATAAAGCAGTGGGCAAACCACCCACTGGAGAGACTTGAGAGACCGGCTTTGCACTCCCCAGGATAAAGCAGTGGGCAAACCACCCACTGGAGAGACTTGAGAGACTGTGGCCTTGCACTCCCCTGGAAAAAGCAGTGGGCAAACCACCCACTGGAGAGACTTGAGAGACTGTGGCTTTGCACTCCCCAGGATAAAGCAGTGGGCAAACCACCCACTGGAGAGACTTTAGAGACTGTGGCTTTGCACTCCCCTGGATAAAGCAGTGGGCAAACCACCCACTCGAGATACTTGAGAGACTGTGGCTTTGCACTCCCCAGGACCAAACTGTGAGCATGGAGCCCCCTCGTGGAGCAGTGGCGTCATCCGTTCATCCGGTTCCCCCCCTTCCCCTCCCCCTTGAGGTGCCTGTTTATTTTCAATCTGATGCCTCAGCAGTGTTCTCTCTGTTTCGAGTCAGGTATCATGTATGGGCTTCGCAAATGCATTTTGGGTCTACTGGACCACTGATCCACGGACAATGATTTCATTACTATCCGGACTTGTGTAGTTGGTGTACATATTTGTATATACTGATGAATTTAATTTTGGCCTATCTGATTTTTCGATGATTACACTTGTTACACTCATTTCATTTGGTCCTTACGTTATTCCAGGGGGTGACGGGGTGTAAATGTAAGGTTGATGCATGTATTTGTGTGTATGGTGTTGTGGGTGGGGGTGGGGGTGTTGCGTGTGTGTCACTCTCTTTTCCCTCCTCCCCTCCCCTGTGTGCTAGGTGCAGTACTCACCGTGGTTGTCGCCAGAGTCTTTGCTGCTCCTGATAGAAGAGGAGGTAAACCAACATGGGCAGGACCTGTAACTCGGGCTCCAAGGCGTCCTGGTTCCTCGTTGGGTGCTGAGAGGTGAGTGGTTTCCGTTCCACAGACTGTTTCCACCGTGCTTTTGATGGCGTTGGTACCGCCCCGGAAAAGCTGGCGGATTAGCGCCTTGTAATACGGTGGGCGGTACATTGTGTTCCGCCTGTCTGTTGGCGGTTACCGCCGCTGTGTTTGTTTCTACCGCGGTGGCAGTCGGAGTGTTAATGGCTGTCTATGTTGGCAGTTTCCCCCATGGCCGTGATTCCATTTTTTTTACCGCCGGCCTGTTGGCGGAATTACCACCGCTTTAACACCGACCGCCAGGGTGGTAATGAGGGCCTAAGTGTCCCGATGCAATCCTTTTGCATGCATTCAGTGTGTCCTATGTGCCTCTCTCTTCTGCCATTTGTTAATTTCCAGATTATCCCCCATTGCAACATACCATACAATTGTGGTAGGTCTTGTCCTGCGATTCCAGTGACCAGCTCCTCTGGGATGACTGCTGCCACCATCTCCTCGAGGTCATCCAGGTCCTCCCAAGGTGCGGGACTTCTATCTACAGGCTGCAGTGCTGCCGTTTGGTTCCTGGCCAGTTTCTTTTTAGTTCTTCACTTGCAATCATGCTAATGCTTCTTACAGTATGTGGCAGTCATCTTCACCTCGGCTACGCTGTTGACTTTATCTACTATTGCCTGCCACATGGCCTCCTTCCAAACTATTGGCAATTTGGAGGTGACATAGAGTTGCTGTTGGTGCTCTGTCACCTCTATGACCAAGGTGTCATTCTCCTCCTCCCTAAAGCGATACTTCCAATTCCTTTTCTTTTTTTTTGTGGGATTTTCCTGCTTCATCCTGGCTTGTACTGGGCTGATTGGGATCTCTCTGGGGTCCATCCTGGCATGCGTTCTCCATCTTGGCTCCCTTTATTTTTTTTGTTGCTCGCAGGCTTTTTTTTCGCTAATGCTGCAAAGATGGCTCTAATACGATTAGCATAAAGAAATGTGCTGCTAATCATGCTAACACACCTTTTGCAGCATTAGCGTAATTTTTCCTTACAACGTGTTGCAAAGGTTAGCATAATTTTGTTTTTTATGCTAACCTTTCCTTTGCGCCATGGTGCATCGTTTTCTAAATACGACACAAAGATGGTGCAAAGAATGTCATTAGCCGGTGTTAAATCTTTTGATGCACAACCGTGCTTCATTTTTCTTAAATCTGGGCCTTAGATATACACCTGCATCGACAACACCTGCGCATGCGATAAATGAGAATAAATTAAAAGCTTCTTTCATGAATGCTCAAATGGAGATCTCAGGTCAAATGTTTATTCTAGATGAGTTCAAGAATACACACAAAGTTTAGATGCTAACGGTTTGTGCACACTTACCTTCATCAGCTGCTGAAGAAGTAACCTATCAACACATTCCACTTTCATATGCAGTTGCATGTAGTATATTACTTAGTTTATTTTATAGACAAGAACATTTTGAATATTATTTTTCCAATTATGATATGATTCTTTATAAAGTTCACCTGCCGAAAAGAAAGAACCCTCAACCACAAACAAAGGACATTCAAGTAGCTTGATCTTTCTTAATATCCCTACAAAGATAGACACTTTTAAGGCATACAAAAAGGAATCTGACACATCTAACGAGACCATTAGAAAACAAACATACTCTAGCATTACAAGAGATGAGAGTTTGTTTTTCATAAGGCAAACAAAGAGGAAGATGTATTAAAGAATGTTTGGCTGTAAAAAAGGAAGATGAATACAGGAAGAAAATGACAAATCCTAAATTGAAATTAGATAGATGACAAAAAGGGAAACTATGCATTTACAAAAGGAGAAATCAGTTTAGAAAGAGGTATACTGGGGTGAGTGGCTGTAAGCACACATTTGAATTTCTTGGAGGGCCTGCTCAAATAGTAACAGGAGAAGAGGAAGTTATTCCTAGAGTCTATTTTTTATGGTGACACGATGCATATTTCCAGTTGCCTGCTGACTGGGAAAGGGGTTTGCTATTTAGCTCAATTGTTTCTGATGATGTATCACGCAAATAGCATAGATGTTCTAACAATGACTCCATCTCACAGACATGTACATATTACCATTGATGGGACACAACTATTGGGAAACATTTTTAGGGCCAATCATTCCACCAGTAGGAGTAGTTCTCAATGACAAGAAAACCAGGAAGCTCTCTGCCATAGTAGATAAGCGGCCACCAGTATAGCTGGTGCTTTATTAGCAGCTAATACAGAATTAGTAGCTATAAAAACAATGTTCCTACCAGATTGGTTAGCTCTAGAGATATTGCTAGCAGAAGAATGCAGCATTTGTAAAATCCTTACGGTTCAACATTGTTGTTCATACATACCTGATGAGAGCAGAAAGATAGAAGAAATTACAAAGAACATTTCTGATTTAAAACAGGAATTAGAAGCTTTAGAGCCAACTACTGGGTTAGAAACTCTAGGTAAAGGAGCGTCTGCTATAAGTAGGTGTTTGGGAAATATTGGAAGTGGATCTGTAGGTGTAATATTAAAACCTGTACTGATCATTAATCATTAATCATTATTAATCAGCTTATGTGCTGTAGATAATATATTTAGATGTTACCTAACAAGGAACAAGACTAAGGAGATAGAAACGCAAATAAAAAATGTAATAGAAATAGAAGAAAGAAGGAATAAGGTATACAAGTAGCTTAAGGAAGTGGAAACTTTCAAAAGTAAGATAGATGACACAGCAAGGAAGGAAGGTGCACTTTAGAGATTTATTTGTTGGGAAATTGTGTTGGGAATTCTAACAATCAGAGATGGGGACAGAGGAAGGTAATTTCTTCATTTTGTACATAAAAAACATTTAATAAACAACAACTGTGAAAATCTATGCTAAAAAACATGTACTATGACTAAAGGTTTTTGTAGAATGAAACTCATACTTAGGCATTATAAACATTGGTCTGCTTTAAGTTAGCCTGACTGTTGATGTCATGTTAATAGAGATTTATATGCTAACATTGAAAGGCCTATTTTTCACATTGAGCTGTTGCTTTGCAAAATATGTTTTTCTTTCCACTTCAGGTGCAGTAACTTTCCAGAAGTTGACAGTTAGTTGTTCTGCCTTCCCTCTTATCTCATATCCAAGCTTACATAACCTCTCTGGAATGCACTTCTGAATTTAAAGAAGACATTTATTGTTGTTAATTCCTCACCCACAAGTTCCTGAGAGACTAAATTAGTAGATTGGAAGCACACGTTCAAAAGTAGTTGCAGCAATGAAAGCAAAATATATCAAAGTACTTCTCAGTTGCAATGTACACAGCAAATATAGGTGAAGACATTTATAGCATAACTTCAAAGCAAAGCATAAAAGTCAAATTCATCACCGTATGGGCAAGGCGGTAGGGCCTATACTCAGATTCATCTTTCTGGGGTCTGCAAGTTGATGACTTCGGTCAACTGCGAGAAAGAGATTCTCCACCCAAACGGGAGACGGGCAATTGACGTCTAGTTCCCGTCTGAAGTCGAGCAGATTCAAACTCTAACTCACTGTAGCCCAGAGTCATCCTTAAAAGCAAACTCAGTGTGAGAGCCGAAGAACCTTGGAGAGGGGCCAATTCCTCTGAGCTCCTCGTTCTCAGACTGGATTGCGAGGTAAACACAAAATCTACGTGCTCTTATCAGCTAAGGTCTGGTGTGAAGAAAACAGCTTGGTCCATCTTGCGGAAAAACACAGCTTGGAAAAACACAGCTCATCTGTAATGTCTCAACTGCAATGTCTAACCCCACGTTAAAGCCAATAGGCAGCTAACCTAAATATCAAATGTAATGTCTAACGTCATGTCAAAACCAATAGGCAGCTAAGCTGAATACAGAATGTAATGTCTAATGCCATGTCAAAGCCAATAGGCAGCTAAACTGAATACAGAATGTAATGGCTAACTCCATGTTAAAGCCAATAGGCAGCTAAACTGAACAAAACATACAATGTGCTACTGGTGAACATTGAGCAACTAATATGCGCAGTGGTGAAGCACAAAATCATTGGTCAAACACAATTAATAGCATCACATTAGTGAATAGGCTTTTGTTTTGTGTTAGACAGCTGATAGTGAGGTTCTCACTGGGAGGAAGGGAACAACAAGAAGGACGATTCATTGGAAGAACTGTCAGAACCACAAAATGTGGATGAAGTATCTTTTCAAGGACTTCAATCTGTGGCCTTTTGTGAAGATGTGAGGCACTGGGGAGTTTACTGAAATTCTATTGGATGTTATGGACAGAAAATCTGATACTTCTTTTAATTAATAACTCACTATTTTTATATTAGCGTGTGTTCCAAGAGTAGGACATTATTGGAGATCCTTCCCTGGGTTTCGTGAGACCATATCTCTCTTTACCAGAGAGTACTTTTGAACCTATTCAATTTTATCAGATGTCTGCTGTTTTATAGCCCAGAATACCTTCCAGCTCAATTTCCTTTTTTATCTGAAGTGCAAAGGCTTCATGCTCATGCATTATTCTCTCATCAGAACTCTTTTTTGGGTTTCTGAACTGACACCTTATTCTATTTTAACCTACTTTAGATTAGGGAAATTCCTCTATGGGACACATGTGCTGCATTATCACTTTTTTTACTGTAATTTTTACTTATGTTATATCTTGTTTTGAAATATCGACTAATGGATTATTTGAATCTGTATTAACAATGATAGAATATTATTTACTTCTGAATATAAAATTTTGAACTTATTATAATCATTAATAAAATCATTTAATTCACAAATCTTCTCTTTATTGGCATACGGATTACAAAAATAATTGTTGATACTGAAAGATTAATTTACATGATTGCTTTTTAAAACTCTTGTCATAAAAGAACAAAGGTCCATACATCCAATGGTGGGGGTTATTTAATGATTTAACCCAAAGATTAAGATCGAAACATCCCATGGCATCCCCACGGCAACAGAGGGAAGAAGCAATTTGCTACCCATAAACTTGCCCAGCCATTTCCCAAATTTGGGAGGAGTGTAGAGGGAACAGCCTTTTTTCATTGCTCTACAAGAGTCCAAGGGGTGAATATGTAAGTGGAAATACTTTAAGAATATCTACTACAAGTATAGGTTGTAAACAGTGCACTGCATTGGAACTACTCTAACTTGCAAATTTAAGAGGGAAAATTTATTGTTCAAAGAAGAGAAATATGTGTCATATTTTAAGGATGACATTCTGTCTTGACATTCCCTCCTCTGCCCTTCTCCCTTAACACCCCTCCCCCGCCCATCAGTCACTCTAACGTTCTCTCATACTCTGGTCCTTTGCTCACTTGCCTGTCCATTCTTTTCCAAGCTCCCCTGCCCTTACCTCTTTCTCGCTCCTCCTGCTCATCTCTTTCTTTCCTTCCCCCTCTCTCCCTCTCTTCCCTTGCTCCTTTTGTGACCTCCTCCTATCATAGGTGCTTGAAGTAGAGGTGTGGAGGTGCTGCAACACTTTCAAAATAAACATGCTGGAGTTCAGAGAGTGAGTGAGCCATGATTATGCTTTTAAAGTTTGATTTTGTCTTTGTACATTTGCTGTCAGTTCGTTAACAGAGGTCAATTGTCAGACTACACCTTCTGACAAATAGCTGCTTCTTCTTTTAACAGGTAGATTGGTGTTTATTGTTCTTTTACTGACTGAGCTTGAGGATGTTTTTTAAAGTGAACTATTTGACAATTTTGTTGGGGCAAAAGAAATCATGAAAGGAAAGGCTGTAGGATGTCAGTTTTTACTGTTCAAATATTTTAAAATATAGTAGCTAGGAAAGTAAAAATGGAGCCCAATTTTCTTCTGTAATTCTAAAGTATAATGGAAGCAAAGATTCTAATAGTATCAGAACAATGTACAAATTACTTGGAGATGTGGAAATGACAAATATTTGCTGAAACCTGATTTCCACACATTAATGTTTGCATTTGATATGCAGTAAAATTGCATGTCAGCGCAATTGCGTTGCCATTTCATTGCAAAATGTGCTTCCTGTAAGTGTCAGTGCGCTACGACAGTATGCTTTAGTTATATATTTGCGGCACTGCGCTCCAAAATGCACCATCACCTACATACCACACCCTTACTACTTTTCTGCTGCATGGGTGTAGCTTGTTTGCTTTGCTTTTTTTTTGTTGCAAAATACTTAGATTTTTCATTAGCGCTGTGAATTCAGTGATGTAACGCTGATGGCAGCACCCCTACTCAGAACATTGTTCTAGCACCACTGCTTCCACTGCTGTCCCTTCTGTGCATTCCGTCTATCAATACACGTCCCTCAGCTCTCTCCCACTCATCCCTCTTGTTTGCTCATATTTAGTTCAATGTATGACCTTGCATTGTAGTCACTGTTGCTAAATAAAGCACATCTATACCATTCAGTGCCCATGCCCCACATAAAACTGTCAATTAAAATATATAAATTTGAAACATATTTTGAGAGATTGTCTAATTCTTATTAAGTAGGAAAAACACAACATATCTGTAAATGATGGAAATTACCTGGAGCACCACATCAGCTATCAGGGGCGACTCTGAATGGAAGCTTGGTTAAGGCCATTGAAGGATCACTGTCCCCAAAGTACAAATGTTAATTGTGATGATTCTTTTTAGATGTTGGAGCATTATTTCAAGCCTATAACATATTTCAAAAAAGGAACATGAAGATGAGATGTGTGTTAAAGAAATTAGATAAACTCGGATTGAGCAAAAAGGTGGGTAAGAATGTATTTCTGATGAAGGAGAGTGCTGCTTCTGACTTCAAACCTGGTGATATCAAATACAAAGCAATAGAAGTGACATTTGAAAGCAGTGTTTGAATTGGTGTGGTGATTATGCAGGTGACAGGAGGAAAAGAGTTCATGGTAGCATGTGAGGCATTCTCACTGAGGGGGAAAGGCAATGTAGGGAGAGTAACATGGCATATCTCCTGGAACAAATACTAGGGATTGTAAACCTGGAGGAGTTGTTCTGCCTGTCTAAAATACCTTTAGGATGCCTGTAAGAACATTGAAGTTATATTATTGGAGAAGGAGTGGACAGTGGAACAATTGAAGGACGGTACCTCCAGGGAAACGTCTTAAGACATACAGGGAAAGGAAATAGAAGGAGATAAAAATGTTAAGAAGAAAACATTTTTTTTTTACATAATGACCTGGCACTAGACAAAATGATGACGATGTGTTTGTCAATCAATCAATCAATCAATTTGTAAAGCGCGCTACATACCAGTGAGGGTTTAAAGGCGCAGTGGGGTGCTGCTACTGCTCGAAGAACAAAGTCTTGAGGAGTTTTCTGAAGGAGGTCCTGGGTCTGTCGTAGATCCAGCGTTAGGGTATTCCAGGTCTTGGCGGTGAGGTACGAGAATGATCTGCTGCCGGAAGATTTGCGTCGGATGCGGGGGATGAAAGCGAGGGCGAGGTTAGGGGGTGTAGAAGCTGAGTCTGTTGTTCAGGTATGATGGTCCGGTGTTGTGGAGTGCCATGTGTGCGAGGGTGAGGAGCTTGAAGGGGATCCTCTTGTTGACGGGGAGCCAGTGAAGGTCTCTTAGGTGGGGGGTGATGTGGCAGTGGCGAGGGATGTTGAGGATGAGTCGGGCGGAGGCGTTTTGGATGCGTTGGAGGCGTTGGAGGAGTTTGGAAGAGATACCCATGTAGAGGGCATTGCCGTAGTCGAGTCTGCTGCTGACGAGGGCCTGGGTTACTGTTTTTCTTGATTCTGTTGGGATCCATTTGTAAACTCTGCGAAGAATGCGGAGGGTGTTGTAGCAGGAGAAGGAAATGGTGGTGACCTGCTTTGACATGGAGAGTGAGGAGTCGAGGGTGAAGCCGAGGTTTTGTGCGCTGTCGGTGGGGGACCCTGCGTGGACGGCCACCATGAGTTGTCCCAGGCAGAGCGGGTGCGCCCAAGGATGAGGACCTCTTTTTGTCTGAGTTCAGTTTTTGCCGCCTGTCTCTTATCCAGTCGGCGATGGCTTTTAGTCCCTCGTGGAGGTTGGTTTTGGCGGTGTGCGGGTCCTTGGTGAGGGAGAGGATGAGTTGGGTGTCGTCGGCGTAGTAGATGATGTTGAGGTTGTGCTGACGGGCCACTTGTGCGAGGGTGGCCATGTAGATGTTGAACAGCGTCAGGCTGAGGGATGAGCCCTGGGGTACGCCGCAGATGATGTTGAAGTCTTTGAATTGGTACGGGGGAGGCGGACTCTTTGGGTTCTGCCGGCGAGGAGGGATGCGGTCCATTCGATGGCCTGGTCCTGGATTCCTGCTGCGTGGAGGACGGATTTTAGGGTGTGGTGACAGACGGTGTCAAAGGTGGCTGATGGGTCTAGGAGGATGAGAGCTGATGTTTCTCCGTTGTCGAGGTGGCTTCTGATGTCGTCTGTGGCGGTGTGGAGGGCGGTTTCGGTGCTGTGTTTGCGTCTGAAGCCGGACTGGGAGGGGTCGAGGATGTTGTTGTCTTCGAGGTACTGAGTGTTGACGATTTTCTCGATGACCTTTGCCGGGAAAGGGAGCAGAGAGATGGGCCGGAAGTTTTTCAGGTCCTTGGGGTCCACCTTTGGTTTCTTGAGAAGGGCGTTGATTTCGGCGTGTTTCCAGCTTTCCGGGAATCTTACAGTTTTGAATGAGATGTTGATGGCTTTCCGTAGGTGTGGTGCGATGGTGTCTGCTTTGTTGAAGATGTGGTGTGGGCAGGGGTCTGATGGTGATCCGGAGTGGATGGAGTTCATGGTCTTGCGGGTTTCGTCGTCGCTGATGTTGGTCCAGGAGGTCAGTCGGCTGGAGTGGGTGGAGTTCGTGGTGGGTGGGGTAGGAGCGTCCGGAGTGTGAGGGGAGTTGAAGCTGTTGTGGATGTCCGTGATTTTTAGGTGGAAGGCGGTTGCTAGGGCGTCGCATAGTCTTGGGAGGGGATGATGTCGTTGACGGTGGCGTTTGGGTTGGAGAGTTCTTTTACGATGCTGAAAAGTTCTCTGCAGTCATGGGCATTGTTTTCTAGGCAGGTTTTGAAAGAGGATCTTTTTCCTAGCCTGATGAGTTGGTGGTGTTTGCGTGTGGCATCCTCGAGTGCCGTGTGGTTGTCTGGAGTGCGTTCAAGTAGCCATATTTGCTTGAGTTTTCGGCAGTGGCGTTTGGAGGCTTGGAGGTCGTCGGTGAACCAGGTGGCTTTTTTGTTGATGTGGTTGTTGGAGGGGTTTCTGAGAGGAGCAAGGCGGTCGGCGCAGTCGTTGATCCATAGCTTGAGGTTGTGTCCGGGAATGTCAGGGTCAGTGGGGTTGACGGGCGGTTTCTGGGCTAGGGCATTGGTTAGTTGAAATTCTGTGACTTTGCCCTATCGTCGGCGTGGTGGTTGTTCAGTGAGGTGGTGTTCTGTCTGTTTCTTGAAGGTGAAGTGGATGCAGTAGAGTTCGGTGGTATGGTTGAAGGTGACGTGGTTGCTTGTGGAGAAGATGGGGTCAAGGGTGTGACTGGCTGTGTGAGTGGGTGTGTTGACGAGCTGTGTGAAGCCGAGATTGGCGAGGTTTTCGGTCAGGGTGGTGGAGTTGGTGTTGTTGTTTTCGAGATGAAAGTTCAGGTCCACGAGGAGGATGTAGTCCAGGGAGGCGAGTGCGTGGGTGCTGGCCAGGTCGGCGATGGCGTTGCTGAAAGGTGCCCTGGGGGTCTATTGATGAGTGTTCCTCTGAGCGTGGTGCTGGGGTCGGTGCGGACTTGGAAGTGAAGGAGTTCGGTGGTGCTGAAGGAGTCTTCCAGGGTGGTTTTGACTTCGAGGGTGGCTTTGTGGACGATGGCTATGCCTCCTCCGGTTCTGTTGGTGCGGTCTCGGCGAGCGACTTTGTATCCGTTCGGGGTGGCTATGGCGATGTCGGGTGCTGAGGAGTCATTCCACCAAGTTTCGGTTAGATAGGCCTCGTCCGGGGAGGTGGAGTCGAGCAGGTCCCAGACTTCGATGGCCTGCTTGCGTGCTGAGCGGGTGTTGAGGAGTATGGTTGGTCCTGATCCTAGGAGGTTTGTGGGCTCTGTTGCAGGTGAAGCTGCAGTTGTGGCAGGAAAAGGGTCCGTGCGTGCTCTTTGGAGAGGCCTGGAAGCAGGTGGTGTCTCGGCTGGTGTTGAGTGCGCGGAGGGTGTCAGCGTTATAGCGAGTGCTGACGGGGTGGCTGTGGGCGCGGTCCAGGCGCGGAGGGGTGCAGACGGGCTTGCCTTTGGCACGCCAGCGGCACGGCTGCGCTGCGGCTGCCATAAGAGGAGGGGAGGGTGGGAGTGGTAGCTGGGAGGGCCTGGCGAATGAGAGGGCTGGGGCCGCAGGGGACGCAGCGGCGGGGAAAGAAGCAGGCAAGGAAACAGTGAGAAGGAGGGGGGAGGTGGGGCAGGGGACGCAGAGGCAGGAAAAGAAGCAGGCAAGGAAATGGTGAGAAGGAGGAGGGAGGCGGGAGGGGCCGCAGGGGATGCAGCGGCGGGAAGAGAAGCAGGCAAAGGAAACGGGATGGAGGTGGCGCGGATGGCGAGGCAGGGAGCGACCTGCCTGCAGAATCAGGGTCAAAGGTTGCTCCCTGCTACCACGTCGCGTCTGCCATAAGAGGAGGGGAGGGTGGGATTGCCAGCTGGGAGGCCGGAGGGTCTGACGAATGAGAGGGCTGGGGGGTGGGGCCGCAGGGGACGCAGCGGCGGGAAAAGAAGCAGGCAAGGAAACGGTAAGAAGGAGGGGGGAGGCGGGAGGGGCCGCAGGGGACACAGCGGCGGGAAGAGAAGCAGTCAAAGGAAACGGGATGGAGGTGGCGCGGATGGCAGTGCGGGGAGTGAGCTGCCTGCAGAAGCATATGTTGTCATATGTGTAGTTTGCTGCAAAGTTAACAAGAAGTGGAAAGTTGTGGTGTAGGGTGAGTCATTGCTAGTTCTGATTTTAAAGTTTAAAAAAAAACCTTTTAACATTTGCTCATGAGGGGCAGAGCAAAATCAGTGCTACAAGGAGATTATTATCTGAATACAAAAACAACAAGTGATGGACGGAATGCTGAACATTGTCAAACATTCACCCCCAGTACAGTGATCTGGGCCTAAATCCATCGTTTTTTTGCTGCCCATGCCATTCCAGTTTGGACCCAGCCATATGCAAATCAGTCTTGACCCTGTTCCCCATGGGAACAGTCCAGCCCGAACTGCTAGGCCAGGTCTTCCCTGGACTGGAAACAAGCATCCTGGGACCGGTTTCGGGGTTTCACCCCTCATCAGCCAGGCTAGCTTGAATCCAGTGGCATGGGAAGCACGGGACCCACGTCTGGGCATACCCTTCCCACTTAGGGCGACAAAGCAAAAACAACAAGTGATGGACGGAATGCTGAACATTGTCAAACATTCACCCCCAGTACAGTGATCTGGGCCTAAATCCATCGTTTTTTTGCTGCCCATGCCATTCCAGTTTGGACCCAGCCATATGCAAATCAGTCTTGACCCTGTTCCCCATGGGAACAGTCCAGCCCGAACTGCTAGGCCAGGTCTTCCCTGGACTGGAAACAAGCATCCTGGGACCGGTTTCGGGGTTTCACCCCTCATCAGCCAGGCTAGCTTGAATCCAGTGGCATGGGAAGCACGGGACCCACGTCTGGGCATACCCTTCCCACTTAGGGCGACAAAGCAAAAACAACAAGTGATGGACGGAATGCTGAACATTGTCAAACATTCACCCCCAGTACAGTGATCTGGGCCTAAATCCATCGTTTTTTTGCTGCCCATGCCATTCCAGTTTGGACCCAGCCATATGCAAATCAGTCTTGACCCTGTTCCCCATGGGAACAGTCCAGCCCGAACTGCTAGGCCAGGTCTTCCCTGGACTGGAAACAAGCATCCTGGGACCGGTTTCGGGGTTTCACCCCTCATCAGCCAGGCTAGCTTGAATCCAGTGGCATGGGAAGCACGGGACCCACGTCTGGGCATACCCTTCCCACTTAGGGCGACAAAGCAAAAACAACAAGTGATGGACGGAATGCTGAACATTGTCAAACATTCACCCCCAGTACAGTGATCTGGGCCTAAATCCATCGTTTTTTTGCTGCCCATGCCATTCCAGTTTGGACCCAGCCATATGCAAATCAGTCTTGACCCTGTTCCCCATGGGAACAGTCCAGCCCGAACTGCTAGGCCAGGTCTTCCCTGGACTGGAAACAAGCATCCTGGGACCGGTTTCGGGGTTTCACCCCTCATCAGCCAGGCTAGCTTGAATCCAGTGGCATGGGAAGCACGGGACCCACGTCTGGGCATACCCTTCCCACTTAGGGCGACAAAGCAAAAACAACAAGTGATGGACGGAATGCTGAACATTGTCAAACATTCACCCCCAGTACAGTGATCTGGGCCTAAATCCATCGTTTTTTTGCTGCCCATGCCATTCCAGTTTGGACCCAGCCATATGCAAATCAGTCTTGACCCTGTTCCCCATGGGAACAGTCCAGCCCGAACTGCTAGGCCAGGTCTTCCCTGGACTGGAAACAAGCATCCTGGGACCGGTTTCGGGGTTTCACCCCTCATCAGCCAGGCTAGCTTGAATCCAGTGGCATGGGAAGCACGGGACCCACGTCTGGGCATACCCTTCCCACTTAGGGCGACAAAGCAAAAACAACAAGTGATGGACGGAATGCTGAACATTGTCAAACATTCACCCCCAGTACAGTGATCTGGGCCTAAATCCATCGTTTTTTTGCTGCCCATGCCATTCCAGTTTGGACCCAGCCATATGCAAATCAGTCTTGACCCTGTTCCCCATGGGAACAGTCCAGCCCGAACTGCTAGGCCAGGTCTTCCCTGGACTGGAAACAAGCATCCTGGGACCGGTTTCGGGGTTTCACCCCTCATCAGCCAGGCTAGCTTGAATCCAGTGGCATGGGAAACACGGGACCCACGTCTGGGCATACCCTTCCCACTTAGGGCGACAAAGCAAAATTATTATCTGAATACTTCTGGTGGCAAATGTGAAACACAGTGAGGAAGAAAAGATTAGGAATTGTGTATGATTAGCTTGGAGTGATAAACTGTGTGAATGCTTTTTGTGCTGTACATAATCCAATAAGCATACTTTGAGAGGTGGCAGCATTGGGCATTGTGAGTCAATTTAACATGCGACAAGCATATCCTATTTATATAGTGGTCAGAGAAGACTATTAATGACAGATGCCAGAGATTAAGTTTGCAAACAATATAGATAACAAAATCCAGCAATCAAATGTGTTTATTTCAACCACACAAAAAATTAAAGGAGTTCATATATATAGCATAAAACAAAATACAGAATGCCCATCACATTACATCTCAGGGAGCCAAGCATAATGCCGTCTCAGGGAGCCAAAGCCAATGCCATGGCACAGAGGGGGCCCCTAGCACCCTCAGATTGCGCACTGTCTGCTGTAGCAGACAGTGCGCATTCTGAGTTTGCTGGGCAACGGGGCCACTGCACTGCTCACAATTTTGTAGTGGGCAGTGCGGGGGTCCCCCTGTTTCCCCCAGCACTGCCTTTCCGCCAGCCTATTCATGGTGGGGACCCGGCCATAAAAACGGCAGTGGAAAGGGGACTCGTGATCAGCACGGTGGTGCTGAACTCAGGACCACCGTGGCTGACCACGACACCTATGGCTGCCACACTGCCGGGATCCATGATTCTGGCGGTGGCAATGGTCTGACCACCAGGGTTGTTATCTGGCTGTCGGACCACAAGGAGTACGGCGTTCTCACTGCCACAGCGGGATTCGGGGTCCTCGGACTGCCAAATTCATAATGGAGGCCTATATTGGAGCTTGAATGCTGGGGCCAAAGACCCCAATCGGACTTGCTGGGACCTACATCGATACTTGGGGTCTGCATGTCTGCAGAGGAGGGTCATGGCCAGTTGCTGTGGAGTGACCCCCTCTCTTTTTCCACCAGCTGTGGCAATAAAAACCTGTACTTGTTAGGCCCACCTTTTTGCAGGGTGAAACCTGGACTTCCAGGGGCCACGATGCTTCTACCACCCTGGTGCTGACTGCTGCTGGGGGCTCCCATTGACCGCCCGGGTACCAGAGAGGCCGCCACAACTGGGAGCATCGGTCATTGTTATACTGGAGGATCATTGACAAATACCAATGCCCCTGTTTGATTGGGGGTGGCATTTCACATTGTTGGACTAGCACAGAGGGTCTGTCAGCCCCAAAGAGGAGTTCTGCTTTTTTATCCCCCTGCTCTTGCTGATGTTTCTCCTGTATCTCTCTTTGAGGAGAGATTGTTTGTGCCATACCTGACCCAGTTGGAAGGTGGTGACTGGGAGACAGTGGGCTGCTGCTTGGCAGGTGAGAGTGCACTGTTAATGAGGAGGCACACACTGGGAGGGTGGTCATAGGACGTTTGAGTGCCTTTGTGGGGACGGATACAGGGGACCTGACTTTGTGTGGTGCTGTCACAAGGAGAAGGGGTACACTGTGCGCACCCTCCAGTGCTGCAATCTCAGCACTCTGGAAGTCATGATGGTCTGCCCTGAAAGCTACAAAACTGGTGACACATAACAAGCCTTCTCCCCGTCCGAAGAGAGGTCAGCTCTGACATGTATGAACCTCAATACTGACATGTACTACAAGACACAAATGCTAAATTTGCAGAGCTTCTTTGCTCTGTGCAGGGTTTGCATGTGTCCGTGGAACCAAAATTGGACACTTTGATTATCAACATGGATATCATGCACAAGGAACATAAACTGAAAGCGACAGTGTCCACGCCTGATGTGACTATAATGGAGATGCAGCCTGTTGTATCAGACACACAGACTAAACTTGCCACCCTCGAATGAGAGGTGAATGTCCTGAAACAGAAAGGTATGGATGCAGAGGGGAGATCGCCCCGGAACAAAATTCAGGTGGTGGGCCTTTCTGAGAAGATTGAGGGGCCAACCATGGAATTGTACCTTGAACAATGGCTAAAGCAAACCTTTCTAGAGGGCAAAACATCCAATTTCTTCTCAGTAGAATGGGCACACAGTGTACTAGCCTGACCACAGCCCAAAGCACCCCCGCGCCGGTTACCAATTACAGAGACAGAAATAACACCCTACAGATTGCTTGCACCAAAGGCCCATGGCAGGTAGAGAACCAGACAGTTACAATATACCCGGACTTTATGGCTGACGTACAAAAACGTAGGGGTACCTACTACAAAGTGAAACTTAAACTTCATTAGCTAGGGATCAAGTACGCGTGGATCTTTCCAACTAAACATCGAATTTAGGATGATGATAAAGTACTTCTTTTCCAATCTGCCCATGAGGCCTGTGATTTGTTGGAATCCAAAGGGGAGCATCCTCCATTGGATTGCCAAGATGCTTATGAGGATGGACCCTGTATCGGAATCTGCACCAGTCAACCTGTAAATAACACTCCCACCCTTCCTGGGATCAGGCAGTGAAGGAGAGAGCCCAGGTGGTAGATGCACTGGTTTGGGTGGGGTCACCTAGGTCTGACATCAGTGCTGAGGCTCTGGACGCTCCAGATTCACCATCCATGAGTGGCTCCATACCAGATGACCTACAGGAGACACTATGAGAGGGACCTGAGGTCACTCCAATGACTGCTGATCTACTCTGATGACTCTGTTGTAACCATATCTGTTTTTTTCTCAAATGTGTAAAAGATTGCTGTCATGATTATTTCAAACCCAGCTGGGATGACCCTGATGTACACTGGCAGTGGGGTAGGGAACAAATTGTATTGGTTGTGGTGCTATTGGACATGCTGGCTTTTTTTGTTGAGATGAGCTATGGTTGCCACAATCCATAGGACTATTTTACAGTTTGTTTTACACACTTTGCAGGGTTATTGGCCTGTTGCTGAAGCATTGCACAGAGGCCAGGGGAGGGGAGGTTGAAGTGGAGTTAGGGTTTGGAAACACATGTGCGTGGCTCTGGATGTTAGTGACTTTTCCCTGGCACCCACAATTGAAACAAACCTATGCTTTTATATTGCCTTTTCATTACAGGAATATAGGTTTATTACATTGAATGTGAGAGGTATAGGCTCATACGTCAAGTGACACAAGATTTACGCTTACCTGCAGAGGTGCAAGTACCATTTTGTATGTCTCCAGGAGTCACAACTTACAGCAGTAGCACTTACTAGACTGAGTAGATGATGGTGGAGTGGGGTGAGGTACATGGGACAAGATACTCTAGTTTTGCCAGGGGAGTACTACTGTGGGTGGCCCCAGGGGTACCCTTCACAATGTCACACACTAAGATAGATTCCCAGGGTAGTTGTGCAGTAGTGGGGGGGGGCACTTGATTTAATACGCTAACACTTGTGGTAGTATATTCCCTGACCGTGAGGCAAGTAGCCTTTTAAACAACTCTGACACCCGCCCTGGTGACAGATCCAGTCACATGAACACTTTGGTGCCAGGGCTACAATGAGATTCTCGACCTCGCAATAGATAGATCACCACCCCCTCCCAGGAGCGCACCCCTGCTCTGTCTCACAACATTTGAACACTTGGGCTTATGATTCACAGGTGGGGAAATTTTGTTGCTCATTGCACCCCACTGACAGGGAGTACTCCCATTACTCGATGGTATACTGTTAGACTTGGCATTGTGGTCTGGGTGCTGAAGAAGCTAATACCCTACTTGTTTGGGACTCACTTCCGGGTTCAGACCGACCACAGGCCCCTCAGATGGTTAATGCAGATGAGGGGTGAAAATCCCAAACTGTTGAGGTGGTCCATTTCCCTACAGGGGATGGACTTTACGGTGGAACACCGCCCTGGCACAGAACACGCCAACGCTGATGGTCTGTCCAGATTCTTCTGCCTTTGTGATGAGAACTCCCATGAGGTTGGGTAATTGCTCCCCACTTTCAGCTGGGGGGGGGACACGTGTTAGACTTGGCATCCTTGGCGTGGTCTCCCCTAACTTTTTGGCTATGTTTCCCATGTTGTGGAGGTGTGCTGGACTCTGTTTTTGCGTTTTTGTTACTCTGAGCACTTTACCACTGCTATTCAGTGCTAAAGTGCAAGAGCTCCTACGTAAAATGTATGGTAATTGGATTTCCATGATTTGCATATTTGATTTACTGGTAAGTCCCTAGTACAGTGTACTAGAGGTGCCAAGGGCCTGTAAATCAAATGCTACTAGTGGGCCTTCAGCACTGGTTGTGCCCCCCACATAGGTAGTCCTGTAAACATGGCTCAGACCTGCCTCTCAAGTGTCTGTGTGTGCAGTTTTAAACTGCCAATTTGACTTGGCAAGTGTACCCGCTTGCTAGGCCTAAACCTTTCCTTTTCTTACATGTAAGACACCCCTAAGTAGGCCCTAGGTAGCCCCATGGGCAGGGTGCGGTGTATGTTTAAGGTAGGAGATATACCAATGTGTTTTATATGTCCTGACAGTCAAATACTGCCAAATTTGTTTTTCACTGTTGCAAGGCCTGTCTCTCTCCTAGGTTAACATGGGGGCTACCTTTGAAAAATGATTGAAGTGTAGATTCCCTTTGGGAGTAGATGGACATGTAGAGATTGGGGTCTCTGAACTCATAATTTAAAAATACATCTTTTAGTAAAGTTGGTTTTGAGATTGTGTGTTTGAAAATGCTACTTTTAGAAAGTAGGCCTTTTCTTGCTTAAACCATTCTGTGCATTTGTCTGTTTTTGGATTCGCTGTCTGGGTCAGTTTGACAGTTGGGCTGTTTGCACCTCTCTCTAAACAGTGACACAAAGGGAGCTGGGGTGTAGCCAGCATGTCCTGGTGAGTCATCTGTGCTAGGAGGGAGGGGAGGAGTGGTCACTTACACCTGAACGGGCTGTGCCAGCCCTCACACAATGCAGTCTCAAACCCCCTGGTATGTGTCTGGGACCTGGCCTGGGCAAGGCAGGATCTTACAAAACAAGAGAGATATTTCTTTGAAGTAGGCCTACTTCAAAGGCCAAAATGGGTATAAGAAGAGCACCCAAACCCCTGAAAAATTAGACCACTTCTGGAAATCAAGAGGAACCTCTGCCTGGAGAAGAGCTGAAGAGCTGAGGAGAAGTGCTGCCCTGCCTGTGATTATGCTTTGCGGAGCTATCCTGCAGTTGCTGCTTCTGCCTGTGCAAGGGGACAAAGACTGGACTTTGTTATGCATTCCTGCTTGGGAAGAAATCTCTGAGGGCTTGAAACTGAGCTTTCCTCCTGTTGTTGAAGTCTCAGGGCCATCAAGGACTTCCCCTGCCAGCACCTGGACTCTCTGCTGAGACTCCAAGTGGTGCCCTAGCCAGTTCTGGAGGCCTTGGAAGGTGAAGCTGGCAGACCACGGTGCGGGGAAATGTTCGACGTAACCTACTGAGCGCGGCTGAGAAACGACCTGCCACCGGCTTCATGGCTGAAATTGACGCTCCGCATGCAGCGCGGCTGAAAGATCAACACACGTGGCTGGAGAATCGACGCACAACTCCGCTGACGGAGGCTGATAACATTGCAACCCACACAGCATGGTTCTTCAGATACCGTGCGGCTGGATTTTTGACGCAACATCGCTGGGCACAGAAAAACAACATATCGCTCTCTTGCAGAGAGAAGAAACGACGCATGCCGACAGACCGGAGGAGGAGAAACGACACGCGGTCTCGCTTGCGGGTGAGAAATCGACCCACCACTAACCTTTTCCGACGCACACTCGCCCATGCGTGTTATTTTGACACTACCCAGGTACTTTTCAATGCTAACAGTGTTTTTACTGTTTTCTCAAGGATTTGAGACTCATTTTGCTTTTTAATTAATAACTTGGCTTGTTTATGTTGGATTTCTGTTGTTTTGGTCTTGTTTTGTTTAGATAAATATTTCTTATGTTTCTAAACCTGTGTTGTGTCATTTTGTAGTGTTTTCACTGAGTTACTGTGTGTGTTGGTGCAAATACTTTACACCTAGACTCTGAAGTTAAGCCTGCCTGCTGGAACCAAACTACCAAGGGGGTGAGCGGGGGTTAACTGAGGGTGATTCTCCTTTACCCTGACTAGAGTGAGGGTCTCTGCTTGGACAGGGGGTAACCTGACTGCCAACCAAAGACCCCATATCTAACATACACAAACTACATTCCAGGATGGATCTGGTCTTTGCACTGTTGGCATTGATCATACATTAATGATCTTGGTTAGGTGGGGTGGGTCTTGACCAAAGATTCCCACCTGGCACCTACACACAGCCACTTTAGCTAACGCATGGCTCAGTTCTCAAATCAGTGAAGCTGTAGAACACAACCCAGTTCCAAGAGAATGGGAGGAAAACATTGGAGGCTTTGGTTAAAACGGATGCATTCAAAGATATTTTTTGTGAGATTTTGCATGAAAAAAGCTTAGTGTGTACGAAAGGGGTTGAGTGAAGGGGTGACTGTCATGGAAGGCCACCTCAGAGAACTAAAGAGAAAGTGTCTGACAGATCACAGTCAGCGTACACCCTGTTGGTCTTGCGAAAGGAATATTGGCAACTAGGGGATAGATTGTCCAACTTAGACTATAAAGTTTACACACAACAGCAACACTAACACAGGGATAAGGGAGGTCACTTACCGGCATTGGCTGTTAAGCTCAGAGTCTCCCAGATACCCAATTGCTATACTTCAACTCCAAACAGGACAGGTGGTAAATACCCAAGAATTCTTCAATGATGCATTTGAGGATTATTAAAGGGGTTTGTACAGTATAGGGAGCACTGTGTGGTAGACCCAGATGAATTTACGTATCACATGTGCACATTCCCGTGATTAATTCTGTAAAGCGACAGGAGCTAGCTAACCCGGTTACATTGGAAGAAGTGCAGGAAGCGATAGCTCAGATAGTCCAAGGGAAGGGGCTGGGCAAATATGGGTTTCTGGTTGCATTTTATGCACACTATCATACCCAACTGGCCTTCATCTTCTGAAAGTATACACAAGTGCAATGGCTAGTGGGTCTGTGGCGTAGATGGGTACAGAACAAAAAGGTACCACACTTGAAATGCAGATAAACAGCAAGTTTATTCCATCACAGGAAGTTCAGCCTCCAGGAAATACATTCTCCCTAGCATCTGTCACCTCAAAATGCCCCAGAACCTCAAGTCTAGGAATCTGGCATTCAGTAGATTCCAATTACAGAACAGAGAAAGATGCCACATATCTTACCCCAAACACAAAACATAAAAACACAACTCAACAAGAGCATGGGAATGAGACAAAACTGACAAAACAACAGACACAAACAAACAAATATAATACTAAACAGCCTAAAGATTATGACAACAGATTATTAACTCATGATACTCAAACCAATTGTCTATAACTACCACACGTATCAAATTCCTTATCCTCTCATCCTCTCATCCTCTAATTTAACAGCATTTCTGAACACTTTAACAATTTTGAGAGGTTGAGAGAACCTTGAAACCTCACCACTTTTTACGGGAGATGCCACAAAAACAAGAGCTCCCATGTTAACATCAAAAGATCCCCTAGGATCGTCCCTCAGCCTTCACTGTTCAACGTCTACATGGCCCCACTCACCCACGTCGCCTGACTACACAACCTCAACATCATCTCCTACGCCGACCACACCCAACTGAGCCTCTCCCTCACCACCAAATCCAACCTCCAGAATGGAATGAAGGCTATTGCTGAATGGATGAGGAACAGCAAACTGAAGTTGAACTCAGATAAGACAGAGGTCCTCATCCTCTGCACCAACCCCTCAGCCTGGGACTACTCCTGGTGACCGACCGCTCTAGGAGCACCCCCAACACCCACCAACCAAGCACGAAATCTGGGCGTCATCCTTGACTCAACACTCCATGACCAAGCAAGTCAGCGCCGTCTCCTCATCCAGCTTCAGCACCCTCCGCATGCTACGCAAAATCTACAGATGGATCCCCACAGATACAAGAAGAACAGTCACCCAAGCCCTCGTCAGCAGCAAACTTGACTACCGAAATGCCCTCTACGCAGGAGCCCCGGCCAAACTCCTCAAACAACTGCAACACATACAAAACGCCTCTGCATGCCTGATCCGCGATGCCCACTGCCACAGCCACATCACTCCCCTTCTGAGAAACCTTCACTGGCTCCCCGTCAACAAAAGGATAACCTTCAAGCTCCTCACCCACGCACACAAGGCGCTCCACAACACCGGCCCAGCCTACCTCAACAGACGACTCAACTTCTACACCCCGTCCCGCCAACTCCGCTCAGCCTACCTCACCCTCACAACCGTCCCCCGCGTCTGAAGAGCGACTACCGGAGGCAGATCCTTCTCCCACCTCACTGCCAAGACCGGGAACAACCTTCCCTTGCCCCTCCGACAGACCAAAGACCTGCTGACTTTCAGAAAGCAGCTCAAGACCTGGCTATTTGAGCAATAGCAGCACCTCCCCCACTCAGCGACTTGAGACCCTCGCGGGTGTTAGCGCTCTTTACAAATACACTGATTGATTGATTGATTAAAAATGAGGTACACCTTTACACAAATCATAAATTAATTTTCGTTGTTCCTGCTTGTATTTTTCTTTTTGCAAACTGTCATTAGGGATCCTTGCTTTTCTTTCCATCCTCCCTTCCTTCCTTTTCCCAACTTCAATGTGTACCCAATAAGGGCAGTCGTTAGTGCTAGGCCTTCTCCTACAAAATATCTCAAATTGAGTTTGCACAGTTGTAGCATAAGAAGCAAATCTATAAGCTCCAACTTTCCTCCAGATTTAGGTGGTCATTCCGACCCTGGCGGTTTGAAAACGCCAGGGCCGGGGACCACGGAAGCACCGCCAACAGGCTGGCGGTGCTTCCAGGGCCATTCTGACCGCGGCGGTAAAGCCGTGGGATTTCCCCTGGCCCAGAGAATCCTCCATGGCGGATTCCGACCCCCTTCCCGCCAGCCTGTTCCTGGCGGTAAAATCCGCCAGGAACAGGATGGCGGGAACGTGTGTCGTGGGGCCCCTGGGGGCTGGCATGGGCAGTGCAGGGGCCCCCTAACAGGGCCCCACCATGATTTTCACTGTCTGCTATGCAGACAGTGAAAATCGCGACGGGTGCTACTGCACCCGTCGCACCCCTGCAACTAGGAAGCCGGCTCCGAATCTTCAGGCGATCGCCCGCCGGCCCAGGGCGAAAGTAAAAATGACCCCCGCGGTCTATTGACCGCGGTGCGGTCTTTCGGCAGTTTCCGCCCGGCGGGCAGCGCCCGCCACCCGCCGGGCTCAGATTGAGCCCCTTAATCTTTCCAATTTCTCCTAGGCACTCTAGCAAGCTGCACACACTTTTTCAACGTCCTATTATATTTCTCCACCATGCCATTTGTTTGAGAGTGATAAAGCAAGCATTTTTGTATTGTATGTGTCTTGCACTTAAAAATTCTTCCATAGCTTTTGAGGTAAATTGTACCCCATTGTCCATGAGTATGGCTCCCGGATTGCTGTCTCTACTAAAGATTTTCCCTAGAAATCGTATCACCACAGCTGTGGTAACTTCTGTAACCACTGACACGTCAGGCCACCTGGAACACATATGCATCAGCACCAACAGATACACAGACTTGGCTCCCATACTCATAGGGCCTACAATTTCCAAAGCTACTTCCTCCCAGGGTTCTATAGAAAATTTACGACGGGCCATGGGTGTTGTTCTCACTTTTTTTGTATTATTTCTCGCTGAGTGTTGGAGGCAGCATGTTCTGGTTGGATAGGCGGGGCCCTAGCTGGCAGAACCTACCACTCCCATCAGGGATGGGTGATTACACTCACTTTATAACCTGGGAACCTGCGCTCATCCTTGGGTAGCTTGCCACATAGCAGTCAGGCTTATCACAGATGCAATGTGTAAAGCACTGGCACAGCTCTAGCACACAACAAATACACAGAGCGTCACAAAAGAGACAACACACTGGGTGTATGTAAATAAAGTTTTATTGAACACACACATCAATTAACACAAAATGAACATCATGTAAATCAGAACGCAAATCGTATTTAGAAAATATCACTAGCAGTACCAGGCCCAACTGTGTTAAAACAACATTAGCAGTAAGTACATATTAGAAAAATAATACCTTCCTTCCCAGTGCCCTCATGCGGTGCCAACACACTGTCAGCATGAGAACCACCTAAGATATTTCCACAGTTCAATGTCACAAGATTCTAGGATGCTCCCTGGTTCACAACGATGTACATATAGTGAACAGCAGCACTTTTAGATAGTTCTGTGGCCTAGGTTGCTCAGGTAAAACCCAATGTCAACTGTGATAGTCTTCAGAACAAGAAACAACGTGTACACCACAACACTATGTGATGAAGTCAATCACAGAGGGTCCTTCCCACTCAATCACTCCGCACTGCTATGGAGTGCCATGAATATCAGGCAGGATAGTATAACATGCACTCGCTCACACTCGCTCCAAGCACCCTAATGCCGTGCACTGATATCCGTCAGGCTAGTGATCACTGCATTTGCAGACCCCCTCTCCCTCACGAGCAGGAGATGATAGCACTCTTTCCCTCAGATACTAGGCCATTTGTGGCCGTAGTCACAATTACTCAGGACCCGGGACCAAAGGTGGGGGGGGGGAGCAAAGAGATAATGGCTGATCAGGCAATAGTCGACAAATAGAGATCTGCCTACTACTTCCGGCACGGGCCCAAGTCTGCCAAGCATTGTGGGAGGGTCACTCTGGGACACACGCTGTTCACAGTGGCGCCCGTCCCAGCCAGGCACTCCAATATACACATAGTTACCAAAGCGCAGCTCCCTGGAATGAGGCTCAACATCTGGGGCGCAATAACTTGAGTCACATCAGACACATCTGGTCACACACGGAAAGTTACTAATGCTGGGTCTCCCTGGAATGAGGCACCACGTCTGGTGCACAATGACTTGAGTCTCACCAGACACAGCCAATCACACACAGAAAGTTACCAATGCCGTACCTCCCTGGAATGAAGCACAACGTCTGGTGCGCAATGACTTGAGTCGCACCAGAAAGATCCAATCACACATGGAAAGGTACCAATGCTGTACCTCCCTGGTATGAGGCACAATGGGGGTCATTACAACCTTGGCGGACGGTGTTAAAGCGGCGGTAAGACCGCCAACAGGCTCGCGGTCTTTTTTTGAGTATTATGACCATGGCGGTTACCGCCATGGTCATCCGCCGCTTCTCCGTTCCGCCCGCCAGGGCGGAGACGACCACTGGGCTTGAGACCTGGGTCTCCAGCCCGGTGGCCGTCACAATACCGAAACCGGTATTTTGACCCAGCTTACCACCGTTGATTTCCAGCGGTAGGAACCGCCATGAAATCCATGGCGGTAAGCACTATCAGTGCCAGGGAATTCCTTCCCTGGCACTGATAGGGGTCTCCCCCACCCCCACTCCGACTCCCTCCCCTACACCCCCCACCACCCCTGCCACCCCCCAAAGGTGGCAGGACCCCCCTCCCCACCTCGACCCCGACATTACCTTTACACATACACACCCGACGCGCACTCAGGCACCACCAACACACATACACGCACACACACCGACATACATGCCAACATCCACACACACAGTCAGACATGTACACCCACATTCAAACATTCACGCACACATCCATACAGACATACCTACAGACATACACGCACTCATTCCCAAAACACGCAACACCCCCGCAAGCATACACGCACTCACACACCCCCCTACATACACAAACGCACACCCCCATGCACCCACACAACACACAACACCCCCCCACCCCCCTCCCCTAACGGACGATCGACTTACCTGTTCCGTCGATCCTCTGGGAGGGGACGGGAGCCATGGGGGCAGCTCCGCCGACACCACACCGCCAACAGAACACCACCGCGCAGAATCACAGGACGTGATTAGCTGGGCGGTGTTCTGTTGGAGTGGCGGTGGAGGTGGAGCAACCTCCACTTCCCCGCCGCCCGCAAGTATGGCTGTTGGCGGCTCTCCGTCAGAAAAACGACGGAGGGCAGCCAACGGTCATAATACGCTGGGCGGCAAACCGCCACTACTGGCGGTCTTCCGCACGGCAGTCCTTCTGCGGTCTTGTTAAAAGACCGCCGAGGTTGTAATGACCCCCAATGTCTAATGCATGATGACTTGAGTTTCACCAGACAGATCCAATCACACATGGAAAGTTACCAATGTTATACCACCCTGGAATGAGGCACATCATCTGGTGTGCGATGACTTGAGTTGCACCAGACAAATCTGGCCGCACACACAGAGACACAAGTTCAGCGGTGTCGCATGAACTAGAATGCAACACTGGTCCAGGTACACCCCACCTCCGAGGGTCACAATCACTGTATCAAACACCACATGCAATTAGCATGCAGTTGGGTATCGCACAAGAGAAACGTGGCATGCTCAACAAAGACGGGCCACGTGAGGCCACGTGGGGTCCCACTGCTGGTGAATCTGCTCTCTGCCAACCCTATGCTTATGCGTGCCGTGGCTCCACGATGAAGGGCAACACTCATTGAATATGGGCAGTACATTGAAGGCTCCGCTCCAGGCAAATCCGGTCTCCAGGCACAATACTTGGTTCCACACCCATACCGCTGCTACCAGGTGATGCTGAGCAGATAATGTGGGCACCTTAGAGGGCACTGCTCTCCAGATGACACAGGTAGAAGGTGTAGGTCCCTTGCAGGAGGTAATTCATTGGGAAAGTATTCAGTGAGTATATAGGCGCTGCCGTTTCTTAACACCAAACTGGCACAGGCGGTGCACTGGTCAGGGTGAATACTTGCAAAAGACCCCTAATACCAGCAGAACTTACTTTTAAATTATAGCACTCTCATTAAAGTCTGTAATCAGATCACCAATACGGCACTGCAAGGTTAATTATATTAGTTTTAACATTTTCATTTAAATTGAACTTGATTAACTTGTGTGTCATACATAATAACAGATAATATCCCTGACGAAACACGTGTTGGCTGGCTGGATTTGAAAAATATCCAAAGGTTATACTGATGGAGATCCATTGTGAAGTCTACTTGAAACTGATTTGTTGACCTATGAAACACGTTTCACCGGACTTTGTATGAAGTATTTGTGGATACAGCGGTTGCCAATTGGGCATACATATGGACTAATGAATAAAGTTAACATAGGTGGAATTACTGTTGTGAATCATATTTATGGACTATAGAGTCAACTAAATGTTCTACTGGTTGGCTGTGTGCCTGGTAATTTGTGGAACCCTTGCAGGAGGTGTTTGATGTCCCTGAGACTTCCACCGAGTACAGGGGGCAAGCCAACAAGTCTTTGGAGAGCCTACTTCAGACTTCCTCACAGAAGCAACCAGTTTGCTCATGCCAGCCACGATGCAGGAAGAGTGTGCGGTCCCTTCCTAGGGCAGTAATTACTTCCAACAGGTTCATCTGGCAGTGTGAACCGCATTCCTGCAAGCGTATCTCTACTTTGCTACATTTTGTAGTATGTCTTTGAAGTTGGAGGAGGTTCAGAGAGTCCCCCTTTGAACCACAGATGTCTCCCCTAAATTTCAGTTCTGTCTGCCATGGAGCTGTGGCATGAAGATCTTAATCTTTAGTGGGCAATAATCCGGCTCCGAGAGGCCAAGTGTCAGAACCTCTCCCTCCAATCTATTCAGCCAGGCCCACAAATGGCAGAGGTCTTCATTCTAGTTGTGTGCCCACGTTTTATATCTGACACAGGGGGATGCATAGATGTGCTCCTCCATCCCCCAGTGTGGGCTTGAGTCCACACAAAGCACACAAAACATTTAGGGCAGATAAATGTCCACTTTCTAGAGGTGACATTTCTAAATGATTATTGACAAAACCACCTTTACCATAGAAAAGGGGTTGTCAAGACGAATCCAATGATAGCAAATAACATGAGGCTGTTCTGCTGCAATCAACTGTTGCAGCTTCTAGTAATTTTAACACTTCTCCCATGTTAACGTATGGGCAGAGCAGCTCTCCTGTGCAGTGAAAACACACATGGGTATTCTTCACTCTCTGAGCAAACGTGCTCTTGAGCACATCCAAGCCTACATTGACAGGCTGGATAAGTCAGGCTAGTTAGATGCTTAAAGCAAAGTAGGTGCTAGTGCGCACACCTAGGCCTGCTATCACAGGCTGGCACATGTTTAAAGCACCATATCTGCTAACGCGCACACCAGGCCTGTTATGACTGGCTGGATACATATCTACCTCACCATAGCAGCTAGTGTGCACCCAGGCCAGCTCTGACAGGCCTGGCACATGTTTTGGCATGCCAATGAACATGTGCACCCACACTAGCCAGCACCCCCTTCTGTGAAGGTGCACCCAGTTCCCCACAGTATTGCCAGGGGGAAAGGACCCAGAGCCCTAAGGCCACCAGGTAGGGAATCAGCAAAAACCTAAGGGAAGAGCTGCCTTCCCCCCAGGTAGGGAGAACCCACATGGGGGCTTTTCCCTACTGGGATTGGGACACCCATGTATACCTGCCCAGCCTCCCATTTACCACCTGCCCTGCCCTTCATGGGGTGCTCTAAGAGTAGCAGAAGGTCCCCTCAGGATTGGCTATGATGTTAGTAGTGCCAACCTAAGCCCAAGCACAACTGCGCCTTACAGGTCTGCATTTGCAGGTCCGCCACATGCTTCACAGGCTATTCTAGTGGGTGTCACCCTCAGACAACGTCCCACTAGTAGCCAGGGCAGTACCTGCCCTGGGTATGTGGTGTACCTTTTTACAGGGCATTCCAGAGTACAGTACCTGAACCAATCAATAAAGCTCCCCCTTCTAGCATGTGTATGCCGGGCATGCGCACTTTCCCACTGCAGTACAGTGGGAAAGTGCCCAGAGTTTTAAAGTCACGCAAAGAGAGTCAACAAAAGACTGGGAGGAAAAAGCAAAAAACTTCAGGCTAATCCCCTGAGAAGGGCCATCTCCAACAATGAGCATTCTACACATCATCTATTCACATGCTCAATCTGTACATCCATTCCTGGCCACCAATAATCACACCTCAAGCGTTCCTAAGTTTTACTTATCCCCAGTTGTCCTACATGAGCTAAATCTATTAACCGTCTTCTCATTGCCTCAGGAGGTATTAGTCTTAGGTTTCTCATGACCAGTCCGTCATTCATGGACAGTTCATTTTGCACTCTCACAAAACCTTTCTCTTTTCCACTCTTTGTATCCCAGACTTTGCCACATAGAGGTTTGTCACCACCAACACCAAAATCTTATCCGTCTCAATTTCCTCCAACCACTCAGATTTCTTAGTACAGCCATAATTGATCAGGCATACTTTGATCTCTTCACCCAGCCACCAGTCATCACACTCATCATTACTGTCGTTCCTACTTACCAATCTTGACAGACAATCCAGAGTCTTGTTAAAAACACCAGGAACATACCTTACATCAAAATTAAAATCTTCTAAAGCTACAATCCATTTACATAGACGACTCGAGATAGAATTTAAACATTTCTTCTCAAAGACTTCATGCAATGATTTATGATCCAAACATACTGAAAAATCCAGCCCCAGCAAGAAGTTTTTGAACTTCCCATGTCCCAGTAGATTGCCAGCACTTCCTTCTCAAAAGTAAAATATCTAGACTCTGACCCTCTCAAAGCCCTTAAAGCAAAAGTTATTGTAACTTCAGAGTTATTCTGAACAGCCCAATACCTTCTCATTGGCATCAGTGTAAATAGTGCACTTCCGTCCCGGGAATATAGCTAATTAAGCTATGAACTTTATCCAAACTCCGTTCACATCAAAAATTCCAACTCACATTCCTCAGACTGCACCAATTCAGCTCTTTTCTTCGAAAGATTTCTTAATGCACACGCTTTACTTGCAAAACCCAGAATAAACCAAGAACAAAATTCAGCTGTTCCTAAAACAGTTTGTACTTCTTCTTTCTTCTCAGGTCTAGCTCAGTTTAGTATTGCATCAACTAGATCCTGTTTAGGTCTCACACCTTGACTAGAAATAATAGGACCCAAATAGTCTACTTCCTCCTGGGCAAACTTGCACTTCTTCACTTTGAGAGTAACACCATTGCTTCCATGATCCTAAGTACTGCTTTGACCCTATTCACATGTTCCTCCATGTTAGATCCAAGCACCAACATATTGTCTTCGAAAAATAGCACTCCATCCATATTTCTAAACAACTTCATAATTAGTCTTTGGAAGACGAGGCAGCAGAAGACAATCCAAACAAGATATGATTCAAACTGTAGGTGCCAAAGGGGGTAATGAATGATGTAAAAGCCTTAGACCGATCTGTTAGTTTTATCTGATGGTATGCCGAGGTAAGATTCAAAGTGGTGAATAACTTAGCTCCAGACAATGCACCTACCATTTCAGTTATTTTAGGTAGTGGAAACCTATCTTCCCTTACACATTTAGTACGCTCCCTCAAATCAATGCAAAGCTTGATTTTATTATTGGGCTTATGGGCTACCACAATTGGAGCTAACCACTCTGTCGACTCCATGAGTTCAATGATACCTTCACAACAAAGTCTTGTTAGCTCTGCTTTGACTCCTTCTCTCATACTGCAAAGGATATTCCTCACTTTAGAACAAAAAGGTGTAGCATCTGTCTTCAATTTAATATCATGCATGTACCCTCTCAGGCATCTCACTTTATCAGAAAACACAGAAGTAAACTGAGTCACTAAAACCTTTGGAAAACTCTTCACCCAACTCACCTGAACTTGGAGAAGAGCATTTGGGTCTACAGCTATCAGTAATAACTTTTGAGGGGGCCAACTTATAACTGTATCACCCACCACAGGAACATACACTGTCCCATGTGCTTCATTTACCTTAAAGCTGAAATGTCCTTCAAAACATCCTATCAGCTCAATTGGTTTTCCACCATACCTGCAGGGTTTGGCATCTGGCTCCAGGAATTCACCTTTGCTCTTGAATAACTTATCAAACAAATAATCCAGTATGAATGTCAACCTCACTCCCGAAACTATCATCTCCACTTCCATCCAATTCACACCCACAATATCAGTGGGATGACCGTCATTCTCTTTTATTTTACTGACCCTATCTGAGACTTGTAAGAAGTAAGGTTCACTTAAAACATGGACCTTATTCACTTTCTCCTTACTTTATCTTTAGTTCTCTCACTCCTCTTGGAGATAGTATCACTCCTTCAGCATTTTCTGAAATGTCCCTTTTTTCCACACACATTGCACTGACACTCAATAGCAGGACACTCCTTATTATTAGCACAATATCCAACATTCTCACACTCAAAGCATGCCCCTTTGCTCTTCTGTGAGTTCTTATTCTTGAAAGACAGATTTTTTTTAAATCAACAGAATTCATAAACAGTGTTATGGGTTTCTTTTGATGTAACTCAGCAATCTATGCTTGGGACTGGTCCATTTGTTTTGCAATACGTATCACATCACACAACTTGGGGTCCCCTTTTAGCCATAACTCTTCCCTCTCTTTATCATTGGCACATCTTAACATAAACTGATCCCTTATGCACTCTTCAATGCATCAAAATTACAAGTAGACACTAAGGCCCTCATTACAACTCTGGTGGTCTGTGATAAAACAGTGGTAATACCGCCAACATGCCGGCCGTAAGAAAAAATGGAATTATGACCACACAATCAGATGCAATAACATCACTTATCTACCTCGTACCCCTCAGGGATAATGCAAGGACAAAAGGAATTGATTAAAGTGGGTGTAATAAGATAAAATAGTAGAAATACATGCTTCAAAACCAAAAAGTATATACATATATACAGATGGAGGGACACTGCCCAGTCCTCAGTGTCTGTGGGCCACAGGGCCACATCGCATAGGCCAAGGCCCCACTTGACTCCTGCAACAACACGGAGAGAACACTGCAGGGGCATCAGGTCGAAAATACACAGGCACCTCAGGGGGACAGAGAATAGGGGAGCACCTCAGCCGGAAGATGGTACAACGCCACTGGTCCTGGAGGGGGCTACATGCCCATCACTCTGTCCTGGGGAGTGCAAAGCCACAGTTTCTCAAGTGGGTGGTTTGCCCACTGCTTGGTCCTGGGGAGTGCAAAGCCACAGTCTCTCAAGTGGGTGGGTTGCCCCCTGCTTGGTCCTGGGGAGTGCAAAGCCACAGTCTCTCTAGTGGGTGGTTTGCCCACTGGTTCTGGAGGGGGCATTGTGCCCAGTGTGCTTCATCCTGGCATGGATGTGGTGAGTGAATGGCTTCTTCCACTGGTTCTGGAGGGGGACTTGTGCCCAGTGTGCTTCATCCTGGCAAGGAGGGGTCAGTGGATGGCTTCTTCCACTGGTTCTGGAAGGGGCATTGTGCCCAGTCTGCTTCAGCCTGGTAAGGAGGGGGTGAGTGGATCGCTTCTTCCACTGGTTCTGGAGGCGGCAGTGTGCCCAGTCTGCTTCATCCTGGCAAGGAGGGGGTGAGTGGATGGCTTATTCCACTGGTTCTGGAGGGGACCTTGTGCCCAGTGTGCTTCATTCTCACAAGGAGGGGGTGAGTGGATGGCTTCTTCCACTGGTTATGGAGGGGGCCTTGTGCCCTGTGATGCAGCACTTGGGGAGTGCAAGGTCACAGTCTCTCACCTGAGTGTCACACCTACAGGATTAGCATGGTCCAGGACACACTACAGCCCATGGAGGCAGGGCTTCACACTGCCGTCCGGCGGTGATGGCTGCTCAGTAGTGGTAGTGGCGGTGTTATGTACTGCGCTGGACTTCTCACCTCTGGATACCAGGTTGTCGAATACACCAAGACTTCTACAGGTTCTGGATATTCCCAGATAAGGGTGACCCTTTCTAGTAGCCACGGTGCCGCTTGACAGGCTACGCCAAAGCAGACTGTACCCTCCAGAAGGAGTCCCAGAGGGATAAAACCCCAACACTGGGGAAAAAACCTCAAACAGTTACTCCTGAAGAAAAACAAGAAAAATCAGGACTAAACAACAGGAAACAAAAATAGGCAATAATCTCCCAAGGCAAAAAGCAGGAACAAAGAACAGGCTAAAATATCCCAAGGCAAAAAGCAGGAACAAAGAACAGGCAAAAATCTCCCAAGGCAAAAAGCAGGAACAAAGAACAGGAGCGAACAACACAACCAGAAGGAAGTGTTTGCAACGCAAGGTGGAACAAGACTGACTGACTTATATACTGAGAAAAGGGAAGTGACATCACAGGAAAAGGAAAGAATACCATCTTGAATTGGGAAGAGCCCATAGACCAGTATAGGAAAAAGAAAGTAGCATAAAAGAAAAACAGAGCATGCTGGAACAAAAATATGAAGAACACAAGATGGACACAACATGGACAGAGACAGGTAAAAAGACAAGACAAACCCACCAACAACAAAAAGAAGAAAAAAAAAAGGCTACAGGTAAGTGTAGCGCGACCGGGAGCGAAATATATGCTTCCCAGAATGTGTAGTCAAAAAACGCGGGGAACGGCGCTCCGAGTATCGGTAGTGCGTTCCATCCGCGAGGACAGAAAGAGACGCCATGTCTGAGCGCAGCGTTACAGTAGGCCCCCTCCCCGTGGCACCAGGTTTGTCAGGATGACTGTCAAAAAACAGGCTGACCAAACGGGGAGCATGGACGGAGGAAGCATCCTCCCAAGAACAGTCACTGAGAGGGTATCCTTTCCAATGGACCAAGAACTGTAGTTTGCGTCGAAAAATCCTGGAGTCACAGATTTCCTGGACTTCATACTCAGGCTGTCTGTTAATAGAAAGAGGAGGCGGACGATGGAACTGGCGAAGGCATGGATCAGGAACAAAGAGTTTAAACTGGGACACATGGAAAACAGGATGAACCCTCCAGGTATGAGGTAAGCGGAGACGCACAACTACAGGATTCAGGACTTGCAAAATCCGAAAAGGTCCATAAAAACGTGGCTTGAATTTATTGGTGGAAAACCGGGAAGGTAGGAATCTGGAAGAAAGCCACACCTTGTGGCCCACTTGATACAAAGGTGCGGCTTGTCGATAACGATCCACCTTTCGTTTCATTGCTTGTTTCAAAGCTAGGAGAGTTGTGTGAAGTAGGCCCTGGATTCGACGGATCTGTCGTGAAAAAGAAGTGACAGCAGGCAGGGAAGAGGATGTTCGGGAAACAGTAGTGAAAGTCCGCGGATGAAATCCATAGGTACAATAAAAGGGTGTGGTCTTGGTCGCACTATGTATTGTGTTGTTATAGGAGAACTCGGCAAGAGCAAGATACTCCGACCAATTGCTTTGTGTGGCATTGCAGTAACATCTCAGATACTGCTGAAGTTCTTGATTCACTCTTTCAGTTTGCCAATTAGTTTGTGGATGGAAACCAGAGGATAAAGAAATCTCAATGTTAAATAAGACACAAAAGGCCCTCCAGAAACATGATACATATTGAGGCCCTCTGTCTGAAATGACCTCTTGCGGAAGACCATGGAGGCGAAAAATATCCCGCAGAAAAATGCGACTAATTTCTGGGGCCGTCGGTAGTTTCTTCAAGGCTGAGAAATGGGCCATCTTTGTGAATGAATCTACGGTCACCATGATTACTTGGTTACTAGAGGAGGTAGGTAGAGAGCATATGAAATCCATGGATAGAGTACACCAGGGAGCGGAAGGAACCGGTAAAGGTCTTAATAAACCTGCCACCTTAGTTCGGGGTGTCTTAGTCTGAGCACAGACTGGGCATGCTGACACATAGGTTTCAGTGTCTGTCTTAAGCGAAGGCCACCAATAAGATCGCTGAAGCAGCTCCAGGGTCTTCCTGATACCTCGATGACCGGCTATCGGAGAATCATGGCACATTTGTAGAGCTTCTGTCTGCACTTTCTTGGTAGGTAGAAAAAGAGCATGTTGATGATAGAAGTAGTTGTCCTTCTTCTGCAAAAAAGGAGTCACTCTATCCCATTCTGAAGCAGACAGAAACTGGTACTCGGATTGAACGCGTTCTTGAAAAGATTGAGTAGCTCCGATGATTCTGCTAGACTCAATAAAAGGTGGAGAGGAGTTCTGGGCTATGTCAGGATATCTGCCGGATAAGGCATCTGCCACTGAATTCTGGGAACCAGGTATGTACGTGATCATGAAATCGTACTGGCTAAAGAAGAAAGCCCATCGAGCCTGACAACTATTGTGACACTGAAAACTCCAAAGACATTGGAGATTACGATGATCAGTCCTGGCTTCAAAAGGCTCTCTGGAACCATCAAGAAATGCCTCCATTCTTTACCAGCTACTTTGAGCGCGAGTAGTTCTCGTTCCAGTACAGAATAATTGCGTTCAGCCTCTGATAGGATATGAGACAGATAAAAGATAGGATGTTCCAGTCCATCGTTGTCTTGTTTTTGTAGCAGAACTGTCCCAAAAGCTCTGTCTGAGGCATCAGTCACAACTATAAATTTCTCGGTATTGTCAGGATGACGCACCACAGGTGCTTGGGTAAAGGCTGTCTTTAATTCTTGAAACACGTGTTCAGCATCCTTGGTCCAAATGAAACCCTTCTTCAGGTTCTCTTTCTTAATTGTTTGTGTTAGGAAACTTTGTAGGTGGGCAAAGTTCTGAATAAACTGACGATAAAAGTTTGATAAACCGAGGAAACATTGTGTTTCCTTAATGGACGTTGGAGAAGGCCAATCTAATATGGCACTGACCTTGTCAGGATCCATGGATATTCCGTGTTGATTAATACAAAACCCCAAATACTTTACTTCAGATTTATGGAACTCACACTTCTCGGGTTTACAAAACAATTGTTTTTTCGTGAGTCTTTCCAGGACTTGCAGGACATGATTTATATGTTGCTCAGGATCACGGGAATATATCAAGATATCATCCAAATAAATGACTACATATTGGTTGAGTACATCAGAGAACACTGAATCCATAAATCGATGAAAAACAGAAGGGGCACTGGTCAGTCCAAAAGGCATAACACAGTACTCATAGTGCCCAAAAGGGGTACGGAAAGCTGTCTTCCATTCATCTCCTTCCTTGATCCGAAGGAGATGATAGGCACCCCGTAAGTCTAATTTGGTCAATATCTTGGCTCCTTGAATGGCATCCAATATATCTCTGATTAAAGGCGGCAGATATGGATCCTTAATTGTTATTCTGTTGACGCAGATCCTTGGTCTTCTTTGGGATGAAGAAGAGAGGAGCCCCAGCCGGGGACGTGGAAGGAGCAATCTAACCATTGTGCAGGTTATCGTCTAAATATTCCTTTAGCACCTTCTTTTCTTGGTCTGTCAGAGAATACATTCGACCAAAGGGGACGACTTCATCAGGAATTAAAGGTATAGCACAGTCATAACTGCGATGAGGCAGCAAAATAGGATTACTAGGTTTCTGAAAAATCCTGATATATTCCTGATAACAATCTGGAACTCCCTGGATCATATTGATAGAGTTAGTGTTATCCTTAGTTGAATGACAGGACCTTTTGGGAGTCCAATAAGAAGTAGTGGAATAACAATTCTGTTGACAAAATGAAGACGTTAGGGATATAGTTCTAGTTTCCCAATTGATATAGGGGTTGTGTCGGGCTAACCAGGGTATTCCCAAAATCATGATGTGATTTGGTGAGGCTATGAGATCAAAGGCAACATGTTCTTGATGCCCCCCAAATGTCAAACAAAGAGTAGGAGTTGAGGCCACCACAGGTCCTGAGGTTAACGGAGAGCCATCCACTGTGTGAACCTGCTCAGGAGTCTCTTTAAGAATGTGGGGAATTCCTCTACTCGTAGCCCAGGTCTCATCCAGATAGAGTCCACTGGCTCCACAATCAAGGAGAGCCAGAAGGAGTTCTTCTTGATCTTGTGAACTTTCTAACTGGACTGAGAGGATAAACAGGGTGGACATGCTTTCTTTGGAGGAACATATTGATGGTACTTCAGCTCCTACTGTCTCCTTCCTCCTTACAGGGGACGGGAGCTGGCGTTTCCCGCAGGTCTTGAGGGACGTACCGGACAACTACGGATCAGGTGGCTAGCCTTACCACAGTACAGACAAAGTCCCTTTCATCGTCGTTCCTCCCTTTCTGACTCCGTCAATGGCCCACGAACCAGATCTATCTGCATGGGTTCTTCAGGGGGAGTTGATGGGGCTTCGGATGGAATATCTTCCGTTCGCCGACTGCTAGCACGAAAGGTACCAGACTGGTATGGAGCTCGCATTCTACGTCTCTCCATCTTGTGCTCTCGAAGTCTATATTCGATGTTCATAAATTGATCCATTAATTCCTTCAAAGAACAAGCTGGGGAAGAATGTACAAGCTCATCTTTAATTTCTTCACGCAGGCCTCGGCGGAAAAGGGTTATGAAGGTGCGTTCCACCCAGGAGGTTTCAGCTGCCAGCTGTTTGAAGCGGGTTATATGCTGCAGAACATCCTGATTACCCTGCTGAATGTCACATAAGGCTTCTTCAGCTGCTGCTTCTACCCCAGGTCTCTCAAACATTTGTTTGATAAGAGTCAGGAAAGCGGAATAGTTAGCCAGGACTGGGTCTTCTGCAGAAACCAGAGGAGTCGCCCAAGCAAGCGCCGGACCATACAAGGCGCTGATCAGATAGCCCACCTTAGCTTTATCCAAAGAAAACTGGAGAGGACGAAAGGCAAGGAAAACCGTCAGGGCGTCCAAAAATTCCTTCATCTTTAGAGGATCTCCAGAATATCGAGGAGTAGTGGCAGATACGGGTGGTATGTCCATTGATCGGGAAGACAAGACCTGTCGTAGCGCAGTGTTCTCTGCCCGTAACTGTTGTAACTCTTGGGCTTGTTATTGGACAGTCTGCAAAATGGCTTGAGCATTTTCTGACGCCTCTCCCTGTGGATCTTCCATGGGGATCTCGCAATGCGGAGTCTTTTGGCGTTGCAATCTGTTACGTACTGCGCTGGACTTCTCACCTCTGGATACCAGGTTGTCGAATACACCAAGTCTTCCACAGGTTCTGGATACTCCCAGATAAGGGCGACCCTTTCTAGTAGCCACGGTGCCACTTGACAGGCTACGCCAAAGCAGACCGTACCCTCCAGAAGGAGTCCCAGAGGGAAAAAGCCCCAACACTGGGGAAAAAACCTTAAACAGGAACTCCTGAAGAAAAACAAGAAAAAACAGGACTAAGCAACAGGAAACAAAAATAGGCAAAAATCTCCCAAGGCAAAAATCTCCCAAGGCAAAAAGCAGGAACAAAGAACAGGCAAAAATCTCCCAAGCCAAAAAGCAGGAACAAAGAACAGGAGCGAACAGCACAACCAGAAGGAAGTGTTTGCAACACAAGGTGGAACAAGACTAACTGACTTATATACAGAGAAAAGGGAAGTGATATCACAGGAAAAGGAAAGAATACCATCTTGAATTGGGAAGAGACCATAGACCAGTATAGGAAAAAGAAAGTAGTATAAAAGAAAAACAGAGCATGCTGGAACAAAAACACGAAGAACACAAGATGGACACAACATGGACAGATACAGGTAAAAAGACCAGACAAACCCACCAACAACAAAAAGAAGAAAAAAAAAAGGCTACAGGTAAGTGTAGCGCGACCAGGAGCGAAATATATGCTTCCTAGAATGTGTAGTCAAAAAATGCGGGGAACGGTGCTTTGAGTATCGGTAGTGCGTTCCATCCGCGAGGACAGAAAGAGACGCAGCGTCTGAGCGCGGCGTTACAGGTGGTGCTGGTGTCGGGGCTGCCAGTGGTGGGGAGAGGCTCCAGCCCTTCCCCTTCAGCCTCGGACGGCTGCCCACTATGGGTGCTGCTGCTGGTGGTGGTGCTGGTAGCGGTGCTGGTGTCGGGGATGCCAGTGGTGGGGGGAGGCCCCAGCCCTTCCCCTGCAGCCACAGACGGCTAAACCGCCATGGTTGGTGGTGGGGGCTCAGATTCAGTCCCAGCACCAGGCCCCCTGTCCTTCCTGCCTGCAGGTGCAGGACCATTGCCCTTCCCTTTCACAGCTGGTGGTGCCTCCTTGACCTTCCCCTTGGCAGCTGGTGGTGCCTCCTTGCCCTTCCCCTTGCCAGCTGGTGGTGCCTCCTTGCCCTTCCCTTTGGCAGCAGGTGCAGGCACACTTTCAGTGCTGATGGCTGGTTCCCTGGAGTCGCTCCCACCTGCAATAGCTGCAACACTACTGTGGCTATGGACTGGGTGGCTGAGGTGCTTGTATGGGTTCCGACCACCCTTGCCTGACGTGAAGGAGGGGGGGAGGGGTAGGGAAGAGGTCAACGGCAGAGAGGAAAAGCTTCTTAGGGACACTGGGCAGGAAGAGGGTGAAAGTTTGGGAGTGGAGGAAGAGGGAGTAGTTGTAGGAGGTGTATGTCAGCTTTGTTTGGGTGCAGGTGCATGGCCTGGAAGCTGTTGTGAGGTGGGTGGCTGTTGGGTGTCTAAGTGCTTGTGTTTGTGTACTTTTGGAGGAGAGGGCACAGACACAATGGGAGAGGACACAGGGGACATGTGCATGGATGTGGGGGTGGTGACTGCCAGTGAGAGGTGTGTAGTGATAGGCGTGATGGTAATGGGGTAGTGGATGAGGATGTAGTGCATGCAGGTGTGAGTGGAGACGCTACTGGGAGGGTGTTGAATGAGGAGGAGGAGGGGGACACAGTGGAGGCAGTAGATGTTGGTATGTCTGATTCTGGATGGTGTTTGTGTGAGTGCCTGTGGGATGATGTGTGGTGCTTGTGTTTGCCTGAGCCACTCCTCTGTGTTGTCTTGGGTGCATGCTGGTCTGAATGTGTGCTTGGGATAGGTTGGGGTTGAGGGGAATGGGACTGGGTAGAGGAAATTGGAAGAGGAGGCTGGAGACAGGGACAATTGCTGCCATCAGGCAGGAGGCTAGAGCCTAGATTGGTCTCTGTTGGGCCGCCATGCCACAGTGAATGCCCCCCAGGAATGCATTTGTTTGTTGCAAATGGGCTGTCAGCCCCTGGATGGCATTCACAATGTTTGACTGCCCAACAGAGATGGATCGCAGGTCAATAGCCTCCTCACTCAGGGCAGCCGGGCTAACTGGGGCAGGGCCTGAGGTGCCTGAGGTGAAGGAGATGCCCACCCTCCTTTAGTGAGTGGGCACAGAAAACTCGCTGAGGGGCTGTTGGGAGGGTGGTGCTGGTACGGGGGTGGCGGCTGTACCTGTAGTTGGGGTGGGCACAGAGGTGTTTGCCACCACCAGGGAGCTTCCATCGGAGGAGGTATCACTGTCAGAACTGTCCCCTCCTGTCTCCGCCGTGGTGCTCCCCTTGCCCTCCGTCCCACTGGTGCCCTCACCATCAGTGGATTAGGCCTCTTGGGCCCTGTAGGATGCAGCTCCCTCCATCGCCGGTGCCTCTGCTCCTCTGCCAGATTATGCTAATGCACATAAGGACAGGGTGACAAAACAGAAAGATGGGGGGAAGAGACAAAGGATACACTTTGTCAATGGCAGCAACAACACCACCGTTGGCATACACGACACACACACACACACACACACACACAGGGAACAGCCCTACACACTAGGAAAAGCACTACCAGTCACAATGCTAGTCACTAGGCCATGGACAGGAATACCTAACGTCAATAGCAGCAAACCTGACACCCACAGACCCCTGCCCAGTAGTGGATGCCTACTAGCTTGGTAGGAGGTGGTGTTCATTAGCCCCTGCCCAACTTGGGACCTACCCTGCAATGTCCGGCATGGCGTAGGGGCACCCACAGGCCTGCATCCCCCACCCGGAGACCACCCCACCACACGCAAGTGTTATACTGGGAAACTGTAATCACCCCCTTGTGGCTGCTGTGATGCCCTCAAGCTCCGGATAGGCTGCCGCCAGTCAGCGGGCCATCAGGGGGGTCAGGGTTCGACGGGCACCCCTTCCTCGTTGGGAGGCCATCCCCAGCTGGGCCTCCGCCATCTTCCTTGCCCAGCGTCTCCGGTCCTCCCACCGTTTGCTACAGTGGGTGCTCCGCCTGCTGTAGACCCCCTGGGTCTGCACATCCTTGGCAATGGCACACCATATACCTTTTTTTCTGATGGGCGCTGACCTGCAGAAAAAGAAACATAGAAAAAAGTATCAGTCATACCGTCCGGCCTGTTACCATAGCCCTCCCATCCCCTAACGCACAGACATTGCCCACCATACGTGCAGCACACTGCCCAGAACCCTTCCACCAATCCCCCCCTACATGAAGCCCTCACACACAGCACTCCATGCACACTCGCCCCTTGCATTGTGCTCACAGTGTACTCACCTGTTGGTCTGGAGGCCCATACAGCATTTGATACTGGGGTAGGACCCCATCCACCATTCTCTCCAACTCCACAGCAGTGAAGGCAGGGACCCTTTCCCCAGTTACACGAGCCATGGTCACTTCCAGACCCAGTCACAGCAGCACTTGCACTGTAGGTCCTCTCCTGTTGAAGGTCAGGTAGCAAGTGAGTGAACAGATAGAAAATGGCGGTCACGTCCGCGGCAGTGCGTGCCGTCACTGGCAGTGTACATCATCATTGGCCACTGTAACCCATAGGGCCCAATGACAACCAATGAGGAGTTGCCCGGCGGTACTCGACCGCCTCCCACAACGGCGCACAACATCAGCGGCATTACCTCATTTCCACATGTCCATCCACACAGGACAGACGGACGCCATTTCTGGGGGGGTGGCAGGCCATGGCACCTAACTGCATCACAGTATACATAAGCACCATTTGGGCCTATCCAACAACATACTGTTACAGTCACAACATGCAATGCAGTGTAGTGTTTGGAAATGTGGAATACTGACCAGCTGCTCACCGTTTTGCCCCCTAGATTACAACCGCTGCGGATGAATAGGAGATGGAGACATCCCCTTGTGTACAGGCCCCTGGTGGACTTGGCAACAATGGAGGACAGGCACATTATCCTCACCTATAAACTGGACAGGGCCACAATCACAGAGCTGTGTGCCCAATTGGAGCCTGACCTAATATCTGCTATCCGTCAGCCCACTGGGATCCCCACTCTTGTGCAAGTCCTATCTGTGCTCCTTTTTTTGGCAACTGGCTCCTTCCAAGTGACAGTGGGCTTGGCAGCAGGAATGTCTCAGCCAATGTTCTCAATAGTGCTGACCAGAGTGTTGTCTGCCCTGATTAAACACATGCGCAGCTACATTGTTTTACCCCAGGTGGAGGATTTGGCCACAGTGAAAGCTGACTTCTATGCAATGGGACAAATCCCCAACTTTATTGGGGCTATTGATGGTACACATATTGCATTTGTCCCCCACCCCAGAGAAATGAACAGGTGCTCAGAAATTGAAAGAGCTTTCACTCGTTGTGCAGATAGTGTGCCTGGCGGACCAGTACTTCTCCAAGGAAATTATCCCGGGTCTGTGCATGATGCCTATATCCTGCGGAATAGTAGCATCCCATATGTGATGGCTCAACTCCAGAGGCACCGGGTGTGGCCACCCAGTATATGTTGGTGTATGGGTATGGTGTTGGCCATAAGGTTTAGTGTTTGGCTAACTGGTATCCCTCGATTTTTGCAGGTGACTCTGGTTACCCCAACCTCTCATGGCTACTGACCCCTGTGAGGAATCCCAGGACAAGGGCAGAGGAACGTTACAATGAGGCACATGGCCGAACAAGAAGAATAATAGAGAGGGCATTCGGCCTCCTGAAGGCCTGCCTCCATCTAACAGGTGGATCCCTGTGCTACTCACCCAAGAAGGTGTGGCAGATAATCGTGGCATGCTGCATGTTGCACACCCTTGCCTTGAGACGCCAGGTGCCTTTTCTGCAGGAGGATGAGGCTGGAGATGGGCGTGTGGCAGTAGTGGACCCGGTGAACAGTGAAGATGAGGAGGCAGAGGATGAGGATAAGGACAACAGAACAGCTATTATACAACAGTACTTTCAGTGACACACAGGTAAGACACTGTAACTTCACTTTGCATTGACAGTTTTGTATTTGACATTGTACATGGCAGGCAGATTATCCCAATTATATGGCCACTTACTGTACCCTTTGGCATCTCTATTTTTAGATATCTGTGCCCCACTCTGGCACCTGGTGTGTTGACTGCAGCCAACTACAGGTCATTCCTATGTATACATTACTGTACAGTTGTAGTGCAGTATTTAAACCTTGTTAAACAAATAAATAGTTAAATCATTTGACATACGCCATACTTGTATTTTTTTGTTTAAATGCTAATAAGTGGAGGGGTATGTGCAATGGGCTGGGGTGATGGTGGAGGAAGTCCAGAATAGAGACCAGCCTATTCGTATCACAGGTGCATTGTCCAAGGGGGCATAGGAAGGGGAGCAATGGCAGTTCAAGGTGGACAGCGTGACAGAGTGGGACACAAGGTGACAATCAGGAGAGTCTTATGTCCTGGTGGGGATCTTGCCAATGTTGTCTGGCTTCTGCCTGGATAACAGGGACCGTTTGCGGGGTGGATCTCCTTCTGCAGGGGCAGGGGTGCTGGTGGCCTGTTGGTCCTGTGGCGGGGCCTCCTGTCCACTAGGGACAGCAGAGGTGGATGGCTGTCCATCGGTGTGGCTAGTGTCAGGGGCCCGGTGGTGTGCCACTGCCTCCTTCATGGTGTTGGCCATGTCTGCCGGCACCCCTGCAATGGTGACCAGGATGGTGTGGATGTCCTTCAGGTCCTCCCTGATCCCCAGGTACTGTCCCTCCTGCAGCCGCTGGGCCTCCTGCAAATTGTCCAGTATCTGGCCCATCGTCTCCTGAGAAAGGCGGTATGCTCCCAGGATGTTGGTGAGTGTCTTCTGGAGAGTCGGTTCCCTGGGCCTTTCCTCTTTCCTCCCCCTGTCGCACAGCAGTCCTCCCAGCTTCCCTGTTGTCCTGTACCTGTGTCCCCTGAAGTGTGTGCCCACTGCCACTGACCCCAGGTCCGTGATCGTCCTGTGTTTGTGGGGTGGCCTGGGGTCCCTGTAGTGGTGGACACACTGCTGATTGACGTGTCCTGGGGACAGAGGTATGGGCCCGCTGGGTGGGTGCTGTGCTGGTGTTTCCTGAAAGGGGAGGCTCTGTGGTGGTATGGGATTGTTGCTGGGTAACTGACTGTCCAGAGATCCCTGATGGGCCAGGTTGGTCATCCAGAACCAGGCATTCAGAGCTGCTGTCATCACTGTGGGCCTCTTCTGTGGGGGGACTGGATGCTGCTGGCACCTCCTCTCCAGTGACGTTGTTTGGGGGACCTGTGGGGATGTTAAAGCAGTGTTATTGTTTCTGCGTGTGACATCTTGTGCATGGGTGTGTTGCTCTGTATGGTTGTGATTGCCCTGTCAGCTTTGCCTTGTGTGAGTAGTGATTTTGTGGGCTAGGTGATTCTCTCAAATGTGCATGCTTTAGTGATGGGTGTCCATGCGGGGCTGTGAGTGATGTCCGTGCATTGGTGGTGCATGCAGGGCTTGGTATTAGGATGGGTGGATTCTGGTGGTGGGGTGTATGTGAGGTGATGGGGTGATAGGGTGAGGGTAGGGGTGGGGGTATGTGATGGCATGCAGGTAGGAGGGGTGATAGTAATAGAGATTTGACTTACCAGAGTCCAGTTCTCCTGCTACTCCTGCCAGTATTGCCAAGACTTGCTCCTCCCATGCTGTGAGTTGTGAGGGAGGAGGTGGGGGTCCACCGCCAGTTCTCTGTACAGCTCTCTGGTGTCTTGCTACCACAGAACGTACCTTCCCCCGTAGGTCATTCCACCTCTTCTTATTGTCATCCCATGTTCTGGGGTGCTGTCCCATGGCGTTGACCCTGTCCACGATTCTCTGCCATAGTTCCATCTTCCTAGCAATGGATGTCTGCTGCACCTGGGATCCGAATAGCTGTGGCTCTACCCAGGTGATTTCCTCCACCATGACCCTTAACTCCTCCTCTGAGAACCTGGGGTGTCTTTGTGGTGCCATGGGTGTAGTGTGTGTGGTGTGTGTGAGGGTGTGTGGGGTGATGTGTTGGGGTGTGTGCTGTGAGGTGCGTGGATGATGTATGGGTGATGGTGTTCTGTGGCTCTGGTTCTGTGGGTGCTCTTGGTGTCTCTCTCTCTCTCTGTTTTCAATTTATTTGAGTCGTAAAGGGTTGTGGGTATTTTGGGTGTGTGTTTTATAGTGGTGTGGGTGTGTGGGTGTGGTGTGTGTATGTGTGTCAGGTGTGTGTAATTTGAATTGTCCATTGTAGTATTGTTTTGTTAGGCTGTGTATCTCTTGAGCGCTGCAGTATGTACCGCCAATGGTTTACTGCGGTTGAATGTCTGCTGTGGTGATTTGTGGATCATAATATTGTGGGCGTAGTTTTGTTGGCAACGGTGTGGGTTTTGCTAACTCCAGTTTATCACTGACTTTTGGGCTGGCGGACTTGTGTGTGTGGCTGTACAGTGACGGATTGCTATGTGTTGGTCATAATATGGGTAGCGATAAACCGCTATGGCAGCGGTATGTTGGCGGCAGTCGGCATGGCGGTAAGCGGGACTTACCGCCAATGTCATAATGAGGGCCTAATTGTCTCAAAGCAGTGACATATTCTTCCACAGACTCTTCATGGTGTTGAGCCTGCATACTACAATGATACCCCTCAAGCATTATGGACACTCTAGGCAAATAATGCCTATCTAGTTTCTTTATACATTTTCCATATTCATTGAGGCTAGACATAGCATCACTACCCTCTTCATCATCTGACCGTGCTGGGAGGTGTTCAAACACCTCCTGCCCCTCTGAACTCAGACAATGTAATTACAAGGATGCCTTCCTCTCAGCTGAAAGGTTTGGCCCACACACTGTCAAATAGTTGTTAAAAGCTTTGTTCCATTTGGACCACTTCAAAGTGAGTTTCCCAGGCAACAATAAAAAGAATGGGGGAGGTGACATATGTTGCATGGTTGCAGCAGTCATACATCACAGAAATATTAATTATCAACTATAAGCAACTTAACACAAATGATAGCATGTACACAAACACACAAACAATTTCACTAGTATCTGATATGATACTGGAGATACCTTGGGAAGAAGAAACTTCGAACCAAAAATTTAAAATAATTCAAGACTACTCACCTATAACTGATTTGATACTCAAATCTCCCCTAAAGTACTACCAGGGAGAACATTACGGCATGTAAATTCCACTAAATGTTTTCACAAACAAATCCTCTCAAGAGTCTCACTAATGACCTTGATAAGGTGTTTCCAAGTTCCAGTAAGCGCGTTTTTATATTCAGGTCCAGAACAATATACTCAAAAATTAGTTCATGCTTTGTTGAATAGTCAGTGAAGTCGGAATCAGCAGCTAACAGCAAACAGCCCATATACGGAGCAAAGCATACTATGGTGCACAGAACCTGCTGGAAAGGAACATAGGGAAGGCAATGAATGCTGTCCGTCATTCCCTCCACATTTGGACCATACTACCCTTGTCTCGCATGGCCAAGATCACCCTCACCAAAATGTTGGTCCTCCCATCGCTCTAATACTTCTCTGCGGCCTTCCCACTGATTATTCGGAAGGTCTTTTTTACACATCTACAGGGTGTTCTAACAAACTTGGTTTAAGTGACGGCAGATTATGTGTAGCTCCTAATAAGCTATTTGGCCATACAGGAATGTGCAGGCTTGAGGGCTATGCATCAAATCTGTGAGCAGGAGGTAGTGGGCATCGCGATCTGGTTAGATGTGGTATCAATGAGGGATTCTGTGCCTTCAACACTTTGAAACTAGAGCACTGGTTGGGACTGTAGCAGTTCTTATTATACTCGGCTCTCAGGGTGTGATGTGGAAGACTTTGGGGCCCAACCGGGAGCAGCCTCCCCTGAGGGCACCTCTGAAGGAAGCCCTGAAATGTCAACTAGGCTATCGCACACCTATATGCTGCATTGAAAGGCAGGCTTGCTGGGGAACACATGAAACCACAGAACTGGTGGAGATTGACACTTAGGACTGATACTACAGATGAATTGTGGGAATGTTGACTCTAATTGGTCAAACAGGTAATGCACAATGCACTATTTCACCTCATTTAGTTCCAATACCTACATCGTGCATACCTCAAAACAAAAGATTAACATGATGTTCCTGTGGGGATCTAACATGTTCCTAAGGGTGAGATTGAATGACGCCAATTTCCTTCACATGGTGTGGTTGTGTGTGATGATATGGCCCTTCTGAGAATAGGTCACACAAACAGTGTCGGAGGTGCCAAGTTGTCTGTTTCCGCCAGTCTTGCTCTGGAATCTGCTGAATGTAGGGCATACTACTAAGAAAACTAAGGGTCTGTTGAGGTTTCGGAATCTGGTGCTGATCTTAGCTAAACAATGCATCACCATGGCCTGGTAAATGGCCACAGCACCCCAGGTGATACATTTTCAGACAGACATGCTGAGGTGGGCAACAGCCACATTAGTGATACTTAGAGGACTGTGCATGAGAGGGGATGAGACAGATGCACTGGGATGTTGAGACACTTACCTGGTGAAACGTGCAGCAAAGGTAGACGACTGCCACCTGAAAGCTATGCCATTACTACAGGGGGACAACACTTATGCAGGACCCCACATCAGTCCCACTGTTCCGGGCACGCTAATTAGTTTGGGAGGTTAGATACTTGGGTACAAGGACTTGACCAGGTGTAATCTTTGAAGGGTCGCTGAATGTGAAATCTCCTCCCACGGGATTGACCAGTCTGACAGGGGGTTTGGGAGGAACCAAACTGTGCCACGGCTGCACACACACGAAGGTTGGGGAGGGGGTAGGGTTTTTTTTTTTCTATTTTCCTGATTGGTGTAGGTATTATTTCTAGAGTTCTTGTAGCAATTATCGACATGTAAGTGAACAGTAGTACTGTTGGTTTCCTGTTGGCAAGTGTTATATATTACCGGGCTTGGGCACTTCAGTCCCTCTGTGAGTTGGGAGACCCCTATCAGTGCCAGGGAAGGAATTCCCTGGCACTGATAGTGCCTACCACCACGGTTTCAGCAGCGGGCACACCTCAAGTTTTGCAGTTCTTCTTTCTGTGCTTTAAGCTCTCTGTGAAGTGTCTGTCCCAATCCTCAGGTTGTGGCAATGTAGTACCCCCGGACAACCACTTTGTGCATGTCCCACTCCATCACTCGGTGCGAGGTGGTCCCTGATTTCAATGAGAAATATTGTGCGATGTGTGTTGCCAATCTATCCTGGAAAGGGACATCCCGAAGTGCGTCATCTTGCAGCCGCTATGTGGGAATGCAGGAATGAGCCCTTTCCCATTGCGAAGTAAGTAAGAGCTGGTAGTGATCAGACAATGTCCACACTAGATATTCAGGGCAGGATGCCTGGGGCAAAGGTCTGCATTTTAGAGGAAAAGATCAATCCAAGTGTACTGTGTGCTGGGAATGGGAGGAGAACTCAATTCTATCTGGTGATGAAGGTGCCAAACATCATGTAACCTGCCAATGGTTATCCATTCCCAGAAGCTCAGTGGTTATCCATTCCCAGAAGCTCTGGGATACCATGCGACATCCGCCGCCTAGTAATGGCGGACTGTAACAGCCCCACATAATGTTCAGTACACAATTAAAGTCCCTTCCCCAGATTGGGGAGGTATGAGGGTCTCAAAGAAGAGCTGGTGTGAGACTATCCAAAAACGCCAGATGTCTGGCATTTGGAGCATAAATAGATCACAGTGCGAAAGGTGTGACATCTAGGGGGCCCTCCACCACCACATAACGACCCTCTGGTTGCACCTTATGTGTTGTCATTGCAAACAGGATGCCAGGCACAATCAATATCAGGACCCCCCTAGCATATGTAAAGGACGTTGTGCATAAAATTGGCCTCTCCACCTTGTGAGGAACCTTTGCAATTCCAGTGCTGTCCTGTTGGTTTCCTCTAAGTATGATGTGTGTGTGGCGATTCTTAAGATAGTTGTGTACCCCATGGCGCTTTGCAGGGGTAGCCAGACCCCTGGCATTCCACGTTGATAAGTTGCAATATGGAAGGAACCTATGCGGGCGTAGCGACATTTCAGCCTTTGTTGGTGAGTGGATTCATGCCAGGAAGGGTCATGCGCAACAGGTTTAATATATTCCAGGCTGTGTATGTGTGTAGCTCATAACATCAGGTAACCTATGTAAACCGACCCCTCCCACCCAATTTCTATCCCTCCTGTGCAGACACTAAGGCCCTCATTCCGACCTAGGCGGGCGGTGGGCGCCGCCCGCCGGTCGGTAACCGGCGAAAGGGGGTCGGAATCCCAGCGCCGCCATGGAGGATTCTCTGGCCCAGGGGAAATCCGGCAGGAAACAGCCGGATCCCCTTTTCTGACTGCGGCTTTACCGCCGCGGTCAGAATGGGCACTGAAGCACCGCCAGCCTGTTGGCGGTGCTTCCGTTGCCCGTGGCCCTGGCGGTTTAGGACCGCCAGGGTCAGAATGAGGGCCTAAGTGCTTCCCAAAACAACAGCAATATAACAGAATCAAAGCAAACCAGTGAGAGAAACAAATAGTCAAGATAAGTCTAATACGGTATGTCGGGGAACATGACATGCAAGTTTCAGTTAACAATGAGTCTCCAGGCCCTACCTTATTCCTGGGATAGTTAGACCCCATCCATCATTAATTAACCCCCCTCGTCACCCAAGTTATTAGGCTGCTCATGAATTTAACCTACATCTGGGCCCAATATAGGAGCTCGGGCCTTGACAGTCTGGGAGTCCAGTGTTCTCAAAGTAAATTGTCTGCCAAGCAAAAAGTAAGGATAGGTTCATGGTGTTCCCCTTCGGGGGGAATCCGTCACATCATTTGAGTCAGAGTCTGCAGTGGAGGCATGGTAGTCCTGTAGCACTGCAAATGGATTGCGGTTACGGTGCAGAACCTCTGTCACTGCTTGCATCCACTCCTGATGGTTTGGTCAGTCGAAGGGCAGTTCAGACATTTCTTTGAGCATCTGCGTTTGATCTTGGGGTCTGCCACCCCTCCAGTGACTGGGCCTCCGGTGGTGGCACCCCATTCACTTCCCTTGAAGCCATGTCCAGGAGTCTTCTGGACAGGATCAAATTCAGGTGCCCTCATTTTCAAAGACTTTGAGCCTTGCTGGGATTAGCAGTGCATGTTGCATTCCGAGGTGGCAGAGTTGTAGTTTAACAGCAGGAAAGGAATTGCACTGTCACTGCATTTCCATAGTGTAGTGGGGGTAAGCAGTGATGGTGATGCCTTCAAACTGCCAAGGGACTTTAGAGGAAAAGAGATGAAGGATCAGATCACAATCCCTAAAGTTCAGGAGGTGTTGTAAATGGGGCATAACTTGTCCCGCTAGGACCGTGGACTCCAATCATTGCTCTAGAAAAAGGGCAACACTAAGCCCCTCTGTCTATTCTGGGAACCCCAAGAAACAAATATTATTATGATGTGATTGTTCCTCAGTTTCCTCTGCCCTCCACTGCAGGGCAGTGACATCCGCATGCAGTTCGCAGAGGTTAAATTGCAGCTTCTGCACCGTCGGGTGCATTGAAGTGAGTGAATTCCATTTCATTGACTCTTTCCACCAGCTTCCCACGATTGGTGCAGAGCAGACTCTCATCAATGGACAACGCATTTATCTTCAACTCCACTGTAGTCTTAGTGTCCAGTATGTATCTTTTCAAATTGTCCCAAGTGTTTGTACAGCGTGGCTTCCAAGTGGATAAAGCTGTTCATCCCAGATGGCAGCTCTTTGTCTCTGGCTGCCTGATCCAAACCATCCTGAGAAAGGGTCACCTTGGTGGGTTTGAGTGTCAATGTTGTCCCACTCAGAGGGAGCTGGTGGCATCCAGGATGCACCTGTGGTGTGTTACTGCATGCTGTAGCCAAGTCTGGTGCAGTTCTGTGTTCCTGTGGCAAGTGGTCATATTAGTAACAAGTTACTTAAGTATCACAGTCCGGTGAGGACCAAATAGGATATCTATTGTGTCCCCTGTGGGTAAATAAGTCAGTAGGAGATTGCCCATGTGTGCTCGCCAGCACAGAAATAGAATGGAAATGGTGTAATGTTCCTCACATTGAGCCCCCCTATAACTGAGGCTGGGGCAATGTGTCTGAGTCACATGGGTCTCTCACAAGAATCTAATTGTCCAACTCGGGGTCCATGGCAATAGGACCTAGGGCCCTCAGTGCGACCGTGATACATGGTGCTTCAAAACACCAAGGGTCAGAAACTCATTAGATAATTTGCTAGGCTAGGTCATATAACCTTCAGGTAGGAATAGTGGCCCCAGTTCATTCAGCAGGGTATTATGTATGGGGATGGTTACCTAGGTGAGCGAAGCACTGTCCCCTTGTTATCAGCTACCAAACAATGTCCTGTGCAGGGAGCCATGATCTGATGCCTGGTGGCATGGACTCAGGCTAGGGGGTCTGCTGCCTCACAGAAAGAAACAATGGGCACCGCAGCCCAGCTGGCCGCCGAATGCTCCACGTTGCTCATTGTGCTCCTGTGACACCAAGTCCAAGGCAAGGTACCAATGCTAACGGTTGAAGGCAGCATCTTGTCATCCGATGGTGCCCGGGCACCAGAAGTCCACCACAGGGAAATGAAGATCACCCGGCAGTCAATGGCATTTCATCTTGTTGCTCTAGCTCCAGCCTAGTTCCGTAACGGTGCTAAATGGGCCCCCGGTCCATCAATCATGAGGGGCCATGGGGCGGTAACAGAAGGCTCATAGCACGGGCCCCAGAGGCAGGATGATGGAGATGCACTCGATACCTGGCCGGAGCTCTTGTTCAGGTCACTGCTCCGGCAGCCATCTTGGCCACGCCCCTCCAACCTTGCCTTTGATAACTGGATGTGATGCACTAGTGTTGAAATAGTATTTTCCATCCTTAATGTTAAAATGTGGGTGAGAATCTTAACATGTACATGAAATAGCATGATGTGTCTGTAAATGAAACACAAATAAAGCATTTTCCCAGATTTTGGTATTAGTACAATAAGGGTCAAATCTGTTTTTCAGTACTTTATTGTAGACTTGCTGGAATTCCTCCATTCTTTAGGCATACTTAACATAGGATATATAAACAAGAGACCCAACCCCTTAACAAACTACTTTAGGCAACGGAAGACCTGCAGAACCTCTCTACATAACTGATTAGATCTTTAATGTTCCAGACATTTTAGACAGTTTATTTTTCTGTTCTTTGTTAACACCTTAGCATTAAATGCAGAACTTTTTTCTTGGAACCAAACTGTGACATACATTTTCATGTTCAGGCATTGAGCAATTGTCAGACCAAAGACTCTTGCATCATGCACAAGAGTAGAACACCATAACATGCAATACTGGCCCATCAAAACACTACATACAAGAAACAGTACAGCTATCCAAATTCAGTATGCAGGTTCTACAGATACATATGTAAGATCAGCACTTGCAAACTGAAGAGATAAATAATATGCGTGAACAATTCAAAAATCTGATTTCAGTGACTCATAAAATAAATGCTATCTGTCATTACTGTTTACATGCTCATTTTTAGAAGACAGGGTAGCCGAACAGTTTGAAGTCCAGGTAATACCTACTCACGAGGCCTTGCAGGTGGTCACTGCTCAGGTTTCTGAAATATGACTTTGAGGCCTCTTCACCAGTGTCTGTTGCATGTTCTCTAATATGAGGGTAATAAAAGTCTTTGGGAGCCCCAATGTCCATAAGTACATGATTAGAGTCTTGTTTCAGGTTCTCAAATTTGCCTATGATGTCATAACGAATATTGCAGGGATCACAAAGGAGTGACATTGGTCTCCAATGAATATCACTGTGCTTTGGAGGCTCTTGCAAGATAAAGCGGACAAACTCAATGAAGGTCAGAGGTCCTTCAGATTCATTGGATTTTCTGAATTTAGATTTAATGAAGCCGGCAATAGATTTTATGTAGTAATCATCTGTCCGATTGCGATGAAACTTATCACGATATGCGGAAACTAATCTCTCGAAGGGTTGCCGACTGAACATCACCTTGGTGTAATTGTTGAGCAGTTGCCTCTGCTTGTTAGGAGAGTAAGAACTCAGTTTTGTGTACATTCTTGCAGTGTGCACAGATTCTTGTGGCAACTCAGAAAAATCCCTACTTATATTCATTGTGAGGAGAAGGAGGATCCTTTTCCAACTGGTGCAGCCTACTTTAGGCACCTCACAGTATATGAACTTATGGTTGTGTTCTACATACAGCATCTTGGCAACGCTTGGATCCAGAATGCCATCATGGCGGTAGAGTTTGAACTTTGTGCATGTATAATTCAAAATGGCTTTGCGTTGCTGTTGTACATCCAGCCAATTTTGTTCAAGGTCTGCAAAGAATCAGATTTATAAGAAAGAAATGAAATACAATGTTATTACATGTGTGTTTACAATTATAAAAAGCAAACAGATGCCCCAGTAGAAAGAGGGTCTGATTCAGAGTTGGAAATGGAAAATGTTCCATCTTATGGAGGGAGTGGTAATTTCTCTGTTGAATGATTATTTGTCCATGGTTAATATGCTGGCAAAATAACCCTTCCCATTATATATAGAGCAGTGGAGATAATTCAGCCAGAGGATGCACTGCTCCTGATAAACCCTCCAAAAGCAGATGTACCACTCCCTCCACAAATCAGAGTTTTTCCCATTGCTGCCCATCTCTAGAGCAGGTCTAAAATGTCTTAAACATATGCTGCCAAAGCTAAAAATGTACTAAATAAAAACGGAAAATACTCTTCAACCCAATACCGAAGATATAACTACACACATATTTGAAAAATGTTTTTTCTGTGGGGAGAATACAGGATGTAATTGTAAAAGACATGGCGGGAATCACCTCTGACATCTATCAGAGAAAGGGATGATAAAAGGACACAGTGGAGGGAGAAAAGAACGAAGATGGGGAGACGGGATGCAGGCAAGTAGAAATGTACCCTCTTCTGATTCTCTAAATGCACTTGTCAGAACCCACAGGAGAAGAAAAATGTAAAGTTAGAAGGTAGTGAAGCAGGACATGAATATTTTATGTTTGACCTCCACTACATTCCCATTGGTTGGAATGCCACACCTAGATATGTCCATATCTAGCATGGTTGACTTTTGTGAATGGCTAGGCTGATACTTCAGGAATTAAAATCAGTGATGTTCCTGTTATACAGAGATCTATGCAACAAGGTCGAAACATAACTTAACTATGTTCCGAATTAGTAAATATCGGAAATAGTCATATTAACCTGACAGGCAACTTACACTATTTTACTGAGATTGTTACATGTACCCTGAATATTACTCACATCTCCCTTCTGCCACCAAATAAACTCCCTGAGTTAACTTACGAAAGTGCAGTCCGAAGGTAACACATGAAAATACTCAGCAAGTGTAATAATATGACATGCTGTCCTACCGGGATTGGAACATGTCGCCTTCAGGTTGCACACTTCTGCAGATGATGCATTAACCAAACCAAGAATATAACTGGCAGTGGCCCTGAGACTGCTCGCACATGGAGCGGTCTACGTGAGGTTGACATTTATAAACTGCAGAAGGCTCAATTTTGAGTCATATTTCTGTCCACTGACTCTAAAGTCTTTTAATGACACAGAGGACGTGCAATGCCTATATATATCTTAGAGCGTTTTTATAACTTTTAAGCCGCATACTAAACTGGTCAATATTGGTTATTTGAGTCCCTGGAGCACACAGATAGCATTTGTATAGCCCATTGTAAGTGAATTTTCCAGAGGTACTTAGCAGGTGTTATTAATATCTTCTTTTATAATCAACCAATGATATCACTCTCTGAAGGGTAAAATTCTCAGCTGTCACCTCTGGGATTCAAAACTGTGAGCCTGCACGTTGATGAAGTATCGCTGCAAATCTGCTAGTCCCTGAACTATCCAACCTTATACAGTGGGTTGCCTCTGCTCCCTAACGGATTGTGATGTGCTTAATGGATATTTAGGAATAATGTGAGTGTCTCAATACTGAGATCAAAACACAAATGACTGGATTTATTTGTGTGCAGGATTATAATGACTCTCTGTTGCAGTTCTTGATTTGAAGTTATGTGTTAATGTCCAAAGGCACAAGAAATATGCATTGTCACGTGTATGAATGGACATATACTTGTTATTCTGTACTAATATACTTCAATTCATAATTTATATAGTTTATTAAACTTGCAACTTTCCCAAGTAACCATCATCTCCAATGTCTAAAATGAATGAATCGTGTGCTTTCTATAAAGTGGGCTACAATGTTTGTGGTGCGGCACAATGCACTGCATACCTCTTAGACATTTAGAGAGTGGCAATTTTTTCCTATTTCTCTAAATGTACTCTGCCACTGATGATAGACAAATGTACATATGTATGTATGTAAGTATGTATGTGTTAATGCATTTATCTAAGATTTTATGTATGTATGTATATGGCCCTATCTTAGCCAAAATGCAGTGGGATGCTGCACAGAGTGAAAGACAAGCATAAAGCCAATGAGTGATAAAAGAAGTACCTGGGTCGTGAAAAGTTAATGGATTATAGTTTCGTGTTCTTTAAAGAGGTGAGTCTTTAACTAAATCTTTCCTAAACTGAATCACTATTGGGGCCGTCATAATGGAATGGGGATGTTGTTCCAAATCCTGGGTGCATAGATGGAATTGATCTGATGCCTTTTTTACTCTTCCGAGTCTAATGGTGCCCTGGCTGCTGGGGTGTGAGAACCACCAGAGATGGCGAACTTGCCTGCAAAATCAACACATGTGATCTATCAACACGTCCAACTACATTATGCAAATGTGTTATAGAATAACATGCTACCTTTGTGAATTATAATGAGTTGGAGTGTATATGGGCATGCCATTTCTGAAGCATGCCATCTAGGAAGTTATTGAATATCCTAGTCAGAGCACTATGTAACATATATTTCCAGAAATTGCTACTGTGTGCTTGTAACTCCCAGATGCATAGTTGGTGAATGCTACACAAGTTTTTAATATGTATAGGGATAGCTATAATGTGCAGGATGGAGCCATCTAAAACAGACTTCAGCTTATAAATCAAATTTAAAATGATCTCTTGATTAAAGCTGTGTCTAGAATAAAAATAATCATCTGTTTGTTCAAACAAGGTGACCAGCTGTCTAAAAATGATTTATCTTCTCCCACTCTCCTAGGCTCCTGGGCACCTAGGATATGCATCTACCTCATCATAGCATACGGGGTGCCATTAAGAAAGAGTTTAATACATTTTGGGTTAATTTTCACACCTTGTGACTGGTTACCACCTGTTTCAATTTTATGGTAGTTTGCACATGCTGTTTGCTGTTTTTGCAATTATTCACAATTTGTGAATGTTTTGCACTGTCGATTTGTGAATCGGTGATAGGGAATTGTTACACGGAATTTGCAAAACCCACTTGCAAAGTTAGAATTGGTAATTATTCTGTGTTACTGAATCTTCATCTATCGACTACAAATAAGTCACAAGCTATTTTGCAAATTGTTTTTGACTCACAATAAGGCCTATATTTATACTTTTTTAGCGCCACATTTGCGTCATTTTTTGACGCAAAAGCGGCGCAAACATACAAAATATAATTGAATATTTTGCAAATGCAGGGCTACAAAAGTATAAATATGGCTCTAAAGTTGTACATGAGGCTCCAATTTCATACATCAGGCCACAGGTGTCTGAGGGCTCTGTAACGGAGCCCTTGCTAAAACATTCCAGCATCTTTAACTGCTAACCTAAGATTGTAAAGTTGCTGAACCATGGGTCGGATATGCAAAGGTCTTTTGTGATCGCCTCAAAATACCATTTTATAATGGATTAAGGCCATTTTATGAGCCAGAAAATGCATTCTAATACGTAGAAGGAGTTTTGGACCCCTTTCGAAGTGTTAACTGGAGGCCTAAAAGTGGAGTCCCCCACTTTTTGTAAGGCGCAAAGATATGCATTAATGACTTGAGACTGCAGTTACTGTAGCAAACCCATTGAGGAGCTCCTGACACCCTAGCTGGGGTAATAACTATTCTTAGAGGGGAAGATGTCCCGAGGGTGGCATTGGGAGAGCAAATAATGATCAAGGGAACCAGTGCATGATCATAAATTTAGAGCGCAATTTGCACACACTTGTGCGAGCCATGCCTAACAGTTAATCAGATCTTTATATCATGACTGTATGACCTGCCTAATTCTTGCACAGGGACAGCTGAGACCCTACCCGATGATACAGTCTGGTTTCATGTTTCATGTTTTACGTGCCAACGTTGCACTTGTTTTTAAGCACCACTTGTTTTTAAGCACCCTGTCCCTAGGTGCTAGAATGATCAAATATGGAAAAATAGGACTTTACTCAATGCAAGATATATTTTTTAATGTGTATTAAAGGGATGTGGTAACGGCCAGAGCTGCCAAGTTTGGAACTGGTAAATTCTAGACAAAGCACTTAATCATTACAGTGCCTATACATAAATAAATTAACCTGGTATTTTGAATGTAACATAGTGCTCATGTAAGGTGCTCATTAACCTTGGGACACATTTGGGATGTATAGAACTAGTAAGAAAATAATCCACAAACGTGCTTTTAGTGGTTTTCTGTTTGATTTTTTACTTGAATTCGGAGTTATTTTTAGGTTCTTGAATTTCAGTTTAAAAACAGAAAAAGAGACCAGATCACTGGTCAAAATGAAAATGCTATGTAAGAGCTTGTATACAGACACATTACATTGCCAGAGTTTTGAGTATGCCAGGTTGCATTTGGAATCAGGGTGAAGGTGCCCTGTGAGTTCTGAGTGCATGAGATATATATACACCAATCACATAGTGACAGTAGCAACTCTGTAGTTGTAGTTTGGATTCCCGAAAATAGGAATTACTCAGATGTGTGCTTACTTGTGCCCCACGAATCTCCACGGAATGTGCAGACCTTTTGCTTTTTCTGCATTGGTGAATGATGCAAGGTTTCACAGTGATTAGTTAAAGGGGGCACAAAGAAAAGGTATGGATCATTTTTGGTTTTCATGAAAATCTGTGTAGTATTTTGCAGTAATTTTGCAATATACTTCGGTATTTGCAGGTGACAAGGCAGTATCTGATTGTTAATGGGAGCCTTTAGAAAAGCAAAAGGCATCCATGCTTTTTAAGCACAGTTTGACTATGTTCTGGGATAGGGCTCAAGACATAGGTAAGTATTAGGCTTTATATCATTAATATGGTAATAGGTAGGGAACATTATTTATATGTTTCTACATATTTTTCAAACATTTTTTATAGAGTAACATGGTACCACCTAGAAAGTACTGCGGTACTTTTCTATGAAAACATAAACACGTAAAAAATTAAAACTACACTGCACTACATTATATCTCACAAATATAGTATACTATAGTGTATTTTCAACCTTTTACATATGTAGTTTTCATAAAAATATTTATGCAGTATCACACTAGTAGCTACAAACTACCACAGTACTTAAAACATGTTTAAAAACATAAATATGTAAAAATACAAAAAACACTGATACATTATATTTAAGCTCAAATGCAGTATATTTCACTGTTGTTTTTAATGTTACACTTATTCTGCATTCTGGGTTTTAAGGTAAAATATAGTGTAGTACAGTCTACTTAAAAGATGTACAAAAAATAGATATGTAAAACATTTTAAAAACACTGTACTACACTGTACTACACTGTATTTCCGCTTACAACCCAGAATACACACTGAGGGCCAGATGTAGCAAAGTAGCAATTTGCGACTTGCAAATTGCGAGTCCCTGCAACTCGCAATTTGCAAGTCGCAAATTGCTATGCAGTACAGTGTCTCAGACACCAACTGCAACTCGCAATGGGGTCGCAATGACCCACCTCATGAATATTCATGAGGTGGGTCGCAAATTGCGGCCCCATTGCGAGTATAGGCACTCGCTAACATGGAGGCCTGCTGACGTCAGCAGACCTCCATGTTTGCGACCTGCTTTTAAATAAAGCAGTTTTTTTTTTTTGAAGTGTAGCCCGTTTTCCTTAAGGGAAAACGAGCTGCACTTAAAAAAAAACCGAAACCTTTAGTTTCGGTTTTTTTTCAGGGCAGGGAGTGGTCCCTTGGACCACTCCCTGCCCTGAAAAAATATTTTGGGGTCCAGTCACAAACTGGAAGGGGTCCCATGGGGACCCCTTCCAATTTGCGATTGGGTTACCATCCACTTGAAGTGGATTGTAACTGCGATGCCATTTGCGACCGCATATGCGGTCGCAAATGGTATTGCATCCCAATGCGACTCGCAAATAGGAAGGGAACACCCCTTCCTATTTGCGAGTCTGAAATGCATTTTGCGAGTCGGTAACGACTCGCAAAATGCATTTCTGCATAGGAAACTGCGTTTTGCGACTCGCAAACGGCAAATTTTGCCGTTTGCGAGTCGCAAACCGTTTCCTACATCTGGCCCTAAGTGTGGTCTAAACTATATTTTACACTTTCAATTTCGGAAGTATGAAATATTGTCTATATCACTCAGTTTGTGTTCTGAGTTTTAAGGAGAAATAAAGTGTATTAAAGTGTACTTAAAACAAGAGAAACAATGTAAAAATTAAAAACAAAACACTGCACAACACCATATTTACCATTAAAACTCACAACACAGACTAAGTGCAGTCTAAACAACATGGTAGTACCGCAGATCTCTGCAAACTTTATTTAAAATATATAAAGTGATAATACAAATTTTACTTACCTTTACACACTTATGTAAAGTGACTCATCCCTTCCTATACACTATAACAGTAGGACATTATGTTTACACTTAAAAGCCAGAACACAACCAAAGTGTGGTGGAAACAATAAGGCCATCATTACAACCCTGGCGGACGGCGATATTCTGGAGAGAGTTACTGCCAACAGGGTGGCGGTACCTTTCCCCAAAATATGACATTGGCAGTTTGGCTCAAGCTTAGTCAGTTGTGAGTGCCTGAATTCCAGTATCTTTGTTGGCCATCTTTAGGGCTGTGCTTCTGTAACCCTTAGGTGGAAGATAGCAGATTAATCCATAGTGAAAGGACATTCCAGCTAGAGTAAAGAGAAGGGATGTGTGCACAGGCCAGTCTGGCTGGGGTAAAGAGACTTTGGGCCTCATTATGACTTTGAAGGTCCTTTCACAGGACCGCTGAAGCTGCTGCAGGCAAAAGACCGCCAGTAATGGAGGTCGTTTGCCCGCCCTATTAGGAGTTTTCCGCTGGGCCGGCGGGAGAAAACAGCGTTTCCGTCCACTGGCCCATCAGAAAACTCACCACAACATTGACCCTGGCTCGTAATCCAGCCGGCGGTAATGTTGTGGTGCGTTGGGTGCGACAGCACCCGTCGTGCATTTCACCCGAATTCAGGGAGTGAAATGTGCGATGTGCGATTGGCAGTGCAGGGGCCCCCAACAGCTCCTTTCTGCCAGCCTTTGCAAGGCAGTGAGACCCCTATGCAAAGGCTGGCAGAAAGGGGACTCGTAATCCCCAGGGCAGTTCTGCTTGCAGCGCTGCCCTGGTGGATTGCGACCGCCAAGACCGCCAGGCTGTCGACAGGCAGCAACCTGGCGGTGCCGGCAGTTAGACCGTGGCACATCTGCCACGGTCATAATAGGGCGGTCGGACCGCCCTGTCTGCGGCGGTCCGACCGCCATTGCGAGTGTGGCTGTCTTGAGATCACCACACTTGTAATGAGGGCCTTTGTGTCTTTGTAGCTGTGAGAGTTCCCCCACCCCACCCGTCCTCTCCGCCCGAGCTCCTTGTTCAAAAGTAAGTGCACACATTCAAAACGCATGACTTGGAGAAACTGAAGCACAGCATAAGAGTTTAACTGTGGTTTTGTACATTTCGGCCGTCTTGCATTGGGAAAGGATTCCTCAATTTAAAGCATTTCCATACATCTTAGTTCAATAATATTTCTGTTCTGCTGTTTTTCGGTAAATATCAACTATGGCTAATATTGCAGCCCCACCCAATTTTTGCAGTCAACTGGGGAATCAAATAGGGAGTTGGAATTATGGTACCCCGTGTTTTTAGCTTATGTGGAGGTGCTAGAAGTTGATGATTGCTCAGCACAGAGAAAACTTTCATTACTAAAGCGTTGTTTAGGTGAAGTAGGTTTTAAATAATTTAATAATCTTCCTCCTTTGGCTGGTGACATGAACGTTTTTGATCTAGTCATCAACAAAATGAGTATCTGTTTTGGAAGAAAGATCAATACGGTTATGGAATTTTTTTTTTTTGCCGAGCACAAAATGATGAGTCAATTGAGGACTATGGAGCGTGCTGCCTACATTAACAGGAAAGGTTATGGGCCAGTACTGAAGCATCTTTAAATGGAGTTATACATTTTGGTTAGGGAATTGAGTAGTTGGAAATGTGTGAGTGAAATTAGAAGCCAGAATATCAAAACCCTAGATACTATCTCTGAAATTAGTTTAGGGAAAATCCAGGTAGCTTCCAAGAACAAGAAAGACCCAGAAATGAAACATAACAGAAGAAAAAATAGCATAAGTTGTTTCAGGCATGGGAGTTATTCCATGTAGCCAACTTTAGGGGTTGTCCTGCTTGGGACAAATTATGTGTTAAATGCAAAAAGAAGGGACATTTGGAAGAGTGTGTAGATCAGGAACATCTCAAAAAGTTAATTACATTACACGTGAATGAGAAAATCAGTACAATGATTTTAATTCCTTTTTGTGCGTAAGTGATACTAAGTGCAAACATTTTCCTAGATGCACATTAGTAGTTGGTGGGAAACCGATAATAATAATATTGATTGATTCTTGTGCCTAGTATAGTATTATTGGGGAAACATTACTTGATAACAGCTGAAGTAACAAACATTGTTTCCACCTGATATCCATCCAGGAGGATATTCAGGTCACAAAATTGTTCTACAGGGATACTTTTGAGCAGACCTAGAGTTTGGAGAGATGAGAACAAAGTATACATGGCAACTAAAGGTGATGTTATTTTAGGATGACCTCACCCACAAGAGATGGGTAGAAGATTGGATCCTAATGCTTCTCTGCCAGTGTATGCAAATAAATCGGATAACAATAAATTTGTTTCCAACATACAGACGTCTTTTCCAGATTTGTTTCAAGAAAGTTTGGGAAAATATTCCAATTTTAAGCATGAGATCACATTGAATAAAGAAGCAATACCTGTCAGGCACAAAGTTGGGAACGTGGCATTAGCATTTCAGGACACACTTAAAAGCATGTTGAATGACCTAGTTGAAAAGAAAATTATAAGACCCATAGAGTCTTCGTTTTGGGTACCTCATATTGTTTTTTCTCTAAAAGGGTATACTGAACTCCACTTATCCATAGATCTGAGTAACCTTAATAAGAAAATGTGGGTAGATAAACATCCTCTTTCTAATATACATTAGATGATATGAACTTTGGCTGGTGCTTCAGTTTTTTCCAAGGAACATTTAGCAAGTGTGTACCACGAAGTGGAATAGCATGAAAACTCTAGACACCTCATGCCATTTGTAACACCTGAAGGCATGTTTCAGTACTTATGCATGCCTTTTGGTTTAGCAAGCTCAGTATTTCAGCATTTGATGAAAAATGTGTTAGAAGCAGTTGAGGGAGCCATTTCCTTCCAAAATTACATTTTGATTTTTGCAGACTCAGGTAGAACATGATAATACGTTACAAGAAGTGTTAAAAAGATTGCAAGACAATGGTCTGACATTGAAAATTTCAAAATGTAAATTCAGGCAAGATAAAGTTGAGTTCTTGGGGAATGAAATTTCAAAGGAGGGCATTAAATCTTAACACAACCATGTGGAGAGCATTTTAAAAACTTGTGTACTCATTTTTTTTAAATATCAACTTTTGTCATTTTTAGGTTTTACTAAATTCTATGAGAAATGTGTGCAAGACAAAAGTGTATCCCCCTCAGGCAATTACTGGAGAAAAGTGCTAAGTACGAATGGGGTACCAAACAACAACAGGCTTTCGACTTCTTAAAAACGGAATTTGATGGGGCGACATTTTTCAAAATCATATGTGGGTGGGAAAGAATGTATTGTATCTGTAGACACCAGTAGTGTAGGTTTGGGGGCTGTACCTATGCAGAAAGACAAACACAAAGAATGGGTTGTTTTTTATGTCTTCAAATCACTGTGAAATTCTGAGTGTTATGAATTTACAATAGAAAAAGAATTGTTAGCATGCACTTGGGTGGTGTAACATTTCTGTCAGTTTTTATGGGGGATGAAATTTGTTCTAAGAACTGACCACAAACCGTTGTTCAATATATTAGCTGCAGGTGGTGAAAGAATGTTAATGGCTCATATGGCAAGGTTGACAGCAAAATTGCAAGAATACCAACGTGTAGTGTAGTATGTTCTGGGTCGAGTCAATGTGCATGCTTATTGCATGTCTTGATTTCCGATTTTGGATGAAGTGAAGTTTGATGATGAAGGTGAATGTGGTATAGCTTACATCCTGGATGATATCAGTGCTGGAAGTTTTGATTAAAATTTGATGAAAACTATATCTGAGGAGAAATGGAATTGCCATGCTTATCATCTATGTTTCGAAGGATGTTCAGACTTACGTGAGTAAGGGGGGGCCAGAAGAAAGAAAGCTGCGGGGTGAAGTACCATTGCTTTATAAAGAGAGGGAGGATTTCAATATTTGTAAAGGAATAGTTGTCAGGGGTTACAAAATTGTTCCACCACAAAACTTAAGGAAATCTCTTTTCAAGTTGGCGCATGAGGGTCACATGGGAATGTCTGCTATGAAGTGGAGAGTACATGAATATTACTAGTGGCCTGGAGTGGATAGGAAGGTTGATAATTGGAAGAGAGAATGCATACCTAGTACAGGTAGTAATGTCATTTAAAGCATTAACAGTAGATGTAAGTCTTAGTGAATATGCTCAGGGACCTTGGTGGAAGTTGGGAGTTGATATACTGGGTCAATTTGGGATGTTACCTAGCAAGGAAATGTATGCCATAGTAATAGTAGATCACTTTACCCAATGGCAAGCGTCGATTATGGTAGATAAGGTTACTACCACTCAAGTCATCCAATTTCTGGATGACAAATTTTATAGTGAAGGGATACCTAAGGAACTTATATCAGACAACGGACCTCTATTTATAAACAAAGAAATGGATACATTTTTTAGGAGATGTAGAATCACACATAAGAGAGTGTCAAACTGTCACCCTCAAGCAAATGGCCAGATGGAATGCTTTAATAGGGTGGTCAAAGAGTCAATTCAGTTGACCATTAAAAGTGGTTTACCTTGGAGAAATGCTATAAGGGCTACGTTGCTGACATATAGAACCTTACCTAATTCAGTTACAGGTTTGTCCTCGTTCTAAATATTACGAGGAAGGAAGCCAGGTTGGAAGTTGATGCCATGGTGGTTGAGAGGTAAAAATGCTAATGATGTTGAGATAGATTTTGCTAAAATCAGAGTGCAAGTGGAAAGATATCAGAAGAAGATATGTGAACAGAGTCCTAAAATATAATCTGCAGGGTTGAAGTTGAAGGTTGGTGATTTTGTAAAAGTGAGGATGGGTGGTATGTCAAGTAGGAAAATGTCCAGGTGGTCGGGTCCTGTAGAAATAGTTGACATTTCCAGCAAAGTTGTAGGAGTAGAAGGAGGTAAGATATGGAATTTCAGGAGAATTTCTGTTTGAAGACGTTCTTCAATGAAAAGACAGGGTTTGATAAATAGAGATGATGAAGAGTCTTATTTAGATGTGAATGGTGACTCTGACAGTGCCAATAGCAATAGGAACATTTCACTAAAATAAAATAAATTGTATGAATCTGGAGTAGGCATGGAAAGGATAGTTCATCCAGGATCCAGACCCCTTTCCATGCACTAACTACACAATCTACACCAAACCAAATCTTAGTGCTTGGCACCCATGACTCATCCAGTACATTCTTAGCCTTTCCTGAAAGGCCAGAGAAACTTCCAGAGCCTCATATATCTTTCAAACAAGAAAGTTCAGCTTTCCTTCTAATACCAAAGGTGCTCCTCTCCATTTGGGCCTACCAGTAAACCCTGATGTAAAGGTATAAAAAGAAGTGCTTCCACTGCAAGCTCCATTACCACTGGGAACCAAACTTGTGAAGTCCAAAAGTTGGTCACTAGCACTAACCCTTCCTTTCAGACCTTCCATAATACTCTCTGGATCATTGCAAATGGTGGAAAAGCATAAGCCCTTTCTACCAACCAATCCTGTACAAAGGCATACACTGCTAAGGCTCCTGGGTCTGGTCTTCAACTAAAATACCTTGGCATTTGATGTGTGAGTCTGTCAGCAAAAAGATCTATTTCTATTGAGCCAGAAAGAGCTTGGATCTTCCTGAAAATCACTGGGTTCAACTGCCAATCGCTGAAATCTCTGAGCCAGCTTGCCAGGAATGTGGCTTGCCAACAAAATAATCTTTTTTTTCCCAACAGCAATACCATATGTTCTTTGCTAGATTTGCTCACTGCTTTGATTTTAAACTTCCCAGAAGATTGATATAAGAAACCGCTGAAACATTATCCATGCAGATCAGCACCACACTTTTCACCAAAAAGGTTTTAAAGCTCTTCAAACCAACGCTAAGCAATTTCTGTGTAATAATCTCTCTTGGTTTGTTCATCTTCCTCCTGTCTCTAGGTTGCTCAGGTAGGCCTCCCAGCCCAAGGAACTGGCATATGTCTCTAATATAAACTCTAGGACATTTAAAAAAATAGTTTTGCCATTTCAACTCTCTAGGCGGTTCAACCACCACCTCCAAATCTGATCGCGCTTCTGGGGACAAACAGATTGAATCAGTATACCATTGATCTTTTAGCAACCCAACTGTCTTTAACCTCTGAAGGGCTCTGTAATGCTGTTGGCTTCGAGAAATTGCTTGGACCGATGAGGACAGGAGACCAATAGTCCTTGCTATGTCCCTAAGTGTTACTACCTCCTTTCCTAAGATGTATCTTACCTGTTTGCTTATTTTCTTTATCTTTTTCTGAGGCAAAAAAACTGGGCTCATAGAGTGTCTACCTGAAAGCTTAGAAACTCCAAAGACTGACTCTGTGTCAAGACTGAATTCTCTACATTCACAATGAATCCCAGTTTTTCTAAAAGTTCCATTGTCATACGAAAATGATCCAGTAGCTCTGTTTTTACCTGAGTCATCAACAGGATGTGACCCCAATATATAATTAACAGAATTCCTCTTGCTCTCTCAGAAAAGCTACTATCAGTCTTAAGACCTTGGTAAAGCACCATGGAGTGAAGGATAACCCAAAGGGAAAACATAAAAACTGGTATACTACACCTCTCCATTTGAACCGGAGAAACCTCTGCGAATCCATTTCTGTAGGAATTGGGAACTACACATCTGCCAAATCCAATTTTACTAACTAATTTTTTTCCTGCAGGGTATCCTGTAAAAGATGGATTCCCTCGATAGTGAAGTGACTGTAAACCAAATATTTGTTTAGGTGTCTTAGATTTATCACTGAGCGCCATCATTTGTCTTTCTTTTTCACCGGAAAACTTTAACTCACAAAACCAACTTTTATTATTGCACCTTTCTGCAACATTTGAGTAACCCCCACATCCACCAAATTCATTCTCTCTTTGTTGAAGACAATCTCTCAGGGTGGAGAGATAAGTATCCAGAAATCAATCTTGAAACCTAATATAATTTCCAGACCCAGGGGCTGTTTGTCTCTTCTCCCCATTTGTGATCAAATGGCTTTAATCTTGAAGCTACCTTTACTTGGGAAGAGCCAGTACAAGCTATTCCATTTACCTACGAGTCCCGAACCTTGAGATCTAGCTCTTCCCGCTCTGGTTCTAGATCTTCCTTTCTGTGGGTAGAATACTGATGAGGTTTGGAAACCTCTGCCATAACCCCTGGAACCTTGGGAGTACTGGATTTGAGTATAAAAGTGGGACCTACCAACTCCTTGGCCAGCAGCCAGCCCTGCCCCTCCATTAGCCTTTCCAAAAACGTGTGTGCCGAACACAAGCCTTATGTTATATTGGGCTTTACTCAAGGTCATGAAAGTGGACACGTATTTGCCCAAGGTCTTATGGAGTCATGTTCAAAGATAAGGCCCTCAAGGTAGCCTTCTGATTCATTTTTGGCCAACTTAGTAAGTTTAGGGCTCAATCTTATAAGAATGGCCTTCTTTCTTTCGGATATCAGGCCGCATTGGCATTGCCCAAAGGGTAGACCGCCCTTTGGCTCCAACCCCTTAGGAGCTCTATGTCTTCTTCAGTGTAATTAATATGAGCTTCTTCAGCCATGTCTAGAATGCATGCCAAAGGGCCCAAGATATCCAATAGTCAGTCCTGACACTGTTTTAGGCACCATTCCAGGGCCTTTCTTGGGTCTTTACCAGATTTAAAAAAATGCTATTAACTCTGGGTCTAGGTGTGGTGTCTGAGATGCCTTGTTATTTGTTACTGGTCTGGGGCATGCAGCCTCATCAGATTTCGATGTTGAGAGGTCTTCTCACCCACTGTTTTCTAAGTTTTGCCATGTGTGTCAGTGGCCACCACTCAGAGCTATGTGGTGTTTTGTGGTATTTAGACTGAACATCTGTTTCCCCAAAGGATCCTTCACTGGCTTAGTGGACAAAGTGCCCTGTAAATCATTGTCTAGATTCCCAAAGTTGTCTAAGCCTTCTAAGCCTTCTTCATGATCAAGGACTAATTCATCACTATTTAAAGTGAACATATCACCCAGGCTGAGTGTGTCCTGGTTCTCTTTTGTGCCGCTGAGGACGCCACTCATTCTTGTGTCGCAGTCTTTTGTAGCGCTAAGGATACCACTCATTGAGGACAGAGGTTTGTCCCACTTTGTACTTGTTCCAGGATCTGTTCAGATGTCTTATTTTCTTTAGGGCCTTACCACCCTTTTTTGGGTTTGTGGGTGTAACCTTGTGAGAGACAGAGTAGTACTCATCTTCTGAAGGAGTGCTCCTCTTCTACTTAGACATAGCGGCCTCCACAGCAGGTCTTTAATCCCTCTTCAAAGTATCTCTTAAACATCTCCTCATTTACCTATAGCAGAGGGGACTCCTTCTCCTCAGCCATGCTACCGAAAATCCACAATAATATTTTAGATAAAAGCTAAATTGCTAATATTAACAACTAACAATTAAAAAATGTAATTCTAAAATATTAACTACAAATCTACAAAATGTAATTCTACATTGTACCTTATACTGACCAAAGACCTATTCAAGAATCCTAAAATGGAATAGAAACCCTTTATTTATGGTTTCAAACACTCAAAAAGCAAACGGCGAGCCAGAAATATCAGGTTAAAGAAAAGTGGCACCCAAGATCACATTGAAAATAAGTGGTTGTTCAATACTTTGCAGTGGTGCATCGATAAACATAATGACTGAAGAAAAATACAATGAACTATCTCCATTATTGCGGCTTATGCCACCGGAAACCAAAGTGTAGACATTGGCTGCACTGATGCCCATCAAAAGTCAAGGTTGTAGAGACAACGAAACACTAATTCCATCGATGTGCTTCAAGGTATAGCCTCAAGTTCCTATCTATCCAGTTTCAACACAGCTGCTGATAAGGGACTGATTTCTGTAAATCACAACATGCATACTCATCGCAAAATAGTAAATTAATTCCCCTTGTTTAATGGGTTAGGATGCATAAGACTATGAATGGAAAGCTGCATATTAATGTGTTTGCTGTTATGTTGCTCAGAGACAGACAAATTGCATTTCATTTACAAGACGCTGTTGAAAAAAAACTTGAATTGTTACTCAAGCATGACAGTATGGCGTGTTCTACTGATCCAGAGCCACAGGTTTCTTCTATTGTGGTAGTGCCCAAAAAGGACAGTGAAGGAGCTGCACGCATATGTGTTGACATGTGTCAGGCAAACGGGGAACAACATCCAGGCAAATACACATTGCTGACATGATACCACAATTAAATGGTGCAAAGGTCTTCTCTTGCTTTGATTTAAATAAAGGGTATCATAAGTTGGAACTTGAAGAAAATTTCAGGTACATTACAACCTCTTTGTTGGAAAATGGGTTATTGGTAGGGCAGGTAGGTACCTACACCTAGCAACAAGCCACTAACCTCCACATAGGTACAGTTAGGTCTCAGTAAATTAATCCCAGCTCAACCCTTGGTAGCTTGGCAACGAGCGTCAAGGCTTAACTTAGGAGACAAAGTGTAAAGCATTCAAATATCACACAACAGTAATTAAATAAAACACAGGAAACAGTTTAAAAATCCAAAACCAATTTATAAAAATAGCTTATATTTTTATCTTTAAAATGACACAAAAACGATTAAAATCGGTTCAGGGGAACCGGAGATATGAATTTTTAAAGTATTATTATTTTCTAGCGCTTAGAAACAAAAAGCGCCAATCGGGTCATCTGGTTGCACCAGGACCGGGGCAAAGTCAAACTTTCAGGCCGACCGCGATGGAGCCCTGCTCGGCTACAAGTCGCGGGAGGCCTCGGTTAAAAAGTTACCTTCTGACTTAGGCCCTCATTCTGACCTTGGCGGGCGGCGGAGGCCGCCCGCCAAAGTCCCGCCGTCAGGTTACCGTTCCGCGGTCGAAAGACCGCGGCGGTAATTCTGACTTTCCCGCTGGGCTGGCGGGCGGTCGCCTTCAGGCCGCCCGCCAGCCCAGCGGGCGGTCGCCTTCAGGCCGCCCGCCAGCCCAGCGGGAAAGAGGCTTCCACGATGAAGCCGGCTCGGAATCGAGCCGGCGGAGTGGAAGCTGTGCGACGGGTGCAGTTGCACCCGTCGCGTATTTCACTGTCTGCGCAGCAGACAGTGAAATACATTTAGGGGCCCTCTTACGGGGCCCCTGCAATGCCCATGCCAGTGGCATGGGCACTGCAGGGGCCCCCAGGGGCCCCGCGACCCCCCCTACCGCCATCCGGATCCCGGCGGTCGGACGCCGGGATCTGGATGGCGGTAGGGGGGGTCGGAATCCCCTCGGCGGCGCAGCAAGCTGCGCCGCCTTGGAGGATTCTATGGGGCGGCGGTACACTGGCGGGAGCCCGCCAGTGTTGCCGGTCCGACCGCGGCTTTACCGCCGCGGTCGGAATCCCCATTGGAGCACCGCCGGCCTGTCGGCGGTGCTCCTGCGGTCCTCCGCCCTGGCGGTCTTTGACCGCCAGGGTCAGAATGACCGCCTTAGTCTCTTTTTTGATGTTTTTCTTCCCCGGGACGAACCTGCCAGTTGGATCTGACCTCCTGGAGCCCTTGTCCGGATACGCGAAGTCGGTTTCCTCGGTGGTGATTTTTACCTTCGGACTTAGTCGTTTTTTCGAGATGAAAATCCTTCGACCGGGGTAAACCTGGATCTTGATCCGACGTCCGTGGAGCCCTTCTCGGATACGATGGCTGGAAGGTCCCGGTCAACCTTTTACGTTCGGACTTAGTCTCTTTTTTGGATGTTTTTCTTTACCGGGACGAACCACGAAGTCAGGCCGGGTCGCGGTTGAGGCAAGCCGGCTAGAATTTCCGCGTCGGGTCGGTCACTTTATGGAGCTTTTTTTCAAAAATTCTCCAATCTTTTCCAAACTTCTGCGGCTTCACCCAGATGTTCTTTTAAGGTTCTTTTGGGGTCCACAGCTCACCCCAAGGGTCCAGAAGTTCTGTGATGGTCCTTGGGAAGTGCGGACTTCAACTCCCAGAATACACCTGGCGCAAAGTCCTTTTTGGCCACTGGACAGTGGTCAGCTGGTCACTTTTTCAGGAGTTGGTGCAGGGGACTCTGGATAGCAATTTTTCACCTGTAGCAAACAGGGAGTCCCTCCTTGAACCAGTGGAAGCCAGGCAAAGTCCTTCTTGTGGTGAAGCCCAAGTGTGCAGCTGGTGCAGTCTTTCTGAGTGCAGGGTCCAGGTGCAGGCCAGGGGTCCAGCAGGGCAGTCCTTCTTCTCCTTGTATTTCCTTCTTCTTGAAATTTGGTGGGGATCTGAGGCGTGGGTGCAGGTCTGCCAGTTTTATCCTTGCTCCTGGGTGAAAAGCAGGGGGGCCCTGGTTCTCCAATCAGGGACAGGGTAGTCCCCCTGGGATGACCACTTCCTGGGAAGTGTGGCAAAAATCCATCCCAGAAGGCAACAGTCTCTAAAAATCCAAAATGGATGAATCTGATTTTTGGAGGAGAGATCTGGCTGAGCCCACCCACTGGTGTGGCTAAAAATCATAAACACACCCCTCTCCTGCCCTCTCCTAATCTAATCAAGGGGGCACCTAGCTGTCTGGGGTTGCAGGATGTGGGGGTGTTGCTGGGTGCTCCAGATGTCCTTCTCTGCCTTTGAAGACCAGTTTGGCAGCCCTCCCCCTTCCTGCCTCACCATCTGCTGAGGGGAGATTCTCTCCCCCAAGCACATTCCTTTGTGTGAAGCCAGGCCACTTCACACCTCATTAAAGTAGCCTGGCAGAAGCTGCTGCAGGCTGGCCAATCAGAGCACAGCAGCAAAAACAATGCAGAGCTGAAATTGGCAACTTTTTAGGTAAAGTCTAAACTTTTTACCTGAACTGGTTATATTAAATCCAACAACTGGAAGTTGTGGGATTTATTATAACAATCAATTTGATACCAAATTCTTGGTATGTAACATTTAAGGAGACTTTAAAATTTAAAATAAAGTCTGCCCATTCTAGCCTATGAAGGCCATTTACTTCCATGAGGGAAAAACGAATTTGGATGTTTTTACCTCACCAGGGCTTATAAATCTATTTTTATAAAGTCCCTGCTTATAGTTACATGGCACCCAGCCCTAGGGGCACATAGGGCACACCTTAGGGGTGACTTATATGTAAAAATAAGGTAGTTTAAGACTTTGGAAGTACCTTTAATTCCAAAGTCGAATTTGCATATAACTTTAATTTAAAAGCAGCCAGCAAGGCAGGCTTGCTTTTAAAATGACACTGGGCACCTCAGCAATGCACCTAGGTGTGCACCACCTATGCTGTGGTCCCTAAACCTACATGCCCTACCATATACTAGGGACTTATAGGTAGGTTCACTTAGCCAATTATAATTAGCCTAATTTGCATATCCATTTTACACAGAGCACTGGCCCTGGGACTGGTAAGCAGTACCCAGGGCACAGCCAAGAGTCAGTAACCACCAGTACCTATCCAGAAAGAGTGTGGGTGATCAGGCACAAAAAAAGGACTTTCCTACACTGCCCCCCCCCCAGATGAAAGGTGATGGGTACTAACCTACACCCTGGTAGTCCTCATCAGCTAAGTGGAAAAACCTGGAAAGGCCATCTGCATTGGCATGGGCAGTCCCAGGTCTGTGCTCCACTGTGAAGTCCATCCCCTGTAGGGAAATGGACCACCTTAACAGTTTTGGGTTCTCCCCCCTAATCTGCATCAACCATCTGAGAGGTCTGTGGTCAGTTTGTACACGGAAGTGAGTGCCAAACAAGTAAGGCCTCAACTTCTTCAGGGACCAAACCACAGCAAAGGCCTCCCTCTCAATGGCACTCCATTTTTTCTCTCTGGGGAGTAGTCGCCTGCTGATGAAGGCAACTGGGTGATCATGGCCCTCTTCATTAACTTGTGCTAACACTGCCCCAATCCCTTCCTCTGAAGCATCTGTTTGCACTACAAATTCCTTGCTATAGTCAGGGGCCAGTAACACTGGTGCTGAACACATAGCCTGTTTTAGGGTGTCAAAAGCTTTTTGACACTCTGGGGTCCAAATGACCTTCTTGGGCTATTTCTTGGAGGTAAGCTCAGTCAGAGGGGCCACTATGGTCCCAAAATTTTGAACAAACCTCCTGTAATACCCAGTCAGGCCAAGAAAGGCCCTGACCTGAGTCTGGGTTTTTGGAGCCTCCCAATCCAGGATAGTCTGGATCTTGGGCTGGAGAGGTTGTACATGGCCTCCACCAACAAGGTGGCCCAGGTACACAACAGAACTTTGCCCTATCTGGCATTTGCTTGCCTTGATAGTCAGGCCTGCTTGAAGCAGGGCCTGAAGCACTTCCTTCAGGTGGACCAGGTTGTCCCTCCAGGTGGAACTAAATACAGCTATATCATCCAGATAAGCTGCACTAAAAGATTCTAACCCAGATAGGACTCTATTCACCAACCGTTGGAAGGTGGCAGGAGCATTTTTCATGCCAAAGGGCATCACCTTGAACTGAAAGTGGCCCTCTGGTGTGGAAAATGCTGACCTCTCCTTAGCTCTTGGACTTAAGGCAATCTGCCAATATCCTGAGGTCATATCAAATGTGCTCAGGAATTTGGCAGCCCCCAACCTGTCAATGAGCTCATCAGCTCTAGGTATGGGGTGAGCATCAGTCCTAGTGACTGCATTTAGACCTCTGTAGTCCACACAGAATCTTAATTCTTTCTTCCCACCTTGGGGATTAGCTTTGGGCACCAGTACCACTGGACTGGACCAAGGACTATCAGAGGGCTCAATTACCTTCAGGTCCAACATCTTAGCCACTTCAGCTTTGATGTTGGCCTTGACCTGGTCAGACAGCCTGTACAGCTTGTTCTTGACAGGCAAGCTGTCACCAGTGTCGACATCATGGACACACTAATTGGTGAGTCCAGGGGTCAGGGAGAACAGACTAGCAAACTGTCCCAAGACTTGCTTACAGTCTTGTTGTTGCTGATCTGTCAATTTGGGAGAGAGTACCACTCCCTCCACTGACCCATCTTTTTCCTTTGAGGACAGGAGGTCTGGCAGAGGTTCACCCTCCTCCTCCTTCCCTTCATCAGTGACCATCAGCATGGTCATGTCTGCCCTGTCCTGGTGGGGTTTCATCCTGTTTACATGTAGGATCCTGTGAGGATTCCTGGGGGTGCCAAGGTCCACCAAGTAGGTGACCTCACCTTTTTTCTCTAGGATTGGATAGGGCCCAGTCCATTTGGCCTGTAGTGCCCTAGGAGCCATGGGCTCCAAAACCCACACCAGCTGTCCTGGGTGATACTCAGGCATGGTAGCCTTTTGATCATGCCAGAGCTTCATGAGCTCCTGACTGGCCTCCAGGTTTCTGCTTGCCTTCTTCATATACTCAGCCATGCGAGACCGCAGGCCTAGTACATAATCCAGCACATTCTCCTTGGATTCCTTGAGAGGCTTTTCCCAAGACTCTCTCACCAAGCACAATGGGCCTCTTACAGGGTGCCCAAACAGTAACTCAAAGGGGCTGAATCCAACCCCCTTCTGTGGCACCTCCCTGTAGGCAAACAGCAGGCATGGGAGGAGGACATCCCATCTCCTCCTGAGTTTGTCAGACAAACCCATGATCATGCCCTTCAGGGTCTTATTGAATCTTTCCACCAGACCATTGGTCTGTGGATGGTAGGGTGTGCTGAACTTATAAGTAACACCACACTCCTCCCACATGGCTTTCAGATAGGCTGACATAAAGTTTGTGCCCCTATCTGAGACCACCTCCTTTGGGAATCCCACTCTGGTGAACACACCAAGTAGGGCCCTAGCCACTGTGGGAGCAGTGACTGTCCGGAGGGGTATTGCCTCAGGGTACCTGGTGGCATGGTCCACTACCACCACAATGTACCTGTTACCTGAAGCAGTTGGTGGGTCTAGGGGACCAACAATGTCAATCCCCACCCTCTCAAAGGGAGTCCCAACCACTGGCAGTGGAATCAAGGGAGCCTTTGGCTTGCCCCCTGTCTTGCCACTGGCTTGACAGGTGACACAGGAGCTGCAAAACTCCCTGACTTTTTCTGACATTTCGGGCCAATAAAAATGGTTGACCAGCCTGCTCCAGGTCTTGGTCTGTCCCAAATGACCAGCCAAGGGGATATCATGGCTTAAGGTAAGGAGGAATTCTCTATACTTTTGGGGGACCACTACTCTCCTAGTAGCCCCTTCTTTAAAGGCCCTTGCCTCAGTGTAGAGAACTCCATCCTCCCAGTAAACCTTGTGGGTACCACTGGTATCCCCTTGTTCTTGCTGGCAGCAGTCTGCCTCAGGCCCTCAAGAGTGGGACACTCTCTTTGTCCCTGGCACAAATCTTCTCTGGTGGGCCCACCTGCCCCTTGCAGTTCTGCCAAGTCAGGCAGAGTTTGCAGGGAAGGTGTCCCTCCCTCAGAGTTCAGATCCTCCCCCTCAGGGTTGGATTCTTCTTGACCCTCTGTACTTGTTGGGGCTGGCAAGCCAGACCCAGTGCCTTTTCTCTTTCTCTTGGAGGCTTGGCCCATTGTTCCAGGGTCCAAGTGTCCAGCATTCCCCTGTTGTGCTGCCTGTGACCTGGTCACAGCACACACCCATTCAGGGAGGTCCAGCATCTGTGCATGGACCCTTCTTTCCACTTCTGACCACTCAGATGCTTCAAGATCATTTCCCAGTAGACACTCTACTGGGAGGGCAGGAGCTACAGCTACTTTTTTAGGGCCAGTCACACCTCCCCATTCCAGACTCACCATAGCCATGGGATGGAGTTTGGTTCTGGTATCTGCATAAGTCACCTGGTGGAAGACACCAGGTAAGACCTGCTCTGGAGAAACCAGCTTTTCTGCGACCATTGTCACACTGGCTCCTGTATCTCTCAGAGCTTCCACTTCAGTCCCATTGACTTTAGGCCTCTGCCTATACCTCTCCATGATGGGAGGTAAGGTGGCCATAGTTGCAATGTCCACCCCACCCACGGATACTAAGGTGACCTCAGTGTACCCTGATTCCACCCCTGGGCCAACTTCCACCCCCAACCCTACACTAGCAATCCCCTGGGATTGCCCACCAGTGGGGGGCTTCTTGGAGCAGATAGCATCTCCTCTTTTATGTCCTGGCTGATGACAGTCAAAACACTTGCCGGCCTTAGCAAGCTCCTGAAACTTTCCTGCCTTAGCAGGATCATAATTCTTTCCCTGATACCCTTTCCCTTTAAAAGTGAATTGGCTCGGGGCTCCCCCTCCCTGAGAAGTTTTTGGGGACTCTTGTGAGGACTCTTTGTTTTTTTTGTCATCTTTCCCCTGGTTCTTCCCCTGAGAAGAACCATGTCCTCCCTTTTTCTGATCACCCCCTGGGGGTTTCTGGTTAACCCTAGTTCTTAACCAGTCATCTGCTGCCTCGCCCAGCTCTCTGGGGTTGGTCAACCGAGAGTCTACTAGATACTGGCGGAGCCTCTCTTGGACACAATTAGTTAGAAGGTGCTCCCTCATAATCAAATTGTACAGCCCCTCAAAGGTACTTACCCTGTTGCCCTGTATCCAGCCCTCCAGTGCTTTTACTGAAATGTCCACAAAGTCCACCCAGGACTGGGTGCTTGTCTTTTGGGTGTCCCTAAACTTAAGCCTATACTGCTCTGGGGTTAGACCAAACTTTTTAGTCAAGCAACTCTTCATACTGGGGTATGAGTCTGCATCCTCCCCACTCATGGTTAGGAGCCTATCCTCCCAGAGTTGGGAACTAACTCCCAAAGGAGTGAACCCCAGTATTGAGGCTTGACTTTCCTCATCTGGAGGGCCCTCTCAAAGGCCCCCAGCCACTTATCTATGTCATCCCCCTCTACATAGGCAGGAACCACCCCTTTGGGTAATCTGGGGGCAAAACCCCCACCCAGGGACACCTCAGTTTCTTTCTCGCTGCCTCCATCTTTTTTTTCTTTGCTTGCCCACTTTTTCTTTTCTAGGGCAAGCTTATCTGCTTCCAAAGCTATGTAGGCTAGCTGGGCTTCCAGCTCTCTTTCTCTGATGGATGGGTTCTCTCCTCCTGAAAGGACCCCCTTCCTACCACTAGCTTTGGGTCTGCCCCTAGTGACTGTATCCACTGAGGACCGTTCCTCCTCTTCCTCACTTAGGCTCGGACGCCTTCCCTCCCCTGAGTGGTTAGAGTTAGCATCTCCCCCTTTTTCTTCCTCCTCTGGAGCTTCCTCTGTCTCTACCTCTTGGGCCTCAGCCCATGCTGTCAGGGATTTAATCAGGATTTGCTTCCTGAGATCAGGGGTTGCAGGCAACCCTCTCTCAATACACAACCCCCTAAGCTGGACTACTGTCAGTGTGGGTAGGCTAGCCAGATCAAGCTCCATGGTTCCCTTGTTTTGTGTCAACAAAAACTTTTTGCAAAAATTGGTAACAAGAATTTAGAAAAATTACAAAAATTCAATAATTGAAATTAATCCAAATTTAAAAAAATTACAATTAAAAATTAAAAACAATTTTTGCACTAGGACAATTTAAAGGATTTTTAATTTGTTTTATCTAAAACTGTAACGTGATATTGAACACAAGTACAGGATCCCGTCGCTGCTTCCAATTATGTTGGAAAATGGGTTATTGGTAGGGCAGGTACGTACCTACACCTAGCAACAAGCCACTAACCTCCACATAGGTACAGTTAGGTCTCAGTAAATTAATCCCAGCTCAACCCTTGGTAGCTTGGCAACGAGCGTCAAGGCTTAACTTAGGAGACAAAGTGTAAAGCATTCAAATATCACACAACAGTAATTAAATAAAACACAGGAAACAGTTTAAAAATCCAAAACCAATTTATAAAAATAGCTTATATTTTTATCTTTAAAATGACACAAAAACGATTAAAATCGGTTCAGGGGAACTGGAGATATGAATTTTTAAAGTATTATTATTTTCTAGCGCTTAGAAACAAAAAGCGCCAATCGGGTCATCTGGTTGCACCAGGACCGGGGCAAAGTCAAACTTTCAGGCCGACCGCGATGGAGCCCTGCTCGGCTACAAGTCGCGGGAGGCCTCGGTTAAAAAGTTACCTTCTGACTTAGTCTCTTTTTTGATGTTTTTCTTCCCCGGGACGAACCTGCCAGTTGGATCCGACCTCCTGGAGCCCTTGTCCGGATACGCGAAGTCGGTTTCCTCGGTGGTGATTTTTACCTTCGGACTTAGTCGTTTTTTCGAGATGAAAATCCTTCGACCGGGGTAAACCTGGATTTTGATCCGACGTCCGTGGAGCCCTTCTCGGATACGATGGCTGGAAGGTCCCGGTCAACTTTTTACGTTCGGACTTAGTCTCTTTTTTGGATGTTTTTCTTTACCGGGACGAACCACGAAGTCAGGCCGGGTCGCGGTTGAGGCAAGCCGGCTAGAATTTCCGCGTCGGGTCGGTCACTTTATGGAGCTTTTTTTCAAAAATTCTCCAATCTTTTCCAAACTTCTGGGGCTTCACCCAGATGTTCTTTTAAGGTTCTTTTGGGGTCCACAGCTCACCCCAAGGGTCCAGAAGTTCTGTGATGGTCCTTGGGAAGTGCGGACTTCAACTCCCAGAATACACCTGGCGCAAACTCCTTTTTGGCCACTGGACAGTGGTCAGCTGGTCACTTTTTCAGGAGTTGGTGCAGGGGACTCTGGATAGCAATTTTTCACCTGTAGCAAACAGGGAGTCCCTCCTTGAACCAGTGGAAGCCAGGCAAAGTCCTTCTTGTGGTGAAGCCCAAGTGTGCAGCTGGTGCAGTCTTTCTGAGTGCAGGGTCCAGGTGCAGGCCAGGGGTCCAGCAGGGCAGTCCTTCTTCTCCTTGTAGTTCCTTCTTCTTGAAATTTGGTGGGGATCTGAGGCGTGGGTGCAGGTCTGCCAGTTTTATCCTTGCTCCTGGGTGAAAAGCAGGGGGTCCCTGGTTCTCCAATCAGGGACAGGGTCGTCCCCCTGTGATGACCACTTCCTGGGAAGTGTGGCAAAAATCCATCCCAGAAGGCAACAGTCTCTAAAAATCCAAAATGGATGAATCTGATTTTTGGAGGAGAGATCTGGCTGAGCCCACCCACTGGTGTGGTTAAAAATCATAAACACACCCCTCTCCTGCCCTCTCCTAATCTAATCAAGGGGGCACCTAGCTGTCTGGGGTTGCAGGATGTGGGGGTGTTGCTGGGTGCTCCAGATGTCCTTCTCTGCCTTTGAAGACCAGTTTGGCAGCCCTCCCCCTTCCTGCCTCACCATCTGCTGAGGGGAGATTCTCTCCCCCAAGCACATTCCTTTGTGTGAAGCCAGGCCACTTCACACCTCATTAAAGTAGCCTGGCAGAAGCTGCTGCAGGCTGGCCAATCAGAGCACAGCAGCAAAAACAATGCAGAGCTGAAATTGGCAACTTTTTAGGTAAAGTCTAAACTTTTTACCTGAACTGGTTATATTAAATCCAACAACTGGAAGTTGTGGGATTTATTATAACAATCAATTTGATACCAAATTCTTGGTATGTAACATTTAAGGAGACTTTAAAATTTAAAATAAAGTCTGCCCATTCTAGCCTATGAAGGCCATTTACTTCCATGAGGGAAAAACGAATTTGGCTGTTTTTACCTCACCAGGGCTTATAAATCTATTTTTATAAAGTCCCTGCTTATAGTTACATGGCACCCAGCCCTAGGGGCACATAGGGCACACCTTAGGGGTGACTTATATGTAAAAATAAGGTAGTTTAAGACTTTGGAAGTACCTTTAATTCCAAAGTCGAATTTGCATATAACTTTAATTTAAAAGCAGCCAGCAAGGCAGGCTTGCTTTTAAAATGACACTGGGCACCTCAGCAATGCACCTAGGTGTGCACCACCTATGCTGTGGTCCCTAAACCTACATGCCCTACCATATACTAGGGACTTATAGGTAGGTTCACTTAGCCAATTATAATTAGCCTAATTTGCATATCCATTTTACACAGAGCACTGGCCCTGGGACTGGTAAGCAGTACCCAGGGCACAGCCAAGAGTCAGTAACCACCAGTACCTATCCAGAAAGAGTGGGGGTGATCAGGCAAAAAAAAAGGACTTTCCTACACTCTTGTACACATGTTGGTCTGTTTCAACACAAACTACTTAGGGCCTGATTTAGAGTTTGGCTGAGGGGGTTAATCCGTTACAAATGTGACGGCTATCCCGTCCCATAACAGCCTATGGAGATCGTAATGTGGCGGACAAGATATTCGTCACATTTGTGACAGAGTAACCCATCTACTTAACTCTAAATCAGACCCCTAGTTTTAGTGTGTCATTGGCTGCAGAATGTTTCCATGGGGTCATTTGACTTATCATACAGCTGTTGTGATTGCTTTCAAAAACAGCACTGACATATTACTTTTTTTAGCTACACCCGAAGGAGCACGATAGAGCTCTCACACAGGTATGTGGTTTACTTACTGATGCAAGACAAAGCTAAAATTCTTTGGTCATGTCTTTTCTGTTCTGATGTTTCATTTCAATGGTCACAAGAATGTGAGAGAAGTTTCAAGAGAATCAAACAATCCATTGAAAATGCTGCTGAAATGGCATACTTCAGTCTGAAGCTTAATACGGATGTTGTTGTTGACGCTAGCCTATTGGGGTTAGGTGCTATCCTTGCACAGCACATTGGACACCCAAATGCTCAAAGGCATATTGTGGCATATGCTAGTGGAAGTTTGTCCCAAACAGAGGGCCAGATGTAAGAAAAGTGGTGCTGCACCTAATTCAGCTCCACTTTCCGTGCACCCCTTAGCACCCCCCTAACACCACCATGTGTGCGCTGTATCTAAGATTTTTTTACTCTAGTTCGGAGAGTTGCAGCATTAGCGTCAACATTTTTTACGCTAATCCTACAAAGCCCATTGAGGCCCATTGTAAACAATGGTGTGCCTCCTTTTAACGCCTGCTCTGAGCAGGCTTTAAAAGTGCTGGTGAAAATGGTGTAAAGAAATCGGTTAGATTTTTTTAGCCATTTTTTCCAATGGGGGAACGCCTCTTTTGCATACTCTATGTTGCGCAAAGGGTTACAAAGTGGTGCAATACATGCATTGGGCTACTTTGTAAATTTGGCGCTGCGATTTTGGCCTCGTTTGGTCACCTTGGCGTCAATAAAAATGGCGCTAATGTGGTGCCAGGAAGCGCTAGGACCTCTTAAATCAGCCCCAGAACGTGCTTACTCACAGCCTGACGAAGGAAGTTTAGCCGTGGTATGGACTTCTGGACATTTACATGTATTCCTGTATGGAAAGCCTATTACACTAGTAACTGATTATCAAGCTTTACTGACTATCTTAGGAAATCCAAAAGCCAAGATTCCTTCTCGCATTGAACCATGGGGACTATGATTACAATTACACCATTGTGCATTGTCCAGGGGAGGATTAAAGCACTGCCACTACTTTTCCAGCGTGCTTATACAAGGTCAAGGTACTCCATCCAAGACAGCTTGAGCATGTGGAAAAGCCTGTGGATTTCAGCCGAAACGCGCTGTGTTTTGCGATTAAACTTTTCACTTTCTTGCATTTCCTGTGCGTTTTATATGGTTTTGCTGTTGTGGATTTAATTTACCTGGCTGCTCTGCCGGTTAACCGATCACCCCTCATGGGCTGTTTGAGCCCAGAAGGAGCTCCTTTTCTATGGATATATATGTATATATATATATTGAATGAAAAAAACAAAGATTACAGGGACGTAATAGTTAGGAAGCAGAATAAAAAAAAAGAACATAGAAATTCACTTAAAAAAACCCAAAGGTTACAGGGACTTTATGGTTAGGCTCGCATTTTAAACGTACCAAACCGTGGAAATTCACCTGTTATAGTTAGAGTTAACTTAAGTAACTATAACTCACACCCTAAGGTAACTATAACTGGCGCCCTTTCCTAGCATAGTTTTTTCATCAAATATTTTACAGCAAATACTACATTGATATCATCAAGGATGTTATCAAAGATGCTCTGAGTGCAGTAATTTGTGGGGTTATTAGCAGTGCATGGTGAGGGTGCGAGGTATAGTTACCTTAGGGCATGAGTTATAGTTACTTGAGATAAGTGTAACTTTACCAAATGAACTTCTATTTTTTGTACGCTCTCTGCCCCGGTGACCACATCACCCGGGACCCATTTTAATTATTTTTTGGAGGGTGCGGGGAGGTCCGCCTGGCCTCCCTTCCCAGGGCCTATCTTGACCTGGGTGCAGTCCCTGGGGCTGCATGGGGGCCGGGCTGCCCCTGCATCAGTTTGCATATTGTGCTTTGGGGAGGTAGCAGTCCCCAGGGCTTCGAAGGGGGGGGGGGGCTGCGTGGCCCACTGCACTGATTATTTCAATGCCCCTGGGACCTAGTCCACCCAGGGGCTTCACAGAAACAAGTGCAGGAGCTCACGCTTGTTTTTTAATTTTCTAGTGGATCTGTAGATTCACCATGACGTCTGCTGAAACGTAAAAAAAATAATGTTTTTTTGCTTTGTAGGGGGTCCCTCAGGGACCCCAGTATCACAGCTAAGGGGTCACTGTGTCCTTACTCTGGGCGCTTCTCTTTTTTTTAAATCTTTTTTTAGGGACTCAGCGAAAGGCGAGTACCAACATGGCTGTCAACACTTCCTTGTTGAAGTGTTGCAGCCAATCAGATCTCAGCATGAGTTCGGAAGGGTTCACGGAGACTTTGTGTCCCTATATATTCAAATTAGTTTTTTCTTTAATTACAAAAAAATACTCAAAGGATTTACACCAAATAATAAAAAGGTTGCTTTCTGGACCAAGAGCTATCTTTCTGTCAGATTTGGTGTAATTCCATCCAGAGGTTCAGTCACTAATGCTGTTCAAAATCCCTAAAGAAAAATGAATGGGGAAAAAATGTTTTGGGACCCCCCTTTATTTCTCTGCCCCCACTTGACGGATCACCCCAAAACGTTCCAGACAGCAGCTCACATGAGCGACAAACTTTTTGGGAACGTTTCTTGAAGATTTATCAACTGGCGCCAAAGGGATAGGCAAGTTAAAAATTGCTTTTCTATAGAAACTAGGTCCTAACTATAACTACCTAGTGGTGACTACCACTAGGTAATATATCTATATATCTCTCTCTCTCTCCCTCTCTCTTTCTCTCTCTCTCTCTCTCTCTCTATATATATATATATATATATATATATATATATATATATATATATATATATCTCTATCTATCTATCTATAAACCACTGCACCCCGTTTCTCCAGAAATAATTACCAGTATTTCAATACATGGCAACAAAAATCAACCAACGGCTTTCAACTCTGAAAAGTCTTGTTCACGGCTGGTGAGCCCTTCTTTCATATCCATTAAATACTATTTCACAGTTAGCCCATAATGAGGCATTCTAGGACATGTAGTTCTAACTTCTAACAATATATACAAAAATTAGAGACAAAGAAAGCTATATTACATTAACCACTTGTAGGTAGGTTAAAAACATATACACTGTAGCTGATAGAAAACCTTATCATTCAGAAAAAAATATACCAAGAAAAGGTGCAATAAGTCGTAAAATCAAAGAAGTGAAGATTAAACTTTTACAACAAAACATGGCTGGATCACTTTCGTACACATCTCTCACCTGAAAACCTTGTTTTATACACCAACATTAATTAATCAATGTATTTTGTGTATGTATGTCCATCACATCACGTATATCCTTTTACAGTACCACAACTAATCATAACAATCATGGCTCAGTGCCATTTTACCTTCTTATTCCCAATATTCCCATTGCACATTTATTCCCATCATGTACAATATGTACTGATATAACCACCTCCCAATTGTTTATGGTACCACATTCAAATATTACTCTAGATGAACATGAAGTTCCTCATCGGTGTTCAATCCATTCTGGACCTTTGTGCAAAATCTAATGATATACCTGCTTTCCAGTCTTCGCAGTAGTAAAGTCCGATCACCACCTCGTTCGTTCACAGGCACATGTGCTAATTCATAATATCGGAGAGATTGCCAATCATCACATTGTGATGCTGATAAATGTTTGGCAGCAACGTAGCTTCCATCCTGTGCTCCACGGCACGGATATGTTCCAATATTCATTTTTTAACTGACACGAAGTACTTCCAATGTATTTTAGACTACACTTGCACTCGATGACATGAACCACACGAGTAGTGTTACATGTTATCCTTTGTTCTATCATAATACATTTTTTTGGGGGGTGACTGATATATTTAATATTTTACAACTCAAACATTTGACCAATCCTTTACTTTGTGTCCCCAACCACCTGGTGGATTGTTTCTCTGCAAAGTGTCTTTTTACCAGTTTATCTTTAAGAGATGGTGTTTTTCTGAAAGTAAATTGTGGTCTGGGTCCTAACTCTTTTTAGATGCCTGTGTCCCCTTACTTGTCATCCTTATAGTGACTGTTTTAAAGTGTGTTTTCTCCATCAGAATCTCAGTACATGATAGATTCTTGTTCTAATTGCTCGTCGTTCAATATATTTGGCTGGATCGCCCTGTTTGTAAAATCTTTTTTTCACCTCTTTAAACTGAAGGTTCATATCCCGACCAAGGAACAATTCTTTTTGGTGCAGATGAATTCGCCATATGGAATATTTTTTATAAGCTTTGGGGTGAAAACTTGAACCATGTAAGACACTGTTTGTGGCTGTTGGTTTTCTATATAACGTAATTTCAAGTTTGTTATTCTGCACAAAAACATGAATATCCAAAAAGTCAGTCAATTTGTTGTTTGTTGATGTTGTAAGTAAATTTTAAACCACAATCATTATTAAGTTCTTCAAAGTATGTCAGAAACAAATCTCGTGTGCCTTTCTGAATTAGAAATAGATCAATATTATATCTCAACCAAATAATAACATTGGACAGATGTGCTTTGTAGTTCTCATTCCATGCAACTTCCCTTTCCCACCAGCCCATTGTCAGATTAGCGTAGCTGAGAGAAAAGGAAATTCCCATTGCTGTCCTGCATATCTGTTGGTATACTTCATAATTGAACAAAAAAATATTATTATACAAACATTTTTCAATCATTTCAAGCAGCATGTCAGAGTGTTTGAATTCTTTCAGTTTCCTCTGTCTTAAGAAATAGATGACAGCATTCAGACTACTGTCATGTCTAATAGAACCAACATGAAATCCTCTTGCCATTCAATGTCAGACATGGGGCCAGATGTACGAATGTCCTGAATTGCGACTCGCAATTTGCGAGTCGCAATTCAGGATGCAGGATGGTGTCCCTGACACTATCAGTGACTCGCAAGGGGGTCGCCAATGCCCACCTCATTAATATTAATGAGGTGGGTCGCAATTTATGACCCCCTTGCGACTCACAGCACTCACAGGGATGGTGGGCTGCTGGAGACAGCAGACCACTGTGACTGCTTTTAAATAAAGCAGTTTTTTTGTTGTTGTTGTAATGCAGCCTGTTTTTCCTTAAAAATGGAAAAATGAAACGTTTCAGTTTCATTTTTTCAGAGCAGGCAGTGGTCCTCTGAAAAAATGTTTTCCAGGCCATTCACAAGGGGCCTTTTGCGAATGGGTTACCACCAGTGTGACACTGGTGGTAACTGCGATTGCTTTGCGACCGCGGTTCACCAAGCAATGCAGCATCGCGAGGAGACCCGCAATTAGGAAGGGGAACAACCTTCTAGTCTTTTGTTGATGGCCTGGAGCCCGTTGATCTGACCTTCTGCCGTGGTAACCTTGCCCGTAACTTTGCGAAGGTCTGCGCGCAATAAGTTCCAATGTGACTACATCAATTTTCAGCTCGATATTGTTCCGTAGCACTTGTATGGCATCCATGATTTCATGCAGCGTAGGGCCTGCACTCCCTGGGCTTCCCCCCACAGAATCTGGTGCAGTCCTCTCCTATCCAATTGTCTTCCGCTGAACTATGTACTTGTCCAGGCTATTCGTTTGCACTGCTTGTGGGCCTCAGTTGCACCCCATCTTGTCAGGCCCCTTGCTGGGGTGCTCTCTTGGTCTGCCAGCGGTGGGTTGCTTAGCTGATCGATGTGGGTCGGGTCCCCCGAGGGGTGTCTCCTCCCGAGCGTTGAGACGGCTTCTCTACTTTCAAGCTGTTTCTCGGCCCAGTCCCGGCTTCTCCGGATGCCCTCTGCCTAGTGCAGTCGCACACGGTGGTCTAGTTAGTTACAGCTATCTCTAAGAGAGTTAACTATTTAAATTGAGGTTGAATTACCGGCAATACACCACAAGTTGTACAAAGTTGCAGTATAACTTAAATGAACAAATACACTGCATGTTTTTTTCTGGCAAACAACAACGGGATGAAATACATTAAATATATTGAACTGACACTTTGCAACTGTCGTGAAAAAGAGTAAACATTTTTACTGCCCAGCAATATAGATTCTATCGTTTAACTTTAGTGGTCTGAGTTGGTGGTGAGAGAAACTCACACATGAAATACGTTTGAATTTACCTTTCATTCCTTTAAACTGAGATTTTAGTCTCTCATGCGCAATTAAAAGACAACAAGGACACATGCCCTGGAGAACTGAAACTACTACATCCAGTTCGATTTATTAACAGCATGCGTTAATCTCTCTCTAACATTTTCCATATATTTTGTTTTGGAACTAATAAATACACTGGGTTACATCCTGTTTGGGATGAATAATGTAACAAATGCTTGTACCAGAATTTATATAAGTAAAAGGCACATTTAAGGATACCACTTTTTATTTGTCCAGCAAAATAATTCAAACATTTCACACATATGTGCGTTGATTCATGTCAGTAATGCGCATTAGCATTGTTAGAGTGTCATATCATATACTCACCATACAAGTACTGGAATGCCCCAAAAGACTGGGCTTAATCCTTAAGCACCGTAGGAAATTGCAATTCAGCTCACCTAGTGAAATACTAATTGAGGAAGCACATGAAGATATTCCTTCATATTTGCACTGTCATAATTCATGCTGTGTTATATTATGGATTGGATATATGGTAACCCTATATGTCATTATTGAATTTATATTAAGGCACTTCAAAAATTAAAAAATATATACATATATATATTTTTTTAACGGAAATTGGTCGCTGCAGCCCAGCAACAGTTAGTGGTGGACCATTACTCCTACAGTTGAGACTCCACTATATTGCCAGCAAATTGCTGTTGATCCTATCAAATACATTTTTTTCTCTTTTTTTAAAATGGAGGCAAGAATGGCAAAAAGATCTTTAAAATTAAAAACCTTTTTCATCGGAGAATGGTGATGATGACAGTGAAAATGTCTCACAGTCATCCAATAATACCACTAACTTACAACAATTATTTTTCCAAGTTAAGAGATTGTACCAAAAAGAAATCACAAAAAATTGGGAAACTATGACTTTGGAAAAATATATTGAAGTAGGGAGGGTACCTCGTGGATTACGTATCCTCACTATGCCTAAACATCATGAGGCACTGCCAGAAATGCTCAAAGAATGGAAAAAAAAAACATGATGTGCTCTAAGAATATGATATTTATTTTGACTAAATATGCAAAACAAAATGTGGAATAACTCATTGCTAACATCCAACTGATTGAAGGGATGATAGAAAACGTATGCCCAACAAGATGAGTGCAAGAAATTGAGGAAAACAATTGAATTAAAGTTGGAGAAACATGAGTCAGACATTGAAATGAGAAAACAGAGGACATTTTTAAGGGATGAACAAGATTATCAAAATGGTACCGTATATACCTTTGCTAGATGTTTTGATGCGTTATCTGATGCAGAATCTAAGATTAAGGGGGTGATTCTAACTTCGGCGGGCGGCGGAGGCCGCCCGCCAAAGTTCCCCCACCAAAATACCGCTCCGCGGTCGAAAGACCGCTGAGGGTATTTTGGGATTTGCCCTGGGCTGGCGGGCGGCCGCCAAAAGGCCGCCCGCCAGCCCAGGGCAAATCAACCTTCCCACGAGGACGCCGGCTCAGAATTGAGCCGGCGTAGTGGGAAGGTGCGACGGGTGCAGTGGCACCCATCGCGTATTTCAGTGTCTGCATAGCAGACACTGAAATACTTTGTGGGGCCCTCTTACGGGGGCCCCTGCAGTGCCCATGCCATTGGCATGGGCACTGCAGGGGCCCCCAGGTGCCCCGCGGCACCCCCTACCGCCATCCTGTTCCTGGCGGGAGACCCGCCAGGAACAGGATGGCGGTAGGGGGTGTCAGAATCCCCATGGCGGCGGAGCGCGCTACGCCGCCATGGAGGATTCTGCAGGGCAGCGGGAAATCGGCGGGAGACCGCCGGTTTCCCGCATCTGACCGCGGCCGAACCGCCGCGGTCAGAATGCCCTGCGGGGCACCGCCGGTCTGTCGGCGGTGCTCCCGCCGACCCTGGCCGCCGGGGTCAGAATGACCCCCTAAGGTCCCTACGATGTCAGAAAGTATCAGGGAATCTGACGCAGATGTAGGAAAATCTTAGAGAGGAAAGAAATAGGTCCACAATCCTGGAGGAAATGCAACACATATTTTTGGACCAGCAAACATTGAAAATCAGGGGCTGAGGACGCAATATGGGCAGAGCCATGCAACATCAAAAAATCCCAGCGTAATAGCAAAAGATGCAGGAGAGGGCGTGGTAAAGAGGGCGTATCCTCTACGCAGCAGACAGAGGAAGGAGAATCGTCAAGTTTAGAGAATAATCTGGTGGTCAATTTATCTGATCAGCCACTGACAAATATGGAACAAAAGCTATTAAACAAAGGTTTGTCGTTTTGCCCTCAACAACACCATAATAGGACACAAACAAAAATTGATCTCTACAAGTTTATTAGAAAAGTCAAAGTTGTCAAGCATTTTGCCAATGTGACAGAAAAGAACTCCATCAAGACAACAATTAGTGTGGATAGAGATTGCCATCTAAATACTGATCAAAAGAACGATATTAAAACAATGTTCGATCTCATGCACAATTTGGATGGTGATGAGTTACCAGAGTCACAAATAATGGAACATCTTTGATACAAATGATCATGAATATAGTCCTTTCAAGCCAAAGTCAAAATGTTGTCCAGCACTACCACCTGGTAGTAAAGTGGATGTATTCCATGAGTCTGTCACAAGGGAGTTGGACATGATGCCTAATAAACAAAACAGATATACTATTGAGAACTTGATGAAAAAAGAACGTGATGCTCTCAATAATCTCGTGCCCAAACCCTGCCGACAAAAGGGGTAACATTGCGATTCAAAATAAATCAGACTATCTGGATGAAGCTTACAGATCACTGAGAGACAAAATAGCTACAACAGGTTATCGTATGAACCCATAAAGCTAAATAAAGCTAATTACATAGAATCCCAACACAAATTACAAGAGTGGGACGATCTACAACCACTAAATGAGGTACAGTTTCTCACAGCTACACATTCAGCCATGCCAACCATTTACTTTCTAACTAAGATCCATCAGACACTACAAAAACCTCCTGGTCGACCTATTGTGCCTGGGTGTGGTTTAGTTTTAGTAAATTTGTCGATATATGTGGATCATTACATTTCTCCAATAGTTTGAACATTATCATCCTATATTAAAGATTCAGGTGTTTATTTTGGGGGGGAATCATGTCTGACATTGAAAGGCAAGAAGATTCCATGTTGGTTATGATTGATGTGGTTTCTTTATACACATCCATTAGACATGACAGCGGTCTAAATTCAGTCAACTATTTCTTAAGACAGAGGAAACTGAAAGAATTCAAACACTGACATGCTGCTTGAAATGATTGAAATATGTTTGTATATTAATATCTTTTTGTTCAATCACGCTAATCTGTGCTGGGCTGGTGGGAAAGGGAAGTTGCATGGCATGAGAAATACAAAGCACATCTGTCCAATGTTATTATTTGTTTGAGATATATTGATGATCTATTTATAATTTGGAAAGGCACACAAGATTTGTTCCTGACATACTTTGACGAACTTAGCAATAATGATTGTGGTTTAAAATTTACTTACAACATCAACAAACAACAAATGGACTTTTTGGATATTCATGTTTTTGTGCAGAATAACAAACATTATATAGAAACCAACAGTCACAAACAGTGTCTTACATAGTTCAAGTTTTCACTCCAGAGCTCATATTACAAATGTTACATATGGTGAATTCATCTGCACCAAAAAGTATTGTTCCTTGGTTACAGACATGGACCTTCAGTTTAAAGAGGTGAAAAAAAGATTTTACAAACTGGGCTATCCCGCCAAATTTATTGAACATAGAGCAATTAGAGCCAAGAATCTATCACTTACTGAGATTCTGATGGAGAAAACACACTTTAAATCAGAGAATTCAGACACAATAAGGATGATAACTACTTAAAGCAAGGAGAGTCACAACATAAAACTGATTTTTTTAAAAAACTGGCACATCCTATTACGGGACGCAGGCATCTAAAAAATGATAGAACCCAGACCACAATTTACTTTCAGAAAAGAACCATCTCTTAAAGATAAACTGGTAAAAAGCCACTTCACAGAGAAGCAATCCACCACGTGGTTGGGGACACAAAGTAAAGGATTTGTCAAATGTTTGAGTTGTAAAGCCTGTAAAATTGGCAAAACTATCAAGTATATCAACGACTCCAAAGGAAAATGTATTAAAATAGAACAAAGGATAACATGTAATACTACTCATGTGGTTTATGTCATTGACTGCAAGTGTGGTCTAAAATACATTGGAAGTACTACGGCCCGTATTTATTCTTTTTTTTAGCGCCGCATTTGCGCCGCTTTTTGGCGCAAAACGGCACAAACCTACAAAATACAATGGTATTTTGCAAGTTTGCGCCGTTTTTGCGTCAAAAAACGACGCAAATGCGGCGCAAAAAAAGTATAAATATGGGCCTACGTGTCCAGTCAAAAAACAGATATTGGAACATATCCGTGCAGTGGAGCACAGGGATGGAAACTATGCTGTTGCCAAACATTTATCGGCATCACAATGTGAAGATTGTCAATCTCTCTGATATTATGGATTAGCACATGGGCCTGTGAACGAACTGCAAAGACTGGAAAGCAGGTATATCATTAGATTACGCTCAAAGGTCCTGAATGGATTGAACACTGATGAGGAATTTCATGTTCATCTATAGTAATATTTGCATGCGGTACCATAAACAATTGATAGGTGGTTATATCAGTACACACTGTACATGATGGGAACAAATGTGCAATGGGAATATTGGAAATAAGACGGTAAAATGGCACTGAGTCATGATTTTTTGTTATGATTAGTTGTGGTACTGTAAAAGTATACATGTGATGTGATGGACATGCATATACAAAATACATTGATTAATTAATGTTGATGTGCAAAACAAGGTTTCTAAGTGAGAGGTATGTACGATTGTAATCCCAGCCATTGGTGTAAAAGTTTCGTCTTCACTTCTATGACTTTATGAATGATTGCACCTTTGTTTGGTATATTTGTTTTCTGAATGGTAAGGTTTTCTATCAGCTACAATGTATGCTTTTCACCCTACCTACAAGTGGTTCATGTAATATAGCTTTCTTTGTCTCTAATTCCTGTATATATGGTTAGAAGCTTTTAACTGAACTACATGTCCCAGAATGCCTCATTATGGGATAACTGTGAAATAGTATTTAATGGATATGAGAGAAGGACTCACCAGCCGTGAATAAGACTCTTCGGAGTTGAAACACGTGGTTGATTTTTGTTTGAATGGATTTAAATGCAGGTAATTTTTTCTGGAGAAATGGAGTGCAGTGTTTTTTTTCTTTTGGATTTATATATTGAGAAGGATTGGTCTAGCTCCTACCACTGACACCGGTTGTCTGGACCATAACCTTTTGTTTTGATATATATAGAGAGAAAGAGAGATTTTTTTTTTTTAAAGATTATTTTATATTCAACAGAGTGGGAGATGTAGGCCCTCATTCTGACCTTGGCGGGCGGCGGAGGCCGCCCGCCAAAGTCCCGCCGTCAGGTTACCGTTCCGCGGTCGAAAGACCGCGGCGGTAATTCTGACTTTCCCGCTGGGCTGGCGGGCGGTCGCCTTCAGACCGCCCGCCAGCCCAGCGGGAAAGAGGCTTCCACGATGAAGCCGGCTCGGAATCGAGCCGGCGGAGTGGAAGCTGTGCGACGGGTGCAGTTGCACCTGTCGCGTATTTCACTGTCTGCGCAGCAGACAGTGAAATACATGTAGGGGCCCTCTTACGGGGGCCCCTGCAATGCCCATGCCAGTGGCATGGGCACTGCAGGGGCCCCCAGGGGCCCCGCGACCCCCCCTACCGCCATCCGGATCCCGGCGGTCAGACCGCCGGGATCTGGATGGCGGTAGGGGGGGTCGTAATCCCCGCGGCGGTGCAGCAAGCTGCGCCGCCGTGGAGGATTCAATGGGGCGGCGGTACACTGGCGGGAGCCCGCCAGTGGTGCCGGTCCGACCGCGGCTTTACCGCCGCGGTCGGAATCCCCATTGGAGCACCGCCGGCCTGTCGGCGGTGCTCCCGCGGTCCTCCGCCCTGGCGGTCTTTGACTGCCAGGGTCAGAATGAGGGCCGTAGTGTCTTGCAAGTTTTATGACGGAACCCTGTTGACTCCGAACCGACTCTGTATGGAAGTGTGACGTAGTTGTTAGAGCGGAGGTCAATGAAAGCTTAGTTTAGAATGTTGAGTTTGTAGTTACCTGCAGACAAATAAAGATCTGTAATATTCAGCCCTGCATATGGAATAGCAACTAGAGGCTGGGTAGGACTCTACACAGTGGTGGCTGGTGACATTTAAAAGTGGTGAGGCATAGATGGCTATGTGGAATGTCATATGGGGAGGGAACCCAATTCTTCCAAAATGACAAGAAGACAGGCTCACAGGTGGCATAAAATGAATGGTTACGGTGTCCAGAGATGCCAGACACACTGAGGTCTCTATAGTCGGGTAACTACATATAAAGCACGCCACAAAATGAATACGGTTCTTATTTAACAGGGCATTTTATAGTTTTCCTAATCAAAGATAACATTTTATCCCATTCAGGAGACATAAGTCAACCAGTTGTCAAGTTCTAGTGCTGTGCATGATACTTTCAACCTGTCTGAACTACTACGCTCCAAATTGTGTTCCAGGATATTTTAGTTTCACCCTTAGAAGTGTGGGCTCATGATATGAGGACATGAGGACACTTGCTGTAGAGGAGGGACTGGGTTCAGTACAGAGACCTTGAGGTCAAACAATACTAATTTTAAAAGGTGCCTTAATCCATTGAGCTCCCTTAATAAAAACAATAAGGCTTGAAGAAATGTAAACATTTTTGAAAAAACACATGCTAGGGATATTTGTACTTGGCAGAGGGAAAACAAGCGACAGGTCTTGCAGACAGCCATCAATCTATAAGAGCAGTGGACAGCACAAAACACTGACTTCAACTTTCAAAAGTCAGCATTTCCATTTTTATGCAACACAAAGTGGATTCCAAGACACAAACCATACTTCTACTTACAGGGGTGGCTCCTCTGTAATAGCGGAAAAGTGTCGCCCCTCTCCTCAGTCAGGCAGTGACAAATAATTACATTTTTCACTGTCTGACTGAGCCCTGGGATTCTAGATTGGGGCGGGGCCAAGGCAGGGAAAAGGATTGGTGGGCACTTGTAAGTGCGCATGTCAGTTTGGCCGGCCATCTTGGGGTGGCCAAACTGACATGCGCACTTACATTTCTCCAACCTAGCTTTGTTACACGGTTGGATTGGAGAAGCTGCACAGGCTTCCTGTGCCTGAGCGTGCATCAAATCAGCCCGCTCAGGCCCATTCAAGTGGTGCTCTTGGGCTTGCTGTAGCAAGAGAGCAGCATCTTGATGGGAGCCTGTGCTGTGTGCCTGGAAGAAAGGAGCATCACGGAGGCCGCCGCCAGCAGGAGCATTCAGCAGGTAAGTTTTTTTTATTATTATTTTTAACCCCCCACTGACAGACCACCTACCCTGCCACCCTTGATTGGCGGCAGCTGTCCCTATCTATTTAGCGAGGCTGCAGAACTCTGAAAGTGAGGAGAACATTTGGCACCATTAGCCTCAGTGGGAGATCTTGCGAAAAACCTCACTTTAACTTTTTTCTAAGGTGTTTAATAAAGTTTGCTTTGTAAATAAAAATAACTCAAATTCATGCACTGTTTTTTGCCAATACCTGTTTATGAGAGTTTCCTGCAAAAATCTGAGCAGCCTGGATTTTAAGCGAGGTCTCGTGGCCACAAACGTGCAGCCGTTCTCAATACACGTATGACTTATGGAAACAAACACAGAACAATTCATCACAGTGAACTTGATTATTGTTTCTGAGAAAGTGGCCCCACCGCACAGGCTCTTCATGATAGTCCCATATTTATGGGAAAGTAGCGCAGCGCAGCAAGTCACTTTGCTGTGCTGCACTATGTCACTGGGAAAGGGATGGAATGTGCTGTATTTAAGGCATACAGCGTGTACCTGTCCTTATCCCCTGTGTTGGTGCACAATGGGCTGCCTAGCACCAACACATACACCCCTGTACCACGGTGCAAGAGTGCCTCCGTTGTTGCATGCAGGATTGTTTTTGTGCAGGAAGGGCCACCTTACTGCACAAAACAATCCTTTGAGGCATATTCCTATATCTGTGCGTGCTAGAAAGAGAAAGTAATGAGGAGAAATCAGCATGTTTCTCCTCGTTAGGCCTCTCCTTGGGAGGTTTTTCTTTTTGGTGCATTCCCAGGTTTACTAGGTATGGGGCATATTTATACTTTTGTGGCGCAGGGCAGTGCTGCAAGTCATGTTGGTGCGCTGCCCTGCATCACAGGAAAAGGGAAGGAACACACTGGATTTATCAAATATGGTGAATTCCTGTCCTTCTCCCTTGCTCTGGCACAGTTTTGGCAGCCTAGTGCCTACAGAGGCAGCCTTGCATCATAGTGCAGGAGTGCCTGCTTTGCATGAGGGATAGTTTTTGTACAGGAAGGGGAACCTTTCTGCACAAAAACAGTCCTGGGAGACATATTCTTCTTTCTATGTGCTGCAGAATACAGAAGATGCAAAGTAAAATAGAGATATTTCTTCTTGTTAAATCCTCAAGAAATACTTCTATTTCTCCTCGTTATACCTCCCTTGTGAAGGTGTAAGATTTTGGTGCAACCCCTGGTTTACAAATTCTTATAAATCTGGGGATGTGTCAAAATCCATGGGAGTTGTGTGGGAGCACCCATGCCATACCCATGGAATGCCTCCCAGGGCGGAGTAACGCAGCGATTTGCCCAGCGTTGCATTGCTCCAAATTTTTTGAGCCATGCAAAGTGCCTTTGCGTGGCTTCAAAAACCTGCCTTAAGGTTTGTGGCTCTTGCACCACATTTCGTGCTGTAAGAGCAACAAAAACTGCCTCATAAATTGGCCTGTTAGTGCTTAATTTGTTAAAAGTGCCAGAGCCTGGGGTATTTTTCCAGTCACATCATGATGTAGGGTTGGCTAGACGACAATGTTTAATTATTTCTTTAGCTATATTGAACATCTTTTCCTAATTATGAGCTCTACTCAGAAATTGACCGTGCCAGAATGTGGTAGACTGTCATAAATAAGTGCTGGTGTTTAAAAATAAGTTCTGATGCTAAGCAATGGGAAACACAGGCACAAAATATGCACTACTTACTGTTCATCTAGTTATGATTTGTGAAGGACTCCATGCATGTTAGGTTGCCCTATGCACTGCTACTCATCCAGTTACTCCTGTAGTGGCCACTCAGTGTTGCTCACGCCCTGGCATTCTCAGAAGCTACCCCTTCTCAGAGCCCAGAGCCTCATAGCTGTTCCGCCAGACCCCCACTACATCTCATTCAATGCAGTAGAGTTTTCATCCTATCGACCCAGGTCAGTGAATTTATACGCTGCTCTTGAAAATACAGAGTATCATCTTTAAGTAAGGTGTATGAGAGAAGCATTGTGATGGGCCTGGGCAGGGCAACCCAGCACTCCACTGGAGACCAGGGACCTGCCCTCTCTGTCCTTAGGGTATTTGATATATAGGAGGTTCAGAAGCCTTTAAAGTGCACATATCACATTGGTCTCTTGGCTCTTGTCCAGCTCAACATGCATATCTTAATTCACATCAGCCTTGACACCGATCTAGGCTTCATGAGAGGATGACCACACCTCTTGCACTATGCAACTGTAACTGCAAAATTGCAGCACAGCCTGTGTGACATTTTAGAAATGTTTTCAATTGTCTCAGAATAATTATAAATTAAAGAAAACAGTGCAGCTATCAGACGTGGTGTGCCAATTTCCAGATGGAGTGGCAACTGACAAACACCCCTATGGAGGAGCTGCCACTGCGGATGAGGGAAAATTAAGAGAATATGAAAGGTGTTTTTTTGTACTGACTATCAAATTGTTGACACTATGAGAATCAAAATATCCAGGTTAGTTAGGAAAGGTCACATAAAAGTAAGCAATCCCCAAAGAACAATTATGGTGCCCAAAATGTGCTATTCATGTAGAGGGGGGTAGAGAAACAAGTCCTCATTTACTCCTGTTGTTCCTGTAAATAAAGAAAATGAGGGAAAGAAAGATCATTTGAAATGTGTGGATACTGTTCTACCATTAAACAAAGAAAATGTGACAAGCAAGATGATTTGAAGTGTATGAAATATCAAGTTGATAAAATCTAGAACTACTGTTGACCAAAAAGAGTTAAGAAAGAGTTATTGAGAACTAACCTTACCATTGTGTATGGAAGATATTGTTAACCTTGTTTCTCAATGATTCTCTATTTCAGCGATACTAGTTGATTTTCTGAATATTATTATTTGTAGTTTATTGTACTTTAACCTGTTATTGTCATATCTTGGAAGTACATTTTGTCTTCTGAAGTGTTTCTACTTCTATTTTTTTTCATTGCTGTTGTTTTATGAAGAAGGGAGATGTTTTGTGGTGCATGCAACTCCTTTTGCTTCAAGCTGCTCACATGACACGGTTCCTGGCTTGGACGCTGTGTGCAGCTTTCTCTGTGAGCTGAATCGGGTCCGTTAGGATGATTAGGAGATTGGCTGATGGAGTGAGGCGCTTGGCAGCAGCAGGAATGGGTGTTCATAAGCAGCTTTCCCCAGGTCTGCATTCTTCTGATAAACTCACTTTCTTAACTCATCTGCAATCCATTGTGATTTATCACAGAAGTTATCATTCTGTTACTCTCAGCTAATCTCTTCCCTGGAGTAGTAGTGGTGATAGGTTGATGAGATTCTACTTCAGATATCTAGGGCCAGAATTAAAGGCCCTGTGGTGCAGGGCAGTGCAGTAAGTGCCTTGCTGCACCGCCCTGAACCACCGGGAAATGGCAGAAATGTGCTGTATCTACAAGATACAGTGAATTTCTGTCCTCTCCCCCTGCGCTGGCACAGAAATTGCTGTTGTGCGCCAGTGCAGGCACCCTTGCACCACAGTGCAAGGGTGCCTGCATTGTGGGGATGATTGTTTTTGTGCAGGAAGGGACACCTTCCTGCACATAAACAATTAATGGAGGTATCTTCCTCCTTCCATGTGTGCTACAGAATGCAGACAAAGAAAGAGGAAAAAAGGAGGAGAAATAAATATTTTTCTCTCTGTTGTGTCAGTCTTGTGCCACCCCTGAGGAGGCATAGGCTTTTGACGCATTCCTAGGATAACAAAACCATGTAAATCTGGGAATGCGTCAAAATCCATGGATGTTGCGTGGGAACACCCACACAACACCCATGGAAACACTTCCATGATGCATTGTAAGGCAACACAGTGACTTTGCTGCATTGCCTTACTCCATATCTACAAGGCCATAAAAAGCCAAAAAAGCAGAGTGGCTTTGTGTGGCCTTGTAGATATGGGTCGGCAGCCTGCACTACTGATGCATTACTAAAAGGGTGCTTGTAAATATGGGCCCTAGTTCCCATCTCCATGTGTTTCATCCACGTGACCAAGGACCGAACAGAGAAAGGAAGACAGGGAAAAGGATGATAGGGATTACCTTTAATGGACCACTACCTGCATTTGAAGGTAGGGCTGGCATACTTTGTTAATTAAAGGTCAAAACACTTCTCTTCAGTACTGCTATCCTGTCAATAGATTTAGACTTGTAATCTGCTGTACAGCAACATAAGAAAATAAATACAGAACTTTGCAGAAGGTGACTCATGCTATTTTGTCCATAAAGAAGTTGCTCTGGACAGGGCCTAGGGTTAGATCAATGCACGCCATATATAAAGATCACCTTATTTGTGAATGATTCGACCCCAGCTTTATCAGATGCTAGGAGTACTATCTTAAAAGCAAATCTGGATGGAATGGGTAGCATGGAACGTTGCCCGTGCAAACTTTCTGCCATTTGTTCTGCACCTGACCCTACCAAACTCCCTTCCCAGGTCCCCTGACTGGCAGCCCATGTGCTGGAAATAGTACCCTACGCTCTGCACTTTGATGATCATCCACTCATATCCTTTCCCTAAAACCCACCACTCAGTCAGTTCATACGGAATACTAATATTCAATTGACTTCATGGAACAGACACCTAGAACAGCAGGAACAATACTGGCCAGGAAATAAAATCAGCTCTTAACATTGGCCTGCTCCTCTCTCAGCTACAGAATACGTAGTCTGTAGGTCCATATAAAGTACGTCTCTGGGTAGTTGGTACATCACCTGTAAACAGTGCTCTCCTGTTTTGTTGTTGACATTATAGAGTACTTATTCAGGCCTCTTGAAGCCAAGGAAAGTGCTCTGCGGCCTTTCAGCTAGGTTTGTGCCATACAATTTTCACATACATACATACTATAGGGAATCCGCCTTTTCTGCCCAGACACCCCGGATTTTTTGCCTTTTTCTGGACTCCATCTATTTGCTGGTTGTAGAACTCTGTGCACTTTACCTCTGGTAACCAGGGACAAACAGCTTCTTCGCCTCCTTTCAACATGGTGAAATTGAAATACTCCTGCTTGGAATATTTAACGTACATCTGCATCACTAGTATATGGTACAAAGTGAAACCAAAGCCTGTATTTAAATGTCACCAGTGGACTGTAGCACCCGTTGTGCCTTACACTATAGTGACAGAGCACAAAGGACTACCTTTTGTAGCCTGGCTGTGCAGTTTTAAAGTGCAAATTCGACTTGTCAAAATAATCTCTTTTGATCTAATGCATGCACTGTGGGGCCCTTTGCGTGACCTTATAGTCACAGGTTTAAATACCAGTGAATTCACCAAGCCTTTAATCCTTTGTAGTTCATACAATGAATATCATTGTATTGGGTAGCAAAAACATATTTTAGCTGTCAATAGTATCATATGACCAAGACTTCACTCATGATAAATTATTGTTTAAACCTATTTACAGTGATATTCTTTAATCTCCAGATAATATAATTCTCAGAAATCCATATTAGATCTGTTTTTGAATTGTATCCTGTTCCTCTCTAGCTCAGCCCACTCTTTGCTTTTTGTTATCTTCTGACTGTTCTCTTGGAAAACTTTAAGATTGACTAAAATTTGGGGATCTGCATCAAGGGAGTATACCTGCAGGTGCAGATATCTCATTTTATTGTGAACTCACCACTGTTTTTCTATCATGATAATATCAGCACTGAAGCAGGTAAATAATTTCCAGGCTTGGTCTTACCCAGTCCTATTTAATATGTAATTTTGTCTTGTTTCTGACCTTTAAATATTCATATTTTTGAATGGAGCCCCAATCTGCCACTGCCATTAATGCTCTATCCATTTCTGACTTTTGCAGTGATCGAAATATATAATACCTGCCATTGCAGAATATAAATACATTGAACTATTCAGTATCATGACATAAATGTATTTTCAGTAACAAAAATGTGTTTTTCAGTTATCGTAGAGATGGGTCATACCAATTTAGGTTCTTCATTTCATTGCTCTCTCTATCTATCGTGACACTCTTAATCATTTTTTTAATGATGTGTCCAGATTAAACACATTTTACAGTACTTGGCAAACATTCCATGTGACCTCTGTTTTGACTACATATTCTAATTTACTGAGTTGCTAACTCAGTTCCCTCATATCCACAGCCTACTCAATTGCAATTTGTACTATGGAAAGACATTTTCAACATTGGATGTATTTTTTATATTGTGTTAAAGATGCAATATGTGTTTTTCTAAAAAGGCATCACTCATTTATATCTTGATATACAGCATCAATTATATCATTAGCTACTAAGAGGGGTGTTTAGTGTGTAGGTATTCTCACACACAAACACACACACACAGAGTGAAAAAATCTCCATTAGTGGGTGGGAGTTTCCCAGATATTTATTTGCACCTGAAAAAACCTACACATTTGTGGGTATTAACAATCCATTTTTCAATTGCTTTGGCCATGTAAAAGGTGTTACAGAAAATGTTGTATATGAATGTGAAAATATAATGCAACCACAGACACAAGCAAAAAGCTCTACAGTTGTACGTAGTAAAAGATCTTTGTAGGCTCAAATCTATACTGACTGGAATATGGTGAAGAGTTCACTTGAGGACATAATGGAATAAGTAATTTGATAGGGTTGCAGTTGAAAGCCAACTCTTGTTTATTAAGTATTAGGGAATTTATGACGTAAACACACAGGATCACTGGCACGTACCTCGTGTTTGCAAATAGATTGCATCTTCATTAGACAATGAGTGCAGGAAATCTCATCAATTCAGACTATAGAAAGGTCTTAGGTTCACAATGATAAAGCGCACGTGCAATATAAAACTGTGCTTACTGCAAATATGCATCCATTCATCAGCAAAGAATGGTGAGTTTGCTAATCATTGTTAAGTCTACAATGAAGAATATTTATGGGGATAGGTCAGAGTTTGGGGTTGAGAGGTCACAAGTGTTATAATGTTCATCTGTTTTCAGTCTGTAACTGACAAGTGAATTATTATTTGCTGTTCTGCAATAAAAGATGTGTAGTAATTTAGGTTAAAGTTTAGGGCCATAGGGTCACAGATGGCATAATGTTTCGCATAACGAATGTATTACTATGTAGTGATTCATTGTGTGCTGTTTTGTAATATAACCTTGTGTGGTTTTGTAAATAAAAAGCTGTCTGTGCAACAGCAGATTGACACCAGCTGCCTGACCATGTGTGGACTTGCCACTCTCCCTATCGCGACAGTAAAGACCTGTCTTTCCATTGCCAAAGAGGCGTCTGTCTTTTATCATTTCTTAAGTTTTTGAAATACCCTGCAACAGTTGGTGAGCCAGCCTAGGAAGTTCTTTTAATTCCCCCCTCTGTGCTGACACCGGAAGACCACCTACCCCTCTGCTGTATAGATTATAGTGCACCTTTGTTGGGGTAAGCAGACACAGTGGTTTCTGAAGTTCTTCCTGTTTACAGGGGTTGGGAAGGATTGCCGTCTTTTAAGGTGAGGGCAATGCACACTACATTCTATGCTTTTCTATATACTGTATAACTTATTTCTCTTCGCAATGGTAAACACAGCAAATGATATTTAAGATAGGGATATATAAGGTTATAAGAGACAGACGGGTATCACATGCAAGATTGTGTGCACGTTTTACATAATATCTGGAAAGGTACTACATCACTGGTTAACTTTTGTTTTATTCCAGGTCCAAGCCAGAAGTGGTCAACGTGGGTGATCTGAAATTGGAAGGTTCCAATATGTGTTCCAATGTTTGCCATACAGAGACAGCTGAGAAGCTGATGTCACTAAACTTTACCTCCAGATACGATCTGAACACTCAAATTACTATCCTTGACTTAATGACAAGTAGTCATTCCATGGTCTAAGAGATGCATGGTGGAAAAGGTTATCTTCTCTGAGTGCGGAGAAGAGTGTTCAGGGTGCATTTACCTTTTATAGTACAATACCATTGATTAGTTAGAAGTAGTTGAGTGCTGCATAGCCAACCAAGGGTTTTGTAAAGTGCACTACTCACCCTTGAGGGTCTCAAGGCACTGAGTAGGTGCTGCTACTGTTCGAACAGCCAGACATTGAGAAGTCTCCTGAAGGTAACAAAGTCTTAGGTCTGACGAGAGTGGTTGGGAAGAGTGTTCCACATCTTGGTGGCGAGGTGCGAGAATGATCTGCTGCTGGTTATAGTTCTTCAGATGCGTGGAACGGTTGCGAGGTCAAGGTCAGAGGAGCAGAGTTACCGGGTCGGGGTGTAGAAGGAGAGCCGTCTGTTGATGTATTTTGGTCTGATCTTGTGCAGTGCTTTATGAACGTGGGTGAGGAGTTTGAAGGTGATCCTCTTGTTGACGGGGAACCAGTACAGGTCTCTCAGATGGCCTGTGATGTGGCAATGGTGGGGGATGTCCAGGATGAGGCGTGCGGAGGTGTTTTGAATGCGTTGCAGCCTCTTCTGGAGTTTGGCCATAGTTCCTGCGTAGAGGGCATTGCCGTAGTCCAGTTTGCTGCTTACGAGGGCTTGGGTGACTGTTCTTCTGGTTTCGGTGGGGATCCATTTGTAGATCTTTCGGAGCATGAGGAGGGTGTTGAAGCAGGAAGAGGAGATGGCATTGACTTGCTGCGTCATGGATAATGAGGAATTTAAGATGAATCCTAGGTTGCGTGTGTGGTCAGACTCAGAGCGCATCCGAGAGTGGCAGGCCACCAGGAGTCATCCCATGTGGAGGGGGTGGAGCCAAAGGTGAGGACTTCCGTCTTGTCAGAATTAAGTTTGAGGCAGCTGTTCTTAATCCATTCGGCAATGGCCTTCATTCCTTTGTGGAGGTTGGTCTTGGCGGAGTCCTTGGTGAGGGAGAGGATCACCTGGGTGTCGTCGGCATATGAGATGATGTTGAGGTTGTGAGATCGGGCGATGTTAGCGGGCGGGGCCATGTAGACGTTGAAGAGGGTCGTTCTGAGGGATGAGCCCTGGGGTACACCGCAGATGATTTTGGTGGCTTCGGAGCAGAATGGGGGAGGCAGACTCTCTGGGTTCTGCCTGTGAGAAAGGAGGTGACCTGTCCAGGGCTCTGTCGTGGATTCCTGCACTGCTGAGGTGTGTGCCTATGGTGTGGTGGCAGACGGTTTCGAACGGGGCTGAGAGGTCCAGGAGGATGAGGGCCGTGGTTTTGCCCTTGTCCAGTATGGTTCTGATGTCATCGGGGTGGCGATGAGGGCAGTTTTGGTACTGTTACGTGTTATTCTCAGAAAACAGATGGAAGTAGTCAATGTGGGTAGTTTCAAATTGGGGGATGCCAATATGTGTCCCAATGTTTGACATAAAGGGACAGCTGAAAGGCTGATGTCATTAAACTTTACCTCCGAGTACAATCTAAACACTCAAATTACTATCCTGGCTCTAATGTTCATGGTCTGAGAGATGCATGGTTTGAAAAGGTTATCCTCTCTAAGCACAGAAGGAAGTGACTAGGGGTTACACTTACTGTTTAGAGTAAGAAAAAAGTGGCGATTCTTATTTAGGAAATAGTTGGGGTGTTTTTAAAAAATGCTGATGGTGAGAGTGTGTGTGTATGAATTAAAAGTGGCCACTGTATGATGTTGTTGTGTAATGTTGCATATTGTTCTTTTAATATGCATTTCATAATTGACAAGGACATAAATTGCTAAATTTTCCTGCTTTAAAAATTATTTGTGTAAGTTTTAAAAGAGCAGTAGTATTTGACCAGATAGATAAAAAGGTTAAATTGGAAAAAAGAGTAATCATAGAGATTGCCTTAGCACATGTGCAGAAGGTTTTTCCAAATAATCAGAACAATTTCAGCAATATTGTTTAGAATAGTCTAAAGCCACCCAAAAACATATGAGACAATAATGTAAGGGTACACACAAATAGTAGAGGAGAACGAGGAGGAATAGGAAGAGGTAGGATAGGTCCTCAATGTATGTAATTATTATCAGAAATTGGATGTTTTATTAGAGATTGCAGAACTAAGAGATGGGATGAGCAAAAAAGGAAAGATTGGAGTTTATAATTAGCCATAGAATACAGCAGTACAGTCAGAACAAAATCTCCAAAATATATATGTACCTCAGGCACTATCACAAAATATGCAACCACCAGTAATGCCTCAAGCACAAAAGGGTCCACCTCAAAGTGCACAGGAACGTGTAATTGTGAGGGGAGGACATCATGTGGGAGGATATACACAATGAAGGTGCCAATAGAGTATTACTATGGGGGTCATTCTGACCCTGACGGGCGGCGGAGGCCGCCCGCCAGAGTTCCCCCCTCCGAAATACCGCTCCGCGGTCGAAAGACCGCGGAGGGTATTCTAAGTTTTTCCCTGGGCTGGCGGGCGGTCGCCAAAAGACCGCCCGCCAGCCCAGGGAAAAACTCCCTTCCCACGAGGATGCCGGCTCGTAATCGAGCCGGCGGAGTGGGAAGGTGCGACGGGTGCTGTTGCACCCGTCGCGTATTTCACTGTCTGCCAAGCAGACAGTGAAATACATTTAGGGGCCCTCTTACGGGGGCCCCTGCAGTGCCCATGCCAGTGGCATGGGCACTGCAGGGGCCCCCAGGGGCCCCGCGACCCCCCCTACCGCCATCCGGTTCCCGGCGGGCGGACCGCCGGGAACTGGATGGCGGTAGGGGGGGTCGGAATCCCCTCGGCGGCGCAGCTAGCTGCACCGCCTTGGAGGATTCCAATGGGCGGCGGTACACTGGCGGGAGACCGCCAGTGTTGCCGGTCCGACCGCGGCTTTACCGCCGCGGTCGGAATGCCCATTGGAGCACCGCCGGCTTGTCGGCGGTGCTCCCGCGGTCCACCAACCCGGCGGTCATTGACCGCCGCGGTTGGAATGAGGGCCTATGTGTCCAGTATTGTCAGTAATGCACAGACCAGATGAGAAACCCAATGTGACCTAGCTATCAATACAAAAGGTATGCATTCCTCAGATACGGAGAAACTATATCCTGTATTAGAGAGCGTGAGCTTCTGATTTCTAAAAAAACAATGGACACACCGGAGTTCTCTGGGGAAGTAATGAGGGTTCCTTTTACTAAACCAGTAGAGATGGAAGTAGGAGGGAGGTACATTGACGGTTGCTTACTGTTTTCTTCAGCTCCCCAAATTAACATATTAGGAAGAGATCATATTGCCAAATTAAATATGCATTTTGAATTTGATGGTACCATGATTTGTCCTACCCCTGTGGTTTCACCTTCAAGGGTGAAGGCAGTAACAGTAGATTCCTCTACTGGAACTCAAATCAGAGCAGGACTTGCTGGTATGGAGGCATTTACAACGGCGTATACAATTATAGCAGGGATATGAGAGTTAGTGGGAAAGGAGGGTCAGTTACTCTAAAGAATTCCTTTTTTGACAACAAGGACAGGACTCTTCAGTGACTACTGAACTAATATTGCTAAAAGAGGCGTTAGAGGTGATACCAACTTATGGCACTCTGATAGGCAGTGATCATAATCATATCTTATGGGCATGTGTTATTTTTATTGAGCCAGGAAAAATGGTTAGAGAAAAATTGGATGACCAACTGTTTTGTGATGACAAGTCTAAGAAAACAGTGGTAGTTTTTCAGAATGACATGCCGTTAAGGACACTGTCAGAAGTAAGGAGACCCACACCAGGTATAGCTTTTGATTGAGTTAGGGAAGCAGATCTGCCCCAATTACCAGACACTTTATGGACTAGGGGTCCTCATGAAGTAGGCCTTCTTCATACTGCTAAACCATTCTGAATTACAATAAAGGAATGTGCTATCTTTCCTAAAGTAAGACAGTATCCTCATTTGAAGAAAGCAGATGTGGGCATTGCCCCTACTGTACAGCCATTGCTAAAGCAACAAGTAATTTACCCTGGGGTGTCTCCTTGTAACACCCTGATTTACCCAGTTAAGGAGTCGCAGGGTAACACTTGGCACATGGTTTAAGTCCTGCGCACCTTGAACGATGTAGTGGTACTGGAATTTCCAATTGTTCCTGACCCGTTTAACATTCTGAAGACATTGAAGGGAAAGTTATTGATTATAACGGTACTGATATGGCTACTCTTCAATAATCATGTAAAAGGGTGGATATAATAGGATATAATAGGATTAAGGCACATGAAAACAATTTATTAGGGTCTCAAATTTCTCTTATTGGTAAAAGTATTGCTGACTCTTACCTGCAAGGACACCCCTGAGCTACTGTTGTGGACATCAGATCATGTAACCAGCTTTCTTGCATTTCATCAAGCTCTGTGTAAATCTCCCACTTTGGGTCTATCTAATTATACTGACAATGTTCAACTCTTTGTTCATGAATCTGAAAGAAGTGCTCTTGTAGTCCTTACGCAGCAGGAGGGCGGGAAAAAACAATATATATATATATTCGCTGAAAAGAACAAAGGTTACAGTGACGTTATAGTTAGGCTCTGAATTTACTCATGTAAACCATAGAAATTCAGCTGTTACAGCTAGAGTTATTTTAAGTAACTATACCTCGCACCCTAAGGTAACTATAACTTGCGCCTTTGTCATGCACAGTTTTCACATCAATTATTTTATTGCAAATGTCGCATGATAATATCAAAGATGCCATACAAGATCTCATGAACGATATAATATGTGGAGTAATGAAATTCAGAACCTAACTAACCCTGTAACCTTTGTTTTCAGTGAATTTCGATGTTTTTTTTAAACATAAAGTTATTTTAATTGTGATACGTTATTCCAATCCCCACAGCACATGACCTTCTGCTGTGTGCGGTGGGGGGGGGGGGTTGGTCACAAGGACTTTCCTGCAGCCAGGCTTTGCAGCAAAGCCTTTGTAACCACCCAACACCACACCACACACGTCCTTTGACTCTGGGCAGCGCAGGTTGGCCACAGGGCCTGTCTCTGTAAGTGGATCTGTGAGTGGGTGTGTGAGTGTCTGACGGGGTCTGAAAGTGGGTGTGTGAGTCTATAAGTGGGTCTGAGTGTGGGCATCAGTGTCTGAGTGGGTGTGCGAATGGGCGCATGAGCCTCTGAGTTCATGTATGAGTAAATGAATTAGTGTACCCAGGGACCGCCACCTCCCCGAAGCACTAAATTAATGAAATGCAGAGGACCGCCCAGGTCCTCAACCTCCCCAGGGCTTTAAAAATGAAATATGGGGGGCTACCCATCCCCCTGCAGCCCGGGGACTGCCACCTTCCTCGGGCACATAGGTAAAACTAATGTGGGGGGTGACCCAGCCCCTCTACAGCCTCAGGGACCACAACCTCCCCGGGGCTATTGATGTTGGTGGGGGGATGCGCGGCCCCCCTTGTGGAGCTTCTAAAGGCCCTGGAGACCTCCACCACCAGGGTCAGCTCCTCCTATGTCCAGGGGAGGCCACCCCTGGGACATAGCTGTTTGTTTGACTTGGCAGGAGCTGACAATTCTCACCAAGTCAGAGAAAACACTCTGCTCAGATGAAGTGAGAGCTTGCAAATAGCTCTCATTGCCTGCAGAGATGCAGACAGGGAAACAGAGGAAACTGCTCTCACAGAGTGGGACCCTCTCTTTGACAGTAATGCCGGCTCCCACCCAAGTTGGGGAGCAAGCTGGGACAGTGGGGGACTTCAGGCTCCCCCCACAGTTCCAACATTGTCACTGGGTGCACTGGGGGGCACCCAGGTCACATGGCCGGACCCTGGGGGATGGGGTCCCTGGGCCGAGATCGGCCCTGGGGAGGGCGGCCAAGTTGCCCCCTACAACCAATAAAAAGTTAATAATTTGACTGGGTCCTGGGGGATGTGGTCCCCGGGGACAAAACTGGTTGGGAGAGGAGGGCTTGCAGACCTCCTGCCATTTATTGCCATTCATGGCCAAAGGCAGTGGCGGATTAGGAGGGGCATGCTGATCACGACTTTCCTTTCTGCCAGCCTTCAGGGGTCCCTGCTAAGAAAAGGCTGGCCAAAAGGCAGGGTTGAGGCCACAGGGAACCACGTCATTGGCAGTGCAGGGGTCTCCCCTATCAGCACCCTCTGCTATAGCAGACAGTGCACATTCACAGTGTGCTGTGAGCGACGACATCGTAATACAAGGGTGGTAAGGCCACTGGATTGACGGCCGCCTCCTCACCACCGCATTAGAGTTCGGGCCTAATTCTGAGTACAGTGGTTGAACCGCTCAAACTCCAATATGGAGTTGGGGAGGTGCCTGTCAACCCAGCGGCCTCACCACCATCGTATTGCAATGTTTCTGCCTGGCTGACCGGCAGAAGCAGTACAATGGCATTGGCCTCAGCTCCCTCAGGGAGCCAAGGCCAATGCAGTCCCACACAGCACCCTCAGAATGCGCACTGTCTGCTGTACCAGAGAGTGCGCATTCTGAGGGAGCTGGCAGGGGGACCCTGAACTGCCCTGACATGGTTATGGGACATGCAGGGGCCCCCCTGTGGCCCCAACTCTGTCTTTCTGCAAGCCTTTTCTTGATGGGGACCCCGCCATGAAAAGGCTGGCAGAAAGGAAAGTTGTGATCAGCATTGCGGTGCTGAATTCAGCACTGCTGTAGCTGACCACGACTTTCACTGCTGCTAACCTGTTGGGATCAATGATCCTGGTAGTGCCAACGATCTCTTGGCAGTCTGACTGCTAGGATTGTAATCTGGCAGTTGGACCTCCAGGATTACAGCTGTCAAACTGCCACCACAAGTTTTGTGTTCTTAAGAAACCCATACTCGTATTCAGGCCCTTACCCTTGTCTTGTCAGACAGTAAATCACCTTCCAGGGTGAGAAGGGGACAGTTTGAAACCCCCCCTCAACATTGGTAAAGTTGAAAGTATTTTCAAATGTTTTCCCTGTGGAGAAATAAATATAAAAATGTAACCTTTGCATTTGCATGGTAGTGCAGATTTTTGCATGTGAAAATATACATGTGTATTTTTCCATGAGAAAAAGTAATTCATAAATATTTTCCAGGATGTTGTCTGAAAATGTGCGACTGTTGCAGGTTTGATGGTATACTTAAGGGAAGATTTATGAATTACCAAAATTCATGATTGTGCTTCCATACATGGATGTAACTCGGTGGGTGTAGATTTATGACTGATCGTGGGAATCAAGTTCTCTCCCAGGGGCCTCGTCACAGAAGCAAATCTAAATGTAGATTTACTGCAAGTAATTTTACTCTTGGACTATAGAGTAACTCTACTACTTTTGGCCATTCACCATTTCTAAAGTTACTAAAACGTGTAGACTTACATTTACCCAGCCCCTCCAACATAGGGGGTGGAGTGAGTATAAACATCAAATATGACTGTAAAGTTACCAGTAGTATTTGATGTTCCACACACTTACTGACACCTTGCTGAGGGCATAAATCTCCCATTGGTAAAGTCTAAGTAAAATGTATAAACTTTTTTAAAAATTAGAAAACATTTTTGCCCTCATTATGACTTCAGCAGTTGAAACAGTTGATCACCAAAGTCACACCCGCCAGGAGACCGCCAGTGATGGCGGTCTTGAGACCGCCATATTGTGACTCCCGGCAGCTTTCTGCCATAAATTGGGCAGAGAGCCGCCAGCAGCCATACTGGCGGTCGGCGGTCTAGTGGTGGTTGCTCCGCTTGCACCGCTACGTCATCACAACACCACCCGCTGTATTAAAACTTTGTAATCTGTGTGGCGGTGTTGTGGTGACAGGGCGGTGCCGGCGGAGCAGGCCCCATGGACCTCGTTCCCTCCTGGATGACCACCAGGTGAGGTGATCGACCAACAGGGGAGGGGAGGGGGGTGTTGAGTGTTGTGTATGTGAATGGGGGTATGTGTGTGTGTGAATGGAGGGGGTGGCAGGTGTTGTGTGTGTTTGTATGCGTGCAAGTATCTGTGTGCTTGTGTAAATGCATGTATACGGGGGTGGGGGAAGTGTTGTGGCCATGTGTGCATGTGCATGTGTATGTGAATGAGTGAGCGTGGATGTGTGTGAGTATGTCTGTATGTGTGGTGCGTGCGTGGATCGGGGGTCAGTATGGGGATCGGGGGTCAGTATGGGGATCGGGGAGGAGGAGGTCAGTATGGGGATTGGGGAGGGGGTCAGTACGGCAATTGGAGAGGAGGGGGTCAGTACGGGGATCGGGGTTGTCACTGCTTAGGGGGGTGGGGGGCTGCTGATGAGGTCAGGAGTGGGTACGGGGGCTCCTACAGGGAGGGGGATTGGGGAGTCCTGTAGTGGTGACAGGGATTAGTATTCCTGTCGCCAGTATCCTTCCCGCCAGGATTTTCATGGCAGGGCTGCTGCCACGGAATCCCTGGCGGTAAGGATACTCAAAATACCACGGGCGGTGTTAGGTGGATCCCCGTGTAGAAGGTGGTGAACCTTCGGCCAGGTGGTCCTACACCTCCTGGCGGTACAGGTGGTGAACTGGCTGCAATTCAGCCAGTTCACTTCCCTTGTAATTTGGTGGTCCTGCACCACCACACTGTCGGCAGTCTGGCCGCCACCACTGGCGTGAAGGGGCAGGACCGCCAGGGTCATAATGACCCCCTTTATGTTAAATATTACTATTAATTATTTTCATATAAGTATTTTAAATGCAGAACAATATTAATATTAAAAAGTTTTAAATTAAAAATTGTATTATTTTCTATATATGAAAATAAATTGGAAGATTAATAACAAGCCTACCTAAAGTAAAAAATATTTTTATTACATATTAAAATTATTACAAATAATGTATAAAATCCATTAACCCCTTAGCTGCTGGGCCTTTTCCCCCCCAGTGCTGAGCCCTTTTTTGGCTATTTGGGGTAGTTCGCGCTTAGGGCTTCATAACTTTTTGTCCACATAAGCTAACCACGCCAAATTTGCGTCCTTTTTTTCCAACATCCTAGGGATTCTAATGGTACCCAGAGTTTGTGGTTTACCCTGGAGGAGACCAAGAAAATAGCCAAAATACAGTGAAAATTTAGTTTTTTCCAAAAAAATGGGAAAAAAGGGCCGCCGAAGAAGGCTTGTGGTTTTTTCCCTGAAAATGCCATCAACAAAGGGTTTCTGGTGCTGAAATCACTATCTCCTCACCTTTCAGGAACGGGCAGACTTGAATCAGAAAACCACATTTTCCAACACAAATTTGGCATTTTACTGGGACATACCCCATTTTTACTATTTTTGGTGCTTTCAACCTCCTTCCAGTTAGTGACAGGAATGGGTGTGAAACCAATGCTGGATCCCGGAAAGCTAAACATTTCTGAAAACTAGACAAAATTCTGAATTCAGCAAGGGGTCATTTGTGTAGATCCTACAAGGTTTTCCTACAGAAAATAACAGCTGAAATAAAAAAATATTGAAATTGAGCTGAAAACAACAGCCATTTTTCTTTATATTTTACTCTGTAACTTTTTCCTGCGATGTCAGATTTCTGAAAGCAATATACCGTTTTGTCTGCTGGACTCTTCTGGTTGCGGGGATATAAAGGGCTTATAGGTTCATCAAGAACCCTAGGTACCCAGAGCCAATAAATGAGGTGCACCCTGCAGTTGGTTTTCATTCTATACTGGGTATACAGCAATTCATTTGCTGAAATATGAGGAGTGAAAAAGAGGTATCAAGAAAACCTTTGCATTTCCAAAATGGGATCAAGATAAGGTTTTGAGGAGCAGTGGTTATTTGCACATCTTTGAATTCCGAGGTGCCCATACTAGCATGTGAATTGCAGGGCATTTCTCAAATAGACGTCTTTTTTACACACTCTCTTATATTTGGAAGGAAAAAATGTAGAGAAAGATAAGGGGCAATAACATTTGTTTTGCTATTCTATGTTCCCCCAAGTCTCCCGAAAAAAATGATACCTCACTTGTGTGGGTAGGCCTAGCGCCCGCGACAGGAAATGCCCCAAAACACAACGTGGACACATCCCATTTTTTCACAAAATACAGAGCTGTTTTTTTGCAAAGTGCCTACCTGTGGATTATGGCCTCTAGCTCAGCCGGCACATAGGGAAACCTACCAAACCTGTACATTTTTGAAAACTAGAGACCTAGGGGAATCCAAGATGGGGTGACTCGCGGGGCTCTGACCAGGTTCTGTTACCCAGAATCCTTTGCAAACCTCAAAAAGTGGCTAAAAAAACAAGTTTTCCTCACATTTCGGTGACAGAAAGTTCTGGAATCTGAGAGGAGCCTCAAATTTCCTTCCACCCAGCGTCCCCCCAAGTCTCCCGATAAAAATGATACCTCACTTGTGTGGGTAGGCCTAGCGCCCGCGACAGGAAATGCCCCAAAACACAACGTGGACACATCACAGAAAACAGAGCTGTTTTTTGCAACGTGCCTACCTGTAGATTTTGGCCTCTAGCTCAGCCGGCACCTAGGGAAACCAACCAAACCTGTAAATTTTTTAAAACTAGAGACCTAGGGGAATCCAAGATGGGGTGACTCGCGGGGCTCTGACCAGGTTCTGTTACCCAGAATCCTTTGCAAACCTCAAAAAGTGGCTAAAAAAACAAGTTTTCCTCACATTTCGGTGACAGAAAGTTCTGGAATCGGAGAGGAGCCTCAAATTTCCTTCCACCCAGCGTCCCCCCAAGTCTCCCGATAAAAATGATACCTCACTTGTGTGGGTAGGCCTAGCGCCCGCGACAGGAAATGCCCCAAAACACAACGTGGACACGTCACAGAAAACAGAGCTGTTTTTTGCAAAGTGCCTACCTGTAGATTTTGGCCTCTAGCTCAGCCGGCACCTAGGGAAGCATACCAAACCTGTACATTTTTGAAAACTAGAGACCTAGGGGAATCCAAGGAGGGGTGACTTGCGGGGCTCGGACCAGGTTCTGTTACCCAGAATCCTTTGCAAACCTCAAAAAGTGGCTAAAAAAACAAGTTTTCCTCACATTTCGGTGACAGAAAGTTCTGGAATCTGAGAGGAGCCACAAATTTCCTTCCACCCAGCGTTCCCCCAAGCCTCCTGATAAAAATGATACCTCACTTGTGTGGTTAGGCCTGGTGCCTGCGACAGGAATAGATCACACAACGGTCAATGTTGGTCCTTACGTGAGGCAGCTGTTGACCCTGGGGTGATCCATTCCTGACACAGACACTAGGTGTAGGCACTCAAGTGGGGTAGTGTTTTTATCAGGACAGGTGAGGAGTCACTGGGTGGTAGGAATATTGTGGATCCCAGCATATTCCTGTAGTTTGTGTGACAGAAATGCGAGAAAAATTGAGTTTTTTTTCAACATTTCAGCTTTGCAGGGTATTCTGGGTAAGAAAACTTTGGGGAAGCCACACAAGTCACACCTCTGTGGACTCCCCCGAATGTCTAGTTTCCAGAAATGTTTGGGTTTAGTGTGTTTCTCTATATGGCCGCCGAATCCAGGACCAAAAACACAGGTGCCTGCCTTACAAAACCAGTTTGTTTTGCCATGGATAATTTTGATGTCTCCACAATATGATTTGGGTGGTGGAATTTGGGGCTGAACTAAATTGGGGAGCTCCCAAGAGAGCACTCTCTCTCTGCTTGCCGCCGCATTCACCTGCTCTCTGGGTTGACCTAACCCACTATTACCCAGTTGCACAAACAGCTTGCGAAGGGACAGCAGGACTGTCCTCATCACCTCCCTCATAATGTACTGGAAGAGGAGTTATCGAATGGGACTCCTCTGACTGAAAAATCACTCCCAGAGTCTGCGCCATTGTCCTATCCCTCAGATGCTGTCTCAGTATCTGATGTCTCAGTCTCTGATCCTATGTCAGAGCGGTCCTCTATAACCCGAGTGTAGGCAGCAGTCATCCATCAAGATGCCATCTCTGCTATTGGCTAAACTGTTGCTCTAAAACACTAGCCTACGTAGACAGTCACAAAATCGATGGTGTGTGAGATACGTGCAACAGTAGAGGCCACCTTACCTGCGCTTCTTCCCTCAATCAGCACGTACTTTCAAGACACTCAAAAAACACCTTGTCACATACCATTCGTCACAGTCTTTAGCACCTCCTGCGCCCAGTCCAACAATCATTATTGGTGCTCCCACTCCCTCCTCCTCGGATTCCCTCATTACCACCCAGCAAAAGTGCCCTTCATCTCTCCATAGACTTTGCTAATGTACTCAGCTATTTACATAAAATACAGATTTGCTCTTTGCAGTAGGCATATAAACCTTCTGCGCTTCTTTATGGCACTAAAACTGCCACTAGACAAGTCGGACCCTTTTCCCCCCAGGGAAACCACACACATATTGACAAAAGTGATATATATATGACAGCCAATCACCTGAAACTCAACTCAAGCAAAACCGAAATAATCCTCTTTGGCCCACACAAAAACACCTGGGACCCCTCATGGTGGCCCACCACGCTAGGCCCTGCACCCACCCCCGCCAACCACGCATGCAACCTCAGCATCATCCTAGACTCCTCCCTCTCGATGACCCAACAAATCAACGCTCTCACCTCCTCATGCTTCAACACACTCCGTATACTGAAAAACATTCAAATGGATCCCCACAGAGACCAGAAAAACTGTCACTCACGCACACATCAGCAGCAGGCTTGATTACGGAAACGCCCTCTACTCCGGCACCACTCTAAAACTCAAGCGCAAACTACACGCATCTAGAACTCAGCAGCACGACTCATCCTCGACCTCCGCCGACACGAACACATCTCTCCACACCTCAAATCCCTCCACTGGCTCCCCATTGACAAAAGGATCACCTTCAAGATCCTCATCCTCGCACACAAATCACTCCACAACACAGGCCCTGCCTACCTCAACGAGAGTCACCTTCCACACCCCCACACGAAACGTCCGCTCAGCTGACCTCTCTCTCGCCTCTGTCCCCCGCATCAAACACACCACCACCGGGGGCAGATCCTTCTCCTACCTTGCACCCAAAACCTGGAACGCCCTCACAACCCACCTTCGCAAGACCCAAAACCTACTTCTTTTCAGGAAGGGCCTCAAAACCTGGCTTTTCGAACAGTGAACCTCCCAGCCCCTTTCCCTCCCCCCGCCCCCCTCCAAGCGCCTTGAGACCCTCACAGGTGAGTAGCACACTTTATAAATCTCTTTGGTATATATAGATCTACCTCTATATATATATATATATATCTATGTACATAGATATATCTATAGATATATCCATGTACATAGATATATCTATCTACATAGATATATAAATATAGATCTATATATAGATCTATTTTTTTTAGTTGTTGTATGGTTTCCTTGGGGGCCAAAATGGCCCCCAGGGAAACCCTACAACATCTAAAAAAAAAATTGCCCCCACAGGGGGTCACCCTGCCCACGGGCGACCCCCTGTCATTTATTTTTTTATTTTTATTATTTAAAAAAAAAAAAAAAAAACAATCCCCTGGGGGGGGGGGGGGGGGGGGGGCGCGATCGCGCCCACCCCCCCCCCCAGGGGGCACCTACCTTTTTTTTTTCTATTAATTATGCCCCGGGGGGGGGGCGGCCCGTTTTCCGAGGGGGCCGCCCCCCCAAAGTGAAATCCCTGGCGTCTAGTGGTGTTTCCTGGCCCCCGATCGCAGCTGTGCTGCGATCGGGGGCCAGGAAACACTTTGAGAAGGCCTCGTAAGAAAGGGGAGACTCTCCCCCTTTCTTACGAGGCCTTCTCAAACTTCTCGAACGTGAGAAAGGCCGTTTTCCCCCATCAAAGCAGGAAGCGGCCGCAAGGCTGCTTCCTGCTTTGATGGGGAAAACACCTTTGCAACGCCAGCGCGCCGCGAGGCGCGCTGACGTCACAAAGGGGCGGGTGGGGGGGGCGGGGGGAGACACGGAAGCTTCCGTGTCTCCCGGGGGGGGGTTTAAAAAAAAAAAAAATCCTCGGGTGCGACGCACCCGAGGATTTATTGATACCCTTCCTGGTGTCGGCCACTGGTCGTGACCCGCACCAGGGAGGGTGTGTGGGCGTCGGCCAGTGGCCGACGCCCGCACCTAACAGGTTAAAGTATTTGAATTATGTTGAATATATATAAATGCTACATTCATTTTTAAATTTAAAGAAGTTTATACAATATTTCAAAATGAAACAGTAATTATGTTTAAATTTAGATACTTTAAAAAAAACACTAAATAACATTTATTTATGTTTTTATATAATTTACTTAATTACATTTATTTATTTTTACATCAGTTCCACCTCCATTGATCATGTGTTTCTGGGTTTACTCCAGCACTGAGCTGGTGTACATGTACTACTGTTTTGGTCCCTTTTGGCCATACTAACTTTAGGAGGGCAATTTGTCAATAGCTCTGTCCTTACTCTTTTGTTGGTGAGTGGATGTCTCTTCCTCAATCCCCTCCTGAACGCTCTCTAAACCCCTCCTTGCTTCTCCATTTACCCCTTCCCCTTTAGTAGTAAGTATTCCCATTTCCAGTAGGGCTCCTTTTCCCTCCCACATTTACTACTAAAATGTATACTTACGTGTGAAGAGATTTCACAGTTTGGGCAAGGATCCCTGCACCCAAAAGATCAAAGAGTTGGAGGCAGAGACCTTCACTCAGAGTTATGTGAATAGCATTTTATATTATGTTTAGTAGTACTACTGTAGTGCTACTAAACGTACTAGAAAATGCAGTTTATGAATAGGCCCCTTAGTGCCAGTGTGGCTTCATACCGTATGTTAGCGCATATATTAACTCTTTCCCCATCTCTTTTATCAAGTCACTAGCTGGATACTAGACTTGTATTTCTAAAATTACATTTGTATTGGTTAGATTGCACTTATTTCCTACATACATACATTTTGTTGACAGCATCACAGAATTACAAGCACTGTAAAATGAGCATATCCCATCCATATTCAGATCAGCTTAATATGTGCATATACTAACATATTACAAATGGATTTGCAGTGCTTGAAATCAGAGCATAATGTTTTACATGGATGTGGAATGTAAACATTTGATGAAAAATGTGACCCTAATGGACAAAACAATTTGGACTATGGTCTGCACTAAATTCCTCATACTTGTAAAAGGGGTTTTATGACCAATTACAAATTGCACGTGGAAGGGGAATTAAAAGGAGCATCTCCATCAGATCTGGGAGTCACATCCAAATTTATAGCTTTTTTCCATCACAGTTGAGGTTGCAAACTATTGATGAGATGCTGATACCTAAAACGGGTGGAATCTGTTTTGCAAGGGGAAGCTGTCCCTATTGAAAAGTTTCCACTGTGGGAACCGTGTTGGACAGCCTCAGAGAGAGAAGTGGTGGTCCACTGCTTATTTCCTCAGTTTGTTTCCAAAGTGGAAGCATTTTTTAAGAGCAAAATGTGTCCTTTTAATGAACATGGGCTCCTTTTGAAGAAAGGGGGCACACGTATACAGCATTTTTCTAGTTGCAAACAGGCCGTTTCTGCGAATTGGGCCCTATGCTACTAGAAAAATGCTTTTTGGGATTTAAAAAGCCGAAATTGTGAGTTGGTAACTTGTTACCGAATTGTAATTTGGGTGTTGTGATTCGGTACTAGAAAGGGGCATGTTGAGGCCCCCTTTCCTAACACCAACTCTGAAAAGTATGCAAGGATGTTTGGGGGCCAAAATGTGGTCATGAAACATTCAGTTTATCGATAATAGAATTTTGATGGTAACCCTTTTGCAAATGGAGAATGGTTGGGAAAATATTCTTTAAGAGCAGGCAGTGGTACTACAGACCACTGCCTACTCTTAAAAAATAAAAAGTTAACATTTCATTTTTTCTTTTTAAATGGATCCCATTTTCCGTTATGGAAAACAGGCTGCGTTTAAAAAAAAAAAAGATTGCTTTATTTAAAAGTAATCACAGACATGGCGGTCTGCTGACCCCAGAAGGCCACCATCCCTGTGATTTTGGCCATTCCCAGTGGGTCACTAATTGCGACCCTCCTCATGAATATGGATGAGGCAGGTCTAGTTATGACCCACTGGGAATTACAAACATTGTCAAAGACACTGTTGTACATCGCATTTTTTGTCTCTCTAATTGCAAGTCGCAATTAGGAAATCTCAAAATGTAGTGATCGTACATTTGGCCCAAAGTGCTTCCCACTTGGGAAAGCAAATGTACAGCTTGTGGTCTGTTTCCACTTGTAGGCCATCCATTCAAAGGGCACTTAAATTGCAAACAGCTTAACTAATCATTATATTGAACATCATAAAATGTATAATTTTTTTATGCAATTTATTAGTGTAGGTTATGTCACATAATTCATAGCTATTCAAAAGGTTGTCAGTGTGCAAATTGTACATCCAGGTTTGGGAATGGATTTTTGTACATTGAGCTCCTGGGTCTTATGCAGTAAAATATTTTGTGAATTCAGCATCTCTCAAAAATGCATTGATATGTAAGGGCCTTAGTTGATTACATTTAAGTAAGGAGATTAAGTAAAGCAGAAAAGTGTGATTTACCGTAATTTGAGGCATTGGCTTACTTTATGGAGATGTGTAACTAATGCATGCCTTGACCAAGTTAATTTGTGGAAAAAATAAACAGGTGTACCATACCTTGATATAAAGCTTCAGCTATGATGGTACATAACTGACTTTTCTACTATAGATGAATAATATTTCAGCTGACTGCATCAAATATTGGACATTTGTCTTGAGTGTCACAGCTAAGTGGTCTATACTTTTCCAGCCAGTTTTTTATACATATGGACTTAAGAATAATCTCAATAAGTCAAATTGTCTGTCTGTTTTTGAAAGGATCCCCAGTACACTTTGTAAAATATGGTTTACTAGCTGTCCTCATAAAGTAGCTCAACCACTATACTTGGAAAGACATGTCAAGTGCTTTGATTTGTATACCATGACACCCATTGCATCCACCTTAACAAAATTACTTACCCAAGGTCTTTAGATTTCTGGGCTGTACAGAGATGTAGAATGCAAGCACAAAACACATTAGAGAAATAAAGATAATGATCATCTTCCTGGGTGCTTTCTCCATCATTGTAGTTACAGTATGGAAGAGGTAGGGGTAATGGTTTTCCAGACAAATTACAAGATTCTGCAAATTGAAGAAAGGCATTCAAGTCAACTTGAAGATTACATGAGTTCAAAACTTTAATTCCCAAAGTGGCATGCCAAAATAGAGCTAGAAAGCAAATATACAATGTGCCTTAATCTATTTCTATCTAAGTTTGTTATTAAAATTTAGGCTTGGTTCTTCAATACTTTTAAAATGTTTTTTGTGCTAAACCTGATTAAACATCTAGGCCAAAGAAATATGTAGTGCATTAAATTATATTGCTTAACAGTTTTCATACCCCTAAACATTTTCAGTGGGCATACAAGTTGTATTTTAGTTTTTAATAAAACTTGTAGAAAGAAAATAAAACAGCTATTTGGGGCATTACAGTATGGAAGATTAAATGCAGTTAAGTCACCAAAATGCAGTGCAATACAGTGAAACGTAAAACAACAATTTGATATTAGACACAACTAGGAACTAAAAAGCTGTGAGTTTACCTTATTTATTATGATGTGTTTATTAATAAGATGCACTCTACAAACTTGACTCCAGATGCCAAAGCACATCACATATGAATCCTTGTGTTAAAGCACCCTTGGTTAGATTGTAGACATCCTCCACAGTGACTGAGACAGCTAAAGTGCACATAGCAGATGCGTCACTTTTTTGGCTAACAGAAGTTGTGCTGCGTCCCTTATAGAAGCTCATCAGTATTGGTTAATTCCTAATAACAATTTGCAAATAATATTGATTTTTGAAGTATGTAACAATCTGGATGTTAGCACAGCATGATGACTTAGACACTATAACCCCACAATTTTCGAAGACCATTGATATTACAAGAGGAAAGAATGTCTCCAATGCTATAAATCCAGTTACATTTTCTGAAATGGTCCAAAGACAAGAATCAACGTTCTCCATCTGTATCCATAAAAACGCCTACCTCCAAACATTTCTCCACAAATATCTTCCTCGGAAATCCCCTGGCTGAATACTACATCTCTGAAGCACAACAAACCCATCATAAACACATTTTTCAAATCAATATGAAACCATTAGCAACACTACATCGCCATTAGAAACATGATATGCACAGAGAAATATAAAATGAATATTCTAGAAAATATTTTTTATCATATGACTTCAAACTAATCTTTCTATACTTCAGCATTTACCAATTATGTCTTCTTTTTTAAGCACATTTACAGTACTCATCTGCAACATGGAGGTATGATGCTAGCCAGTGCATCTTCCATAAAACCTGATTCTCCTTTGGAGAATCAATATTTTATATGAAGACAAAAATCTGTCATTATGTAATTTCACTGATCTTATAAAGTGTATGTTGAAACATGTTCGGTTGACTTTCAAGAAGCTGTAAATAGGCTTGCACTGAGCCAATCAGCAGTATTCATAATGCTAATCACCCTCCCTCCTTACATAAATATTGTTAAAAATGGGGTCTTTGGTTGGCAGTCAGGTCACCCTCTGTTGAAGCAAGAACCCTCACTCTAGTAAGGGTAAAGGAGAATCACCCTCAGTCAACCCCGCTTACCCCCTTGATAGCTTATCACGAGCAGGCAGGCTTAACTTTAGAAGCAAGGTGTAAAGTATTTGTACCAATACACACAGTAACTAAGTGAAAACACTACAAAATGACACCTCACAGGTTTAGAAAAATAAGTAATATTTAGCTTAACAAAACAAGACCAACACGACAAACATCCAACACACACAGGTCTAGTTATGAATTTTAAAGAGAATAAGAGTCTTAGGGACAGATGTAGCAAAGGGTTTTCCCATTCTGTGTCAATGGGAAAATGTGCTTGTACATATGGCCCTTAATCGTGAGGAAACAGTGAGAATGCTGTGAGAGCCCAAAAGTACCTGGTTAGCATCAAAATAAAGCTGCACAGGTAAGTGTTCATCGAAAAAGGCTAGTGATGTGTCGATTTCTCACCCACAAGCGAGAACGTGCGTCGTTCCTCCTCCAGTCGGATCACCTCGGGTCCGGGCAGGCTTCATGTTGATTTTCTGCACCCAGCGATGTTGCGTTGATATCCGGTCGCACAGTGTCAAGAAACCTCACTGGCAGGGGGCTTGCGTCATTAGTAGCAACTGCTGCAGGTGTTGCGCGTTGTTTCTCCAGCCGTGCTGCATCAATCTTCCAGCCGCAATGCAGGTGGAGCATTGATTTTAGCCGTGAGGCCGGCAGCATGTCATTTATCAACCACAAGGAGGGTGGTGCGGCAATAGTTTCCCTGCACAGCAGTCTTTGCATGGATTTCTGTACTTTTCCACCAGCTGCACCTTTCAAGGCCCAGAGACAGGTTAGGGCACCACTTGGCAGGCAGGACTCTCAGCAGAAAGCCAAAGTGCTAGCAGAGAGAAGTCTTTGTTGTCCCTGAGACTTCAACAACAGGAGGCAAGCTCAGTTCAAGTCCTTGGAGATTCTTCACCAGTGGGAAGTCACACAAAAGTCAGTCTTTTTCCTCTCCTAGGCAGAAGCAGCTACTACATGCCAACCCAGCAAAACACATTCACAGGCAAATGGGCAGTATTCCTGCTCCAGCTTCTCAGCTCTTCTCCTTGGCAGAGGTTACTCTTGGTGCCAGAAGTAATCTGCTTTTCAGGGTTTTGGGTGCTCTTCTTATACCCCTTTCTGCCTTTGAAGTAGGCCTACTTCAAAGAGAAGTCTCTGTTGTTTTCAACATTCTGCCTTGCCCAGGCCCGGCCCAAGACACACACCAGGGGGTTGGAGACTACATTGTGTGAGGGCAGGCACAGCCCTTTTAGGGGTAAGTGACCACTCCTCTTCTCAGCCCAGATGGCCCATCAGGATATGCAGGCTACACCCTAGCTCCATTCGTGTCACTGTCTAGAGGAGAGGTGCAAACTGACCCAGATAGGGACTCCACAAACAAGCAGAGTCACATAATGGTTTAATCAAGAAAATGCCTACTTTCTAAAAGTGGCATTTTCAAACACACAATCTAAAAATCAACTTCACTAAAAGATGTATTTTTAAATTGTGAGTTCAGAGACCCAAAACTCCACATGTCTATCTGCTGCCATAGGGAATCTGCACTTAAATAATATTTAAAAGCACCCCTCATGTTAACCTATGACAGAGATAGGCCTTGCAACAGTGAAAAACAAATTTGACTGTATTTCATTATCAGGACATGTAAAACACATAAGTACCTGTCCCACCTTTAACATACACTGCACCCTGCCCATTGGGCTACCTAGGGCCTAACTTAGAGGTGCCTTACATGTATAACAAGGGAAGGTTTAGGCCTGGCAAGTGGGTACACTTGCCAAGTCGAATTGGCAGTTTAAAACCGTACTCACAGACACTACAGTGGCCGGTCTGAGCCATGTTTACAGCACTACTAATGTGGGTGGCACAGCCAGTGCTGCAGGCCCACTAGTAGCATTTGATTTACAGACACTGAGCACCTCTAGTGCACTTTATTAGGGACTTACCAGTAAATCAAACATGCCAATCATGGATAAGCCAATGTACACATATAATTTATATAGGGAACACTTACACTTTAGCACTGGTCAGCAGTGGTAAAGTGTCCAGAGCAAACAAAACAGCACAGAGTCCAGCACACAGAAGCAGCATGGGAAGTAGAGGCAAAAAGTTAGGGGAGACCATGCCAATGATACCAAGTCTAAGAAATATCTTTAATGTCATGGTGTGTGACTATGAGTCAAGAATGTACTAATATCTACACTGGCTTCACTCATATATATTTCATTCTTTTTGCTAATGAGAAGACTGTTTTAAATCTTTCAAAAGGAACTAACAACTGATCTTCTCCAGGAGGACAGATCACCAACACATTCAACTCTTATTTGTATAGATGTCACCACCAATATTTCAGGATATGTCATAAAAAAGGACAAAAAAATGGAAATTTGAAGTTGACATCGCTTTAATAGATTTCATTATCCTATTCAGTAGAAAGCTAACACCATACTGAGCAAGGAAATGTGGACCTGACTTCAACAAACTCACATCTGATAGTCTTTGGAATTAAACCAAACACAACAAGACGACTTACTTCGGAGAAAAATTTCTTATTGTCACATCTCTAATTTAAGGCTGAGACTCCAAAAGATAAAATTTCTGCTAGGATTCCTCAGAATTTTGTAACTTGTTTTTCAGATCTCCTCAATCTTTACGCCCTTCTTAATCCTGAAAACTATACTATTTAGGATCCTTGAGACCAGGCCCTGTTACCTAGTCCATTGACTCCTTATGGAGTTCACTAGCTTCCTTTGGTAGCACTTTGGGCCTGAATACGACATTGACTGTCCGAGGATTGCCAATGCCTCGGTGGTGGTGAGACCGCAGCAGTTGCGGTGGTCCAAACGCCACATTGCAGACCCACCAACTGACTGCCATCCACGCCAGGATCTTTGATCCTGACAAGCTGACGGCAGTTGCAGGTTGTAATCAGCCAGGGCGGTGCTGAACACAGCACAGCTGATTACAACCTTGTTCTCCGCCAGTCTTTTCATGGCGGTACCACCTCTATGAAAAGGCTGGCAAAGAACAGGTACCGGGGCCACAAGAGGACCCCAGCCCAGCACCCTCTAAATGGGCACTGTCTGCTGTGCAGGTAGTGAGCATTTCGAGGGTACTGGTGTCCCCTGTGTGCAGTAGCATTGCCACCGGCTCAATTATGAGCCAGCGACAATGCTGCTGCCACTTTCCCGCTGGGCTGCCCAGCAGAAACCTTGGTTTCTGCCAGTCAGCCCAGCAGGAACGTCTTAATGGGCTGGTGGGAAGGTCCCCAGCATGGCGGCAACCACACGGTCACAAGTTTGGCGGATGGGTGTTTCCATCCACTAAACTCGTATTATCTCCTGATATGGACAAAATAAGGGAATTCAGGATCTTGCGAACTACCAGAAAATGATCTTCACCTTCTTATCATACTAATAGCTTTGGATTCTCTGTAAGCAAAAATAAAGAAACCCTCTGCCTTTGAACATGGAGTAATACCATGTGAATCATCACAAATGGAAGAAAAGCATAAGCCTTCTCCACAGCTCAGTAATGAAAAAAATTAATCCACTCTTGCCAATCCCAGATCTGGTCTGCAATTTTTAAAAATGGTCACTAAAACAAACACTCCACATGTAGAAAACATGTAGAAAACCACACTTAATGAATCACTGCAAATGTCTCTGAATTCATATTCTATTCACTGAAATCTCTCATTCCAGTTTGACACTAGATTCTCCCACTCAGAAAATGTTGCACTTTGACATCCTAATCCAGGCTAATGCTAAAGATCTTTTGTTGATCAGAAAAATGCATCAACTGAGAACCCTTTAATAATGTATTTAGTTCATGTGAGGATCTGTCGCCAGTGTTTACTGGTGTATGCTAGGTTGGCATGGAACCATCCTCCTTCAAACTTCTTCTTTGTATGAGAGTTCTACAGCAGAAGCAGTCAATAGTGCTTGCAGATTGCCGAAGCACAAACAGTTCCAATGCGTATTGAACAATTGAAAATGTCAGTAGTCTGCTCTACTCTGCATGTCAAAATCTGTTTCATAATAGTTGTTGGGAACAGATCAGAGAGAAAGCACAAGGGTTGAGATCAGGAAATGGCCTCTAATACTGCCTCATATGAAATTTCAGGAAAGGAAAAACTGTTGCCATTCATGACCGCCACTAGCCTCTCCAAGAGGAAGTAGTCTGCCCCCACAAAATGTCGGCAAACAATTCAAGTGCTTTATCTTCCCTTAGCTTCTAGAGCACTGACACAAAAAGTTAGAGTGTCACCTGAAGCTTGTGAGGACGTACTCCTGCCTTGATTAGCTGATGGAGCAGCTAACAACTTGACAATTCTGAACATCTTCCATGAAGCGTTCACAGCCCTGTTAATTTGTGAGGAATAGTACCTGCATTTCACGGTTCTAATCTTCCCCCTGTAGGCGGCAATGACTAGAGCAGTAGTGCAGGAACTAGGAGTGTGGGAGGTGCTGCATCACCCCCAGATGACGTGAACAGAGGTAATCAGAACATTAATGCATTCTAAAGTATACGTTTCATGCAAGGGACAGAAGTCTAAGGAGAGTAAAAATAATTGTTCAGGCAAACATCTGCTTATTTTATCATTATTCAGATGTGCGTTTGTATTTATCTCTGTAAAGTATGGGCCTTTTATTCAGTGACCTTATTGACACGTGCTTGAGTTCAAAAAAGGGAGAAAGGATTAGGCTAGGGGTACGTGTATAAGATGTATTCAATCAAGCATAAAAAAGTTTGCTATATCACTTTTTACAGTGTACAAATGGCAGAAACTATTTGACCAGCATTGGAAGTAGGCCTTGGCTAAAAACGCTGGTCCACTGGTGGAGGTTGCCGAATTCGGCAACTGCGCATTCCGCAGAGAACTCAGATTTACCAATAGACTCTGCACTCTGTGTGCTTACTGTCATTTTGCATGCGCAAAAAGTGAGACGAGAGACTTCCTGTCCCTTGAGAGCACAAACAAGATTTTTTACTTGCTCTTGAGAGTTAGTGCCGTGTCAGCGACTTCCGGCACGTCTTTTGTGATGTATGTGAGCACAAGTGAGCACGATTGACTCTGAAGCTGAAGGGGTTAAAATCTACAACTTCGAGTGAAACACCTTCTCAAATTGACGGTTCGCATTGATATTGTTGTGCGAGGAATACTTTCTTTTCCCAACAACAGGAAGTGTCCCAGAGACTCCAACTTCCTGTTCCTGCCCAGCAGGCTCCTCCCACCGCTCTGTCCATCTCCTGGTCATTTTTCACTTGGATTTCGAGCTGGAAGGATCACTTATTTTGTCTCCTGGATATCTCATTGGATTTAAGGGCTTTGAAGCATTTGAGATTTCACAAATAATTTAAAAAACATTTGTATAAGTTTGTTGTACAACTTGTTTGTTTGATAGAGTGCATGCACCAAGATTTATCTGAACTTTTAATTGATTTTTTAAATTTATTGTGGTGGGTGGCCTGCATTTGGGGCCTATTTAAAGTTTTACTCGTAATTTTTGCTCTACAAAGGAAACTTGTTTAATAGTGCACTCCATTTTCTCCATGTTTTGTTTTGTAAATTTGCAATATTCATTAAATTCACTATGCTAATATTAAGTGGCCTAGCATGCTAATGGAATAGGCCTTCCAGCTGTAGGCCCAGTATTAGTCATGGGTACATGATGAAGCAACTGTTTGTGGTGTCTGTGGACCTGAAACAACATGAATGGCATTGGATTAAAGATAACAAAACGTTGTTTGATGGTATTTCATTTTTTTTTTACTGCAAACAGTGCATGGCGGGGTTATAGTACTTGATGTCTTTGTATGATGTGTCTTGTTGTTGTAAACATTTTTGCCACTTTAATTTTAGTTTGTGGAATTACTGTCCTAATGCTCTTTTTTTCTCCTGTACCAATGCCTTCTTTGTCTGACCAGTGTGTGAGAGTGTTTGTCATAGGCCACAATTTGTCTTTGTTCCCTATGCCATGGGGCCAGGGGCCCTTTTTGTATAGTCAATTATAGACCTATTCCTATATGTGTTTTTTGTTTTCTATTCATCTTGCTTTTTTTAACATGTGGGTGGTGGCTATTTTGTATAGGCAGCCAGTAGCTCTGCATATGTTCTTTGTTGTGGTGGCCATTCCTTCTTGCTGGTTGTTGTCTGACCATGTTTCTGGTGGCCATTTTGTGTAGCACAGCCAGTGTGATTTAGGCCTGCATGTGTTCTTCGTTGTTGTGGTGGCCATGCCTCCTTGCTGGTTGGTGTTTGACCATGTTTCTGGTGGCCTTCTTGGGTAGACAGCCATTGTGCTTTAGGCCTGCATGTGTTCTTCTTTGTTGTGGTGGCCATGCCTCCTTGATAGTTGTTGTTTGACCATGTGGCTGGTTGCCATTTTGTGCAGGCAGCCAGTGTGATTTGGGCCTCAATGTGTTCTTCTTTGTTGTGGTGGCCATGCCTCCTTGCTGGTTGTTGTTTGACCATGTTGGTGGCGCCATTTTGCACGTTATCCAGGCCTAGTTAGTCAATGCTTATTACTGAATGTACTGCATGAGCAGTTTTTGATATTTTATTATATACTTCCTTTTTGCATTTTTCATCTCCACCACTCCTTGCCTCTCAAATCCCTATGGTTTTTCATGGTAGCCCCCCTTCCACTAGTACATCAGCAATTGAAATCTATTTTTTTTAATTGTTCTTTTTTCTAATTTGTTTCACATACTTTATTTCATTTAATTTTATAATAGTATACTATAATAATAATATTTAAATATTTAAATATTGTTTTCTTGATTTTAGATTTTTTTAAATAAATACTTTTTTTTCAATTTTACCTATTAGCCCCATGTCTGCCATATGCGTACAGTTGCAATACATTACAATATTCAAGGATTATTATTCCATTTGTCACCAGCACCTCTCTGAGTGCCACATGGCAACTTGATGCAGGCAGATAAAGCTAACAGTTACATTCTGTAGGTTGTAGTTGTTGCACTTTCTTATCCTTCATGACTGTACATGATAATGAAAGTTAATGTTAGTGTGGTTTTATGAATGAATACACTGTATTTCATAGTTATTTATAAGTTTAGCTAAGTGACCATTAAAATATGTTGTTTCTACTACTAATGAAACCTCAACAGTGCCACGTTTCACTGATCCTTCTTGTGTGTTTGCTTTTAGGTGCACGAAGAGGAAGAGACATCACCCATAGTACTGCCAGACAAAGACCAGTGGACGACGTGATGAGTGACCACACTCACACTACATGGACATCTCTTCAGCTTGTGAAGCTAAGTGCTACTGCCAACTGACAGCTTCACGATGGCCCCAAAGAAAGTTACCACCAAGAAAGCAGCAAGTGATAAGAAGAAGCTTCCCACCACTGGTATGTCATCAAAGACCTTTTTTGGGTAAAAATGTGTGCCTACCGCAAAAGCCTCTGGGGAGTAAGCTCGAAGCAGCACTCCTGCATCAGTGTCCCCATTTTAAAATAGGTCCAACCCCATGTCTGGCACGGAGGCAGCCTCTCTAATAACTGCAACGCCGACGAGCAGTGTCGTTAAATTGGACTTTCTCAAAGTAGTACCCAATCGTTTCTGGAAACTCAGGCCAGTGGACAACAACAGCCACAGCCAGCAATGGCAGCTCCTCCTGAAGTAGGATGTTGAGCTTGATGCAGAGGAAGCTGAAGAAGCCCCTATCTTCCAGATCTCCGCCATCTTCTTCTTTAAGCCCACCTTCTGATGATCAAGACTCCACTTGGATGCAACCTCAGTCTGAGACAAGGCTGGAGAGGCAAGGATTGAAAAGGAAGGTTCCTGAAAGCCTTAGAGTTATAAATGAAGAAGAGGAGGATGACGAGTCTGGCGACAAGCCAGTCATCATGGATGTCACCCCAGCCACAGAGGAGTCAAACATTACCCTAACTTCCCAACCTGCTCCGAGGGATGTGGCACAGATTCCACCACCTCCACCTCCACCAGCTTTCATATTTACAAGGCATCTGGTGCAACCTACAACCACAGCCACGTCAGTAGCAGAAGGCACTGCAGAGAGGCAAAAGTCATCAAGACAACATCCACCTACAGCCATTTCTTCAGACATTGGCCCCAGTGTTAGAAAGTTGACCTCCCCATCCCCAGTTTGTGACTTCTTTACGGTTAGTGAAAAGGAGCCAAGCATTGCCATATGCTCCATTTGCCGAGCAAGTGTTAGTCGGGGTAAGCTTGGTACAAACTATGGGGCTGGAGGCCAAACAACCCATTTGCAAAAACACCACGCAAACAGCTTGGAGGCGCACATTAGCGACCAAAAGCCTGCAAGTGGGGTTCGTAAATGTCTTAAAAGCAGGGAATCTGAACCAATCATGGTGGAAGGCGAAGGTGAAGGAAAGGGTGACAATTTCTATACACAAATCAACCCTGTCCCCAGCAGTGCAGTAGTATCATCGCCCACATCAGCAACATTGCAATGGCACAGGAAGACTCAGAGTGAGGTCGAGACACCAAGGCAAGAACATACAGTGGGTGCCACCCTGAGAGGCATATTGAGCCTACAAATACCTTCTAAGTCACCTGCATCAGTGGCACCAGCAAAAAAAAAAATCCAGGCTAATATTATTGCCATGTTTAGGCAGAAAAGGCAGTACGAACGCAACCACCCAACGGCAAGTTTGTACAACGGGAAGCTGGCTAAAATGTTAGTGTTGGACCTCCTCCCTTTTTCTTTTGTGGAGTGGCGGCTATCTGCCTGAAATGGAAGGTTCCTAACCAGACCTATTTCGCCAGAGTTGCTATTCCAGCGTTACATCACAATGTGCTGGAATTGGTTGGGCAAGCTTTGCAGCAGAGTGTTGTCCACACAATCCACCTGACGACAGACATGTGGATCAGTTGCCAAGCCACTGATTATACGTGCATCACTGCACACTGAATCTCTTTTGTGGGGGTTAGAGAAATTATATTTGCAGGTGTTGACACAGCTGAAATTTTTAATGGTGCTCGGAAGCATGCAACAGCAGCTATGTTCCCCATGCAGAAATCCCATACAGCTGCAAACATCTTGGATGACTTTAACAACAAGGTCTTTGAAAGTCTGGCCCCAGAGAGCTTAACATTGGATTTGTTGCCACGGACAATGGCATGTAATATAGGTGAGGTCATGTCAGATGGTGGCTATTTCAGGGCCCTTCGTTCGCCGCACTGCATAAACATCATTGTACAGGAATTCCTCAAAAAAAGAACCCTGAGTCATCAATTTACTCTCCACATGCAGAAGAATGCACTCATTTTAGCCATTATTTTAAAGCCCGCAAGCTGTTGAGGATTATCCATCGTTATAATAAAATGCCAGTTAAAGCCCTCACCCAGGAGGTGGCAACACTTTTGGAATTCTACTTATTACATGTTACAACATCTGTTTGAGCAGTACAGACTGATGTCATGCAAAGAGGGGATGCAACTGTCAAAGGCATGATCACCAATGGGGCCTGGTCAAATGCCTGACAGAGATGCTGCTTCCTTTTGAAATTTTCTCACGCTAAGTCAGCAAGGAGGACTGTACCATGGGCCAAGCTATCCCATTGGTGCATATGCTGCAGAAACAGCTAAAGGAGGTGTCTGAAACGTACGCAAGTGTGGATGAAAAAACAGATGCGCAGTAATTGGCAGATGGCCTAATCCTTTGCTTATCTGTTAATACAAGGCTGCAGAGAGGCATTGGCCCTCATTACTACCCTGGCGGTCGGTGATAAAGTGGCGGTAATGCCGCCAACAGGCCAGCGTTAATAACTGCGAAATTATGACCAGGGCAGAAACCGCTCAGACAGACAGCTACTTTAACACACCAACCAATAGGGAGGAATCAACAGGCACCATGGTGATAACTACCTACAGCCAGGTGGAAGACAATGTTCCGCCCACTGTATTTTGACATACCAAACTGCCACCTTATCTGGGGTGGTACCAACGACAGAGGAAACACTGCACAGAAGGGAAGCAACTCAGCTGTGGAGACACAGGGAACAACCACGCCACCATGGAGCCAGAGTTGCATGTTTTCTCCATGCTCTTCTACATGCTGCTCCACTCCGAACACCAACGATGGCGAAGACGACCACGTTGAGTACTGCCACCTAGCACACAGGGGGGCGGGGAGGTGAGGAAAAAGAGAGTAACACCCACACGCAACACGAAACGCCCCCACCCCCAATACCATACACACAAGCAGATGCAGTAACATAACATATTCACCCCGTAAATAATGCAAGGACAACTACAATAGATCAAAGTACGTGTAATAAGATAAATATAGTAGCAATATGTGCATCCAAATCAAAATGTAGGTACATATTCACAAATCCAAGGACACTGCCCAGTCCTCAATGTTCTTGGGCCACAGGGCCACATCACAAAGTCCACGGCCTGACCTCACTCCTGCAACAACACAGAGAGAACACTGCAGGGGCATCAGGTATAAAATAGCTAGGCACCTCAGGGGGAAGGGGGGGCTCCTCAGCCAGAAGATGGTACAACACCACAGGTCCTGGAGGGAGCAACATGCCCTGTGCTCTGTCCTGGGGAGTGCAAGGCCATAGTCTCTCAAGTGGGTGACTGGTCAACATGCTCTGGCGGGGGAAACATGCCCTGTGCTCTGTCCTGGAGAGTGCAAGGCCACAGTCTCTCAATTGGGTGACTTGCCTACATGCTCTGGAGGAGGCATCATGCCCAGTGAGCTTCATCCTGGGGGGGGGGGTGAGTGGATAGCGTCTCCACTGGATCTTGAGGGGGGCATTGTGCCCTGTGATGCAGATCTTGGGGCATGCAAGGTCACAATCTCTCAGCTGGTGTCAGACCCACAGGATTTGCAGGGGCCAGGTGGCACAACAGCCCATGGAGGCAGGACTACACACTGTCCACCGACCGTGACAGCTGCTCAATGGTGGCAGTGATGGTGCTGTTTGTGGAGCTGGCAGTGGTAGGGGGAGGATCCAGCCCATCCCCTGCAGACTCAGACAGCTGCTCACTGGGGCTGCTGTTGGCGGTGCTGCTTGTGGAGCTGGTAGTGGTGGGGGGAGGCTCCAGCACACCCCTGCAGCCTTGGACAACTGCCCACTGGGGCTGCTGGTGGCAGTGCTGGTGGCGGTGCTGCTTGTGGAGCTGGTAGTGGTGGGGGGAGACTCCAGCCCATCCCCTGCAGCCTCAGACAGCTGCCCACTGGGGATGCTGCTGCTGGTGGCAGTGCTGGTGGCAGTGCTGGTGGCGGTGCTGCTTGTGGAGTTGGCAGTTGTGGGGGGAGGCTCCAGCCCATGCCCTGCAGCCTCGGATGGCTGCCCACTGGGGCTGCTGCTGCTGGTGGTGGTTGTGATGCTGCTTGTGGAGCTGGAAGTGGTGGGGGAAGGCTCCAGCCTATCCCCTGCAGCCTCGGACGGCTGCCCACTGGGGCAGGTGGTGGTGTTGGTGGCGGTGCTGCTTGTGGAGCTGGCAGTGGTGGGGGGAGGCTCCAGCCCATCCCCTGCAGCCTCGGACGGCTGCACCACCATGGTTGGTGGTGGCTCCGACTGTTTCCTGTCACCAGGCCCCTTGTGTCTACTGCCTGCTGGTGCAGGCCCCTTGCCCTTCCTTCCTGCAGCTGGGGCTGGCTCCTTGCCCGCCCTTCCTGCAGCTGGGGCTGGCTCCTTGCCCTTCCTTCTTGCAGCTGGGGCTGGCTCCTTACCCTTCCTTGAAGCACTTGGGACAGGCACCCTTTCCATCTGGCTGGCTGGTGGCCGGGATCCTTTCCCACCTGGAGTTGCTGGGGACACTACTGTGCCCATGGACTGGGTGGCTGATAAACTTGCCTGGATTTTAACCACCCTGACCTGACGTGAGGGATGGGGGGAGAGCCAGGGAAGAGGTCAATGGTGGCGAGGAAAAGCTTCTTAGGGCCATTGGGGTGGGAAGAGGGAGATGGCTTGGGAGTGGAGGAAGAGGGAGTGGTTGTAGGAGGTGTCAGTCTGCTGTGTTTGGGTGCAGGTGCATGGGCTGGATGCTGTTGTGAGGTGGATGGCTATTGGGTGTCTGAGTGCTTGCGTTTGTGTACTTTGGGAGGAGGGGGCACAGCCACAGTGGGAGAGGACACGGGGGACGTGTGCATGGATGTGGGGGTGGTGACTGCCAGTGAGGGGTGTGTTCTGATAGGTGTGCTGGTGATGGTGGTAGTGGATGAGGATATAGTGCATGCAGGTGTGAGTGGAGATGCTACTGGGAGGGAGGTGGACGAGGAGGGGGAGGGGGCCACAGTGAAGGCAGTGGATGCTGGTATGTCTGCTTCTGGATGGTGTTTGTGTGAGTGCTTGTGGGATGAAGTGTGGTGCTTGTGTTTGCCATGTCCACTCTTGTGTGTTGTCCTGTGTGCCTGCTCGTCTGACTGTGTGCTTGGGATAGGTTGGGGTTGAGGGGAATAGGATTGGGAAGAGGAAGATGGAGGGGGGAGGGTGGAAACAGGGACAATGGCTGCCATCACAGATGAGGCCAGAGCCTGGATTGATCTTTGTTGGGCTGCCAAGCCAGTGTGAATGCCCTCCAGAAATGCATTGAACTGTTGCATTTGGGCTGCCAGCCCCTGGATGGCATTCACGATGGTTGTTTGCCCAACAGAGATGGATCTCAGGAGGTCAATAGCCTTCTCACTCAGGGCAGCAGGGCTCACTGTGGCAGGGCCTGAGGTGCCTCGGGTGAAAGAGATGCCCACCCTCCTGGGTGAGCGGGCACGGGCAACTCGCTGCAGGGCTGCTGGGGGGGGGGGCGGTGCTGGTATGGGGGTGGTGGCTGTACCTGTAGCTGGGGTGGGCACAGAGGTGTCTGCCACCACCAGGGAGCTTCCATCAGATGAGGTATCTGTGTCCCAACTGTTCCCTCCAGTCTCCGCAGTGGTGCTCCTTTCGTCCTCTATTCCACTTGTGCCTTCACCGTCGGTGGATTCGGCCTCCTGGGTCCTGTGGGATGCGGCCCCGTCTGTCACCATTGCCTCTGATCCTCTGGCCAGATGATGCTAATGCACATAAGGATAGGGTGAAAAAACAAACAAGCATTTGCAATGCAACGGGTCTCGCGTTTGCTCGTGTTAGAGCTGATAGCGTTGTAAACTCCTAACCCAACAGTTTAACTGGTAATGAAACCTATTGGCAAAAGTGCCTTTATGTACTAACTGGAAAAAGTGCAATTAACTGTGTAACAGGGTCGATATTATGTAAAGCGCTCGACTTCTGCCTAGCAAGATCGCGCTGGGAAAATAGAGAAAAAGTAGTTCACGAGCCGGACGGAAAAAAGCGAGCTTCGCATCTTTTCTGTACTTGGTCGATGCGCTGGAGGAGGGCTATCCACCAGAAAAGGCATGATGTATGCAGGCCTTCCACTAATGAAATCAAGCTGATTCTAACAGGCAAGCCCACAAACTAATGACAGACACTGACGTGACGTGGCTGGGGATCCGAGCCCTTTTTAATAACTAAAGCGTCTCGTTTAGCGAAATGCAACCGCAACCGCATGCGACGCAGGCTCGACCCTAAAAAGGGGGGAGAGACAAAGGATACACTTGGTCAATGGCGGCAACAACACCACCGTTGGCGTACACAACACACTCACACACAGGGAACAGCCCTACGCATTAGACAATGCACTACCAGTCACAATGATAGTCACCAGCCCATGGATAGGGGCACCTAACACAAATTGCAGCATACCTCAGACCCACAGACCCCTGCCCAGTAGTGGATGCCTACTAGCTTGGTTGGAGGACTTTCACATCAGAACCCTGCCCAACATGGGACCTTCTCTGCAATGCCAGGCCTGGGCTAGGGGCACCCACAGGACCCACACCCCCTACCCAGATACCACCCCACCAGGCGTTAGTTGTAAATTAGGGCACTGTATTCCCCCCGTTGTGGCTGCTGGATGCCCCCAAGCACCCATCTAGCTCCGGATAGGCCACCGCCAGTATGCAGGCCATCAGGAGGGGTCAGGTTTCCACGTGCACCCCTTCCTCGTTGGGATGCCATACCCAGCTGGGCCTCTGCCGTCTTCCGAGCCCATTGTCTCAGGTCCTTCCACAGTTTCCGACAGTGGGTGCTCTGCCTGCCGTAGACCCCCAAGGTCCGCACGTCCTTGGAGATGGCACGCCATATACCCTTCTTTTGGGCGCTGACCTGCAGGGAAATAGACACAGGGAAAGGTATTAGTCCGACCGTCCTGCCTGTTGTACTTACGACCCACCATGCCCCGTCCCATCCTCATTAGCAAAGACATGGCCTAGCATACATGCTGCACGCTGCCCAGGGCCCATCCACCAATCCCCCCCACATGAGGCCTTCACACACAGCACTCCATGCATTCATGCCCCATGTCTCGTACTCACGGTGTACTCACTTGTTGGTCTGGAGGCCCATACAGCAGTCGATACTGGGGTAGGACCCCATCCACCAGTCGCTCCAACTCCGCCGAGGTGAAGGCAGGGGCTCTTTACCCAATAGCACGAGCCATGGTCGGTTCCAGATACAGGTCACAGCAGCACTTGCACTGTGGGTCCTCTTCTGATGAAGGTCAGGTATTAAGTAAGTGAACAGATAGAAAATGGTGGTCACGTCCATGGCGGTGCGTTCCGTCACTGCCGTGGTACATCACCATTGGCCACTGTACCCCATAGGGCCCAATGGTAACCAATGAGAAGTTTCACAGCGGTTCTCGACCGCCTCCCGCAATGGCACACAACGTCAGCGGAATTACCTAATTTCCACCTGTCCCTCTATACAGAACAGGCAGACATCATTTAGGGGGAGGTTGCAGGCCATGGATCCTAACTGCATCACAGTACACAAAATCACTATTTGGACATATCCCACCAAAATAATGTTAAAATCACTATCTGCATTGAACTGTAATGGTTGGAATGTACAGATAATGACCAGCTGTTCACTCTTTTGCCCCATAGATTTCAACCGCTGCGGATGAATAGGAGATGGAGACGTACCCCCTGTACAGACCCCTGGTGGACTTGGCAACAACGGAGGACAGGTACATTATCCTCACCTATAGACTTGACAGGGCCACAATCATAGAGCTGTGTGCCCAATTGGAGCTTGACCTAATATCTGCTATCCGTCACCCCATCGGGATCCCCCCTCTTGTGCAAGTGCTAACAGTGCACCATTTCCTGGCAACTTTCTTTCCAAGTGACAGTGGGCTTGGCAGCAGGAATGTCACAACCAATGTTCTGAATAGTGCTGGCCAGAGTGCTGTCTGCCCTGATTAAACAGGTGCAGCTACATCGTTTTCCCCCAGGTGGAGGATTTGGCCACAGTGAAAGCTGACTTCTATCAATGGGACATATCCCCAACATCATTGGAGCAATAGATGGAACACATATTGCATTTGTCCCCCCTGGTAAAAGGAACAGGTGTTCAGAAATCAAAAGAGTTTTCACTCCATGAATGTCCAGATGGTGTGCCTGGCAGACCAGTACATCTCCCACATCAGTGAAAAGTATCCTGGGTCTGTGCATGATGCCTTTATCCTGAGGAATAGCAGCATCGCAAATGTGATGGCCCAACTCCAGATACAAAGGTTGTGGCTAATAGGTGAGCCCTGGTTCCCACCCAGTGGACGTTGGTGTATGGGTATGGTGTGGGCCATAAGGGTGCGTGTGTGGCTTACAGTTGTCCCTCGATATTTGCAGGTGACTCTGGTTACCCCAACCTCTCATGGCTACTGACCCCTGCGAGGAACGCCAGGACAAGGGCAGAGGAGTGTCACAGTGAGGCACGTGTGCGAACAAAAAGGATTATAGAAAGGACCTTCGGCCTCCTGAAGGCCAGGTTCCTTTGCCTCCATCTAACAGGTGGATCCCTGTGCTACTCACCCAAGAAGGTTTGCAAGATCATCGTGGCATGCTGTGTGTTGCACAACCTTGCCTTGCAAAGCCATGTGTCATTTTTGCAGGAGGAGGAGGCTGTAGATGGCTGTGTGGCAGCAGTGAATACTGTGGACAGTGAAGATGAGGAGGCAGAGGATGAGGACAACTAAAGTGCAATTATTTGTCAATAGTTCCAATGAGACACGGGTAATACAGTGTTATTTCACATATAATTGGCAGTTTGATGTGTGACATTGTCACTGGCAGGCTGTGAATTCCTACTTCTATGCCCACTCACTATACCCTTTGGCATCTCCTTTTACAGATGATGGTGCCCCACTATTGCTCCTGGTGTGTTCAGTGCAGCCACCTACAGGTCTTTCCTATGTCAATATTACTGTACAGTTGAATTGCAATGTTTGAACCTAGTTAAACGAATACATTTTGAAAACATTTGACATACACCATACTTGTATTTTATCAAAGTGTGTTTATTGCAGTGCTCTGAAGAAGAGGAGGTAGTGCAATGGGCTGGGGTGATGATGAAGGAAAGTCCAGGTTAGAGTCCAGTCTAGTTGTATCACAGGTGCATTGTCCATGGGGACATAGGAAGGGAAGCAATGGCAGTTCAAGGTGGACAGGGGGACAGAGTGGGACACAAGGGTGACAATCAGGAGAGTCCTATTTCCTGGCAGGGGTCTTGGCAATAGTCTCTGTCTTCTGCCTGGATCGCAGGGAACGTTTGCGGGTGGTTCTCCTTCTGCAGAGGGTGGGGTGCTGGTGGCGTGTTGGTCCTGTGGCGGGCCTGGTCTGGCTAGTGTCAGGGGCCCGGTTCTGTGCCACTGCCTCCCTCATACTGTTGGCACCCCTGCAATGGAGACCAGGGTGGTGTTGATGGCCTTCATGTCCTTCCTGATCCCCAGGTACTGTCCCTCCTGCAGCCGCATGTTCTCCTGCAACTTTTCCAGGAGCTGGCCCAGCGTATCCTGGGAATGTTGGTATGCTCCCAGGATTGTGGTGAGTGCCTCCTGCAGGGTCGGTTCCCTGGGCCTGTCCTCCCCCTGTCGCACAGCAGTCCGCCCAGCTTCCCTGTTGTCCTGTGCCTCTGTCCCCTAAACCGTGTGCCCACTTCCACTGACCCCAGGTCCCTGGTTGTCCTGTGTTTGTGGGGTGGCCTGGGGTCCCTGTAGTGGTGGACACAGTGCTGCATTGACATGTCCTGGGGACAGAGGTATGGGCCGGCTGGGTGGGTAGAGTGGTGGTGTTTCCTGAGAGGGGAGGCTCTGTGGTGGTGTGAGAGTGTGCCTGGGTAACCGACTGTCCGGAGGTCCCTGATGAGCCAGGTTAGTCATCCAGATCCAGGCGACCAGAGCTGCTGTCATCACTGTGATCCTCTTCGGGGGGAACTGGATGTTGCTGGCACCTCTTCGCCGGTGGCATTGGGTGGGTTACCTGTGGGGATGTAAATGCAGTGTTATTGTTTCTGCGTGTGACATAATGTGCCTGGGTGTGTTGCCCTCTATGGTTGTCATTGCCCTGGCAGCTTTGCCTTGTGTGAGTTGTCATTTAGTGGGCTAGGTGATTCTCTCTAGTATGCATACTGTGGTGATAGGTGTCCATGCAGGTCTGTGAGGGGTGTCCATGCATGGGTGTTGTATGCAGGGCTTGGCATTGGGATAAGTGGATTGTGATGGTGTGGTGTGTTGGAGGTGGTGGAGTGATGGGGTGGGGATGGGGTATGTGATGGCATGCAGGTAGGGTGGTGATAGTAATAGGGCATTGACTTAACAGAGTCCAGTCCTCCTGCTACTCCTGCCAGGCCCTCAGGCTGCATGATTGCCAAGACTTGCTCCTTCCATGTTGTTAGTTGTGGGGGAGGAGGTGGAGGTCTTCTTCTAGTCCTCTGTACAGCGAGTTGGTGTCTTGTTGCAATGGAACGGTCCTTCCCCCGTAGGTTGTTCCACCTCTTCCTGATGTCATCCCTTGTTCTGGGGTGCTGTCCCACGGCGTTGACCCTGTGCACGATTCTCCGCCATAGCTCCATCTTCCTAGCAATGGATATTTGCTGCACCTGTGATCCAAATAGCTGTGGCTCTACCCGGATGATTTCCTCCACCATGACCCTTAGCTCCGCCCCAGAGAACCCGGGGTGTCGTTGTGGTGCCATGAGTGTGGCATGAGTGGTGTGAGTGAGGGTGTGTAGGGTGATGTGTTGGGGTGTGTGATGTAAGGTGCATGGGTGGTGTATAGGTGATGGTGGTATGTGGCTTTGGTTGTGTGAGTGGTCTTGCTTTCTCTCTCTGCTGGCAAAGGTTTGTAGTCATAAAGGGTTGTGGGTACTGTGGGTGTGTGTTTTATAGTGGTATTGATGTGTGGGTGTAGTGTGTGTATTGGTGTCAGGTTTGTGTTATTTAAATTGACTAATGTAATGTTGTTTTGTATGTCTCTGTGTATTTTGAGCGCGGCGGTATGCACCGCCAATTGTTTACCGCCATTGAATGTCCGCTGTGGTGATTTGTGGGTCATAATGTTGTGGGCGTTGTTCTGCTCGCGTAATGGTGTGGGTTTTGCTACCGCCACTGACCTTTGGGCTGGCGGACTTGTGTGTGTGGCTGTATAGTGACGGATTGGTATGTGTGTGTCATAATATGGTTGGCGGAGATCTGCCGCCGCCGTGGTATGTTGGCGGCAGTTGGCATGGCGGTAAGTGGGATTTACTGTCAATCTCATAATAAGGGCCATTGTGTCATCCAAACATTACATGTGTGCCACAATTCCAGACCCATGGAGCAAACAATTACTGCTCAGTTTCATTCCTTTTTCTGATGGGGATGTTTCAACCTACAAGACATGGATTGCCTAGCAAGCCAGAGACCTACAGAAAAAAAGTCTGGAAATAAGAGGCCCACTCTCAGGCAGAATTCAGGGAGTGCAGCCTACAACGTCCATAGAGCCTACGGACAGTGCTGTTGGCTCACAGCAGCAATATTCAACCCCAGCAGGAACAGGAGCAGCAGCCCCAAAATCTGCATTTGATTGGTTTCTAAAGGCAGGGTTTACGTCCACTGCAGAGGCTAAGATAAAAGAGCTTGAGCAAGGTGGAAGACGAATGACTATTGAGAGGATGGTCCAGGCCTACTTGGATGACCCAACAGAGGTCTATCTGGATCAAAACCCATTGGTGTATTGGTATGGGAAGAGGTGCCAATGGGCAGTGCTCAGCAGGCTGGCAATAAAGTATCTGGCTTGCCCTGTAGCTAGGGCGTCTACTCAGCGTGTGGTTGTCACAGTGAAAAGGACCAGTCTCTCACCACAAAACGTTGAGAGATTGACCATGATCAAAATGAATCAGCACTTTACATCACCAAATTGCAGCATACCTGAAGTACAACAGGAGGTGGATGAGGGTGATGATTGATCGGACTCAGGTCATGGTAGTGTGTTAGCTGACCAACTTCTGGGTGAACCACCTGAGTTTGAGGACTAACCCTACTTCCCTGACTTGACCTGGGGCACCATAGAACTTTCTACTTTCTACTATTAATTAACTACTTTGAGAAAAAAAGCTAGCTGGGGGAACCTTATTATTTTATATTTCTGTCTAAATGACAAATGAACCGCAACTGTTTCAGGCACATGTATGGCTGAATTGGAGTTGGACCAGCATGCATTGAAGAAGCCCCCAAACCACCCAAAATCACTAAAAGGAGATTTGATAGAAAATGTCTGCCTCCGTTCTGTGCCCATCCTTCATTTTTGTCCACTAGCAGGACTGCCCCAGATATTTGATTTACAACTTACTGGCTAATGTGTGTTTCATTTCCAGAATTGAAGAGGATTAGCAATGTACCACTATGCTTGATTGGGACAAGTAAGTAATGCCATATGCCTCATCCATTTATGTAAGGGATACTTGTTTCAATGTTGAGAATTGAGATTGTTCGTGTGACTCATGTCTGTTGGTGGCACATAGTGAGAGTGGGTGTTTATATTGTTTAAATATATCACGCTGGCTTGTGTTTGTGTCATGATTGATTTACAATGTTGGTGGCATAAAAATAATAATGGGTGATATTCCCCTTTGACTCTTTGAAATTTGTTTACCGGCATTTTTACAGTGCTTTATTTTCTGGTGCTTTGCTTTCTGGTTCACATTTGTCAAAGAAGACCCGACTAGTCCATTTCACAAAAAAACAAAATTCTAGTCCAGAAAAAAAAAACTACTCAATGTTTCTCTTGTTGTTAAACAGTTAGAGGGCGCTCTATCTCATTTGGGACAGGAGACTGTGACTCCCGGGAGCAGTTGGTATGGAGTTGGACATAATCTTTCATCAGAGTCTGGGGGATGATAGAAGGAATCCGAGCATGGTTTGGCAACTTAAACAACTTCCAGAGGAAGGAAGTTGTTAACTTCATGGAAATCAACATGGGTGATGTGAGGATGAGTCTAAGAGGCCTACTCTAATATGTGGATTGGTGATGAGAGGTGCATCAATTGCTTGATTTGGGAACTGCATTGCTGCTGTGTGTGTCTGCTGGCTGGCTCAATCGTGAAACTATGTAGTTGGATGGAGGGCCTTTTGTAGGAAACTGGAGGAGACAAACATGTGATGGATCATAATGTCACATTATGCAGTTCTCTAGGCTAAATGTTATGATGAGCATGACAGTTGCAAGTTTGATCATCCCGATTCATGGTGACACTTGTCTGTGATTGTTGGTGAATGATCGCAAAGGTCTTTGCTCTTGCTCTGCCACCTCTGAGTCTTGTTGGTACACTATTCCTTATGAAGCTTACCTTCCATTCCATCCTTCTATTTCTACAATATCATGATAATCATTTCTGTTTTACAATTGGTAGGCCTTCTCTTCTCCTGCACAATAACACTCATGCTTACGTTATCGGACTGCTTCAGGCAGGCACCTAAAAAGACTTACGGGGAAATCCAAGAAGATAGCAAATGCACCACCCAATTTGGCAATACAGACCAATATTAATTATATGTATAATTTTGCAAACTTAGGTGACCGGACATTTTTAGATATATACAACTTAGGTCTCACTGGGGCTGACAGAATGTAAGAAAGTTATCTATGTCATACGTATTCATGTTTTTCTATTCCTCCCACAACAAGCTGATGATCATTTCCCAGATGAATATCTTTTTGTCACACCTTTTCCAAAATCCATTTCCCATCCATTCATCAAATCCCTAACCCTACAGAAGGTTATCTATGTCATACATATTCATGTTTTTCTATTCCTCCCACAACAGACTGATGATCATTTCCCAGATGAATATTGTATTTGTGTAGTGTTTGTCTTTTTGTCACATCTTTCCCAAAATCCATTTCCCATCCATTCATCAAATCCCTAACCATCTTCCTCCGGGCTGTGTGTTATTGAGGTGTTACTTAATTACACCATTGATTAACCACACACTTGGTGGGGCAGATATGGTAGAAGCAACCTCAACTCAGTGTGCAGAATCTTGAGTTCACCTATGTGGAGTGGGACCTTGCTTCCGATGCCTTCACTGTTAGTGCACTAGCATGCTACTACTACACCACCATGGTACTTGAGAAACCATGCAGCCCTCACTTCATCCATTCAGGTAAGAGAATTATGGAGCACTGTTGTACTTTTAGTTTAGGCAATATAATTGGCAAAGACAAATATCTCGGCCCCACTCCTATGGGTCAAATTTTGCAGAATGCACTGCAAAGACTAGGAGAGTATTAGGACGAGGTTACCTAACTGCATAAATAATTGTTATACAATATCAGTAGAATTGTAAAACATGCTGCGCTAAAAGGAATAAACTATCAGCAGATTTTGAAAACACGCTGCATAAAGGCAGCAGTGTGAAGTAAAACATCCCCAAAAATGATTTTAGGCATAAAGAACTGTAAATACCTATTTATTTTACTCTATACCTAATAAAAAGAATACATACCCAACCCTTCCACCCACAACTGGCCCATACGGTGGGCGGGCGGCTGCCCTGGCACTGCGGCGGAGGTACTGGGGGCCTGGCGGGGACCCTGCATACTGTCAGCAACTACTGCCACCTCATTATCCTCTTCCTTAATGATCACCAGGCCTCCAGCTTCGTGCACTGCAGCCGGGCTGCTATTTCCTGCAGTGATGGTATACCAGCAGGAATAGCTATATCAAGAAATAAAAAGAGAAATTGTGAACAATGCTCTGAGCAAAACACTTGTTTAAAATCATGTAGTGTAGTGGCACAGCAGCAGTACAGTTGGTAGTCACTTCAGGACATTCAATTGTAAGGTGATAACTGTCACAGCCATAATATGGCCTATGGAGTACAAGTATTCTTCTCTCTCCTGTTGTGCTAAATTAATGCTGACATTGCTAGCTCAGCTGGCGCCCTAGTCATACTCATTACTGTCTGCAGCTGGGGCAGCTGTACTGGAAACCTATTTTATTCCAATGGCTCTATTCCTCTTTGTACCTGGACTACAAGGCTGATGAATACTAAGAATGAAACATGCCAAGTAGTATAATATAATCAATCATACAGACATCCTGTCTGCCATAGGTAGGTGGTGGGAAAAGCGATGCACTGCAGTACAGGGAAAGAATTAAGGAATAGGCTATAGATTGTATTTGGTGCATTCGCATTGTCACAGACTATCCCATTCATGAATATCAAGGCAGTTCTTATGGACCACTTTACTCACTGTCCTCATGCCCCTGCTCCACCACACTTTGTAATAACTACTTTTTTCCAAAATAATACATTTGCTTTGCAGTAAGGAAAGTGATTTTCTTAACATACTCAACTGCATGTTAAGGTAGGGGAGATTAGGTTGGGTAGATAGAGTGCACACTTTACTGGTCAACCAATTCTTCATCATCATCATCATCATGTGCCTAAGGTTTGGCTAGGAGTGTGAATCACTGCAGTTGACAAATGTTGAAAGGAAAAAATCTGAACAGGAGTAAATCTATTATGAAAACTATAATGAATTGTATTTATCACTTGGCTTAAAAAATGTGGCACAAGCAAAGATTGGATTTTTCAAAGTATTCAGAAGTCTGGGATCGAAGTTATGAAAGATTTTAGGAGTGAAGTACTAGGAAGTGACTGACTCTGGGAGGAGAGGGAAACACACCTTGTTTTTGCATTGCCATGCATTGAAAAGTGTTTGACACATTAACTTAACTTAAGCTGACAGACGAACATTGCACAGCCAACATAGCAATGCCGATTCTGATGAATTGACCCATGCAGCTGTTAGGTCATCATGGGTGGCACTGTTGAAAGGTCATGACGAAGATGGGAGGCAATGGTAAATGAAGGCTGGGTTACATATTACCTGCCTTGTTTGAAATAACCGTGAATCAAGGGAATATTCTGAAATACCTTCCAAACCTTTGCACCAAATCTTTTATAAAAACCATTCCAAGCAAGTAAAGTAGGTGAGAAGAAAGCCCCTATCCAGAAGAACTCCCTTGTTTCTTCATTCCAAGCATTCATCTATTTATCATTGCAAATGTGTTCTTCTAGTATTCTTATTCTTCACCTTTGGCTTCGATACACACCATTTAGGCCAAGCTTTACCTTCTCTCATCCACTCCTTTGCCATTTAAAACCATCCAAATCAAAACATGTCTCTCTACTAATCTTTCACCAACATCCATTTACCCAATAACTACCCATGCATCCTTTCACTCATTCATCAATCCAAGAGATCTAACCCACGAGGAGTCCATTCACCCATCCAAGCATGAGATTCTTTCACCTATACCCTTTCACCCACCTGGGCTGGCTTCCTTCAGCCGTACATCCTTTCATCCTTCCTCCAATCACCCATTCATCCTCTCATCCTCCTCATCACACACCTATATGATTATGATGCACCCTTTCATCCACACACACATGCTTTCACTCATTATATTTCACCCATCTATTCTACGTCCATCCTTCTTTCAATTTTCCAAAACATATCACAGTTCATTTTATAAACCTTAGTCTGATGAGTTACAGAAGAGGCCTTTAATACTTACTTAACTCCTGCTGCATCTGTTAAAGCAGGGTGTTGACAAGTGAGTGAACAACACCAGTACACCCTTGTAGTGACTATGGGCCAGATGTAGCAAGCCGTCTGCATGTCGCAAACTGCGAAAATCGCAGTTTGTGCCATGCAAACGGCCTCCCGCGATGCACATTCACAAATTGTGAGTCGGTACCAACTCGCAATTTGTGAATGTGACTCGCAAATAGGAAGGGGTGTTTCCTTCCTATTTGCGACTCACATCGCAATTCAGAATTGCTTTGTGACCGCAAATGCGGTCGCAAAGCAACTCGCAGTTACCACCAGTGTCACACTGGTGGTAACTCATTCGCAAAAGGGAAGGGGTCCCCATGGGACCCTTTCCCCTTTGTGAATGTCGACAAAAATATTTTTTCAGAGCAGGCAGTGGTCCTATGGACCACTGGCTACTCTGAAAAAAACGAAACCAAATGGTTTCGGTATTTTTTTCATTTTGCAACTCGTTTTTCTTTAAGGAAAATGGGCTGCAAAATGAAAAAAAAAAAACTGCTTTATTTAAAAAGCAGTCACAGACATGGAGGTCTGCTGACTTCAGCAGCCCACCATCCCTGTGAGTGCAGGGACTCGCTATGGGGTCGCAAAATGCGACCCACCTCATGAATATTGATGAGGTGGGTCTTTGCGACCCCATAGCGAGTCGCAGAAGGTGTCTGAGACACCATTCTGCATATGCTTTTGCAATTCTGAAATTGCGAGTCGCACCGACTCGCAATTTCAGAATCGCAAAAGCATATCTTGCTACATCTGGCCCTATATTACTAATTGTCAATAAGCAAGCAATAGGACTTACCACAACCCACCACTGCAGCCTGTGAGACTCCCTTCTTCATCTGCTCCCGCAGCTGCGTCCATGCTGGCGCTGTCTCTTTTGGCCCAGGCACTGGTGGTCCGTGCGGTTAGAAAAAAACATTACACAATTTATACGCCACATACACCTCCCCCTATTGTTTTTTTGTAGTAGCAAAATAGAACCGCAATACATCACTACATTTTGTTTACAGATTCTCTTCTATCATAATATCAGGTGGGCATTTTGTTGGTTGGCAATTTTTGAAAAGTCAGGTAGTCAAGTGAAAAAAAAATGGTAATGGATGGTCAGAACTAGCTATTGATGAATCTGAATTTTTCAGGAGAAATGAAAGGGTGCAAGAAGGACAGATGGTATAGGTTGGCTAATGGAAAGGGGCCATCCTCCTCATACTTTTAACCATGGTGCATACTCATCAACTGCATACACAACATTATTGGGTACAAATAATTACATTCTTAGCCTGGAGCAAGAAAACGAAAGCCTTCTCACGAAACATGGGTAGAACACCTTACATCGGCATGCAGCCTTCAGTGCATGTGTTCTCTGAGCCTTACCAACACTCCACAAGATAAGATACATAAGGGGGGGAGAGAAAGCACACTGACAAAGCAGAAGAAAGGAAGCTATAGTCAGACTAGTACAGCCAGCCAGTTTAGAGTAAAGAAACGTGAAATATAGAAAATAAGTAAATAGGATAATGAGGGGATAAGAAGAATTTACGAAACAGATAAATCGAGTGGAGTTAGAAAATAATTAGCAGACAGGCACAGTAAAAAGGTAGAAAATAATTCTAATTGTGGAGCGGTAAAAGTTAGGGAAATAAATATTAATATTAACAACAACAGATAGACTTACTGGGGTGAGCAGAGCCATCTGCCCCAGCACTTGCGGAGGGGCCACCTTCAGCTGCCTCGCCTGCCTTGTCATTACCAGCTCTCTTCCTGCCCCTGGATGCTGGATGATGTAAGAATCTTTTTTTTAAAAGATTAGTGGTACCATTAATAAATAATCTCTCCAAGAATATATTTTTTTTTTAAAGAAAAGGCAAACGTCATAACATTTCTACATCAGAAGTTCAGAAAAGATTAGTGGCACCGTTAATAAATAATCTCTCCAAGAATATTATTTTTTTTAAAGGAAAGGGCAAACGCAGTAACATTTCTAAATCAGAGGTTCAGAGCGCCTATATAATAATAATATTAGTATCATGGACCATCCTGTTTCAACTTTCCTAACCCTATACCAAATTTCCCTAACTACATTTTGGAATTGCTAATAAATTGCAATGAATGATTTCTACAGTTCTCATCTCATTCTCAATCTTTCAATGCATAGATTGGATGCATGTGAAAATACTACACATCATTGGGAAATTGTTTGGCAGTTGGCACTGTACAAGCTACAAAAAATAAAGGCACAGAGAAGTGAGTGAACATGTAAACTCACTAATACTAATATTAATGATGACTATCTTAGACAGGGCAAAGCAGGCATCTCTGCATTACTTCTTAATCAGCACAAGCAAGTGCCAAAAACAAGTACATTTAGGTAGCAGAGAGCATTTGTCTAGATGACGATCACATAATATTATATTTGTAACATAAAGTTAACTTACCTTTGAGTGAGCAACATGCTTGCTATTCGGGAAGAAACTATTAGCATAGAACACAACTGATAATTAATTATTACTCACCGAGCCCCGCAACCTTGACGCCCAGCAGGTTGAGCAGATCCGTCTCCTGATCTAGGATATTGGCGTACCAGAGTGTCAGCTGTTGCTGGGTGCTCCGGACCCCAGAGCCCGGCACATCCTCTCCCAGTGTTGCCAGTGGTCCTGGAGGCCATACCTAATCCCAGGCCTGCCGCTTGCTGCCAAGGTAGAGGGGAGGTGGCACTGCACATAGAACACCAAGGCACCCACATCCACCTCGGAAAGTATGCTGTGGGGCTGCACCCCTTGACGTTGCCACCGTCTGCACGGAAGGTGGCTGAAACTTGTGGTTGGGGGGATGGCGCTACAGCTCCCCTGCTGTGCCATGGCGCTGGGGACTTGGGGGGGGGGGAGATAAGGAATGATTGGGAAAAAGGAAGAGAAAAACAAGTAAAGCAAAAAAATAAAAAAGTTAAAATGCCGCAAAAAATACAACATTTTTTGGAGAAATATTAAAATATAAAAAGAGAAAGGGAAAAGATAATATCATAAAAAGAAACTATGCAAAAATAGGTTTTAAAACAGAGGAATGGGAGAGATATAGAAGGATAGAAAAGTAGACCCCAGCATCAAAAAAGCAAAATAAACAACTTGGCCACGCCCATGCAAACCGTGTGGTACCGCTCACATGAGAATACAAACACAAGGATGTACTTTGTGTTGCCAGTGACATTAAACAACATGCAAATGGGCGTGGCAAAAAACTCCACCCACTAGCGGAACACCGGGAAGCAACAGAGTTGTTTTTCAACTTTGTGGAGTTCCACGTAGCATGGCTACACAAACTGCACCCAGGACTAGTTGGAAGGATACATGAGGTTAATTTCCTCTTTCAACTAAGATTTCTATTAGGTTCAATGAAAATGAAAACATATTGCCTTTTCTCAGGAGTATACTCTTTTTAAATGTCATTGTTTTGTAATCAAATATAGATAGTGACTCCCTAAAATCATCAATCAAAAGGATTTCCATTGTCTTGCACCGGAGACTGTGCTGGGCTCCGTCCTATGACCAAGTCTTGGGTTTATAATGGAAAAGGCGAACCCTCTATGGTCTGTCCAAAGTAAAAACATGCAAATGTCGAAATACCTTTACACCACTCTGAAGTGGTATGTGCCTAGCCGCCACCTAAAATCCTCCTGTCGCCATCTGCTTGCAGTCCCCAATAGCCGGAAGTCTAAATGGGGGTACAGAGCCTTCTCAGTGGCAGCAGCTAAACTGTGGAACACTCTCCCGCTCCATATCAGGGTAGAGGAAACTTTTATGCCTTTCAGGAAACACCTAACAACTTGGCTTGAACTGCTTCCCCTGTAAGTTACTGGTTCTCCCTTGTCTTCCTTCGCACTCTCTGGCACTTCTCTCTGCTTAGCGCTTCAATGCTACGGCTGGAATACGGTTGGAATGCACTTTACAAATCCAATTACAATTTCAAATGTCAGCCTGACAGCATCTATCCTGCATGCTGAAATAGCATCTTCGATGTATCCCTGTTATGTGTTGGAAAATACTTCAGCACAGTCAGTGAGATTGAAGACTTCCAGATCTTTGAGAAAGCCCATGGCTAGGGGGTCCATGGTATTTAGCCAAATATTGAAACCTCTCAGGATGATTGTATGATTACATTTCAGTAAATGTTTGTCAATGTCATCCACAAGGGCAGCAGTTACATAGTCCATTGTTTGTGGGGGACAGTAAAGTTGGTTATAGTAGGCTCCTGGGCAAACTGGGATACCAAGATTGTTCCTTTAAACAAATGCTTGTATTCAGGAAACCCAGAAAGGGAGCACCCTTCCTCACACTCCAGCATGCAGTTAGCCCCATTGCATCATGGTAAATGCAGTCAAAGTTTGTTTTTTAGCCATAAGGTAAACTGTAGCTTTTCACCTTAGTAGGTGCAGCAAGTGCTTTAGATCTCTGGACACGTGTTTCTGGGTTCAGCCCTTCATCAGCAGAGAGCAGCTTTGTCTGTGGGGTTGCTGGAAATGCTGCCAAAAGTCCTCTCAGGTTTATGTACCACTCACGGGCATGCAGGTGCTCAACCGGAGCTCGTCAGCTCGTTGGCTCAAGGGAGCCATCTGAAACAGGAAAACCAGAAAGGGAGCACCCTGCCTCACACTCCAGCATGCAGTCAGCCCCAATGCATCATGGCAAATGCAGTCGAATAAAATGTTTTATCCATAAAGTAAACTGTAGTTTTTCATCTTAGTAGGTGCAGCAAGTGCTGTAAATCTCTGGTCATGTGTTTCTGGGTTCAGCCCCTCATCAGCAGAGAGCAGCTTTGTCTGTGGGGTTTCAGGTAATGCTGCCAAAAGTCCTATCAGGTTTATGTACCACTCACTGGCATGAAGGTGCTTAACCAAAGCTCGTCAGCTCATTGGCTCAAGGGAGCCTTCTTAAACAGGAAAAAATGCTTGTAATCAGTATCACTCAATGACAAGAAATAATATGGCTATCCCCTTCCATTCTGTCCTACAGGTTTTGACAGGGAATCAAATAATTTAATTGCTCTAATTCATCTGACAGGAGGCCTGAGAATGTGCTATGCCATGTCTCGGAAAGGCAATGCAGGTCCACACAGATCAAATATTTACAGAGCGCACATACATAAAATAGCTTTGAATTCAATTTATTGGTTATTGGATTCACTGAAGAAGATCACAAGCTTTTTAAAAGTCACTCATAATTGGGAGCAAAAAATATGTTTACTTTTTATCTGTGAGATGCGGCATGACTGGTATGTCAATAGACTGTTAATTTGGTAATTCAGAGCGACTGAATGACATTGGGGAGCCCAAGCACCCTCATGAAGACTGCATAAAGTAGTACTCAGTGACTAATGGCTGGCAGTGTGTGGGTACCAATGGAAGCAGACAGACTTGCCTTTGGCATGCCTTCGGGCACCACTGGTGTGCCCTCTGTGCATGACTGCTGTACAGCAGGGCAACACTCAACTCTGTATAGATTTGAGGAGGGCAGCACATGCTCAACTATTGTGCGCTTTCTGGGACCAGACTCTCCAAGCCGGCTGCCATGCTCTGCAAACCTCTCAAATTCAAATCCACTCAGCTGGCGGATTCTGCCTCAGGCAGTAAGATGGAAAGTGGCAGGGTGAAGTGTAGGAAAGAGAAAACTGCAATCCTTCTGAAGACTTATCCTTTTAGTCTTGATAACACTGGTTTAAGGCACAAAAGTAAAAACCCGGCAGTGCTTGCAACAAAACCCCAATCTAGTCCCTGCAGGTCCCAATGCGATACGTGCTATGAGCGTTTTTTTACATCTCACAATGACAATCAGATATGGGGTGACAGTAAAAAAATCTTCCCAGCAGATCTCCTCACCACTTCTCTCTCCAACCATGCCTGCACAAATACATTAACCTTTAAATAAAAGATCTCGGCTTGAACAAACCAATGGAGTAACTAGGTAAGTAGACTATGATCATAATAAAATACCAAAAAGAGACCTGTAAAGCTTATCAAAGCTGTCCACTTACTGAAAACAAAAACTAATGTGCATTTTTCTATCACATCTTTTCATCTACTACACTGTTAAGCCTGAGTCCCATAACATGAAAACCACACCAAATACCCTTCCTTACGTGGTGCGAGTGTAGCAGACACCGCGCTTCCCGGTGCTTCCAGATTTCGGGGTGTTAAGGGACAACCTTACCACCATATTTTGCATTTGCTGTAAGTGACCACTTTGGTAGTGAGAGAGACCTCGTTTAAAGCAAGCATAATCAGAGTCTTGAGAAAACCAACTATGGCGTTATAATGTGTTAATTTGACCACTGATCCACTAAGGATGTCTACATCCATCAGAAACAGCTTCAATATTCTAAGGGCCTTATACAGAGTCTTGTGGATGAAATACTTCGTCCCAAATGTGGTGGATTGCATGTTCATCGTCTAACAATTACATTAGAGCCTATGGCCCTTGTAATATGGTGAACATGATAATAATCATGTTTTGGCAGATAGTCATTTGTCAAACTCTAGATAGTCCCTTAGCCTTTTTTGCAAATGCATTAGAAATGTCAACCATCTCCTGGGGTTGCTGAAGAGAGCGGATGGTCTGGAAGGGCTCCAAGTGGTTCCTTACGGGTACCTTTATTTCTATTTCATTGAGTTTTAGCTCCCTACTATGTATTTAAATGGCAACCTCTGGCAACCTTAATTCTCCGAGAAGCAGCATTTCATCTTATCGGTCTTTAACATGCAGATACATCGGTATTTTTTTACTGCATCTGACTGGAATAGCAGAACTTTAACCTGATAATTTAAAAGAGTTGTTTAGTGAACAGGTGATACAAATGTGGCAAGGGTGGAGACCCTGAGGCGAATCAAGCAATCTGTGTTCTACCTCTTGGAATAAAAGCAAACCATTTTGTTCCTGCACTGGCATGGTGGCTTCCATCTTTATCTACAGAAAGCAGAAGTTGTAAACTCAGTGGCCCAGAATAACAAACATTTCATATGATCTGCGTCACAAAAGTGATGCAAACGCACAATGATGTTCTTTTATTTACTTTGCACTGAAAAGTTTCCTCAAAGTAACGCAAAGCAGCAACTAGTGCTGCTTTGCGTTACTCTGCCTCAAAGTGACATTCCATGGGTGGTACTTGCATGTTCCCATGCAACCACCCATGTTTTTTTTTAAATCAAAACCCTACTTATAATCGTAGACAAGGTTTTGCACCAAAAAATAAGGCCAGGTTGAAGCAGGCATTACGAAGGAGAAATTATTTTATGTTTCCTAACTTCCCACTTCGCATGTGTGCTGCACTATAGAGCACACATCTGAAGTGGGAAAAGTTTTAAAGTTAGTCTAAGCATAGTATTTTGTGCTAGAAGCTTACCCTTCCAGTACAAAACCTATGCTAGACACACAAACACCCTTGCACTATTGTGCAAAGGTGTTTCAATTGAGCTCAGCAGCCTGATTGTGCAACAGCGCTAGGGAGAGAGGGGAAGAGTGCCATATCTCTCTAGATATGATGCTTTCCTGCTCTCTCCCTGTCACTCAACCCAGCACCAGAACTTTGGTTTCTGTGTTGTGTTGTGTGACACTCTTGATAATCTGGATCTTTGTGTCAAATACGGCTAAATGGTCAAGCAACATGAGTAGGGCAATTTCCCTTTAACCTACAGTAACTAACACATCATCTACTAGTGAAATAGAACTACTTCCATACCCTAGCACAATTAGAATCCATCTGACGTTTGTCTAGCTGTAGGAAAGTTTCAAGGCACATCTGTAGTTTAGATGCTGCTTTCCTGTCCTGAAATTTTGAGAGCCCGTTAATCCAGCTATAAAACAGACGTTTTACGAAAATTTCAGTCCAGCGAAGTCTTTTTCAGCAGTGCGGTGAGTGCAATTTTCTTTTTTAATTCTGTGACACAAATCCAAGATGAATAGGATGATTAATTATTGTGGTAATGCATATAGGAAGAGTTATGTTGATATGACTGGACACCAGTGCTGAAGCACATTATATTTAAAACAAGTATGACTAAGTGTTTTGGCAGAGCAGGAAGAATGGCATAGACCAGTGTTTGATCAGCATCTAGCTCACATCCGCCCCCATGTGAAGGAAGATAATCTCTACAGCGGCCTCTGCTGAGAGGACTACTAGACCAGTGGTTCCCAACATGTGGTCCAGGGACACCTCGGGGTCCGCAAAGCCTCCTCAGGGGATACGCAACTGCTTAGAAAATTAAATAATATTTAAAAAGTTGGTGTCCAGCTTTTAGTAATGACTAAGGGAAGGTTCCCTGGATTCCAATAATGATTCAGTGGGGGTCCCCAGGTTACAGTAATGATAAAGTGGAGGTCCGCAGAAGTCAAAAGGTTGGGAACCACTATACTAGACCAAAGCCGTCAAAGAGATGAAGAAAAAAAAATAACCAGCATCAAAGGGGCAGTTGATGAAAAACTCCCCCACTGGAAGTGTAATTGAAGAAAGACTATAGAGCCAGCCAGCCTCTTTTTTCATAGATATTTGTGCTCCACAGCATTACCCTGTCAACATGCAATAGGCTCACCTGTCTCAATGGGGAATGTACTAGGGACCATGCCCTCTGGTAGCAAAATTACTTACTGTTTCAAAAAAGAGAGCTTTTATGTTGATTCCATTTTCCCCTAGTGAAGTGGCTGCTGCTTCATTTTTGATAAAAAAATATTTAGCCGTTGAGTTGTATAGTATAAATATGGTACTAGAACTAGGCATGATAGCCAATAAGTATATAAAGTTCAGCACCCTAGGAGACAGTGAGGGGTCACAGAGCAATAGCCTGTGAAATTGTCTGCTTTTAAAAATACAAGAAGATGTTTGTGACTCACTTGACAAAGCAAGGAGACTTAACAGTGTTAATTGAGGTAAGCCTCATATCTTGCAAGATCATATAGGATCATTGCTGTTTTTATGATGAGAGTATACAGGTTCCCAAATTTTCACATAATGCCTCAAAGATAACAGAAACTTGCTACATTTTCAGGATTAGTTGTCCCTGTGATATTTATTGATTGCACATGATTTGCACACTAATTGACAAGCGAGGCCGTTAAAAGAGAGGTTTTAATTTGCAGGTCCTCCTGACCTCATGTACATATGGGCCCGATTTATATCTTGGCAGCAAGAATACTTAGGGGGTCATTATGACCCTGGCGGAAGGCGGAGAAGCGGTAAGACTGCCAACAGGCTGGCGGTCTTTTTTTTTTATATTATGACCATGGCTGTTACCGCCATGGTCATCCGCCGGTTCTCTGTTCCGCCCGCCGGGCTGGAGACCTGGGCCTCCAGCCTGGCGGCCGTCACTATACCGCCGGCGGTATTTTGACCTGGCTTACCGCCGTGGATTTCCTGCGGTTGGAACCGCCATGAAATCCATGGCGGTAAGCACTATCAGTGCCAGGGAATTCCTTCCCTGGCACTGATAGGGGTCTCCCCCACCCCAAAGGTGGCAGGGCCCCCCTCCCCACCCCGACCCCCAACATCACAGAACTCACACACACACGACACGCACGCATGCACCACCAACACACACACACCGACATACATGCCTACATCCACACACACAGTCAGACACGCACACCCACATACAAACATACATACACACACATTCATACAGACATACCCACAGACATACACGCACTCATTCCCAAAACACGCAACACCCCCGCAAGCATACACGCACTCACACACCCCCTCTACATACACAGACGCACACCCCCATGCACCCACACAACACTTCCCCGCCCCCCTCCCCTAACGGACGATCGACTTACCTGTTCCGTCGATCCTCCGGGAGGGGACGGGAGCCATGGGGGCTGCTCCGCCGACACCACACCGCTAACAGAACACCGTCATGCCGAATCACAGGATGTGATTCGGTGGGCGGTGTTCTGTTGCCATGGCGGTGAAGGTGGAGCAACCTCCACTTCCCCGCCGCCCGCCAGTATGGCTGTTGGCGGCTCTCTGTCGGAAAAAAGACAGAGAGCAGCCAACAGTCATAATACGCAGAGCGGCAAACCGCCACTACTGGCGGTCTTCCGCACAGCGGTCCCTGGGCAGTCTTGTAAAAAGACCGCAGAGGTTGTAATGACCACCTTAGTCTCAACAGTGATGGAATATTCTTACCTCTAAGATAACAATCTGTTTGACAGATTTAGAAGTGAGTGGATCATTGGTGTAACCACAGCATAGGCTATTCTGTCTGTCCCATGGTTACATCCCTTAGATGGCCCAATGGAGCAAGGTACATTGGAGGCTGACCTCCATGCCCGCCCACCGAATTTTGATGGGTGGACATACAGGCCAGTATCCAATGTCCACCACTGGAGGTAAGGGGCAATGAAAATTGTTCAGTGGTCTCCTCACTATGAGAGAGAACTCCGATGAAGAGGGGAGCATTTTTGTCTAATTTCCAAACAGAAAATCCACTTCAGGGGACCAACAGCTCCATCATAATGATGGAGCTGGTTTGTCAAACTTAAATAAGTACTGATAGGAACTGCCATGACAGGGGTTCCAGCCAATGCTTTTGAAATGGCCACCAGCTAGGCGGTCATTTCTAAATTTGGCTGGTAGAGCACCCTCAGCCTGGTGGATGTTAAGTCTGCTGTAAGGCTGACAGAGAACACTCCATCTGCCAAAAATTAAATTGGGCCCTACGTATCATTTTGAGTATAGTATTTATTTGTTTGTGCACTATAGTATTTTTTGTTTTCAAAGAAACAGCGTTGGTTGAGTCCATGCACAGGTCACATTCCAAGGCTGACAGGTACTTCTGATTCAAAAGAAAGGCCTGAAATTCAACTTCAGGTTAATACTAGATCTAGCCATCACCATCAAGCCCATCAGAGTAGAAATGTTGTGGATGATGGCTTTGCTTCATATTTACACTAATTTAAATATACATGACTAGGTTTGTGTTATAGACCTGCAGAATGCTTACTTCCACATCCCCATAACAATGCTTCAAAAGAAGTGTAGGACTTTTCTGCTTATGCAGGGTCATCCCCAATCTTTTTGCCTCCTGCCTCTTATTTTTTCTGACCTGTTGCTGTTGGCTTTTGAACTCTGAGCACTTTACCACTGCTAACTGGTGCTAAAGTGCATATGCTCTCTGTGTAAATTGTATGTGATTGGTTTATCCATGATTGGCATATTTGATTTACTACTAAGTCCCTAGTAAAGTGCATTAGAGGTGCCAGGTCCTGTAAATCAAATGCTACTAGTGGGCCTGCAGCACTAGTCGTGCTACCCACATGAGTTGCTCTGTAATCATGTCTCAGGCCTGCCACTGCAGTGTCTGTGTGTGCAGTTTTAACTGTAAATTCGACTTTGCAAGTGTACCCACTTGCCAGGCCCAAACCTTCCCTTTTCTTACATGTGAGGCACCCCTAAGGTAGGCCCTAGGTAGCCCCAAGGGCAGGGTGCAGTGTATGGTTAAGGTAGGACATATAGGCAGTCATTACAACATTGGCGGTAAAAGCCGCTTACCGCCGTGCAGAAGACCGCCAACACACCGCCGCGGAATTCCGCCACAGCAGTTATGACCCACAGCACGGAATCCGCCAATATTCAGACACCCACATAAGTCCGCCACACCAAAGGTCAGTGATAAACTGGGGAAAACAAAACCTCCACCGTCATGCCAACAGAAATACGCCCACACTATCATGACCCACGAATCCATGCGGCGGTCTTTCAACCGCGGTATTCCATTGGCTGTACACACCGCTGCGCTCAAAATACACACACACTTACAAAACACAGCCACATTGGACAATTCGAAATACACACACCTGATACACATACACACACCACTCCCACACACCCAATACAATCTAAAACACACACCTACATCACCCACAAACCCCTACGACCACAATTGAGAAAGAAGCACAGAGAGAGACACCGCCATCAACAATACTAGCATCCACAGGCACACAACACCATCACCCACATAACTTCCACTCACCTCACACAACACCCCACTACATATCAGCACACTTATCAGCACACACACCACCCCACAGATCACCCACACCACCCCATGGCACAGCAAAGACACCCCAGGTTCTTGGAGGAGGAGCTCAGGGTCATGGTGGAGGAAATCGTCCGGGTAGAGCCACAGCTATTCGGATCACAGGTGCAGCACACCTCCATTGCAAGGAAGATGGAGCTATGACGAAGAATAGTGGACAGGGCCAACGCAGTGGGACAGCACCCAAGAAATCGGGATGACATCAGGAAGAAGTGGAACGACCTACGGGGGAAGGTGCGTTCCGTGGTCTCAAGACACCACCTTGCGGTTCAGTGGACTGGCAGCGGACCCCCACCTCCTCCCCCACAACTAACAACATGGGAGGAGCAGGTCTTGCCGATTCTGCATCCTGAGGGCCTCGCAGGAGTAGCTGGAGGAATGGACTCTGGTAAGTCAAATCTTAACTATTAAATCCCCCACCCTACCTGCATGCCATCACATACCCCCACCCTCACTCTCACCCCCATCACTCTAAGTCCTCACAAATGTCCCAACATCACAAACCACACATCCTAACACCAAGCCCTGCATGCAACAACAAAGCACGGACACCCATCACTAAAGCATGTCCACTGCATTTACCTATACACCCCCTTAAACCACCATCACACAAGGTCCCACACAGGAATACAAGCACTGGGGTACACGATCACCCACCCATTGCACACCATGGCACACACAAATGTAATAAACCTCCTCTTATACCCCTGCAGGACCCCTATCCAACGTCACCGGACAGGAGGGTCCACACATGTCCACACCATCAATAGAAGAGGCCCACAGTGATGACAGCACCTCTGTCCAACTGGATCTAGATGACCAGCGCGGCCCATCGGGGACCTCGGGACAGTCGGTTCCCATCACCCAGTCACAGACCACTACAGAGCTTTCCCCCTCTGGAAACACCAGCACAGCACCCACCCAGCAGGCCCATACCTCCGTCCCCAGGACACGTCAATCAGCAGTGTGTCCACCAGTACAGGGAACCCAGGATAACCCACAACCCCAACAACAACAGGGACCTGAGGGCAGTGGCAGTGGGCACACGGTCCAGGGGACGGAGGCCCAGGAACACAGGGGAACAGGCAGCCCATGTGGCACCCCACCCCTCCTCTCTAGAATGCCAAGTACACCTAGTCATGCCCCTGTGTCATCCATGTGTGCAGATATCGTCCATAGCCTAGTAGGCTATTTCCCTGGGATTGAACAGTGGAGCTCAAGAGCGCGGCGTAGTGCAGGGGGCTTTTGTGTCTGTCGTGTACGCCACCACCCCCCCCTACCAGCACCGTCCTTCCAGCAGCCCCTCAGCCTTAGCCCCATGCCCGCTCACCCAGGAGGGTGGGCATCACCTTTTCCCCAGGCACCTCAGCCCCTGCTCTAGTCACCCCTGAGGCCCTCAGTGAGGAGGCCATTGACCTCCTCAGGTCCCTCACTGTTGGGCAGTCTACCATTTTGAATGCCATCCAGGGTGTAGAAAGGCAGTGCAACAAACTAATGTATTCCTGGAGGGCATTCATTCTGGTCAGGCGGCCCTTCAGCAAGCTTTTCAGACTCTGGCCTCAGCACTGATGGCAGCCATTGTCCCTGTCTCTAGCCTCCCCCCTCCAACTTCCTCCACCCAGACCCAATCCCCTGTACCCCAGCCTATCACAAGCACACCTACAGACCAGCATGCACACATGTCAACACACAAGGGAAGCTCTGGCAAACATAAGCACCACACATCCCACAGGCACTCACACAAGCATCAGACACATGCAGACACACCAACATCCACTGCCTCCACTGTGTCCCCCTCCTCCTCATCTCCCTCCCAGTCTCGTCTACACTCACACCTGCATGCACTACATCTACAGCCACTACTGCCATCACCAGCACACCCACCACCACACCCCACTCAAGTGCAGTCACCACCCCCACTACCATTCACACGTCCCCTGTGTCCTCTCCCAGTGTGTCTGTGACGCCACCTCACAAGATACACAAATGCAGGCACACACCCCCCAACAGCCATCCACCTCACGACAGCCTCCAGCCCATGCACCTTCATCCACAGTCGAAACGAACACCTCCTACAACCACAACCTCATCCTCCACTCCCAAACCCCCTCCAGCTACCCGTCCCAGTGTCTCCAAAATACTTTTCCAGTCCAACCTTGACCTCTTTCCCACACCTCCCCCACCCCGTCTGTCTCCTAGGTCCCGAACTAGCACCTCAGCCACAACATCTCCGTGACCAGTGGTGCCTGTAGTCACTGGAATCTGGAGTGCACCGGCAACCAGGGCAGCCAGTGTGACACGGAGCCACAGCACGGACAGTCCCCCACCTGTGAAGCATCAAAAGTTGGCCAGTGCCCGGCGGGAGAGGGGGAAGACTCCAGACACCAAAGCCACTCAGAGGGGTCCCGGTGGGAGTCAGCTGCAACACCTTCCAAGGTGGGGAAGGGCCACAAGAAACCTGGAAAGTCTGGGAAGAGCAGCACGGCGGAGGAGACCGCCATCATCCCCGCTGCCCAGGAGGCCACAGGTATCATCCCCGTTGGCCAGGAGGCCACCGCCATCATCCCCGCTGGGACAGAGAGGACCGCCAGCACAAGCCCCGCTGGGCTAGACAGGACCGCCAGCACAAGCCCTGCTGGGCTAGAGAGGACCGCCAGCACAAGCCCCGCTGGGACAGAGAGGACTGCCAGCACAAGCCCCTCTGGGCTAGAGAGGACCGCCAGCACAAGCCCCGCTGGGACAGAGAGGACCGCCAGCACAAGCCCCGCTGGGACAGAGAGGACTGCCAGCACATGCGCCGCTGGGCAAGAGAGGACCGCCAGCACAAGCCCCGCTGGGACAGAGAGGACCACCAGCACAAGCCCCGCTGGGACAGAGAGGACTGCCAGCAGCTGAGTCACTGCAAAGGAGCCTGCTGCGTCAAGCACCGCTGAACAGGGCACCGCTGCCTCAAGCAGCGTTGAACAGGGCACCGCCGCTCCAAGCACCGCTGAACAGGGCACCGCCGCCTCAAGCACTGCTGGCCCATGAGCGCCAAGGGCGCAGACGCTACTGAGTCAGTCACGAGCAGGATGAAGCACTCTGGCCACCATGCCCCCTCCAGAACCAGTGGAGAGATACATCCACTACCTCTGTCCTTAGCGGGATGAAGCACTCTGGGCACAAGACCCCCTCCAGAACCAGTGGAGACTGTCATCCACTTGAGAGACTGTGGCTTCGCACTCCCCAGGATGGAACAGTGGGCAACCCACCCACTGTAGAGACTTGAGATACTGTGGCTTTGCACTCCCCAGGATGGAACAGTGGGCAACCCACCCACTGTAGAGACTTGAGAGACTGTGCCTTTGCACTCCCCAAGATTGAATAGTGGGCAACCCACCCACTGTAGAGACTTGAGAGACTGTGGCTTTGCACTCCCCAGGATGGAACAGTGGGCAACCCACCCACTGTAGAGACTTGAGAGACTGTGGCTTTGCACTCTCCAGGATTGAACAGTGGGCAACCCACCCACTGTATAGACTTGAGAGACTGTGGCTTTGCACTCCCCAGGATTGAACAGTGGGCAACCCACCCACTGTAGAGATTTGAGAGACTGTGGCTTTGCACTCCCCAGGATGGAACAGTGGGCAACCAACCCACTGTAGAGACTTGAGAGACTGTGGCTTTGCACTCCCCAGGATGTAACAGTGGGCATGTGGCCCTCTCGTGGATTTGGCATTGTGCACTCAACCGGCTGAGGTGCCCCCCCTTTCCCTCCCCCTGAGGTGCCTGTTTTCTTCCTCTCTGATGCCCCTGCAGTGTTCTTTCCGTCATGGTCGGGGATCTTGTGTGGGCCTCGCCCATACCATGTGGGCCCAGTGTTCCATGGACTTCATTGGAGCACTACCTGGACTACTAAGCTTGGTGTATATTTCGTTTATGGTGTATATATATATATTTTTGCCTACTTGAATTTAATATATTACAATGGTTACACTCATTTTCTTTTGTCTTTGTATTCTTCCGGGGGGGTTGGGGGGTGTAACTATCATGTATAAATATGTATTAGTGTGCGTGTTGTAGTGGGTGAGGGTGGGGGTTGGGTGTGCTGGTGTTGCGTGTGTGTGCCCCTGTTTTTTCCCTTCCCCCTCCCCTGTGTCGTAGGTGCAGTACTCACTGTGGTCTTCGCCGCAGGCGTTCGTGCTCCTGGTAGAGGAGCAGGAAGACTATCACAGGAAGAATTTGGAGTTCCGGCTCCATGGTGTCCTGGTTCCCCGTGGGGTGTGTAGAGGTGAGCGTTTTCCCTTCGAAATCCTGTTTCCGCCGTGTTTTTATCCGGTATATCCACCCCGGAAAAGGTGGCGGATTGGCAGGTTGTGATACTGTGGGCGTTACTTTGTCTTCCGCCTGTCTGTTGGCGGTCACTGACAAGCTGTTTGTCTGTACCGCTGTGGCGGTAGGAGTGTTAAAGTGGCTGTCTTTGTTGGCGGTTTCCACCGGTCGTAATTGCAATTTTTTTACTGCCGGCCTGTTGGCGGTCTTACCGCCGCTTTAACACCGACCGCCAGGTTTGTAATGACCACCATAGTAATGTGTTTTATATGTCCTGGCAGTGAAATATTGCTAAATTTGTTTTTCGCTGTTGCAAGGCCTGTCCCTCTCATAGGTTAATCAATCAATCAATCAATCATAGTATTTATAAAGCGCGCTATGTACCCGTCAGGGTTTCGAGGCGCTGAGGGGGGGGGAGCGCTGCTGATTTAGCGGTCGAAGAGCCAGGTCTTGAGGAGCCTTCTGAATGCGAGGAGGTCCTGGGTCTGGCGAAGAGATGTGGGGAGAGAGTTCCAGGTCTTGGCGGCGAGGAAGGAGAAGGATCTGCCGCCGGATGTCTTGCGCTGGATTCGGGGTACGATGGCGAGGGCGAGGTTGGCGGATCGGAGTTGACGTGTTGGAGTGTAGAAGTTAAGTCTGGTGTTGAGGTAGGAGGGTCCGGTGTTGTGAAGTGCCTTGTGAGCGTGGGTCAGGAGTTTAAAGGTGATCCTCTTGTCTACCGGGAGCCAGTGGAGTTCCTTTAGGTGAGGGGAGATGTGACTTCGGCGGGGTATGTCGAGGATCAGTCGGGCGGAGGCATTTTGGATACGTTGGAGTCGTTTGATGTCTTTGGTTGGGATGCCTGTGTAGAGTGCGTTGCCGTAGTCAAGTCTGCTGCTGACGAGGGCCTGGGTCACCGTCTTTCTGGTTTCTGTTGGAATCCACTTGAAGATTCTGCGGAGCATTCGAAGGGTGTTGAAACAGGAGGAGGAGACGGCGCTGACCTGTTTGGACATGGTGAGGGCGGAGTCCAGGATGAAGCCGAGGTTTCTTGCGTGGCTGGCAGGGGTGGGCGGGGGTCCGAGGACGGAGGGCCACCATGAGTCGTTCCAGGCCGAGGGAGTGCGCCCGAGGATGAGGACTTCCGTCTTGTCGGAGTTGAGTTTCAGGCGACTGTTGTTCATCCAATCGGCGATGGATTTTAGTCCCTCGTGGAGGTTTGTTTTGGCGGTGAGCGGGTCTTTGGTCAGGGAGAGGACGAGCTGGGTGTCGTCGGCGTAGGAGATGATGCTGAGATGATGTTGGCGGGCCAGTTGAGCGAGGGGGGCCATGTAGACGTTGAACAACGTAGGGCTGAGGGAGGATCCTTGGGGGACGCCGCAGATGAGGTTGGTGGCTTTGGAGCGGAAAGGGGAGAGACGGACTCTCTGCGTTCTGTCGGAGAGGAAGGATGAGATCCAGTGGAGGGCTTTGTCTTGGATGCCGGCTTCCTGGAGGCGGGTCAGTAGGGTGCGGTGGCAGACGGTGTCAAAGGCGGCTGATAGGTCGAGGAGGATGAGGGCTGAGGTTTCGCTGTTGTCCATTTGATGTCTGATGTCATCTGTGGCGGCGAGGAGAGCAGTCTCAGTGCTGTGGTTTCGTCTGAATCCGGATTGTGAGGGGTCCAGGATGGAATTGTCTTCGAGGAAGTGGGTGAGCTGAGTGTTGACGATCTTCTCGATGACTTTCGCTGGAAAAGGGAGGAGAGAGATCGGACGGAAGTTTTTGAGATCGTTGGGGTCGGCCTTGGGTTTTTTGAGGAGGGGTTGGATTTCTGCGTGTTTCCAGCTGTCCGGGAAGGTGGCAGAAGTGAAGGAGAGGTTGATGATCTTGCGGAGTTCCGGGGTGATGGTGGCGTTGGCTGAGTTGAAAACATGATGGGGGCAGGGGTCCGTGGGGGAGAATGAGTGAATGGTGTTCATGGTTGTTATGGTTTCTGCCTCGTCCACGTGGGTCCAGGCGGTGAGGCGGCAGTCGCGGGAGGAGACGTCGGGGGTGGGGTCTGGCGGTGGACCGGTGTTGAAGCTGTCGTGGATGGTAGCGATTTTCTGGTGGAAGAAGGTGGAGAGGTCGTCGCAGAGTTTCTGGGAGGGCGGGATGTCGTTGGAGTTGGCTTTTGGATTGGAGAGTTCCTTCACGATGCCGAAGAGTTCTTTGCAGTCGTGGGCGTTGTTGTTGATGCGTTCGGTGAAGTGGGCGCGCTTGGCGATGCGGATCCGTTGGTGGTGTTCGCGGTTGGCGTTTTTGAGGGCGACGAGGTTGTCGGGTGTGCGTTCTTGGATCCATTTCTTTTTGAGCTTCTGGCAGATGCTTTTGGAGGTGGTTAGATCGTCTGTGAACCAGGCTGGTTTTTTCTTTCCTTGGATGGCGGTGGGTTTCTTGAGAGGGGCAAGGGTGTTGGCGCAGTCGAGGATCCATTGATGGAGGTTGATGGCGGCTGTGCTCGGGTCGGTTGCGGGTCGGTTAACATGAGGGATACCTTTAAATCTGATTAAAGTGTAGATTCCCTTTGGGAGTGGATGGACATGTGGAGTTTGGGGTCTCTGAGCTCACAATTTAAAAATACATCTTTTAGTAAAGTTGATTTTAAGATTGTGTGTTTGAGAACGCCACTTTTAGAAAGTGACCATTTTCTTGCTTATACCATTTCTGTGACTCTGCGTGTTTGTGGATTCCCTGTCTGGGTCAGTTTGACAGTTGAGCTGGTTGCACCTCACACTAGACAGTGACACAAAGGGGGCTGGGCCTGATGAGCCATCTGTGCTAGGAGGGAGGTGAGGAGTGGTCACTTACACCTGAAAGGGCTGTGCCTGTCCTCACACAATGCCGTCTCCAACCCCCTGGTGAGTGTCTGGGGCCTGGCCTGGGAAAGGCAGGATTTCACATTCAAAAGAGCCTTTACTTTGAAGTAGGCCTACTTCGAAGGAGAATTGGGTGAAAGAAGGGCACCCAAAACCACAGACTTTAGAACACTTCTGGAAACAAGAGAAACCTCTGCCTGGAGAAGAGCTGAAGAGCTGAGAAGTGCTGCCCTGCCTATGGCTGTGGTTTGTGGAGCTATACTGCAGTTGCTGCTTCTGCCAGAGTAAGAGGGCAAAGACTGGACTTTGTGTGCCTTCCATCTTGTGAAGAAATCTCCAAGGGCTTGATTTAGAGCTTGCCTCCTGTTGTTTGAAGTCTCAGGGACAGCAAAGACTTCTCTCTGCCAGCACCTGGAGTCTCTGGAGAGTCTCGTGCTCTGACAAATGGTGCCCTATCCAGGCCCTTGGCCCTTGAAAGGAAAGCTGGTGGAAATCCAAGGAAATCAACTTCGGACGACTTTGGACCGATGCCGCTGCTGAATCCGGTGACGCCTCCTGCAACCGACTCCGTGGTCTTTGCTGGAATGCGACGACCTTCGCAGGCCCGATGCCGCTACAGCCCCCGTGAAGTCCACGACTCCGTGGAAGTCGCCACACCACATCGTGACCACCGCCACTCGAAGTGCGCGGATTCAATGTTTCACACTAACGCAGCGATCCCCAACTTCGCGCATTGACTTGTTTTCACTCTTCATCAAAGGTACTGTACTTGGGGGTCTACGCGACTGGACCGTGTCCGGTGCCGCTGGTGTCGACTTGTTGGGAATGACTCCATCACGACTCCTTGTTAACACCTCATCAAAGCATTTTGGGGGTCATTACGACCCTGACGGAAGGCGGAGAACCGGCGGTAAGACCGCCAACAGGCTGGCGGTCTTACTGCATGGAATTATGACCATGGCGGTTACCACCATGGTCATCCGCCGGTTCCCCGTTCTGTCTGCCAGGGCGGAGACGACTGCCGGGCTGGAGAACTGGGTCTCCAGCCCGGCGGCCGTCACTATACTGCCGGCGGTATTTTGACCCGGATTACCTCCGTGGATTTCCAGCGGTTTGAACCGCCATGAAAACTATGGCGGTAAGCACTATCAGTGCCAGGGAATTCCTTCCCTGGAACTGATAGGGGTCTCCCCCACCCCTTACCCCCAACCTGACTCCCTCCCCTAGCCCTAAACCACCCCTGCCACCCCCCAAAGGTGGAAGGGCCCCCCTCCCCACTCCGACCCCCAACATCACATCACCCATACCCACACGACACGCACGCAGGCACCACCTACACACTCACACGCACATACGGCAACATACATGCCTACATACACACACACAGGCAGACATGCACACCCACAGACATACACGCACTCATTCCCATACATACAACACCCCCGCAAGCATACATGCAATCACCCCCCCTTCACATACACACATGCACCCACACAACACCCAATACCCCCCACCCCCCTCCCCTCACGGACAATTGACTTACCTGGTCCGACGATCCTCCGGGAGGGGACGGGAGCCATGGGGGCAGCTCCGCCGACACCACACCGCCAACAGAACACCGCCACGGCGAATCACAGGATGTGATTCGCTGGACGGTGTTCTGTTGGCGTGGCGGTGGAGGTGGAGCTACCTCCACTTCCCCGCCTCCCGCCAGTATGGCTGTTGGCGGCTCTCCATCCAAAAAAGGACAGAGAGCTGCCAATGGTCATAATAGGCAGAGCGGCAAACCGCCACCACTGGCGGTCTTCCGCACGGCGGTCCCTCGGCGGTGTTGAAAAGAGACCGCTGAGATCAAAATGACCCCCTTTGTGTTTTTAAGCGCTGTTTTTTAGTTTAATCTTTAAAAATTCATAACTTGACTTGTGTATGTCAGATTTTTGTTGGTTTGGTCTTGTTTTGTTTAGATAAATATTTCCTATTGTTCTAAACTGGTGTTGTGTCATTTTGTATTGTTTTCATTGATTACTGTGTGTGTTGGTACAAATACTTTACACCTAGCACTCTGAAGTTAAGCCTACTGCTCTGCCAAGCTACCAAGGGGGTAAGCAGGGGTTAGCTGAGGGTGATTCTCTTTTACCCTGACTAGAGTGAGGGTTCTTGCTTGAACAGAGGGTAACCTGACTGTCAACCAAAGAACCCATTTCTAACAGGAAGTATCAAACATTTGTGGTTGAAAACCTACACTTCTAATACACAGTGCTAACCTTCATCCTAAAATCAACCCTACACTTATTCTTCAAAATCTTGCCTGTAGTAGCTACTCAGCTAAGAAAACAGGTAATAGTTATCTACCCTTAGCAGGTCGACTGGCTAATCAAAGCTCACAGCGAATTGGAGGTGAAGCAGGATTTCCAATGAACAACAGTGTTACTATGCGGATAGGGTCTCCAGATCAATCTATAAAAGAAGTTTTCAACTTCAGTACATCTCTTATCTTGTTTAGGATCGTAATAGTGTATCCTGTCAAGGTGAGAGTATCATCTAGCCGAGACAAATGCCATCTCCTGTTGGAGAACAGCAAACCGCATGTTCACAGATCTTCTTTCTTCTCAGTTCTAGGGCATCATATATCTCCATTCTCTTAAATGCTAGGCTTCATATAAGACCCCACAGTAGTGCAGAGAAGATCAATATTCAAAATGACATGATGATTAGAACTACAAGCTGCAACTGACAGTTGTATTGAAACATTCCCTCACGTGGTGGTGCCAAAGATGGAATCTTCTGCAAAGGATTTCTTTGCAGCACAAAACACTGTTAGAGAAGATGAATCTCTTACCATATTGGTAACTCATCTGGAACATCTGTCAGTTCATGGCCTTTTGTCAAAGAAGGAATGCTCTTACTACAAGTATCTGAAGTTGAGAGAGGTCCATCTAGCCCACAAGGCTTTCTTTCTCTCTCTGTTGACAAGAAAAATACTGATTCAGATGGACAGTACCATGACCATGCACGAGAATGGAGGCCAAGAGGTGAAGTGCACTCTAACTGAAAGTTCAAATGAACTGGCTGGGACAAAAGTCAGAGGTCTCATGCTAAAGGCAGTGCACATCCCGAAAACTGTAAACCAACAAGTAGACCCCCTCAGCTGTTTATCTAAGGAAAAGTATGAGTGGGTTCTGGAAGACAAAGTCACGTAAGACATCTTCAAACAGTAAGGAACTCCATCTTTTCCCTTCTTTGCAACAGTTCAAATAACAAATCTGCATCCAGAGCTCCATGGTCAGGAACAGTGGGCAATTCCCTTTTGATCAGTTGGTCAAGGACATTACTATGCGCCTTCCCTCTGACCCCACTCATTCTGACTGGCCTGGTACACAGATAGAAGTCTACAAAGTTTTGCTCTTCATCTTTAAGAGTCTTACTTAAATAAGTTCCAGGAACCGAATTAAAACCCAGTGTCTGCTGAGAGGACGTCACCCCTGGAGAATGCAGACATAACATCTTACTTTGACTGCTAATTCCACTTACAGAATCATGCGAAGTGACGTTCGAGATTGTGAAGAAAAAGAAGCAATTTATCACTCACCTGTTGCTCCAATGAGAGACCTGCAGGGGCTCCTATTTTTGACTAATCGAGCAGATCCTTTCGTTCATTAGTTGGTTTCTGGGATTAGCCGGGAAGATGTGAAAAGGAGGAGCCCGTAGGGTTTGTTATGCTGAGCGTCTGGAGGTGCTGTTCCCAAAATCAAGGGAGCTTAAACTGAAGAGCTGATGCTTCCTGCATGACGCAGCAATAAACGGAAATTGGATCACTGTTCTTTGAATTGCAGATACGGTCGGAGGGTTTTATAGTGCTGCTTCACCCCTTTCGTGATAGAGAGAATTGAAGGTCATTTCTGTCCACGGCAGGAGTGTCTGCGTGTCCTCTGAACCTTAAAGTAGGAACCACCCGTGCAGGGCGTTGATGTGTAATTGTGTAATCTCCTTCGGTTTTATCAGTTGGCAGAGCATATGGACTGTGTGAATTGGTTGTCTGTTATGTTATATTAGTGATTTTACTGATTGTATCAGACGCGTGACTCTTTGGTGCTATCAAGAGACCTTTTCACCGCGCAACATAAACAGCTCTCAGACTCCCTTGACAAAGCCAATAGGTTTGGCTTTTCTGTACTGCATGAACATAGTCACATAGAGCATGCAGGCTTCCGAGGACCTATAGATCATGCATATAGACTGGCACACCTTCAGACATCCGTTTTCACAAAGTCCAACAGGCATACATGCACATTTCCCAATAGAAGTGCCTCGTCAGGGTTCAGTGCAGAGCCCTGGCTGATTTAAGTGAAGAGCTTATGGATGTCTCTATTATGGAGACACAGGATGTTACGCAGTAGCAAGCACATAGCAATGTTCAATAGGGGCATAAGATGGCGTGCAGTAGTTGCGCACAGGGTGACAGAGTGGTTTAAAGAGGTCTCATTATGTATCAGCAATTCATTGAGGCCTGTATTTTTTCTATGAATAGTAAGAATTGCATTATTCGTTGTCTCTGTAAAGACAGGACTACAAGTGCCAGAATTGAAAGACAACAACTTTGGGACCAGATAAGTCACTCATGTCTGACAACTTGGAGAAGCTAATTTCTGGTCTTTCTTTCTAATTTATTTCGGTGATTTGTTTAGAGGGGAACAAACTGTTAATTAGTAAATAGTATATTTAAAATGAACTTTTAGCACTAGCACACGTAGACAAAGGAAACAGGAAAAGGAACGTGTATAGGCTTGTCAACCCACATTAACGAGCATAGGCAAACCTTTATAGCTGCATGAGGCCGGATGTTTCTGTTTATTTTGCTCACATCATGCATGCACGCTGCTAAACGTAATTGTTACAAGGTGCATAGGCATAGATGGAATACAAGCAACATGCCAATGAGAAACTGAGAAAGAGAGGATCTGCATGCAAAGTGGATGTGATAAGTAGAGTTCCTTCCTATTTCATGGTCGTACAATAAACATGTTGTGACACACAAAGGTTGACATGGGTGAGGCATGCTTTATATCAAACTGGTAAGGCATAACAATAAAGTGCAATCTACATAAAACAAAGTACAGCAGAGGCCGATGTGAGGGCAAATATGGGAGGGGGATGGGACGGATGGTCAACGACTCGAGAAGAATGAGGCACAGGTGGAGAGGAATGAGTGACAGAAAGGATAAGTCTCGATCTGAACTGCCTCAGTGATTAAAGCTGGCCAAGTGCACCATGTCATATGTGAGACCTTTATCCAGTTCTTAATATTTGACAGTAATCATTTGCCTCTACATATAGTGGTAAAAATACAAGCCCCTGATTGCATTGTGTTTGGCTAAAAAAACACAGAACTTGCATAGTGGTGGCTTGACAATTAGAGTGCTGGGGCTCTACCCTCCTTAATTTCTCCCTTACTTGCTTTATTAATTAAAAAAAATCCTATTTAAAAAAACAATTTTTCTTGATGACTTTTAAAATGTTATATGTTTTGGTTTGCTCCTTTAGAATATTCTGTCTTTTTATGTTCTACATTTTTAATGCCAAAATGCAGAAAGGAACAATATCACTTATCATTTTTTCAGTGCCATTCAATATCTTCAGAGTCAGTGTTTACTTTTATTGCAGAGTGGAAGCATCCCATGCAATTGTGATATGATTTGCTAAAGATTATACATTTGCTGAGCCTTGGATATACAGTTCAGTACCTGCTATCTGACACTTGCTTTCTGTGAAGGCTGGATGTACTTCTAACTGTGCACAAATGAAAACATCACATGTCAAGTGATAGTTAACCAAACCTCTACCGCTAAATAGCCCAAACAAATGCAAGACCTGCAAATCCACTTCTAACATTCACTGTTCCTTATTCTTCTGTCTCCAACACGTTTTGACAGATGAACGCTGCATGTGGCATTCATCTGCCAAATCTAAACGAAGCAGAGACTTGAGTGACTTCTGGAAGAAGAGATGGCCCTCTATGGGCCAAAGTCAATGGTACGTTCTTCAAAAGTGAATGTGCTATCTGCTTGATGCACTTGAGAGGTGAGAGCCGAAGGGCTGCATGAAGCGTGGATTTCACATAGAAATGTACTGCCGGGACCTTTGATAATAAATAGTAATACAACTTTATTTCGGCCAAAGGCCATAACAGTACAACGCAGAGTAAACATTAATTGTTTCATCAGAAAATTACAGAACATATGGGAACCACTGGTTGGAGATGTGAAAATACATTACAAGCAAAGACAATTGATGTCCAAGTAAAATTCAACCTAGCTTAACATTGTTACTCCAGGCAGAACAGCATAATACAGTCAAAAACACACTAAACCTAGTGGTGCAGCTCGTTCCCAATGGTATCTAAAACATTAGTAAGACCTATAAAACTGGTAACAACACTACAACAATTAGAAGCACCTTGGACCACAGTACCAATGTTAAGTAGATTTCATGTTCGAATTATGGACCCAGCAAAAGAAACAAGCATTTGCAATGCAATGGGTCAGCATGGCCCCCTCAAAGATAGATACAGGCCAGGGATTTATCAGTGTCCCTTTACAGGAACCCAAGCTGCACCCCTAGGGTCTCCCCTTCTCACAGGGGCACCATTCTGCACCACTGTGGGCTTCAGCTGTTCACAGGGGCCCCAAGCTGCACGCCAGGGGCTTCAACTGCTCACAGCGGCCCCAAGGTGCACGCATAGGGAGCTTCAACTACTCACGGGGCCCCAAGCTGCAAGCCAGGGGGCATCAACTGCTCAAAAGGGCTCCAAGGTGCACCTCTGTGGGCTTCAATTGCTTACCGGGGCCCCAAGTTGCACTCATGGGGTCTTCAAGGGCTTCATCTAATCACCTGGGCCCCAAGCTGCATAATGAGGACTTCAACTACTCAAAGGGGCCCAAAGCTGAAACCCTACGGGCTCCACTCTGTGTGCTACAGACCATTGCTACAGTTCTGTTTTTGGCTGGAGAAGGTCATAGCACTTCAAAAACGTAGACGTCGCCCCAGTTTGTGAGAAGCTTAAATTCTCCAAGTTTAACAACATAGTGGGTAAATTATTATACCATATTAAAAAATGATAGTCAATCATTAGATGATGAGCCCAGGAAACATCCTCCTCCCTCACTACTGGGTTTTTAATGCCGTGAAGCAGTGATACTCAAAGTACGGCCTGGGGGCCACATGCGGCCCTCCTGACCTTTAGATGCGGTCCCCTGGTCAGAGATGTTCTACACTGCCAATTACTGGAACCAGTCCTAATATTAAAATATGTTAAATAAACGGGCAAGCAGCAACATGTTATTTGAAGTTAAAGAAAGTAAATAAACACAATGTCCTGAACCGCTTACCTTTAGGAGCACCCTGATTTTTTAAGACATCTTGCAACAAATGTGTAAAAGTATGATAACTTCTCTTCAGCATTCAAAAAGTATATTTAATGAACATGCAGCACAATTTCACCTTAGTGCATCTGATTCTATCAGTGCTTTCAGAAGATTTTTTTAAAGGGATAGTTTTTAGGTCGAGCATAGCAGCGCGCAAGCTCTGCTTTTCCGATGTGCTGGTATCTATGTGGGCTTTTAACCACACCCACCTCACGCCAATCACTTTCACTCGTTCGTGGGCATGCCTTTCAAAAATCATTTGATGACACTGGTGAATGCTTTATGTGTGTTCCGCCATTGGGGTGGTTTTGTTACCGCCTTGGGGATCGACCCTGTTGCATGGACAATTGCACATTTGTGGATATGTTTGACTACGAGCGAACTTCTTTTTCCTTTTGTGTCTCTCTTTCGCGCTCACGTTCATGGAGGCCGTGGTGCTATGAATTCCCTTGCTTATGTCAACTGTTTTACTTTTCATTTTGAATTTATGTGGCAAGAAAAGTCCAGTTAGGGATTTACAATGCCTATAGCTCTAACTCAAGCAAATGCGAGACCCATTGCATTGCAAATGCTTGTTATTTTTTTTGTTACTTGGCAGGCACATATTAAATCCATTAGTTTGCGTGGAATATGCCTGGCACTTTCCATCGGCGAAACCCAAGTGAAAAAACTTCAAGTGCAGCACTGCGAAGCGAGAGAGCTGAGCTCTCAGGGCTTGCCGAGGTTCACCAATGCCGTCCGCTTCCCAGTAATCCTGTGGGCTCCTCCTTAGTACTGTGGGCCCCTCGTACTCTCTGCCAGTGATTAATTCAGGCCGGTGGCTGCAGGCGGTGGGCACCAGGATTTAATTTTCATCCTCACACTGATCCTGAGCAAAAGATGGAAAGACAGAAAATGGAGAAACTAGGGGGAAAGAGAAAGATAGACAAGCATTTTCAATGCAACGGGTCTCGCACTAGCTAGACTTAGAGCTATTAGCGTTGTAAAGAAAAAAAAACGCAGCGCAATCGTATGTAAAATGCAGCACAATCGTGCTGCATGGAAAATAAAAGATAAAGTAGTCCAGACACCATGCTGAAAACATCGAGCCTCGTATGTTTTTAGTAGTTTACTGGTGCTGTGTAGGTGGGCTAAACACCCACTTCACAAATGAAATCCAGCGAATTTTAAAAGGCAAGCCCACCAACCAATCAAAGGGACTGACGTGACATGGGCATGGTTTGAAGCCCAAAGAGAGATTACAGAATAGGACGGAACGCTTTGCGCTTGCCCATATAAAGGAAGGAGGGCAAAAACCTCGATGGGGGGATCCATTGTGATCTCCGACCATTTCAAAGGTTTGGACCAACTATCTCACCTGCACTTTGAGGAGGAGCCATTGATGCGGATAGGGTGGCAGGCAGAGTTAAGATTTTATATGGTACCTGAAAGTGGAAGCTGCAGCACCAGGTGCCAGGATGCCCCCTTGCTATGCCAACAGGAGAAATGGACTCATTGGACTATAATAAGCAGCACAGTGTGGGCAAAAGAGAACTAAAGGGCAATGGTGCGTAGTAGACTGGTTTAATAAAAATAGAAAATGAGCCATCACTTGTCTGACCTAGTTGGGTCAGATAAAGTGCCTAAAGACAAGGCACAAAACTCCAGCACTGTTATTATCACTACATGGATAAGATAGGGGAAAAAGAGGTATTGCAGGTTGTGGGAGTTCAGCAAGGGTTCAAAGTAGCAGAAGAAAGGAATCTAGAATGTATAGAATAGGCTGCAAGTAAGTATCTAATGAAGGGAAATACTATGATTCTTGAGGGGTTGGATAAAAATATCCTGTGGGCCACCAAACTCTATGGATGCCCAAGTTGAGGCAAAGAGGGCAACACCAATTATGCCTAGGGCACAAGTAAAATGAGCAAAACAAAACAGAAAGTGGTCGATGTCCTCATGTTTGTACCCACACAGCCTACATTCGATTGTTAATGAAGGGGCATACAACTATTTACTAGTAAAACACATTAATGTAAGAATGCAAAAGTGAAATCTGATAAACAGGCTTTTTGCCAAGGGAAGGGTAACATCATCAAGATAAGACTAACATTTAGGGGCAGATTTGAAGGTCAAAAGTTGGAGTGAGAGGGACTCCAGATTGGGTAATTGAGGCCACTGGGCCACAACAAAATCCCAGTAGGGCGTCTTCAGAATGGACTTAGAGTTGGAAGAAATACACTTGGGGAAGGTATAGTAAGACTGCAAGCCTGATTTTGTAAAACATTCCTTGAGACGGACAACAACCTGAGTCCTAGCAGATCCCTTCTATACAGGTCCAGTTCAGTATTGGACCACATTCTGATCCAATAAAGAAGAGGTCTTAGAGCAGCAAGATGCTCTATACCTTTATGAACATTGTCCAAAATAATAGATAAGGTAGGAGCAGGCTGAAGCAGCTTAAGCAGGCACTTGAGGAACTTACGCTCCTCAGATTTGAAGATATTGAGATTTGTATGTCCGCATTGCTCAGCACCATAAAGTAAAGCTGCTTCAGTCTTGGCTCAATAGATCTTGAGAGCTGTGGAAATAGCCATCAGTTTGGAAACTTTATGAATATTTTAATATGCCAGCTGAAGTGTGTGGAGTAGTTAGGTTTCTTTTAGAAATCTGGAGCGACCAAGAATGAGAATTAGAAATCCTGACCCCAAGGTTTGGACCACCTGCAAGGGAGTAGGTCCTAAGGTGAGTTTGCATTTGGAGTTTCTCCCTGGTCTTAAGGCCAAACATTTAGTCTTTTGTGCAGTTGCGGCTCGTTGCATGGTGAAGGGGTGGCGCAGCACGTGGGGGAAAGGGGTATGAACATTAAATTATAAAAAAAATAAAAAAATGACCTTCCTCGCTTTGTCGCAGCGCTGCCACTCCGTCTTCCTGACAGGGACAGGAGGCACAGGTTCGAACCTGCCCTGCAGCCAATCCTGGCGCTACTCAAAGCAGCGTTAGGATTGGCTGGAGCGCCCTGGCTGGGCGCTCCCAGGCAGACGGGGAGCCTGTGCCTGCTCTCTCCATCCTGGCAACACAGTGCTGGGCTGGAGAGCACAGTGCGCATGACCGGCCTGAGACGGCCGGCCAAACATACATGTGCTCTGAGGTGAGTGCTCTGTACAATTCCCTCATCCCTGTCATCCCCAATGTCCCATCCCTTTATTATCATTTCATTGAGAAAGGTTTGGGGCTGCTGCTGGTGGGGGGGGGGCGCACAGAAGTTCTGTGTGATGATTTCCAAACCTCCTAGGAGACAGAAGTCCTCAAATTTCTTAAGGAGAATTAGTAGCCCAGATGGGGTTTGAAAGAGGAGAAGGGCATCATCCGTAAAGAGGAGAGCATGGATCTTAATTCTGCTCAACTTCAGGGAGTGAGCCTTCTCCACATCAAGATGATCAATGACTTCATTAATGAAGAGGGAGAATAATATAGGTGCCAATATGCATCCCTGGCGTACTCCCCTCCATACAGGGATGGAGTCACCCAAGTCAACAAAGACCCTCCAAAGAATTGAGCTTCTTTTGAATGCAGCTCTAAGATCAACAAATGCCAGTAGAGGTGGTCTGTAGATAGAATTGTGTATTTCCATACAAAAGAAATAAATCAAAGCACTTGGTCTAGGGTGCCTATCTTACATTGGAATCCAGCCGGACGCATGATAATATTTTGGATTCATATTGCCAATTCTGAAGTTGAGGAGTTGAAGAAGGGCAGGGAGCAGAAACGTTTTTGGAGATTATCTAAAATACTTATTGGTCTATAGTTTTTTGTTTTGCTCCAGTCTACCTTTTGGAAAAGGGATTTGATATGGTGAGGGTCCCTTCTAATTATATAGAAAACCAAGAATATTAGGTGGACACTTCACAAAAAACACTTTCAATTTCAATACATTAGTCTAAAATATATTACAATGGTCCTGGAGTCAACCAGTCAAGTTGATTGATGAATCCAATGTCTTTATTCCAAATCTGATTCACATTACACAGTCTGTAATCGACAGGTTACAATCCTTCCAGCCAACACGTGTTTCGTGTTGGGAAATGATATATCCCTTATGACTTCTTCAGGGCTAGAAATCATAGAGTAAAATATAACATCATGAGTTGAAACCAAAATGCTCAATCGTCCACTGTAAAGTGCAAAAAACACTTAAAACCCAAGGGAGGTGAAATAAAAATTAAAATTAAAAGACACCAGGAATGAGTGACAATCAAAGAAAGTGAAACAAACCCAAAGTCACAATAACTCCAGTGATCCTTAATCAACAACAAACCACCAACAACCTCCAATTCACTACCTAGAAGTGAAGACACCAACTTCATTATACACCTAGCACCGAGCTACAAGCCCCCTAAAGTGCACAAAAATGTCATAAATCAAATAATGCAATATCAAAATACCTTCTTAATTCAGGCACTAATCATCAACAGTCAAAATGTGAATTTTTCACTCCAAATTTTGGTCCATAACATCAGTGGTGTATCCATAACTGTCAGTATAAAAAGAATATCTAATTATTAACTTTGTATAAAATCTAGAGTCAATCCATTATAACTAATCGTCATCTATAGTTATAATACGAAAAACCAGCCGAAGTATTGACCGAGGTCAAACTCAGCGGTAATTGTTTTGAATTTAATATAAGATCCAAATCTTATCCTTATCTTCACTACACTCGGTGAAGATGGATATTCGTAATAACCTAAACTCACCTCATGCTACCGCAACTCCTTATTTGATAGCCACAGCGTCTAGCAGTAAAGACGCATCGCGAGTACGCTACTCGCGCGCAAGCGAACCCGGAAATAAATATGCTTCCGGGTTCGAGCTCCTGATCAAGAGTCACCGTGATCGAAAACGGACTCATAATACGAGTGGGGATAGAACCAATAATTTAGGATACGCTCAAAACTGCCCAGGAAATAACCAGTTAAATACTTCTGGTAAATCCTATAATAGTGTTTACTTCTGCATCCAGCATTCAAACCAAGCGAAAGTAGACCATTTAAATAGCTCAATCCTGTCCACAATATTCATACCGCAATATAGTTGGAAATATCTTGCTAAAAACCATGAGATCGCCACTCAGGAATGTAATCTAGGAAATAATTACAACTTTCAGCATCATTGAGAAAATTAATAAAAACTAAATTGGTGACTCAGCTACATCCTCACCCCACTTTCTTTAATATAATAGAGCTCAAATGTCAGATGGATAATATTGGCAGGGAACATTTCAGATGGAGTAACCCTATGAATTCTTCAAATTTTACGACGTTTGGGAATTTTGGTTAATCACTCATGAAGATTATATGACATCATACCATATACAGTAATTCCTCCAGGTAACAACGTTAATGCATATATAAGCAATGTGTAACATGATGATATTAGAGGCTTAACAGAGTCCAAATATTTTGATATGACTTATCAATCACCCAGAAAGAATTCCAATTCTCTATCAGAATTCAATCCTGCCTCTACAGCTCTTAATTTCATGATCCATATGGCGTCTTGTCTACGTAGACATAGTTCCCTATTACCCCCCCTTGAATCACGGGGGATATGCTCAAATCCAAAAAATTCAAAACTCTTCTGAGTTGATTGTTTCTCACAAGAAACAATATGCGCCACCAGGGGATACCTCATATCAAAATTCTTCAATGCCCGTGCATGTTCACCTATTCTAATTCTGAGCGGTCGTATGGTACTGCCAACATAAATCTTAGAGCATCTGCTGCGTATAATATAAACCACATAATTAGAATTGCAATTAATGGTGGAACGAATTGTAAATACTTTGCCATCATGAGAGAATTCTCGCAAATTATGACAAGCCCAACGGCAAACTCCACAGCAACCACATTTGTAGAAACCTGCTCTTTTTCTTTGTGATAACCAAGTTTCTGTAGGGGAGATAGTGGTAAAACTAGGACTCAGGATGCTTTTGAGAGTTCTACCTTTGCGAAATGTTGTCACCAAGCCCCCAGTGATTACATCCTTTAATGATTCATCCTTCGTTAGGATATTCCAATGTTTGTTCATATATTTTTTCAAGATCAATGAAGCATCATTAAAATCCGTTATAAACCTCACCAAGTTGGATGTCTCCTTAACATCATTTCGCACTTTGAGTTTTAGAGCATCTTTTCTGTCCACATACTTGAATCTATGCCGGGCTTTTTTTACAAACTTGTGAGAATACCCCCGTGCCCGAAATCTCCTCTCCATATCATCTATTTGAGAAACAAACTCATCATCAATGCTACAATTTCGTCGTGCCCTCATGAATTCACCAAAGGGGATTGATGCCACCTGATGCCTGAGGTGAGCACTTTTCGCATGCAAAATAGAATTGCATGCAGTTGTCTTACGAAATAGTCTGCTGTGTATTTTATTATTGGACACAAAAAGTTCCACATCCTAGAATTCAATCTTAACATCACTAAATTGAAAAGTAAATCTAATGTTCAAATTGTTAGAATTAATGAAATGGCAAAATTCAATGAGTTTCCCCTCACCTCCTGTCCAAATCATTAGACAGTCGTCAATGTAACGACCCCAGAACAAAATAAATGTGTGCCAAGTAGCGGCATCTGGGCCCCAAATGCATGTGTGTTCAAACCAACCCATGAACAAGTTCGCATATGATGGTGAAAATTTGGAGCCCATTGCTACACCTTGTTTCTGTCGAAACCACATGTTGTTGAATAAGAAAAAGTTATTGGTTGTAATCATATCAATCATATCTAATAGCATCATAGTATGGTCCCAAAGATTTGCTGATCTCTTGTGGAGAAAGAATTTCAAAGCTTCTAAGCCTAAGTCATGTTTAATACAGGTATATAGAGATACAACATCTAAAGTTACCAAAAGCATGTTACTATCCCACTCAACATCACTAAGAATACTCAGGATATGTGTGGTATCTCTAATAAAATAAGGAAGATTTTGTACCAATGGCTGCAGAAAACAGTCAACAAACTCTGAAAGCCTTTCAGTGGGCCCAAGAATACCCGAAACAATGGGTCTCCCCGGTGGAAAAGGCAAACCTTTATGTATTTTAGGTAAAGTATACAAACAAGGATATCGAGGATGATGCACTTTCAAATACACAAATTCATCTTTGTTAAGTAACCCTCGATGATGCCACCCCACTAATTTGTTGTTGATTGTTTGTACAAGGTTAGAAATAGGGTTATGTGGAATTTTTTCATAACAAGACAAATCTGTTAATTGAGACAAAATTTCATTGTCATAGTCCACCTTGTCCATGATGACCACATTGCCACCTTTATCAGCTTGTCTGATAATAATATCTTTATTGAGTTTTAGTTCTTGTAGTGCAATTAATTCCTCTGTACTCAAATTATTAACCACATGACAATATTTCTTCTTTGCTAAATAATTGTCATAGTCCTTACATACCAGGTCAAAGAAATTGTCTAGAGAGTTGGAACCCAATGATCTCGGAGTCCACCTAGATTTCTTTTTAAGACCACTAGAAACACTACTGTTAGAGATTATGTCTAAGTCATTCAAAATTCTCGCAGTAATATTGGGATCCTCGTCTCGTTCAGCTAAAGATAGTAAGATGGCTGTGTCATGTACATCCTTAATAGACAGTGTACTCAATGAAGAACCAGTTACCTCGGAACCTGTGTTCATGAAGGAATTATATTGAAAATAATTTTTAATTTTTAGTTTGCGTACAAATTTGAACAAATCAATTTTAGATCTACATGGATCCCCAAAGTAACTGGGACAGAAACTGAGACCTTTAGATAAAAGACTTTTGATCCCTGTGGTTAAGGTCATGCTTGAAAGATTCACTATGTTGATGGATGGTACATCATTGACGGTTATACTTTCTTGTCCCTTGATCTCGTTTTGACACCCTCCATTTCTCTTGTTGTATTGACCCTTTCCTCTCCTACCCCTCCTAGTTTTTTTGTTGTAGATACCAACCCTCTGTTTTGGGTGTTTTTGCCTCGTCTCATCCTCATTAGTTCCAATAAAAAACTATTTCCACTTGGGGTGTCTTGAGCAGAGGTGCTTGCTGCCTCTTCCATTTCACTATCACTTGTTAGTGAGGTGCTAATAGATGTTGAATCTGAAAATTTTGATGCATTCGAAGTACCAGAGGGACCACCAGTAAGGAATAAGTGATCATATTTATTAGCAAATGTAAAAATTCTACCAGTCATATAATCTTTCTCGTCTCGCTTAAGTTTACGCGCTTTCCTTTGCATTATATCCTCTTGGTATTTCTTCAAAACCTCCTCTAGGATTTTGTAATTTTTTTCGGTGGCTTCTTTCAATTTTAAACTCTCAATTTCCTTTTCTAAACTATTAATTTCAGCTTGAAATTGACTAACTTTCCTCTCTGAATTGATGATTAAAATATCCATCAATTTCATAGAACTAGCTGTTAGCTCTTTATCCCATAGTGCTAGTAAATCATCATCCAAGTCATCATATGTAGGAAAAATCTGGGATCTTAAACCTCTAGGGATACGGTTTAATTTTTTATATTGTTTGAGCGTTGTCCCATCCCACCATTTTGATAATTCATTTTTCTTCAGTTTCTCAAGCCTTATAAATTTATTTCTCAGACCTTCCTTCTGTGTGTTGCCAACAGTGAGATTATATACAGTGCCTCCCTTGGCTAAATTTTCAAATAATTCTTCCGCTATTTTATTCCTATCCATAATAAAGTAAATAGTGTTAATGGGTTAACCCAAGCAGCCTCCTCACTAACAATAGAACAACGAAACGGGGTGTAAAAATAAGGATATATGGCGCTACGGGTAATAATCTACCCACAGTAAATATCGGGGAACCTCATCAGGGAAACACCCTACCCTCGGAGGAAAACACCTCCAACTTCAAACTTGATATGGTGAGGGTCCCTTCTAATTATATAGAAAACCAAGAATATTAGGTGGACACTTCACAAAAAACACTTTCAATTTCAATACATTAGTCTAAAATATATCACAATGGTCCTGGAGTCAACCATTGTGAAAAGGGCAATAATGTGAGCCCCGGGCCCGAGTGGGGGGTAGTCAGCACCTTCAAGTAATTCGTTGGAAAGTGAGTTGATATAGGGGGTCTAAAATGTCAATTTCGGATATGTGTAGATTGCCAGGAATGACGTCAGGTCTGGGGATCCTATTTTGATGTAAATGGCTAGTAGCCAGTCTTGTATCTACCAAACAGAAAGACAACTCATTACACACATAAGGAGTGGAGTGGAGTGGAGTGAGAGTTTACAGAAGTAGTGTTGGCAAGTAGAGGATCAGCATAAAGTTTTCCGAAATGGTCGACCCAGGCTACTGGTGTTATGAAGTGGTCAGTTTGTGTAATGGCTTGAGAATGACCATGGGAAATAATCCACTAAAAAGGGTCTCTTGCCTACCCTGAGTAGCCGCAAGCAAGTCCTGCTAAACTGCTTCATCGCATATGCATTCCATGGCTTTCAGAATCTGTTTAGAAGAATGATGCTAGGCTATGTTCCTTGATTTCCCTCAAAAGATGCATCTTGGATCTCCGGCAATCTTGGTCATACCATGGGGTGGATTTAAGATGTTTAAACTGGGGTGGTTTGTACACCCTAGATAGGTGATCTTTTAATAATGGGAAAAGGGAAGAACGATTAGTTATTATTAGCTTGTCGGGACAAGAAGAATATTCCACATTGGCAAAGCTGGCCAAGAAAAAAGTGCATATTTCAACTAGCAATACAGGGTTATTTGCTATAGAGGGCCATTTGATGTCCCTCTTGTTATTAAAGATGGAAAGAGCAGGTACTAACTGATTTATGGGAGCTGATAAATCACAGAGAACGTCACCTGTTAAGGTTAGTTATAGGGCATTATGCTCGCTATCGTCTCTAGAAGTGACCTTAAAGTCACTTAAGTCATTCCAGAGTCTAATGCAGTAGTCGATGCACAATTTCTGATCTCCCCTCTTGAATATGAAATCACAGGACTTATCAGACTCAGTTTTTTCATTGCAAACCCTGAAAACAAACAAGAGCAACTAGGAGGCAAGCTATAAAACAGATGTAGACCCAGCATTTAAAGGATCTTACTCCAAAGATGGGATGCCAAGGGCTTTGTCTACACTTTGAGTTATAGTTACTAAATCAATGAACCTATAAGTAGTGTTGAAGTTGCCCCCTAGGATCGTGGACTCAGAGCTAGAACACGAGCAAAGAAGGTTGTCCACAGTGGTGAGTGTTGGAGATTCCTTGTTTTTGGGAACTGTCCTATTGTAGATGTTCAGGACAATAATGGGATTCCCTCTGGAGGGGCTAAGGTTTAGTCCAAAGTTTCAAGTTGTCTAGCCTTTTGAATCAACAATGGAGAGATATTTTGATCCAAGTTATCTAACGGCTATTACAGTTATCTAGTAGTTATTACAAAACAAAATATAGCCGGGCCCATAAAGCGGGGATATGGCCAATGTTTTCTGTATGCATATTATTTGGAAGGAATCAAAGAATCAAAGAAACGATTAAAGGCAGGATCCATTATTTCGTCAGCAATTTTGGCTAAATTCCATAATAAAATACGAATCTCACTGATCTCGAGCTGGGGTCAGAATTTAGCGTGGTGGTAGTGTGATTGGGCAGTAACCTCATTGGGGCTGGTGAAGAGACGTCTTGATGATACGTAGGATGCTTCAATGGAGATAGTCAGTCTATTGTGTTTAGGGGGTGCGTTAGAATTTAGGACAGGCACTGGAAAGTGGGTATGCAAAGCAGAATTTCTATTAACGTGTGGGAAATGAGATGTTAAGAGATTAAAAACAGGTGCCCGGACAATGTAGACATTATTGGACCTTGTTGGCACCCGCTGTGGAATAAAATAATTAGATAATAAGGTGAGTGGTTTCGGATCCAGTTTGGCCTTTTTAATTGAGGTAAGGTGAATTGAATGGAAGAACCTGATGGAGCAAAAGACCGAGCATCACTGCTAATTAGGGGTGGGTGGGAATGGAAAAACCTGATGCAGCAATAGACCGAGCATCATTGCTAAATAGGGGTGGGTTCAAAAATTCACTCCATTCATGGAGTTGGCAGAATTCGGGAACTCTGCGCTACATGTGTAACATGAATTCCTACTAAATTCTGCCATCTGGCATTTGGTAAACAATTTTGTTCCATTGGTGCACACAAGACTTGTTTTGGCGTCCACTGGTATATTGCTTAGCCACTTGTTGGCACCCACGAGATTTTGCACCCTCTAGGGCGGCTTCCATTAGTGATTGGGTCTTCCAGTGCCTTTTTTGTGACACTGGCAAGCACAAGGGGCTGCTCCTCAAACGGATTCTCTACTTGAGAAGCAGCCAAATTTCCTTGGAAATACATTTTCTAGTGGATATTCTACTCCAATGTACCATTCAAGTTGTTTTTTAGTGCGAGAAGCCATTTTTATTTCACTTTTTTTTAACAGGAATGAAGTGCCCAGAGACTCCAGCTTCCTGTTCCTGTCCAGCAGGCTCCTCCAATTGCTTTGTCCATCTTCTGATCACTTTTCACTTGGGTTTCTAGGTGGAAGGATCACTCTCTTTGTCTGCTGCATATATACCATTGGATTTAAGGACTTTGTTTTTGTGATATCACAAGTAGGTTAAAAAACTATTGTATAAAGGTGTTGCTTGTTTGATAGAGGGCATGCACCGGTATTTCTCTGTACTTTTATCCAATTTTTACATTTGATTGTGGTGGGTGGCCTGGAGTTTCAGTAAGGGCCTAGTTATGTTTTTCATCTTTTATGGGTCAAATCTGTTTTATTTATTTTCTGAAGCAAGAACATAACATTGACAGAGAACATATCAAGTAAGAGATAACTTTGAAATTGATTCCCACCACCTTCTAGTCCCTCCCTCCCTCCTCCCCCCTGGGATACTAACAGCCGTGTGTTGGAACATAGTGAGTCATGCTCCTGTTGGACTGCTGCGTCTCCTATACTTGGTGTTGACGCAGGATTAAGCTCTGAGAGTCACAGTAGTCTTAAGTATTTGGGGCATGTTAGTTCTCGTAACTCCTGAGATAATGGTGTTATGTAGGTTTCCAAAGGGCTCCATATGAAACCCCTTGATTTGTCAACTCCAATAGTTTTTCCTTTCCGAGGATGTATCATAGTGGATGGAGCCAAGACAAGTGGGAAGGTACTGTGTCTGTGTCCCAGTGTGGCAGGATTGCTCGATGGACTGCTCCCAACACCACCCCTATGTGTCTGCCTTTACGCAATTTAAGCCGGTAGGCGAGAGTGTTGGGGAGACCCAGGATGGTGTAAGCAGGGAATCTGGGTATCTGAGTATTTAAGTGTGTGTCTATATTATGTAATTCTTGCTTCCAGAAGTCTGAGATCTTAGGGCAGGCCTATAGGATGTAGAGTAGTGTGCCAGTCAACCCACACCATCTCCAGCATTCAGCACTGCATGTTGCTTGATACCACTGGATCTGCAGGGGCGTGTGATACAAATAGGTAACGATTTTTGTTGCTGTTTCAATACTTGAGGAATTGCGGGATGTGTGTCTTGCTCTGTAGTGCATCTCACTCCATTCTTTAGGTGTTAACTGACTAGTTCCCTCTCCCAGTGCTTGTGCCCCAGCATTTTGGGTGGAGGGGAAGCGTGCAGGATTACTTTATAGAGTGTTGTGATCATGCCTCTGTCTGCAGGTTGTGCTAGAAGCCACCTCCCAAACGTTGAAAGGGGCCGCTGTGCTCCCTCTTTTAAAGTGGGGTGGGTAACCCAATGTCGAACTTGCAGGTTGCAGAGTTTCTCCAACTGCAGTAACCCATAGTCCCTCCACAGTTAATCGAAGGAGAGTATGCAGTCTGTCCCATAGAGGTGTCCCACGGATTGACAGTCGCTCGGTCAAGACCCAGAGGGAAGTCAGCAGTGTCCGTAATGGGTGTCAGCAGGGAGGGAAAGAAGTACAAGCCCTTGTGGGTCACTGTCTGATCCAAGGCCTTAAGTGTAGTTTTTGTGATTGGGAAAAAATATAATCCCTATGTCCGTTGAGAGAGGTTCAGAAATGGGAATCTCCGTAGGTGCATGCTGGCAAGTCACATTTGGTCCTGGACCACTCAACAAGGTATCGGAGTTGAGTAGCCTGGAAATATGCGGTGCGATTGGGAATGCCCAATAGACCCTCCATGTGGGGCCGATAGTTGTGAGTGAGGCTCATTCGTAGGCTTTTATCAGCCCACATGAAGCAAGAAAGCACTAGTCTTTATGGCACCAGGTAGTGGGGTCTACCGGGCATGGTTGGAATAGGAAGAGAAATTATGGAAGAATAGTCATCTTAATCACCGCTATGTGAGTGGGTGTAGGTGCCTTTGAGCCAGATCCCACGTTACTTGCTAAAGTAAATTGCGAGTTTAGGGCTGCCGTAGCCACCACTGTTGGGGCTACGTGGTTCCCCATGCATGGAATAGCGGTTGTGACCAATGGATAAAATATCTGCTGGTAAGTGTCTTCATTATGAGTGTGGGGACTGTAAGATTAAGAGCCTGCGATTTGGAGATATTGATCCAAAACCGGACACATCTCTGAATCTCTCCGCTTCTTTCAGGAAGGCAGGTAAGGCTACCAGCGGGGTGACAAAGGCCACAATGGTATCATCTGCATAAAAGCAGATGGTATTATCCTCCTCTCCAATCGAACACCTGTGATATTTGGGTGATTGTGCACTCTTTGGGCACAAGGCTCCATGTAGAGTGCAAACAGCAAAGGTAACAATGGACAGCCCTGCCGCATTGCTCTGCATATGGGGAATGATGATGAGGTGTGTCTGTTGATTCTAACAGATGCCTGCGGGCAACCATAGTTACTCAGTATCCAGCTACGGAGCCATGGTCCGAAGCTGAAGAGCTTGAGGGCTGCCTAAAGGTAGGGCCAGTGAACCTGGTCGAACACCTTCTCGCCATCAATGGCTAGCAGAAAGATGTCCCTCTCGGACCGGCTAGCTTTGTCAATGAAGTGAAGCAGCCTTTTGGTGTTATCACTGCATTGTCTATGAGTGACAAAGCCCGCCTGGTCTGGGCTAATCAGTCCCGGCATGATCGGGTTAAGTCGCGCCATCAAACTGCCAGTGAAACGTTTTGTATCTGTGTTGAGGAGAGAAATGGGCCAGTATGACTCGCACTTGCAGTAGTCCTTATTGGGTTTAGGAACACCTCTCCCACCAACTAGGCTAGATTGTGGGAGCCATCAATGAAGTTGAATAACCTTGTTAGGATGGGGGCTAATGTGCGTCAGAAAGTTTTATGGAAGCTTGCTGGGAAGCCGTCCGGCCCTGGCGATTTGAGTAATTTTTGTCAGGCTATGGCTGAGAATCACCTCCTCCACCCTAATGGGGCAATCTAGCTCATCGGCCTGCGCCAGAGTTAGCCTAGTCGTGTTAGCACTGTCAAGATAGAAGCCTGTAGTGGCTGTTGGTAAGGTTTGAGATGTATTAAGATTGTTGTAAACATCTCTAAACCAGGAGGTAATGAGGTCATCGTTCACAACTTCAGAGCCATCCTCCCGCACTAGCTCTTCCACCCTGGCTGCTTGCGGCTTGCGCGTAGCCTGTTGGTAAAGAGTTTCCCACTCTTATTTCTCCTTGTGTAAAAGGAATGGTTAAGGCGGAGGAGGGAAAATTAAGCCCTATCGAGATCCAACTGTGCAAGCTGCTTCTTTGTCGCCTTGAGCTGTCGCTGCACTTTGGGTGCACCTGTACGTGCACACGTGAATACAATCCGGTTCTCTCACTCGCTTATTTAGGTGTTCCCCCTTTACCCGGCATAGGGTGTTGTCTGTTGCAGAGATAGCCAGAAATTCCCCTCTAATAACTGCTTTCCAGGCGTTCCATAGGATCTTTATGGGGATGTCTGGTATATCATTTGTTGCAAGATAGTTAGTGGTGGCCTGATCACTTTGCTTGACCACTTCCGGCCGTTGGAGTAGCGTCTCTTGTAACCGCCAGGGATGATATGTTTGTTTCTTTGACAGGATCTCAAAATCTGCCACTACTGCGGTGTGATCGGACAGCGAGTGTGCTTCGATTTCAATGTCAGTTATGATTTGTTGAAGGTCCAAGGTACCTAGGAAATGGTCTAGGTGGACATAGGTTTCGTGGGCGCGGGAATGAAAGGTGAAGTGATGAGTCGTAGTGTGTGTTTCTCTGCATAGGTCCTGCATTCCCTTCTCATGTAGCCATCGTCTTGTGTCCTGTGTGAGTTCCGCAGTCCTACGTGTCAAGAGGAAGAGCGGTCTGTATTATTAACAAAGACTATGTTAAGATCGGCTCCAGTAAAATCAGATTCCCTGTGGTTGTCATGGTGTCAGAATTGCTCTACGTCCACATTGTTCCTGACTTTCGTTGGGAGCATATGAGGTGCTGAGAAGAATTGTCTTCTCTTACGTGAAAATGGTGGACTAACAATCAGCCACTTATCTCTGTGATTTTATCCCCTACATTCCCTTCCTGCAAGAGAGCAGATTTGATGTAGCCTCCCCTTCCAGTGGAAGATGACGCAGAAGAGGTGACCCCAGGAATAAGGGACCCCTTTATCTCTAAGGTAGGTCATCATAGGAAGAAAGCCCCTTCTCTTCTGCAGGGTTGGTGCCGAAAGGTCTTGGTACAGTACCACATTGTGACCACAGAATTGGAGCGGATGGAGTGCTCTGGCTTGCTGATGGATTTGTTCTTTTTGAGGGAACTCGTGTACCCAGTATATCTGCGGAGCAGGAGTTCACTGGGTGAGATGGTCCCACCCTGTGGACCCAGTCCAGTTGGATGTCTGTCTCTGGTAGTTCCAGGATTTGGCTGAATAGGGCCTTAACATAGGACCCGATGTCATCACGTTCTGCTGCTATTGAGACACCTCTAATGCGTATATTATTACATCTCGACCTGTTTTCTAAATCTTTCGAATTGGCTTGGATTTCTATGCTCTGTTCCTTGAGGCGGAAAAACCCCTGTTGGAGGTGCTCAATTTCCTCAACTCTGCTTGTTACATTATCTTCCAGGGTCGAGACTCCATCCCTGATCTCCACTAAGTCCTTGCAAACTATTTTCAAGTCTTGGGAACACTTTGATGGTCTTTCCTCAGTGATGTGGAGAAGGCTTTGAGGAACGAGCGAGTAACAGGACTGTCTGTTTCGTCTTTCTCAGGTTGGGCTTCGGAGCCCGGTTGCAAAGGATGGTCCCCTGAGGCTGGGATACTCAACATCTCCATCAGACAGCGATCTTTTTTAGAGAGTGTGGTGGCCATAGGTGTTGCTGATTGGTGCCCTCACTGTATCAGTTGGACTCATGCACCCCATGTGCCAAGGTCACACGGGCCCCTGGGTCCCGCTTTTGGTCTCTCGGGTCCTCCCACCTGGTGGGCAGATCCTTAGAGGGAGTTCAATGATGTGCTGAAAGAAAGGGTTCAGGATTGGCGTCAGCATTTTTACGGGAGGCTGTTAAAGGGTGTTCCTCTGTGTGTTCCCTTGCACAGGTAGAACCTCTAACTGAGAAGGGGGCAATTTGAAGGTGGCAGGAAATCCAATGACATGGGCCTCTCATTGTAGCTTGTGGACTTTTGGAGCTCTGGGTTGTCCTGTTTCTGGACATTGGAGGTTAGGACTGGGCCCCTGTACGAATGGGTTAATCGGGGACAGTCTCCCTGCTCACTGTTGCTGTTGCATGGTCGTGGCTCCCTGCCAATCGGGAAGGGCTACTCACCCTCTAGCTTTAGGTCTTTAGGTGCAGGGAACCCCTGGCCCCAGTTGTCAGACCGCGATGTCACCAGGAAGCCTCACTAAGTCGGCATCAGCGTCGTTATGAAGGTAGTTGGAGGGTGCCCTCTCTGCTTCCTCCCATGTTGTGAGTTGAGCCTCTAACTTAGAATGGGGCAGTTTTGAGGCGCCTAGATATCTTGTGGCATTGGCCTCTTGTTGTACCTTGTGCCCTTTTTAGAGCTCTGTATTGTCCTCACCCCAACTATGGGAGGCGATGGTTGGCTCCCTGTGATAGATCGGCTCGCGCTCACTGCACGGTTCTGTGGTGTGCAAATCAACGCAAATGCCCCAGCTCACTTATCCTGATGTGTGGCCTTGGTTCCTGGTAGTCGGGTGGTTTGGTTCATCCACTGGTTGCTAGCCTCTATGCACTGGAAACTTCTGGCTTCAGCTGTCCAGTAGTGGGGACACAAGGAATTCACACGTGGCTCCCTTAAAGCCTTCACCTCATCTCTAGGGGCCTGGGAGGCATGTGTGTTCAGACCTCTGCTCCTCTATGCTAGCCCTTTTGGGCTATCCAAGGACAAGGAGTCGGGATTTGCGGGCAGGGCAAGGGGCAGTAGGAGCAAGGGTATAGTCTGTATGATCCCTATCTTCCAGCGTATGGGCCACAGGGGCTGGCTGGACTGCCCTGCGATATCCTGGGTAGTGTCGGAGAGCCCAAGTGAGTCTATCTCATGTGAACTGAGGTCACAGGTACGATGCTCAAGCATACAAGCTCATGGTGCAGCTGGCCTTTGCTGTGTCGGCTGAAGGCTAGGCCTTGCGGCCGGGAGGCATCCAACGCCAGAGTAGACAGCAGCTTCTGTTTGGGCCGCCTCTGCACCGAGTCCCCCTCTAGTCTCATGTCAGGTAGGTTGTCGCCCGGTGTCTCAGAGGGAAGGGCCCCTCCAATCATCTGCTGGGGCAGGTAGAGCAGAGTTGTAATGATGTGAAGGGCCCAGGGGGCACCTGCTGAGGTGTATCGGGCAAATGGCCTATCAGCCCTTGGCGTGTATAGTAATTGGAGCTACTGTGTCCATCACCCCAAGGCCGAGCCCTGGTAGCACAGTTTTGTGCTACACCATAAGTGGTGAATACGTTATTTGAGTAGGCCCCCGCCGGCTCTGCTGTATAGGCAGGTTTGCATCCTTCTTAAATGGTTGGCAGGTCAGGTGTGCTGCGACTGCTGGGTTATGGCTCTTTCAGGTCTGATATGGGTTGGTGATTGGCCCTCTTTTACTTTCTTGGCCACGCCCTTGTACCTCCTTGGGGTGCCGGTAGTGGGAAGCCCTCCCTAAATCTCCTTATGTGCTGTTGTGGGCCTGAAGCCTCTGGAGTTGCCCTTCAAGCTGCCCTATGATCAGCCAGGAAGCAGTTTATAAGTGGGCTCTTCTGAGGGAGAGCCCCCACCAACAGCAAACCTCCCCTCGAGATGCAGACAAAGGCTGGCCACAGGTGATAGGTCTTGCTCCGTGGGCCCACACTGCGCCTCCACTGCCACCAGTGCAGTGGAGCTGGACCTGTGCTACATGGGTAAACAGGATGGCCTGGGTACAGGTAGCTCTGGGGAAGGGGAGCGCAGCCGAAGAGGGCCCCTCTCAGTGGCTGGGCCTTGCACTGCGCTCTCTGTTGTGTTGCACTCACTGCAGCTGGCTGGGCACTATTGGGCCATCCTTCGGGTGCCAGAATTTGATGGGGAGGTAGGCCCACTGGACAGTCTGGTGGTAGGCCATCAGAGGCTCTCACAGGCACCTAGTCGTGTGTGTATGTGTCAATCTCGACTCCACAGTCTGTGCAAGATCTGCCACGGGTCTAGCTCCTCCCAAAGCGGGGCCGGAGCACCGATCTGAAGGACGGCCCTTGCACCTGGTGGGTGCCACCATTTTTCAGGGCCTGTGGGTGTCCGGGTCTGCTGTGCTGCCGCTGCGACGTCGTGCCTCACAAAGCTCTGCTGTTGCCCCCCTCCCGGGGTCGCCACAGGTCCTGAGTGCTACATTAAAGTCCTGGGACTAGCATCAGACTTTTACTTATGCTCCCCAGCGGCTACCATCTTAGGGCTTTGCCATCCTCAAAGCCGCTGCGACTCCTTCCCAGCTGAGCAGAACCAATCTGACCCAACTGAAACTATGTTGGTATCACTGGTGTAGGCTTAGGTTGCTGTTTCTCTCAATCTCAGCGCAGGATTAATGGGGACTCACAGGCAGCAGGAGCAGAGGACCGGGAGCACACGTCCTACCAGTCCACCAACTTAGCCACCCCCCCCTCTTTCATCTTTTATGAAGGAAACATTTTGGACAGTTCAGTAAATTTTCTCCATATTTGTTACATTTGCCGTATTCGTTGATTTTACTATAAGGCTTAGTCTGCCAATGGGCCATCCAGGCAGTAGGCCCAGTACTAGTCATCAGTGCATAAAATAACTGTTTCTGAGGTATTTGTTGCTTTAATTAAATTATAATTAAAACATAACTTAGGGTAGGGATGGCATCAGATTAAATTAAAAATGTGAATTATTTTTTGTATTTTATGTATTTTTCTGCAAAAGTATATAGGCGGGGGAGTATTTGATGCCTTGGGAGTATGTGTGTTGTTGTAAAATTTTAATAGATCATTTAAGTTTCATTTTTAGCATTGTTGAATTAATGGTAGTGTTTTTTTTTCAATATTAGTTACAATGCCTCCTTTGTCTGGCCAGTGTGTGTGTGAGTGTGTTTGCCACGTGGCCAGAGGCCATTTTGTGTAGTCAGTGCACAAAGGGCCTTAATGGGTTCTTCTCTTTCCATGTTACCTTGCTTGCATGTTGACCATGAGACCGGTGGCCGTTTGTGTACCCAGCCAGTGTGCTTTTGCCATAGGCTTGCACTTGTTCTTTGTTCCCCATGCATCCTTGCTTGCTGTTGTTAGTTTGACCATGTGGCTAGCAGCCATTTTTTCTGCATATAGTCTGTGTGCTTTTGCCGTAGGCATGTATGTGTTATTTTTGTTTTCTATGCGTCCTTGCTTGCTGTTATTGGTTGGCCATGTGGCCAGCAGCCATTTTGTGCAGCCCTTCATTGTGCTTTTGCAGTGTACCTGCATGTGTTTTTTTGTTCTCCATGCCTCCTTGCTTGCTGTTGTTGGTTGACCATGTGGCTGGTGGCATGCGGCCAGACATTGTGATTTTGCCATAGGCTTCCATGTGCATTTTGTCCTCCATGCCTCTTTACTTGCTGTTGTTGGTTACCTATGTGGCCGGCTGCCTTTTTGTGCAGCCAACCAGTGTGCTTTTGTCATAAGCTTGCATGTGTTCTTTGTTCTCCACTCCATACCCCCTTGCTTGCTGTTGTTGTTTGACCATGTGGCCAATGGCCATTTTGTGCAGCCACCCCATTATTTCAGTTTTCAAAGCCATTTTCTAGGGTGATTTATAGGAGAGGGCTCTGGCTTTCTTTGTTTATGTTTTACTTTTACCTGATATCCGTTTAATAATATGCTTGAGGATCATTGCAGTATATGCATGTTATGATTGCGATGAACAGTGTTTTATATTATAATGTGTTTGTTTTCATTTTTCACCTGCACCTCCTTGCTTCCCAAAATGGGCTTCTCATAGTCCTGCAGTACAGCAGCAATTATTTTTTGTTTATTTATTTATTATTTTTTATTTTTTTATTTTATTTGTTTATTTTTTATATCATTTTTTATTTATGGTTTAAATTTTTTACAATTGTTTTTGTTTTGTTTTATATTTTATTGCTTTTTTTTGCATTTTGCCTCCACCCATCCACCCTTCCCTACCAAAGGTGCACAGCTGCACAACAGCATTCATTTTCTAAGCATTATTCCATTTTCCCCTGGAGCCCCTGCCTGCAATATTAGGTGTACACACACACACACCAGCATCATTCATTTTTTAAGGATTATTCCATTTCCCCCAGACCTCCTTGCCTGCCATGGATGCGCACCAGACTTCATTTTTAAGGATTACCCCATTTTTCCATGTACCTCCCTAACTGCCACAGGTGTCTTCTTCAGAATTGAAGCATATAAAGCAAAGAGTTACAACTGCATTTTGTTATGCTGATTGAAAATTAAGTTGTTTACTGTGGTGGTGTGGTTTGACTTTGGAATGATAACACTATTTTGTTTTATTTTTTAGAATAATAACTAAAGTAATCAACCACAATTTATATTGTCTTTGTCTGTATTAACACAAATTACAACAGTGTCATGTTTCACTAAATGTTTTTCTTACTTGTTTGCTTTTAGGTGCACAAGAAGAGACATCACCCACTATAGTGCCAGACAGAAGGCGCGTACAAAGTTAAGTGACCACATAACACATGACATGAGTCCTCCAAACTCTTCCTCTTATGCACCTCAGTGCCACTGCCAACTGACAGCGTCCAAAGAAAAGTGCTGCCAAGAAAGTGGCCAGTCAGAAGAAACTGCTGACAACAACCTTCTTCTGGAATGTTGTGAATGCCACAATGGTCTCTGGGGAGCAAGCTGGGAGCAGCACTGCTGCATCAATGGCACCACCACAACCTAAGCCCAAGCCCATGTCTGTCAGCAAAGCAGCCACTGCAATCATATTGATGCCATCTAGCAGTGAGGTTGAATTGGATTTGTCTGTTTCGCAAAGTAATACCTAGTCGTTGCAGGAAACTGAGCAAAGTCAACAGCAATTGCAGCCAGCAATAGTAGATCTTCCTGAAGTAGGAGCATAAGAGGAAGTTGAGCTTCCTGCTCAACAAGAACCTCCTCTTTTAGAAATATTGGCTTCCAGATCTCCATCAACAAAAAGGAAGGGTATGCCACCATCTTCTCCAAATGCCTAGACGCAAATCATTGATTTGCTCCCTTATTTGTAAGGCTGCCACTGAGACTTGCATCCACCCCTACGTCAGTAGTAGTATGTACTCCAGAGAGGCAATCAACAACACACCCACCTACCTCCAGTTCTTCTTCAGGCACTGGCACACTTAGAATGTTCTCCTCTCCAAATTGGGCCTTATTTCATGATTAGCAAGCGGGAGGTCAACATTGTGACATGCTCCATTGCCATGCAAATCTTCATCGAGGTAAGCCTGGTTTCACACAATGGTACTGGAGGCCAAACGATCCATATGAAAAAATATCAATTAATCCCGTGAGAGGAACACCTTAAAAAAATGCTGCAGGTGATGGTGGTCAGGGTGAGGAGAGTGGGGAATCAGCTCCAATCATGGTGAAAGGTGAAGTATGATGAGAAAGAAGAGGGTTACATATTAACCAAAGCAGCCCAGTTCCCAGCAGCGTACCAGTATTGCCCACCTCAGCAACCTCAAAATGGCACAAGTTAGTTGGAGACAACACTGCATAGAGTGACTGCCCCAAGATGCACATTGAGTCTACCACCTCTTACATCTCAGAAGACACCTGCACCAGTGGCACCAGAAAAGAAAAAAAATACCAGGATACTATGACGGGCATGTTTAGGCAGCCATCTAACAACACATTTGTACAATGGACCAGCTCCCTTTTTCTTTTGTGGAAGCAATAGAATTTTTAAAATTTATTGCAACCATTTGCCCGAAATGGAAGGTTCCCATTCGGATCTATTTTTCCAGAGTTGCTGCTCCAGTGCTTCATCACGATGTGCTACAATTGGTTGGTCAAGCTTTGCAGCACAATGCTGTTCACACTATCCTCCTGACAACAGACTTGTGGACCAGTTGTTCAGCATCCGATTACATGTGTTTCAGTGTACACTGAATCTCTTTTGCGTGGGTAAGGCAACCATTATCTATAGTTCTTGGTGCTGAAGTAAGTTTTAAGAGCCTTCTGTGGCATGCAACAGTAGCAATTTTCACCATGGAGAAATGTTATACAGATGGAAATGTCTTAGAAGACATTAATAGCAAGGTGTTTGAATGGCTGTAACCTAGAGGTCTCCGAATTGGATTTGTTGCCATGGACAATGGCAGTGATATAGTCAAGGCCATGGCAAATGGAGGCTATTTTAGGGACCTGTATTTAGAGCATTGCATCAACCTGGTTGTGCAGGACTTTATCAAAAAAGAAGACATAGCCAGCAACATACTGATCAGCTGCAGACAAATGTGCACTCATTTCAGCCATTCCTTTAAAGCCCAGAAACAGATAAGTATCATTCAGCATGCAAATGGAGCATCAGTTAAAGCCCTCATACAGGAGGTGCCAACACGTCAGAACTCCACCATTTTGTATATTGCAACATCTGTATGAGCCGTACAGACAGATCAATGACTATGTCATTGAAAGAGGAGGTCTAATGCCTGACACAGATGTTACTTTCTTTTGAGGTTTTCACATGTGAAGTCAGCAAGTAGGACAGTACAATGGGTCAATCTATCCCATTGTTGCATCTGCTACAGAACCAGTTAAAAAAGGTCTTGCAAAGGTTTGCAGGTGAGAACGAAATGCAGAAGTGCATGCCTTGGCTGAGAGCTTAATCCTTTGCTTAAAGGTTATTACAAGGCTGAAAAACAACATTGTGTTGTCCAAAGAGTACATCCGTGCCGCAGTACTTGATCCAATGTACACAAAAATGCTGTCCACTTTGATTCCTTTTTTTTGTAAGGGGATGCTTCACAATACAAGGCATGGATTGTTGAGCAAGCCAGAGACCTGGAAGAAGAACAGCTGGAAATTAGAGCCCCTCTCATGGGCAGACGTTCTGGAGTGCCACCTTCAACTTCTAGAAAGGGCAGTCCTGTTGTCTCACAGCAGCCAACACCAGCAACAAGAAAACTGGCAACAACAGCTACAACAGGAACAGAAGAATCAGCACTAACCTCTGAATTGGCTTGGTTTTAGGTGGCAGGTCTTAATTCCAGTGCAGAGATGAAGGCAAAAGAGACGGAGCAAGTGGCAGCACCAATGACCATTCAGAGTATGTTCCAGGAGTATCTGGATGGCCCTAAAGAGGTCTATGCAAATCAAAACCCATTGTGCATGGCGTGGGAAGATGCATCAATGTCCAGAGCTCAGCAGGCTGGCAATACAATATCTAGCTTGCCTGGTTGCCAGTGTGTCTGCTGAGTGTGTGTTTAGTGCAGCTGGTGCAGTTGCTACAGTTAAAAGGACCAATCTCTTGCCTCAAAATGTGAAGAGATTGACCATGGTCAAAATGAACCAACACTTTATATAAAACAATTACACTGTTGCTGATATATCATAGGAGGAGGTGGATAGGATAATTTTCTCAGGCTCAAGTTTGCTAGCTGACCAACTTCTGGGTGATCCACCTGTTGGTGAGGATGAACTCCACTTCCCTGATGAGTAGGCCATCATAGCATTTTTTAAATATTTATCATCAAACTGCTTTGCCAAAAAAGGATATAGGTTGTAGAAAATGATGTTTGTGTCTGACTTGTGCAGTCCCACCATTTTTAGGCCGGATTGGAGTTGGACCAGTGTGTAGTGAGGAAGTCCCTTCAGGACATTAGAGACAATGCCTGTCGCCCTCCCATGCCTATCCTACTTTTGTATCACTTAGCAGGACTGCCCCAGAAGACGATTTGATTTACAAGCCCAGACTACCTCAACGACAGACTCACCTTCCACACCCCCACCCACAACCTTCGCTCTGCCAGCCTCGCCCTCGCCTCCATCCCCCGCATCTGCCGCACCACCGCCGGAGGAAGATCCTTCTCTCATCTAGCCGATAAGTCCTGGAACTCCCTATCGCTCCACCTTCGCCAGACCCAAGACCTCTTGACATTTAGGAAACACCTCAAGACATGGCTTTACGACCAGTAGCCCCCCCCCCAAGCACCTTGAGACCCTAACTGGTGATTAGTGTGCTCTATAAATCCTTGATTGATTGATTGATTGATTGATGATAACTTTGAGGCCTAGCTCTGTGGATTGGAGAAAGGTGTGTTGATTTGGGAACCACTGCTGAGTGTGTGTGCTGGCTCAGATGTCAAACTCTTATATGGTTGCGTGTACGGGAGGGGTCTGTTGCTTGTAACTGGAGACAGACGTGTGATGCCCTTCAGCACATGATGTACGCATTCGGATAAATGTTATGTTGATGATGACAGTTGTGAGATTGTTCAGCCTGGGCCGGTCCATGCAGCTGGGGTATCCTTGATTGGTTGTAAATTGCTCTCACTTCTCAGTTAATCGAATGCACATGACATGAGTCATAAAATTAAATGAATAATTGCAGCAGTCCATGGTCTTTCTCTACCTCTGAGTCTTCTTGGTACACATCTCATGAAGCTTACCTTCTGTCCTCCTTAACTTTACAATGTAATTTCTGTTTACAATCTGAAGGACTTCTCTTCTCCTGCATGAAAGGAAAAAACTCAACACTCTTACCTTACCGGATCAGTTCAGTCAGGGGTAGGCACCCAAGAGTGATAGACATTCCGAGAAGAATGCAGATGCACTTCCCAATTTAGCAATACAATATCATTTTTGTTTTAACAATCATAATTTTTAGAACTGGGTGGGTCCACTTCACTCCTCCATAGTTTATATTGTTCAAACCTATATTACAGAACATTTAGGTAGCTAATAATATATTGAGTGTCTGGGGCTGAAGGACCGTTTGCTATGCATTTAAAAGAACTGTGGCAGACTCATTCCTTCATTTCCTTCCATAACAGATTGATGATGGTGTGCTGCTCATTGCCCCGATGAATATTGTTATTGGGTTGTGTAGTGTTTGTCCTTGTCACACCTTTCCCTAAATCCCCTTTCCCATCCATTCATCTCACCCCTAACCGTCTTCCCTTGGGCTGTGTGATTTTTGGAGGTATGACTAAATTTATACCATAAAAGGATCACATACTTGGCGGGGGTGCGGTTAAATGAACACCAACTCACTGTGGGATCTTCTATTACCTGAGCCCATACCAGCCCCACTTACCCACCCACACATAAAAGAGATTTAGATATAGTCCTTTATTCGTCATTATCATCATTCACGCCTTGTGTTGCTTAAACGCTTAACCTTGTAGACTCCACTCCTGACTCTGAGCCCACTTCTCTTGACTCAAGGATTTTGTAACTTAAGTTTTAGTTAATTAACTTCCCATTGCTCAACAGAAGTTACTATTGCTAGTTTTTGTTATAATATCAGTTTTTCTTTCTTTGTTGTGTCATGGTGGTAGTAGTCTGGGTCTTTGTAAAGGTATAATATAAATATATGAACCAGTAACTCTGTGCTTTTCTTTCAGTTTAGTTGCCCATAATGGATAACCCTTATGATAAAGCATACAGTTGGAGCTCACCTAGTTGAGAATTGGACCTCACTTGTTTTTATGTCGTCCCTGTTAGCGTATTAGCCTGATACTACTGCCACCACCAATTAAGAGGGCACCTTGGGAAACCCTGCAGTGAGTTTTGGAAGATTGAGAGAGGTAGCAGCCATTGCTTCATCTATTCAGGAAAGAGAACTATGGAGTGAAGTGAACTATTTTAGTTAGTAAGTAACTAACTTCTGTTGCAGATTTGACTTGTCTTCCTTGTTTATCTAAGTTGATGTAGGCAGTACAGTCAATGGCAGCATACCCTACCCCCTGGTGGGCAATAATACAGTTACAGAGGGTAGTATGACATGGATATAACGATCTATAACTAACTGGTATGCATACATTTTAATAAGCAAGCATATTAAAAAACAGGTTGAGTAAAAATGCACCAGTGAAGGAAATCACAAAAAAAAACTACAATAAAGTAGAATCATTTTCCCTTTACTTGTTTTAACAATTAAAAAAACACCCTCTCCCCCCACAACAGGGCCACCCCAGTCTTCAAACAAATGACCCCATCCCAAACCAATGTCAAACTCTAAAATGTCCAAAGTCCAAAGTAAGTCCTAACTCCCTTCCCGATTCCCACTCTCTCCATCCACAACAAATGTTTCTCCCACCAAAACAAAAAATAAAAAAGGGCTAGATGAGGGCATTCTCCACATGGTTCTGGAGCTCCTCAAGGTTTGCATCGATGTGTGCAATCCTGCAGCCCAGGCTCGCCAGAGGCTGCTGAATGCAGTGCTGAAAATTGTGAACTGATCGGGATGGGGGCAGCAGTGGTGGTTGGATGGGTAGCTGGTGGTGGTGCTGGGGATATTGATGCCGCTGGATGGCTGAAGGCACTGGCAGCTGGCTAGAGGAACTGGGAGCCAGGGAAAAGGCTGCTCCCTCCTCCTCTTCCAGAGCCACTAGTCATTGCTATTCTACACAGGTGGCCTCCAACCTCTGCCACCACAGTTGGGATGCTATCTCCTGGCATGTATTTGGACCAGCAGGAGTAGCTGTATCAAGAAAAAAATAAAAAGATAAATTGTAAACAGTGCTCTATGCAAGCAAGTGTTCCAAATTATAGTGGCACAGTAGCAGTACATTGCTTGCCCCTCCCAAGGGCCTTGAAAGATGATGTGATTACAAGACAAGGGGCCATTTTTTACCCATGCATGTGTCACATAAAATCACTGATTGCCTGAAAGGAATTAAAGCAGAATAACAGCACATCAGTTTAAAAAAACAGTTATTTTTTATTTTAAAGGATTTCCTAGTAAAACACTAAACAGACACTTTGGGGGTCATTCTGACCTTGGCGGACGGCGGAGGCCGTCCGCCAAGGTACCGCCGTCAGAACACCGCACCGCGGTCGAAAGACCGCGGCGGTGATTCTGACATTTGCCCTGGGCTGGCGGGCGGCCGCCAAAAGACCGCCCGCCAGCCCAGGGCAAATCAACCTTCCCACTAGGATGCCGGCTCAGAATTGAGCCGGCGGAGTGGGAAGGTGCGACGGGTGCAGTTGCACCCTTCGCGTATTTCAGTGTCTGCTGGGCAGACACTGAAATACTTTTTGGGGCCCTCTTACGGGGGCCCCAGCCGTGCCCATGCCATTGGCATGGGCACGGCAGGGGCCCCCAGGGGCCCCGCGGCACCCCCTACCGCCATCCTGTTCATGGCGGGAGAGCCACCATGAACAGGATGGCGGTAGGGGGTGTCAGAATCCCCATGGCGGCGGAGCGCGCTCCGCCGCCATGGAGGATTCAGACGGGCAGCGGAAAGTCGGCGGTACACCGCCGACTTTCCGTTTCTGGCCGCGGCTGAACCGCCGCGGTCAGAATGCCCAGCGGTGCACCGCCAGCCTGTTGGCGGTGCTACCGCCGACCTTCGCCATGGCGGTAATTACCGCCATGGTCAGAATGACCCCCTTTGTGTGGAAATAAAAAAAAAAACTTTCATCAATAAGTAGTGCATTAAGCACTATGGAGTACAAGTATACTTGTTGTGCTAAATTAATGGAGGCATGCTAGCTAGCTTATCGGATACTTTGCTGCTCTCTGCAGTCTGCAGCTGGTGCAGCTGTAAAGGGCAATTATCTTACTTTATTCCAATGTCACGTGTGAAAGGTGAATATTGTGTCTGCCATAAGTATATGGTGGGAAAAATGATGCACTGCAGTACAGGGAAAGGAATGGGATATATAGATTGTATTTAGCACGTTCATCACAGAGTATCCCATCTGTAAAACTCAAAATCAGGCACTTAATCCGACTTTATTCCTTGGCCTCACAATCCACCAGAAATTATTTCCAACAAGTACATTCTCTTGGTAGTAAGGAAAGGAAACCTAACTTTCTGTACTGCACAGTAAATTAAGGGGATCAGGCTGGGTAGGTAGAAGGTTTGCTATAGAATAGTCGGGTGTTACTGATCATAATCATGTGCTTAAGCTTTGGCTTAGTCAGTCACTGTAGCTGACAAATGTTAAAAAGGAAAAATATGAACAGGCATAAATCCATTATGGAAATCATGAAATATATGAATCACTTGGGCAGAAAAATGTGGCACATGCCAAGAATGTTTATTTTTATTTTTTTGGTTGGCTGGGACAGAACGTAGGTAAGAATAAATGAGTGAAATACTAGGAGGACACTGAGTGCGCACTGGGAAGGAATGGAAACACATCTTGTTTTTGGGTTGCAATGCATTGAAAACTTTGTAGGTGCTGCATTAACCGAAGCAGATGCACATTGCAGCATCAACACTGTAATGCCAAATTGAACCATGCTGCAGTTAGGTCATGGGCATGGAGGTGATGAATGATGATGTGTGGAAGGATACATATCTGTCTTTTTTTAGCAAATACAGTGAGCTAAGGGAGTAGACAAAAAATTAAAGTACCTCCCACTTTGGACCATGGCTTTTATAAAAACCAAGCAAGTGAAGCAGGTGAACATGCCCCTCTCCAGAAAAGCTCCCTTGTTACTTCATCTAAGCAATTATCCAGTTATCTTTTCATTTTTCTATTCACCCTTTGATACCCACCATTTAAGCTTTACATTATCTCATCCAGTTTTTTACCATTCCAAACCATCCATCCATCCATCCACCCATCCATCCATCCATTCATCTATCAACCCTTCCAACCATCATTTCACCCATCCATCCATTTACCCATGCAATCTTTTGCCCATTCACCCATCTTTTAACCCAATCCAAGCATCTTTTTACCCATCCAACCTTCACCCTTTCTTTTAACCTTCCTTTCTTCTTTTCCTTTTCCATGAACCCTTCATTTTTAACGTTCATTATGAGCTTTTATCTGCTGTGTTGCAGATAGAAGAGGCCATTTAGAATGCTGTCTCGCTGTGGCTGCTAAAGCAGGGGTTCATGATGCCCTTGCAGTGAGTAGACTTGCAATTGTCAATAAGCAAGCAATGTGTCTTACCACTGCCCTTTCCTGCTGTTGCTGGTTCTCCCCCTCCAACCACCATCATGTCTAGCCCGCTGGCGCTGCCACTGGCACCAGCACCGTGGTCTGTTCGGCTTGAAAAAACATTACACAGCTTAGATGCCAGATAAGCCTTCCCTTATTAATATTTTTTTAACAAAATACAAGCTCAATAGACTGCTACTGTTCTATCTTCTTCTATCAAAAATATCACTTTGGTGATTTCGTTGGTTGACAATGTTTGAAAAGCCTGGTAGTCAAGCCAGCTAAAAACATTTTTGTGATGGAGGGGGAAAAGCTATGATGACTCTGGGTTACTAAAGCACAATGAAGGGGTGGAATAATTAGCCAATGAAGGACATGTGGTCTTGGTTGGCAAATTCAATGGGACCATCCTCATGCTACTTTCCAGCCATTCTGCACTGTCATCGAAACTGAAGGTAAAGTACACCACTGTATAAATGAATGATAATGCATACAACACAACATTGAGGCAGTCCACCATTACCACAGCACTCTCTCATTTGACTGTTTTAGCAGGAGCAAGAACAAGAAAGCTTTCTCAACAAACATGCGTAGAATAGCTTACTTGGGTATGAAATCTTCACAGTAGAGTACCTGTCACAAAATCTTTTCTCTTAGTCCTACATTATCAGTCCACAAAATATAGAAGCAGAAGAAAACTACAGACTAGTACTGACCCAAGGAATTCAACTACAAAAACATGAAATATATAATGCATAATAAAGGATAATGAAGGAAAGACAATAATTTGACAAACCTTATACAGAACAAAGGGGAGTAGGGAAAAAGGAGACCGACACAGTAGAAAAAGGAAAAAAATAATATTATTCTAAATGAGGAGAGGTCAATGGTAGCAAATAATAATATTTTTAACAGGAGGACTTACTGGGGCCAACAGATCCATCAGCTGCGGAGCTGGTGGTGGCACCCCTGACTTCCTGATCCACCACCAAAGCCCTCTTTTTTCCCTTGGGTGCTGAGGTAGGAAATAAAGAAGAGAGAAAAAAATTATTAGTGGCACAGTTAATCTCCCCAAAAATATTTTGACAGACCAAGGCAGTAACATTGGTCTTTTGTAAATCAGATCCCCAATAGTACTATTATAGACTCAAGTTGACCTATTCTTAATTTCCTAAACCTAAGCACTATTCCAAATTTTCTAAACCTAAACTATATTTGGAACTACTAATGCATTGTAACAAATGTTCTTTGTTTCTCAGCCCCATTTGATGGGTCAACTCATTCTCCATTTTCAAAGCATAGATGCGTACTACACATCACTGGGAGATTTGGAACGTATGAGCTATATAAAGAAAGGCACAGAGAATGCTAATACTCTGATATTACTACTACTATCACTATCTTAGTGACAGGACAGAGTGAGTCTGGTTGGCTTCTTAAATAATCAGCCAAGTGAGTGCTGACAAGTACGATTAGGTAGCGCCGAGCACCTGACTAGCTCAAACTGGATCAATTTATATTCGCAATGTAAACATAACTTACCTTTGAGTGCGAGGAGCATACTAATAAAAAAAAATATTAGCATTGTAGAACACAACAATTAAATAATTACTCACTGAGCCCCAAAATCTTGATGCCCAGCAGGCTGAGCAGGTCCTGCTCCCAGTCCAGTATGTCCGCTCAGTGGTGCGTCAACTGCTGCTGGGTAAGCTGGACCGCAGTGTGCCAGTGTACAAACCGGCATAACCTCCCCCAAAGCAGCTGATGTTCCCACAGGGCATACCCACTCTCAAGCCTGCCACCTGCTGCCAGCAATGAGAGAAGGTGGTGCTACACACAGAAAAAACAGGTGCGGTCACCTTTGCCTTTGAAGAAATGGCTTGGGTGCTGCACTTCTTGGCAGTGCTGCAACCGCAAGGTGTGAGGCTAGCAACCACACTGGCACCGCTGCTCCCAGTCTCACAGCCCTGCTCTGCCATGGTGCTGGGTGGGGAAAAAAATAAATAGGAAAGGGATGTAATTAAGAGAAGAAGAAAAGAAGAAATAAGGAAGTAAAGGGAAAAAGTAAAAAGTGTCAAAAAGTCACAAAAAAGAAGAAAAAAAACGGAAAATACACAAACACAAAGACACACAATAATAAAATAAAGGTAAATTATGGATGGGCGAGTGGAATGGGTGAGGATTGCAAAGATTTCATTGGGAAAAGAAAATCAGGCCCAGCACATGCACAGAACAAAAACAAAATGCACTCATGCAGACCTCATGGGCCATGAGCGCATCTCACTACTGACATGCAAAAAAGCAGCATGAATGGGCAGACATGGACAGATGAGCACCTCCACCCACTCGCAGAGTTCCTTGGAATCTCACAGAGTTTTTTTTTCAACATGCAGAATTCTACAGAGCAGAACTCCATGAGTTCCACCCAGGACTAATGCTAATCAAGCCTTGGACTAGAAATTTGTTGGTAAGGACTAGATGAATACAGTCCAAAGAGGAATTAGTCATAGACATCCTATGCATCCTAATAATGTCTGAGTGAATAATAGAAAGGCATCCCCTTTGATTTTTGATCCAGTGTATGACCTTGTTGATGAATGGATCACTGTCTTCGAAAGACCTAGATATCAACTTTGGCACATTAATCATAAAGATTTCAAAACCTAAGTGATTGTGCAGGCATCAGTTAGACTTTTGGGTCACAAGTGAATGATTAGGTGGGCAAACAGAAAAATGACAATAAAAATGTGTATCTATGTCATTGTTTCATGTACATGTAGAAATTGGGTCTACATTATCAAAAGCCCTAAATGCAACTAGTCTGCACAGGACTGCTGAACTGCTGGCACAAACATGCCATCCCGGAACCCTCTCATCTAAGCTTGTAGCTCTCTGGATTACCACTCTTTAATTGGATTACCACTCTCCCTGGTGACCCTAGTTCACGTGGTTCAAGATGGCCAGTTGCCTCGCACTGGTCTCTACTCTTTCTTTTCTCTTGCACGTCCTGGTAAGCAGCTTCTTATTCCACTATTTGTCCCCTTTGCTTGTTATTGCGACCACGTGGCCAGGTGCTCTTTGCACTGTTCTCTATTTAAAGTGTCGGGAGCTCCTAGTCTCAATCCAGCTATTTGTTGTGGTTCATGGTGGCCTGAAGGCTGCCAGCTGAGCATGTTGCGCTTTCCCTGGACTCTTTCAGGGGCTCTTCTGGGATAGAGCAGTATGTTTCCGCAGCTCCTCTTCTGTATCTGGACATGGAGACTTGTCCAGGCTGGGGCTGAGCCCTTTCTCTCCACCCTTCCAGGTGCTGGGTAGGTGGTCTTTTCCTGAGTTGAACTGTGCGACTCAGAAGACAGTGCAAAAAGCCAATTTCAAGTGGAGTGGGGATTCTGACTCTCAGGCAAAGACCAAGGCAGGACAACAAATGTGATGAGGAGAATGCTTGCAAAAGTCTCAGCCACTGACCATTGTGCGGGCCACATTCTGATCCATCATTTGTTTACTCATGGAGGAGGACCAACACTGACCTGCACATTGTTGCTCTCTGGAATGGCACAGTGGGCACAAAAATGGTGCACTGTAATGCTGCCTGAGTGAATGCCAGTGGTTGAGACTTTGCAAGCATTTTAACCAATACATTTTGTAGTTTTAAAATACAAAGAAGGTCACTGTGTTCTGCAAATGCTGGGTAATGTAGAGGAAATAGTCTTGAGGGCCAAGATAAATACTGCTGGTTGATCAATGTCTCCTTTATACTTAGGACTCTCCTCTGGTGACCAACATCTCCATTTTGAAAGCAGTTTTCTTCAGGACGTTATTAGGCATAAATAGATCTAGCTCAAGGAGGCAGTTTACAAAACACCAGTGCTTGGTGAAAAAAAGAGCAAAATATCAAATGCTGGTCCTAGCACACCTGAAGGGTGGGGAGAAGGAAGGTAGAGCTGGGAAGCATAAGGAAAATGTGAACCATGGGAGAAAACAGGCAGAAGAAATTATAGATCAAGGCCAACAAGTCCATGGATACATTTGAAGGCAGCGTAGAGATATGTGCTATATGAAAGAAAAGCTGGGAGTGAAATGAAAGCAAGAAGAGAGAGGCAGGAGGAGTGATAATTGCAGCTTGGGTTAAACGAAAGAGTAAATAGACAGAAAAGTTGATGAGAGATGACAGCAGGCAAGTGAGTAGGCATGAATACCGACAAATAAAGAGGAGTACACAAAATTGTAAAACTAGCTTATTTGTAGTAACTCATGGAAAGGGATTTAGGGCATGGGGTATTCTTGAATGTTTCATGTTTAAAAAATATTATTTTCTAAAATGGCATATAACCCTATGTAGTTAACTTAGGCACTGAGAAATATTGAGAAATAGTTTTTTCATTTAAAGAGACTTTATTTTATTTTTTATGACATTTGTTGCCTGATTTACATCTTTTGATGGCTCGCCTCATGCTTTGGCTCTCTCCAAAGCATTATGGGGCATACTTAAGAGCCCCTAGCACCACCGGAACGTCACTTTTAGTGATGCTCCGGTGGTGCTATGCACTGCACAGAATTTACAAGGTGGCGTTATGCTACCTTTTGTGGCTTAACGCCACCATGTAAATATGACCCCTTCACACAAAGCACTTTGTGTGGAAGGGGCGTGCAATGGGTGTTGCGGTGGGTGTGCCACAGCAACACCCACCGCATTTTGATTTACTAGTTTTTGGAAACCTGAGGCAGCGCCAATGTCTAATGCCATCCCAGGAGTGGAGTTAGCATGGCGCAATGAGGAGAAATGCTTTCCTTTATCCTTGTTTTTTGCTCTTTCTATGTGTGCTGCATTATGCAGAACACATAAAAAGAGCAAGTGGCCATTTAAAATTATTTTTGTGCAGGAAGGTGTTCCTTCCTGCACAAAAACAATCTCCCCCTCAACGCAGGCATCCTTGCACTTTGGGGCAAGGATTGCTGCATTGGCATACAGCAGCAAATTCAGTGCCATGCAGGGGGCAACACAGGGGTGCACTGTATTATATTAAATATGGCGCATCCCTGCATTGTGCGTGACGCTATCAAATTTGGCGCAGCGACACGCACTGTCATTTTCTCTTAAATCTGGCCCTATATGCTTCTGCCCTGTGTGAAAGAGGTTCACAGATGTCAAAATATTGGAAAGGGAAGAGTACAAAAAAGTGCAGTGCTTAGAGGTGAGTGGGTAAATTGTGTGTTTGGGGGTGGGGAAGTGAAGGAGATGTGAGGAAGTGCATTTAGGAGGTAGTGGAAAGAGGATGCTGAAAAGAAAAGAGATAAGAGGAAAGATATGCAGATGGTAAAAATGTAGAGAGAAAAAGGGCATACATGTTTAACAGAGTGGACATAACAGGAATGATTGAGACACTCTGAAGCCCACTACACCTTCCACACCCCTCAGTCATGTGTTATTCACAGTTTCACAATTTCAGAATTGATACTTTTTCAATATTCATTATTTACCTCAAAATCATTGCTGTTGCTCATTTATCTTACAAAGCAAACAACCACTGACAAAGCCAATAGTCCTGGCTAGTGTTAGATGTGAGTGAGCTGTGTGTCATAGATTTGGATGCAATAAAAGAAAGCCTTGAGAGGTTCAAAATACTAGTTAAGTGGCTTACTATGAAAACCACGGAAATGTAATTTATATGCTTATGCCACACCCTTGATTCCATAGAATATGCTGCTTTTATAGAACCCTGATTGAAAGACTCAATCTACAACAGCATAAAAGCAAGGACTGAGTAAAAGAAGCAACAAGAGCGCACCAGACACTATTTGTTAAAACCGCTTCCTTCAATGGAATAAGTTCTATTAACCAGCAAATTCCAAAATTTGGTGTGGCTGTGGAAAAGGAGCAAATTCAAGCAGTGGCACTGATTAGATGAAATAGAATACCTTACAATGGAGAGTTCGACTTATGGAAAGAGCGAGCAACAAGAGATGATAAGAAGATAGTAAGAGGGCAGTGAAGAAATACTTTGGGGACCATGGTTTCTCCTCTTTGTAGCACCCATGCTATGGAGTATACAATACCCATTTAAACCTTGGCAACTGAGGCCCTCATTTTGACTTTGGCGGTCTTTTCCAAAGACTGCTGAAGCAGCTGCAGCCAGCAGACTACCAGTGCTGGGGGTCTTCTGACCACCATATTTGGAGTCATTGGAGGACTTCTGCCCATTTGTGGGTGGTAGTCCTACTCCGTCAGCCTGCCCGACGAAGTTGAAGAAGTGGGTGCATCACCAGCACTGCCACGGCAGAAAGACTCCGCCCGCCGTATTACGAGCTGTAATACGGCTTGGCGGACTCTTGCTGGCGTAGTGGTGCTGGCAGTGCAAAACTGCCAGGACCCATCTCCTCCTGGACGACCAGCTCACCGGAAAAGGTAAGTTGATCGTCTGAATTGGGGGGAGTGTTGGGTGCATGTGTGTTGTGTGTGCATTTATGTGTGTGAATAGGGGTGTATGAGTGCATGTTTGTGAGCGAGTGAGTGGCGGTGTCTGTGGTCAAGGGTGCGGATGAGGGGGGAGCGTATGTGTGAGTGCAGGTGTGTGAATGGATGTGTATGGCTGGGGGGTGTTTGTGGGTGTGTGTATGCAGTGCAGGGGGTGTGTCTGTGTGTGCGTGTGTGAGTGCATGAGTGCGAGTATGCGGAAGGTGTGTAGTATGAATGTGAGTATGCGGAAGGGGGGTGGGGTGTAGTATGAGTGTGAATATGCTGAGGGTGTTGTGAATGCGTGCGTATATGCGATTGAATGTGAATGTTTGTGTGCGTGCTGGCACGTGAATGTGGGTGTTTGTGTGCGTGTGTGCATTTTCATGGGTGTGCCTGAGTGTGTGTAAGTGCGTGAATGCATGTGTCAGTGTGCGTGTGTGAGTATGTGTCTCTGAGTGAATGGGGGTGTATGTAGCGAGTGTGTGCATGTGTGTGTAGACATGTGAGGGTGCATGTGCTGGCGATAGAAATGGGGATTCTGGTTGCCAGGTGCGTTTCCGCCAGGAGTTTAGTGGCGGGGTGACCGCCACTGAAAGCCTGGCGTTCTGCAGCTTTGTAATCCAGCCGGCAGGCTGAGGCCTGCCGCAGGGCTGGAGGTGCTAACCCCCGGCTGCGTCGTTGTGACCGCACCGGTGGGCCAGGTAGCATTGTGGAGGTTTGGCATCTGCCAAACCCCACAACTTGTAATGCGGTAGTCTTTACCGCCAGCCTCGTAATGAGGGCCTGAGGGTGTGTCAACAAGTTAAGCTACTCCCTCAGCATTAAAACAAAATTTATCCTGTCCAGTGTGCAAAAACAGAACTCCCAAATGACTGAGTATAAAGACTTTTTGGTAAGAAACTTGACAATGACCAATGCTTTCTTATTTTCAATCATATTTGCAACTAATCTTAGCAGGTTCATCACAGTGTTCCAACTAAGGAAAAAGCCACATTGGCCAGTATTCATAGAAGTCATGATCACACACACAGTGAAGATTAATGAGGGCAGCCAATAGAAGATACATGTTGTGTAATCCTTTCCTGAATAAGATAGCACTGATATTATAGCTTGTCTTGTGAATACGAAAAGTGCCTTGAATGTAAGCATTTTCTCATGCCCCCTGGCACCAACAGTGTCATCACTCCTGATAACGTATTATGAAATTCTTCAGAACAATTGCCTGGTGTTTTAGTATGACTATGGCCCCTGGTTTTCTTGTAGTTCAGCAGGCATATCTCAAAACAATATCTCAACTTTCAGCTCATTTACACTTAGGACTTGTTAGACTTGTCAGTCTTAGGGCGATTTTCCCCCAGACTTTTTGCCTCTACTCTTCTATTTTTGCTGGACCTATTTATGTAGGCCTTACTGCTAACCAGAGCTAAAGTGCATGTGTTCACTCCTTAAATCATGATAATTCTGGCTTATCCACAATTAGCATATTTAATTTACTTATACATCCCTACTAAAGTGCACTCTATGTGCCCAGGGTCTGTAAATTAAATGCAACTAGTGGGCCTGCAGAACTGATTGTGCCTCCCACTTACATAACCCTTTAAACATGTCTCAGTCCTGCCATTGCAGAGCCTTTGTGCACAGTTTAAACTGGGCTGCAATGCTAACATGACACTTAAAACTTCTTGCCAAGCCTTAAACTCTCCTTTTCTTACATATAAGCAACCCTTTCATAGACGTTCGACCAACCAAGCGACAGACAATGAGCTGTTAGAACTAAGACAAGGAAATCGAGATTTAATTTCACATTTGGCATAATTCAATAAATTAGTTGTAGAAATAGAATGGCCTGAACTTAATGACCTTTTAGCTCAAATTCCAAATCGACCACAAGAATTAATAGATTTGGTTCTTCAGCTAGATAACAGATTGAGCGAAAGAAGTTCTGAAAGGAAAATAAATTTTTTTCCTCATCCTCCCCGGTTTGACAGAGTAAAAATAGAAATTAGTAAGGTAGATCATTCTTCAGTAGAATAACCTATGCAGATAGACTCCATTAGAGGCCCACTTTCTAAGGAAGAGCAAGAAAAGAGGAGGTCAAAGAATTTATGTATGTATTGTGGAAATCCAGGTCATTTTGTGAAAGATTGAGCCAAGAAACCCAAGACCAATTTGTGACGAAAAGACAAATCTTACCAGTAAAGGGAGATGCCCTGGTGAGAAAAGATTTACAGTCAACTCCAGGTAGTCTTGTGAATTCTGAAACCCAACAGGTGGCTAATACCTTGCAGTCTGCAGCAACTCATCTAATGGTGCCCTTCATGGTGAATTTTGGGAATCAATAAATAAAGAATGTCTTAGTAATGATTGACTCCGGAGCCACTGGACATTTTTGTGATCAGAAGTATGCCAAGAAGATGGGAATACTTTTTGTTAACAAAAAGATTCCTGAGATAGTCTGAGCTGTAGATAGTACTAATTTAACTTCTGCTACGATAAATGAAGAAACTGAAACTATAGAACTATTGAGTACTAGTGGGCATAGAGAATTTTTGAGATACAAGTTAATCGACGCAGCTCAATTCCAGTTGATTCTTGGTTTGCCATGGTTGACTGAACATAATCTGAAGGTTGATTGGGAGAAACACACAGTGGAGTTTAATTTAGAGTATTGTACGAAACTGTGCTTTCGGAAGACTCTCGACTCTCCGGCCACAGAGTTGGCTTTGAGGCCCTGCACACTTTGTGTCACAGATCTAAAAGAGATACCTGTAGAGTATCGGGATCTGGCAAGTGTGTTTGACAAAAAGAAGGCTGAAAAGTTGCCTCCTCATCGAGACTATGATTGCAAGATAGAACTGGAACCAGGAGCAATCTTACCTTGTAGTGATATCAACGCCTTAAAAGAGGTGGTAAATCAACATCTCAAGAAATATATTGAGGAATATTTGGAGAATGGGTTCATTCGTCCTTCTCAATCCCCGGTCTCTTCTCCTTTCTTTTTCATTCAGAAGAAGGATGGAAATTTTGGCACCTGTATCGATTATAGAGCATTGAACCAAGTAACAGTTAAGAAGAGATATCCACTACCATTGATCTCAGAGTTACTAGATCAAGAGAAAGGTGCAAAAATATTCACTAAATTAGATTTGGAAGAAGCATACCATTTGGTGAGAGTAGCCGAAGGAGATGATTGTAAAACTGCTTTTTGGACAAAATACAGCCTCTACGAATACAAGGCGATGCCTTACGCATTGTGCAACGCTCCTGCATCCTCTCAGCATTTGGTGAATGATGTATTAATACATATTGGACCGAGTAGCTGTGATCTATCTTGACAACAATGTGATCTTTTCTGAAAGTGAAGGAGAACATACAAAGCATGTAAGAAATATTCTACAGAAACTGCAAGAAAATCATCTTTATGTGAAATTGGAAAAATATTCCTTTCATGTAAAACAAGGAGATGTTTTAAGTTTTATGATATCTTCTAAGGGGGTTCCCAGGGATTCTTCTAAGGTTTCAGCCATCCGAGATTGTCCCACTTTGAAAGAGATTCAAAGTTTTATTGGCTTTTCAAACTTTTATCAATGATTCATTCACAATTTTTCCGCCATAATAAGTTTCAAAACTCAGTTGTTGAAGAAAGGAGTTAAATTTCAATGGAATGAAGAAACAGATAAGGCTTTTCAGTTTCCTAAAGACAAGTTTATGTCAGCCCCTATTTAGATGCATCCAAATCCAGAAGAGGCCTTTTTTGTAGAAATGGATGCATCGGACTTTGCTACTGGAGGAGTCCTCTCTTAGAGAAATAAACCGACAGGACAGTTACAACCAGTAGCTTATTGATCTAGAAAGTAGACAGATGCAGAAAGAATTATTCAATTGCAGATAAAGAATTGTTGGCACTTAAGGACGGTTTTGGAGACATTATCTACTAGGAGCCTAACAGTTTTTACTGACTATCGCAATCTTCAGTTTTTTAAATCTGCCAAGACTTTGACACCCCGTCAATTAAGATGGTCTCTGAATTTTTCAGATTTCAATTTTGTAATCACTTATAAGCCAGGTGGCACAAATGGTAAAGATGATGCATTATCTCGATTAAATGTGGAAGAAGAAGTTAAGGCTTCAAAATCAGAGCCCATTATTCCATCTACCAAGTCTGTGAGTGCTACGCAATTTGTGGAATTTACCCAAGAGATACAAAAAGAACTACCAGAAAAAGAAATGAAAGATTGGGTGAAAGCAGATCCAGTAAAAAAGATTAAAAATGGTCTCCCGTTTCATAGAGATGTTCTATATTCGCCGACTAAGAAACTACAAGCGCTAGCGTTGAAGACCTGTCATGATGACCCTATGGCTGGGCACAGGGGTATATGGAAGACTACAGATTTAATCAAAAGACTGTTCTGGTGGCCCAGCATGGATACTCAAATAAGACAGTATGGCCCTCATTCTGACCTTGGCGGGCGGCGGAGGCCGCCCGCCAAAGTCCCGCCGTCACGTTACCGTTCCGCGGTCGAAAGACCGCGGCGGTAATTCTGACTTTCCCGCTGGGCTGGCGGGCGGTCGCCTTCAGACCGCCAGCCAGCCCAGCGGGAAAGAGGCTTCCACGATGAAGCCGGCTCGGAATCGAGCCGGCGGAGTGGAAGCTGTGCGACGGGTGCAGTTGCACCCGTCGCGTATTTCACTGTCTGCGCAGCAGACAGTGAAATACATGTAGGGGCCCTCTTACGGGGGCCCCTGCAATGCCCATGCCAGTGGCATGGGCACTGCAGGGGCCCCCAGGGGCCCCGCGACCCCCCCTACCGCCATCCGGATCTCGGCGGTCCGACCGCCGGGATCTGGATGGCGGTAGGGGGGGTCGGAATCCCCGCGGCGGTGCAGCAAGCTGCGCCGCCGCGGAGGATTCAATGGGGCCGCGGTACACTGGCGGGACCCCGCCAGTGGTGCCGGTCCGACCGCGGCTTTACCGCCGCGGTCGGAATCCCCATTGGAGCACCGCCGGCCTGTCGGCGGTGCTCCCGCAGTCCTCCGCCCTGGCAGTCAAAGACCGCCAGGGTCAGAATGACCACCTATGTGTCAACTTGTGAGAAGTGCATGAAAGGGAAGTCTAGTAGAAAAAGCCCGCAATGATTGTTACAACCATTGCCGATAGCACCTTACCCTTGGCACACAATATCCATAGACCTAATTGTAGATCTTCCTTCCAGTCAAGGGTTTAACACAATTTTTGTTGATCTCGAGTCAAGTACGTCCCTAAGCCCCACAGTTGTCTCAACTGTTTGCACAAAACATGGTCAGGGTTTATGGAATTCCGAATGTGGTGATTTCAGATCGGGGGGGCACAATTTGTGTCTGAGTTTTGGAAATCGTTCACACACAGGTTTGGAATGTATACTCGGCTCTCCACCACTTACCATCCAGATACTCATGGACAAAGTGAACGTGTTGGAACAATTTTGTGTCTTTATCTTCTGGATCAGAAGGGCGATTCGCATAATCTGGTCTGCAGCATACAATAACTCTGTACATAATTCTACTGAATACACCCCATTTTATTTAAATTCAGGTAGACATGCAAATTTCATGCTAGGCAAGGAAGAAGGTTCAGTCCCAGACGTAGAAAAGAGAGTAAAGAATCTGCAAGAGACTTATCAGTCCGCTAATGAAAACCTGCTAAAAGCTATGGCTTCTTATAAAAATTATGCAGATAAGAAGAGAAGGATGGGAGCAGATTTTGAGAAAGGATCAGGCGTGGCTGTTGACTCATCATTTGCAATTAAAGGGTAATAGGAAATTTCAGCCTAGATACATATGTCCCTTTAGGGTAATAAAAGGAATAAATCCAGTCATTGTAAAGCTTCAGCTCCCTGCGCAGATAAAGATCCATCCTGTGTTTCATGTATCACTGTTAAAAAAGTGTCCCCCAAGAATGAGAATACCTAAGTGCCAAACCTCTGTAACCATTAGTTCAGGACAAGAATTTGAAGTTTGCAGAATATTAGATTTCAAGATAGCAAAGGGAAAATTTTACTATTTGGTTGAGTGGGAAGGTTTTGGTCTGGAGGAGCGATCCTGGGAACCCAATGTGAACGTACTTGCCCCCAGGTTGATAAAAGCCTTTCATAAGATGTACTCCAAGAAGCCAAATTTGGGGTTGCCCTCTTTAGAGGGAGGTACTGTCAGAAATTCCATAGCTGAAACTGGTAGTTACCTGCATCAAAGTCTAGGACACCAAAGCCTGACAAGAGCCCGGCGATATCCCCATTGGTGGCATGGAAGGTCATCGGCAAATAGTGTGTTGAACGCCATTCTCCATGTGTTTGCAACACGCTTCAACTTAGAGAATTCAAAGATGGCAGACGTCCCAAGGAGGTCAGCAGTCTAGTGTTCAAGCGCAAGCTGGATATCCTACTCGTGATGGAGGTGCTTGCCTTGAAAGACGGCGCACTTCAACTGTACCTTTTGAGGCGCTGGTAGTGTCTCTTCAGCCTGCATGTTTTTTTCTCACAGAAAGGTCTTCCGTCATCAGGAACACTTATGGGCATGTTCTTGTCAAGAGGCTCATGAATACCGGAATAGTGTCTCAGTTCGTCATACCGCAAGTATTGTCTGTCCCTTGCAGCTCCCACAATTCATAGAGAGTTCAGCATATAAAAAGTTTAGAAGGTCAGGAAGAGACATTCTATTTGCAAGAGACATTCAGTTTGAAGATAACAAGTTTTTCATCACTAAGACAAATTATTCACTGAAACCTTTATAGTCTATTTGTAATGGCATAACATTTGACATTGTTTCCATGTCTGAAGGAACAATACCTTTACAGCAATTGAAATCCTCACTTTCAGACCGTACCACTCACTCAAATACTACAATAACTATTTTGTTAAACTGTTGCAATGTTAATATTACAGCAGTAGAGATGTAAAATTTAATTCATTAGTGACAGAATTAAGAGAAAGCGAGGGGCACATCTCATGCTCAAGGGGCGGTATGAAACATTGATGTTTATTCTATGAAAATAGCGTTTCATGAAATTAGCATCTTGTTAAATGCAAATGGTATGTTGATGTTTGTCTTCCCTTACAGATAGCTGTTACATCTAGCACCAGAGAAGCATAGCAGCGAAGAATTCCCCCGCAAGGCAATGTCTCTTATTTTTGTCCACTTCCCCTTTCCTCCTTGTTGATATCTTGCACAGACTGTAATATAGGGCTGGGTGGATGTTGCGGAAAGGGCATTGGGTGTAACGTCTGCTCCAGAGGAACTAAGCTCTCCAGTACTGACACTCCTGACAAAAGGTTACAGGGGCATTATAGTTAGGAAATAGAATTTAAAAAACCTTGGAAATTCACTGAAAAAAAAGGTTACGGGGCGTTATAGTTAGGTTCTGAATTTACTCATACAAAACTATAGAGATTCTGCAGTTATAGTTAGAGTTCTTTCAAGTAACTATAACTTGTGCCCTAAGATAACTATAACTCGTGCCCTTGCTGGCGGTTGGCGGCAGAGCCTGCAGCCAACCCCTATAACAACCCAACCCCATGCTGCGCACAGTATACATATATATAAACAAATATATATATATATATACACACACACACATATATATGTATTTATATATATATATATATATATATATATATACATTTATTGCACACACACACAAATATATATATATATATATATTTATATATATATATATATATATATATATATATATATATATATATATATATATATATATTTTTCCTTTTCATGGAAAAAACAAAGGTTAAAGAAATGGTATAGTTAAGCAAAATGTTCAGAAACAATGTAACATTTTAACCTAAAAAAAACACTGAAATTCACCAGTCATAGTTATCTCAATTAACTATATCTCGTGCCATAGCTATAACTCATGCGCCCACACCATGCACAGTTATCTCATCAATACTTTAATTGCAAATGTTGCTCTAATATTATCAATGAATTAATAAAAGATAGCATGAGTGACATAATATGTGGGGTCATTAGCAGAGCGTGAGGAGGGCCAATCCCCCAAGGCTGTTATCATAGATGGGAGAGGAGCCATGTGACCCCTTCCTTGTGCCTTTACTGGTCTGAAGACCTCATACCCAGGTCTATCCCTTATTTAAAAGCAGAGGGTGACTGCACGGCCCCCCTCCTTGAGTCTCTTTTGGCCTCAGGGAATTAGGGTGTACTGCCCATCCTCCCCAAACCTTAATAGGGCACAGGCCAAATACAATAGAAAAGTGGAAGGGGCCACATGGTGCTCCTGCCCACACCTTATTATGCCCTGGGAACCCCATCCAAACATAATAAAAAAAGGAGAATGAGACAGCACATGAAAGTAAAATTTGTGTTAGTAGTCATAGAACAATCATTATTCATATTTTAAACTTTTGTTGCTGATATAGACTTTATCCCCTTTTCTCTTTGGAGCACTATTTTTGTTTGGTTTATCCATATTTCCATGTTGGGCAAGGTTTGTGTTGTACTCATACTTCCCCAATAAGTAATTGATTTTCTCATATTTCTGACTTATCCAATTTATCACTGCCCCCACCCCCACACCGTCATTTCAACTTAGACACATTTTCTTTCATATTTCTCAAAACTCATTTCCGCAGGGACAATGTCTACAGTAAAGGCAACCACAAAACTCAGCAGTAGTCTATCCTGTGGCTGCGTCTGTCAGATCCAGTAGGATTTCCACATAGACGTTAATGACCTAGAGCATGTTATAAGTAATGCGCATGTAAAAAGGACTGATTCCACAGAATTCTGTCTCAGTATTCCATACTCTTGAACCAGGGTCTGGTTCAATTTTTGTGGAAACCCCATCCATACATAGAAAGACACCGGTAAATGGATAAAAACTACCTCCTGACCAAGTACCATAGTCTCCACTCATCACACACATCAAACACATCTCAATCTGTAAACAATTTTTTGTTACATTATAGCCTGCACAGCTCTCTGTCTGTTTCAGATGTCCTCTTTATTGTCACACTCTGACTTGTGGCATCCACCCATAGCTCGCATCTTCAATAAATATCCAACAATAGCACTGAAAGTATAGAAGCCAGATTCTGGATCATGCAGGTATTCATGTGCTGTTTCAGGTTCCTGGCTGGTCCCAGTTGTGTTGCTTTACTCTTCAGAATATCAAAACTATGCACTTCAGGATATTTTAAGGCACAATGTAAAGCAATCACTCTCAGACACCTTAGTGAGTAAAATAATCAAGTTTATTTAAGGGGCAAGTTCTCATATGGCAAAACTAACCACACTAATATATATACATATATATATCAAGAGAATAACATGAGAATAATGGTGAGAATATAAGCACTCTGTGAATCACTGCAAGAGTAAGTGCATATAATACACGCACACACAATATACTTCAATGCTCAATAGCATGAAAATGACTGCAAGAATAAGTGCATATTACGCACGGACACACAATATACTTCAATGCTCAATAGCATAAAAATGACTGCAAGAATAAGTGCATATTACGCACGCACACTCAATATACTTAATAAATTGAAAAGCTTCACAGAAAAGAGCGTCTGCATCCCTCCGCCGTACACAAAGCCGGGGAACCCAAATCGGCTGGCAGAGGGAGCCTCTTTCGGGACAATCAGTCCTCCTGGCTTTGCGTCCAACCCAGAAGAGAGTTCCTAAACCAGTCCATCCAGGCCCCCAACCCTTATAGTATTTACTAACGCCCAGGAGTCTTTTCTAGAAAAAGACCCCCTCCTTTACAAATTGTGCAATCGGCGGTACCTTGTTCACCCTTCGAGACGTCTCCTCAGAACGGGCCAAGTTCCCAGGAGAGGGCTCCAAGGTGAAGTTTGCATTCCTCTTTGAGTACAGGCGCATCCCCCTGTTGTTCTAACTGATAGCTCGTGGAATGTAAATAGCGCCCTTCGTATCAGGCAGATGGAGCAAAGTTGAGCAGAAAAACACCCCACCCTGTAGCTTGCCGAAGCTTGTGGAAAAACACAGAACAGTGCCTTACGCACAGAACCAGACTCGACAAAATGGAGTTGTGAACCAAAATGGAAGCGAAGGCCAATGGAAGCAGAGGCCAATGGTCCACACCCTGCACCACTGTTTACCTTACACGTAGTGCATGTAGCAATACATTTCCACCCTTGGACCATTTGGCCAACTTACAACTAAGTATATCCTATAAGCTGAAATGGCAATGCTCTTGGGCGACACTGAGATAGAAGGTTAGGCACACACTGAATACAACAACATAACGAAATTAAAATAACTGTTATGATAAGGATTACACCAAAGATATAACGCAGTTGGCCTAAATTAGGCAGCCATCCAAAAGCCCAATCCCACCACCCCTTGTCAACATCCTGCTGCACCCCCTTCACTAACTTAGGCAGGGCCTCTATATGGGAGTTGATTGATATGGAGTGGTCGGATAAATTGAAGCAACACAACCCTTCAAAATCACTGCAGCCATGGTTGTGTTTAAGCAGTAAATAATCAATAGCAGCGCGATTCTGCAAAGCAGCTCTTCTAATTCCCTGTACATCTAATAACAGCTCAGCTAAGGCAGCTGATGTATAGTTAATATTCTTGACTACTAAACATGCAAGTTTATTAATAACTCTGGTATTATATACTGCAAGTCCTGGCACCCTTACGATAGAACCAGCTAAACTAACATATTCTGTTTTGGAAAGCAATGAAATTTCAGAATCACAGTCCGTAGGTAATTGAATAGTGTCTCTGGTATAGCGAGGGTGTAGAGCAGTATCCATAGGAAACATGAGAAAGCCTAAGCGTGACCAGGTACAAGGCCCTCCGGTTAGATTGGCTGGAATATAAGTAAAAGAAAGGTTACCACAAGAAAAGAGCCAACCTTTAGGCAACTTAACATTTTGAATGTGGCTGGCAGCAGGGACCACATGGTAGCAAAACATCGAATTATTTACATTCAAACAGGTCAGGTCATTCCGTGAGTGGCACAACGTCCGTTGTGCAGCAGTTAAGTTTTTGTCTCTTTTCTCCAATTTGAGCTGAGCACATTTACCTATTTTCATAGGATCACAGGTCAACGAATAGCACACATCCCCATTTGAGATGTTAAACGTGAGTATAGATGTCATGTTCCTCCACAACCGCCTGCCCACCTCCGGGCAATGACGGCAGTACTCATAGAGTGACAGATGGGAGCGAACGTCACTCACATCCACCATTCCATCCTGGTTTGTATTGTTAAAGATGTGCAATAATACAGCAGCAGGAGTGAGCACTGCCACTAGACAAGTGGTAATCAGATCTTGAACGCTTTGCATGTTACTCATACAGAAATGAGATATATTCAGCACTTCCTGCGCTAGATGAATCCAAACATTGTTCGGTTGATGCAGAAGCGTCGGCATCTGCGGCTGACGGTTGAATTTTTGGGCTATGAGCCCCTCCCGCTCCCCGGTGGAGTCTCCCGAACGGGCTCCATACACCACACTCATGGCACAGGCACTCCACAGGATGATCTGAAAAGAACAAAGGACAAAACACGTATTATCATTCTCGCAAATAGCATTTGTCAGCGGGAACATGTTCCCATTTGTCTTGACCAGGTCGCATAACTACCAGGACATTGTCTGGTCCAGTGGTGATGACATCAGTGGGTTGAGGAGGGTTATTTGGGAATTCAATCCACACTTTGACCCCTGAGTTCTTGTCAGTAGATCCGAAAGTGTAAAGCATGCAAGTCAAGTCCTGCAGATTCTGGTGTAGCTCGATATGGGGCCAAAGCTCCTGGAGCTGTTTCCCAATACACAATGGTATTGCTCGCTGTAAACGGATCAATCTGTAAAGCAGGTGTGAGCATTCTCATGAGAGGTGTCTCGGCATTTGTAAGGGGTCGGTTGTTCAAAATTTGCAAAGCATCGTACAAATTATCCCTCCACCCCTTCAGTGTCCCATCAGACAGTTTACACAATTGTTCTTTCAACAACCCATTCATTCTCTCAATCAGTCCCGCTGCTTGTGGGTAGTAAGGTATGTGAAAAATCCACTCAATATTGTGTTGTGCACAATAGTCCTGCACTAGTCTGCCCTTGAAGTGGCTGGCGTTATCCCTTTGAATCTGGAGTGGCACCCCATAGTGCAGAATCAACAGATCTAATGTTTTCAGGGTGTTCTGCTGGGTTGCGCGCTTGCAGGGAAAGGCTATGAGATAACCAGAGTAAGTGTCTACCACGGTGCAGGCATACTGACACCCTCTGCTCACTGGCATTGGTCCAATGTAATCAATCTGCCATATCTGCCCTGGCAATTTACCTCTGCCTAGCTGGCCTCTCACCACCTGTGGGACCGGTCTGTGCTGAGCATGCTGACAAATGGGACATTCAATGATTGCTGTTTTAATCAAATCTAGGGGAAGATGCATCCCTCTAATCTCGGCCCACCTGTGAGTAGCCTTTTCTCCAAGATGTCCGCATTTCTGGTGTGCCCATTTAGCCATTCCCACCAAATCAGAATTCTGCGCCTCCACTTCAGCCTCTTGAATCTTGGCTCGATCGTCTGCAAGACAATTGAACCATCAGTCTAATGAATCAGTTGGACAGTGAGCGTCCACATGATAGACAGTCACGGTGCTTTGAGGTAACATTTCCCAGATCTCCTGCCATAACTCCTTCCCCCATACCTCTTTGTTATGGATTTTGTACTGATGTGCATGCCACGTAGGAAGCCAAGTAGCTAACCCATTGGCGGTAGACCAGGAATCTGTATAAATGTGACATTTTCCGGGTAGCTCTTGTTTTAAAGCCTGATACACAGCATAAAGCTCTGCAAACTGGCTACTTCTTCCCTGTCCTGTAGTTGTCAAAAACTTCTTTGTAACAGGATTATAGGACACTGCCTTCCAGTGCCTTTTCGCTCCAACATATTTTGCTGAGCCATCTGTGAACCACACATGTTTTTTGTCATCTGCAGACAAGTCTGCGAACGGCTGGCCCCACCCTACTGGGGATTCACACACTGAAGGTACATCATGCAACATTTCGGAATCCTCCACTGGAGCCTGCGCTACCTGCTCATGCAAAACGGCGGTTCATTTTGGACCCGCTCGTGCCCTGTCCTGGACATACCATTTCCATTTTATAATGCTGGCTTCCTGCGTATGTCCAATTCTATGAGTTTTAGGGGAACTCATCACCCACTGCACGATGGGAATTTCAGGCCTTAAAATCACATTGTGTCCCAGTGTAATATGCTCAGTATCAACCAGGGCCCAATAGCAGGCCAGCAGCTGCTTCTCAAAGGGGGTATACCGCTCTCCTGCCTCGGGTAACTTCTTTGTCCAAAATCCCAGGGGCACCCTCTTTCTTCCTTGTTTTTGCCATAAACTCCAATTGGCATGCTGCCCCTGGACTGTCACATTCAACTCAATGTCTCCCTCCCGAATCGGCCACAAATCCAAAGCATGCTGAATGGCGTCTTTCGCCAATTCAAACGTGCGCTGCTTCTGCTCTCCCCATTCAAACGCATTCTTCTTTCGTGTAACTTTGTACAATGGGGCCAAAATCTGAGACAAATGGGGTATATGCTGTCTCCAATACCCGAATAGTCCAATAAAACTCTGGGCTTCCTTCCGATTTCGCGGCACTGCAAATTCCTTAATCTTTTGTTTCACTTTTGGCAACACTTCTCTGTGTCCCTGATTCCACTGATTGCCCAAAAATTTCACGCTCTGAGACGGTCCCTGCACTTTTTCGGGGTTAATCTCCCACCCTTTATTCTGCAAATGTTCCACCACCCTGTCTAGCTGAATCTGCACCTGTTCTTGTGTCTCTCCCTGCATCATCACGTCATCTATATAGTGAGAAATTTGCACTCCAGGAACCAGTGGTACTTCATCCAAATGCTCTGCCACCAGCCGGTGGCAGATAGTGGGGCTATGTAAATACCACATGGGCAATCTACAAAAGGTGTACTGACGCCCCGCCCACTGGAATGCCAGCTGAGGCTGGCTCTCAGTAGCTATTGGTATCGTAAAGAACGCATTGGCAATGTCAATGGTGGCATACCAAGTCCCACTGTGTTTCTGTATGTTCTCAATCAAGGTAATGGTGTCTGGGACCGCTGCAGTCAGAGGAGGTGTATGTTTATTCAATTGGCGATAATCAATGCAAATCCTCCAACTGTTATCACTTTTACGAACAGACCAGACGGCATTATTCCACACAGTGGTGATGGGAACTATTACCCCGGCCTCCAGTAAGTCATGTATAGTCTGGCTAATCTCCTCATGTCCTCCCGGTATTCTGTACTGTTTCATTTGAATCACCTTAGTAGCTTGGGGAAGTGTTACCGGAGGAATCTTCAACAGCCCCACCCTCGCGGCGGCTATTGATATAAATCTTTTGGAACCAAATTGATAACATCCATCTTCCAAATGTAGGGTCATCCCTTTCAAAATGTCAATTCCAATAATGTACTCGGGAATGGGCACAATCAAGACAGTGTATTCTCTCTTTGGAAGTGCCCCTATTTTCATGGGAACCACTATCTGCACTGCCGGGGTTTCTTTTCCGCCCAATCCCGTAATGGTGAAGTACTGTCCCCTGAATTTTCTTGGGTTGCCATGAATCAAAGAGGCCTCTGCTCCGGTGTCAACGAGGGCTCGAACTTTTTGAACATTTCCACGTTTCCAATAAATTTCTACTTTGACATGAGGTCTGTTATCTTTGCGAGCCCATCCCTGCACCGGAGTTTGACCTGTTTCCTAATCTATTTTCACTCTGCGCACATCAGAGTCTGCCCAAGTCAGATCTGGATACAGTTTGCGGTAATTCTCAGGGAACTCCTCCTCCCTGTCTCTGCTTCACAACCTCTCTGAGCTTACCAGCTCCCTCTCCCACTCTCTTCCTCGAGTTTTCCCAGAACCTGTCAGTTCCCGGTCTCTCTCCCTGCTCCGGGTTCCCTCTGAGCTTCGGTGCTCTTCCTCCCAATCTCCATCATCTGGGGATCTCTCTCTACTGTGGGGCTCTCTCCCTCTCTCTCCCTTTTCACCCTCACGCTCCTCCCCTCCTGCCTTTCTCTGGTTCACCACTTTGTTATCCTTCTTGTTCCCTTTCCTGCTCCCCTCCTTTTTATCCAAACTGCGTTTGCGGTACATCTCCCACATGTCCTTGGTGGTTATCCCATCAGTTTCATCCCTGGTCACCCCATCTCGCAGCAAGGCCTGAAACATGTCCCACCTTGTCACCCTGTTGTTATCAGTACGATTCTCAGACCGTGAATTCCTCTCTGGCTTAGCCCATTCTCCTAAATCACTTAACTCATGCACCGCTTCTACCACCTGAGACAATGGGTTACCCGTCTGATTAATTAACAAAGTCATGATGACATGCTTATATGCAGGAGGAGTGGCCCTAATCAACCGGTTTCGCACAGACACATTTAAAATTCCATTCATCAAATCATGGGCATTACCCATAAAGATAGCTGTTTTCATCCCTTCTTCCTTCAATCTCTGTACTGCATCTCTCAAAGTATACCAAGGTTTATCGTTAGGCGGCCAGTCTGACTCTGTCGGATACTTCTGAGCACACCCTTGCGCAGCTAACTCTAACAAATTGGTCATGGGACCATTCCCTGGATAAGTTCTAAACTCATTTTGGATAACCGGATCGGTACTTAACATACAAAGCCTTGGGGCGTCGCCGTGATCCAATTGGACCCCCTGACCCCCCCATATCATGCACCCGCACCATCCACGTAAGCAATGTTTCCCCAGACCTCTGTCGAAATCTGTCTATCACATCTCTTAGTTCTTGTTGCGTATAATCCTCCAGGGCATCCAACATCACCCCTCCAGGGTTAGCTGGGCTATGCTGTAACTTTCGCCGATATATGGGCTGCGCACGGACAACATTCCTGCGCTCTGTCTTTCCCTGACTAACATCTTGACAGTTATCACCCCCGGACTCATCTGAAAAATCAGATGTATCCCAGATGTTTCTATCCCAAAATTCAGGGTCAAAGGCTAATCCTGCCTGAGAGATAGCTAAATGCACCTTCTTTTTATTAACTTTCCCTCTTCGTTTCTTGTGTTTATATTGAGCGATGCTAACGGCCGTTCTCTCTGCAACCAGTTGGTACATTTCAAGCTTATCACTTAACAATTTATTTTGACAAGCTAACATGGTAGAGGAATTTCGGGCTCCTACTAATTCCTTCTCCAGCTGCTCGTGGTCTTTTTGTAACTGTAAACATTTTTCATACAACTTTCGGTACGCAGAAAGCAAGATCCAGCCTCGCCTCCCCAACGCACAAATCTCCCTTCCCTTATCAATTGATACCTTTTGTAAACATGTAAGAACATCTTCAGGTTCTGCATTTGACATACACACATTCCAATTTTCACACAAACCAGCACAACGTGACCATTCCTGAGCTAAAAGTTTATACGGGGCAGTTTCCCACCCCGGTATTTCTATGTCCGGATTTGCTACATGAGAACTTGCTTTTGAGTTCGCTTTGATCTTATTAAGCATTTTCCCTTTTTTTTTTTATTTCGAATCCTGCAAACGACTACGCCAATTTGTGTTGCTTTACTCTTCAGAATATCAAAACTATGCACTTCAGGATATTTTAAGGCACAATGTAAAGCAATCACTCTCAGACACCTTAGTGAGTAAAATAATCAAGTTTATTTAAGGGGCAAGTTCTCATATGGCAAAACTAACCACACTAATATATATACATATATATATCAAGAGAATAACATGAGAATAATGGTGAGAATATAAGCACTCTGTGAATCACTGCAAGAGTAAGTGCATATAATACACGCACACACAATATACTTCAATGCTCAATAGCATGAAAATGACTGCAAGAATAAGTGCATATTACGCACGCACACACAATATACTTCAATGCTCAATAGCACGAAAATGACTGCAAGAATAAGTGCATATTACGCACGCACACACAATATACTTAATAAATTGAAAAGCTTCACCGAAAAGAGCGTCTGCATCCCTCCGCCGTACACAAAGCCGGGGAACCCAAATCGGCTGGCACAGGGAGCCTCTTTCGGGACAATCAGTCCTCCTGGCGTTGCATCCAACCCAGAAGAGAGTTCCTAAACCAGTCCATCCAGGCCCCCAATCTTTATAGTATTTACTAACGCCCAGGAGTCTTTTCTAGAAAAAGACCCCCTCCTTTACAAATTGTGCAATCGGCGGTACCTTGTTCACCCTTCGAGACGTCTCCTCAGAACGGGCCAAGTTCCCAGGAGAGGGCTCCAAGGTGAAGTTTGCATTCCTCCTTGAGTACAGGCGCATCCCCCTGTTGTTCTAACTGATAGCTCGTGGAATGTAAATAGCGCCCTTCGTATCAGGCAGATGGAGCAAAGTTGAGCAGAAAAACACCCCACCCTGTAGCTTGCCGAAGCTTGTGGAAAAACACAGAACAGTGCCTTACGCACAGAACCAGACTCGACAAAATGGAGTCGTGAACCAAAATGGAAGCGAAGGCCAATGGAAGCAGAGGCCAATGGTCCACACCCTGCACCACTGTTTACCTTACACGTAGTGCATGTAGCAATACACCAGTGAAACTGCTCTACTATTTCTATGTGAGGGTGCTGAAACCCAGGCATGTTCAGCAGTGCTCTGTATAAAGTATGTGCAAGGTCAGGCTAAGGTTTCTATTTTAAATGCAGCCCTTCTTCAAAGTATGTAATATCATGACTGGGATGTGAGCTCTGGTTAGGCAGCAACTACAATCCTTGCCAGGGTAAGGCACAAGCAAACCCAAAATTAAACTGTGATCAGCCCCCTCGTAGCTTGGCCCAGAGCAGTCAGACTTAACTTAGAGGCAATGTATTTGTGCAACACTTCAAACAGTAAAACAGTGGAAACACCACACAAAAATCGTCCCACACCACATTAGAAAATTAGAGCTGAGCTTCATAAACAAAACAAGACCAGAATGACAAGATTTTTTATAGAATAAAGGGAAAAATAGCACCTAAAGGCATAAATTTGCCAACCACTGCTATTTGGCCGCTCTACCTGATCAAAGTCTAAAGTAAAGGCTGACCGTGATGGAGCACCGGTCAAATACAATTACAGATTAGTCCTGCTGAAGTTTTACCTTCTCAGGTTTTGTGCCAGAAATCCTGTTTGCGCTGTAGAGGGCTGTGAGGATCAATGTAAGCTCACAAGAGGTTGTCGGTGTGGCGTGAAGAGCAGGCTGAGGGTCACAGAAGGGCTGGTTGAAGCTTCATGTTGGTGGACCCCAGAGAGTGTTCGATGCTGCAGTCGGAAGAGATAGGCTGGGGCGGCTGGCCGATTTTCAATGCTAGTGGCGTGGTCTTGTTGCAAACGGACCCCTTTGCAGTTGGGAACAGCCTAAAAGCTTGATTTAAGCTTGTGGAGCCACACCAACTGTTCAGGACCTGAGGACTACCATTAAGGTGTTAGGAACAAGCTGTAGCTGGGTCCAGGAGCTGGTTGGGGTGCCTTTTTATACTCTTGAGGCTCAGATCAGGAGGCCAGCAGACCAGTTCTTGGAGTCACTCTGGGGTCCTGGGTTCAAGGTTTCAGGTACATCTGGTTTTCTTCTGTTGCTCTTTCTTTAGCAAATGTGCTCTTTGGGAGATTTTCTTTTTTTTTTTTCATGAGGCACAACCCATTGATTAATTCCCCCTCCTAAGTGAGTTTTGACACGTACGTATAAAACAGTTAATGCAATGATGTCAGGTATTATCTTTTCTTAAAGCGCTACTGTCTTTTTATTAGAATTAAAATGTGGAACTGTTGGTTCCCTAATAATTGTTGAGGGAGTTCACCCTCTATTAAAGAATATGGTTTCCCAAAAAATAAAGTTAATTTATCTAATTTGCTAGCTAGTTTTATTCTCTGAAGCATCTATTGATTATCCGAAGTACAATAAGCACTATGTTTATGATACCCTACTTATAAAAAAGAACTTAAGATCTCTAAAGATTGGATTGAATGACAAGGAGCCAATGGAGAGCCAAATATTTGGCATGGCACCACCATGATTTAATGCGCATGCTGCACAAACCGAAACGTTGTAAACTGAAGAAAAAATGATTCAATACTTTAGTTAAAAAATAATATAACAACCAATACACTGAATAAAACAGTGGAAGGACTGTAATCTCAAGTTTAAAGAGAGTACAATGGTGCTTATTTACTCCTCATGTTAAAGAGTGTGGTGAATAGTGAAAATATCAGGTGATCAGAGCATAAACATACTGCTTTCGCATTTAGCATAACAATGGCGCACGATGTGCAGTGATATTGTTTCTAAGTGTTTTTTACCATTCATATGAAGGAATTCAGCCCCTTCATATGTCCAGTGATAATACGGCATAGTGGCTGATTGCTGTGATGCTGTTTTACTAGATGCAGGAAAACTACCTCGCAAAAGCGAGCTTCCAGCTGAACGTATAGCACACACAAGCAATAATATTTTGGAACTTGGGAGCATTTCTACAATGAATTGGCATAGGGCAGCACTGAAAGTCTTTTTGCTGTGCCGTTCTACATCAATCAATTTGAAAGGGCAGGAATGCACCATATTTATGAGATACTGAGACACTGTGGTGCAAGAGTGTCTGCTTTGTTGACAGGTTAATTTTTGTGCAGGAAGGAACGCCTTCCTGCACAAAAAGAATCCATGGAAGCATTTTCCTCTTTCTATGCGTGCTGCAGAATGTAGCACACACAGAGCGAGGAAAAAACGAGGAGAAATACAGATATATCTCATCATTATGCCTCCCCTGGGGAGACGTATAGATGTTACACATTCCCAGGTTTACAGGTTCTTGTAAATCTGGGAATGCGTCAAATCCCGTGGGTATTGCTTTGGAAAATTCCCCGTAATTCCCGTGGAATTCCCCTCTGACACAGTGTAAGGCAATGCAGCAGGTGGATTGGAATAGAGTGGGGTGGACTGAAGTAGAGTAGGTAGGACTTGATTAGAGTGGGGTGAATTGTAGTAGAGGGTGGCGGATTGGAGGAGAGTGGGGTGAGGTGATGGGAGTGGGGTGGAGTGGATTAGGGGTGGATTGAAATAGGGTGGGGTGGACTGCATGGGTTGGAATGGGGTGGATTGGATTAGATGGAGTGGATTGTGGTGGGATGGGTTGATTAGAAGGGGCTGTGGTAAGGTGGATTAGAGTGAGGTGGAATGCATTGCGGTGGGGTGAATTGGAGTGGTGTGGGGTGAGATGGATTGAGTGGGGTGAATTGGATTGGAGTAGAGTGGACTGGAGGGGGGTGAAGAGGAATGGAGTGAAGTGGATTTGATTGAGTGGGATGGATGGATTGGATGGTGGTGGGGTAGATAGGAATGGAGTGTATTGGATTAGGGTGAGTGATTTGGACTGGGATAGATTGGACTGGAGAGGGATGAATTGGATTGGAACGGGTTGAATTAGATTGGGATGAGTGTGGTAGATTGGATTGTGTGGAGTGGGGTGAATTAAGGTGGCGAGATATGGATTGGATTGGAGTAGGGTGAATTAAGGTGAATTGGATTGGAGTGGGGTGGAGTAAGGTGGATTGGATTGGAGTGGGAGGGCTGGGGTGAGGAGGGTGAATATATTGGGTTAGACTGGTTTAGGGTGGGCTGGATTGAAATGGGGTGGGTTGGATTGGAATGCGTTGGATTGGAGTAAAATGGGTTGGATTAGAATGTGGAGATTTGGAGTGGGATGGGTTGGATTGGAGTGGGGTGGGGTGAGTTGGACTGGAGTAGGGTGGGTTGGACTGGACTGGGTTCTTTTGTGGTGAATTAGGGAGGGGTATATTGGACTGGATTGAAGTGGGCTATATTGGATTGGGGTTTATTGAACTGGTCTAGATTGAAGTGGATTAGATTGGGGTGGATTGTGGTGGATTGGAGAGGGGTGAATTGGGTTGGAGTGGGGTGAATTGGGATGGAGTGGGGTGGATTGTATTGGAGTGAGGTGGACTGGATTGGAGCAGGGCATTCTGGAGTGGGGCAGATTGGAGTAGGGTAGATTGCTTTGGATTGGAGTGGGGCAGATTGTGATTGGAGTGGGGCAGATTGTTTTAGATTGGAGTGGGGTGGACTGTTTTGAATTGGAGTGGGGCAGATTGTTTTGGACTGCAGTGTGGTAAACTGTTTTGGATTGTAGTGGGGCCGATTGTTTTGGTATGCAGCGGGGCAAATTGGAGTGGAGCAGATTGTTTTGGATTGGAGTGGATGCAGTTGGTGTGGGCCAGAATGTTTTGTATTAGAGTGTGGAGGACTGGAGTGGGGTAGATTATTGTGGGTTGGAGTGGGGCAGATTGTTTTATATTGGAATGGGGCAGATTGTTGTGGATTGGAATGGGCACATTGTTTTGTATTGGAGTGGAGCAGATTGTTTTGTGTTGGAGTGTGGCAGTTTGTGTTGGATTGGAATGGTGCAGATTGGAGTGGGGCAAATTATTTTGTATTGGAGTGGGGTAGATTGTTTTGGACTGGTGTGGGGCAGGTTGGAGTGGGGCACATTGATTTAGATTGGAGTGTTTTGAATTGGAGTGAGACAGATTGGAGTGGTGTACAGTGTTTTGGATTGGAGTGGGGTTCATTGTTTTGGATTGAGTTGGGATAGATTGTTTTGGTTTGTACTGGGACAGACTGGAGTGGGAACAATTGTTTTGGATTGAAGTGGGGCAGATTGTTTTGGATTGTAGTAGGGCAGACTGGAGTGGGGCAGATTGTTTTGGACTGAAGTGGGGCAGACTGTTTTGAAATAGAGTAGGCAGATTTTTTTTAATTGGACTGGGACAGATTGGAGTGGGGCAGATTGTTTTGTACTGGAGTGGTGCTGATTGGATTGGGTCAGATTGTTTTGGTCTGCAGTGGGACAGATCGGAGAGGGGCATTGTTTTGGATTGGGGTGGGGCAGATTGTTTTGAATTAGAATGGTGCATGGTGGAGTGGGGTGGATTGGAGTGGGGCAGATTAGAGTGGGGTGGATCGTGGTGAGGTGGATTGGATTGGAGTGAGGTGGATTGGAGTGGCAGTGGATTGAATTAGAGGGGGGATTTTGAGTGGGGCTGATTGTTTTGGATTGGTTTGGGGAACATTGTTTTGGATTGTTGTGGGCAGATGTCTGTTGGATTGGAGTGGGGCAGATTGTTTTGGATTGAATTGGGGCAGATTGGAGTGGGGCAAATTGAAGTGGTGGAGTTTATTGGGGTGAGGTGGATTGGATTGGAGTGGGGAGGATTAAATTGGAGTGGGGCAGATCATTTTGGAATAGAGTGGGCCTGATTGTTTCGGATTGAAGTAGGGCAGATTGGAGTGGGGCAGATTGAAGTGGGCAGATTGGAGTGGTGAAGTTTATTGGGGTGAGGTGGATTGGATTGGAGTGGGGAGGATTGAATTGGAGTGGGGTAGATCATTTTGGAATAGAGTGGGGCAGATTGTTTTGGATTGGAGTGAGGCAGATTGGAGTGGGACAGATGTTTTTAGATTTTAGTGGGGTAGATTGCTTTGAACTGTAGTGGGGCAGATTTGAATGGAAGGAATGGGAGTATTGTAGTGTGGTAGATTGGGATGGAGTAGAGTGGAGTGGACTGGATTGGAGTGTGGCAGATTGGACTGGAGTGTGGGTAAATGGACTGGAGTGTGGCTGATTGGACTGGGACAGAATTTTTTGGAGTGGGGCAGAATGTTTTGGATTGGAGTGGTGAAGATTATTTTAGATTGGAGTGGGGCAGTTTGAAGAGGGCACAATGTTTGGGTTTGAGCGGGGCATATTGTTTTGGAATGGAGTGGGGTAGATTGGAGTGGGGTAGATTGTTTTGGATGGGAGTGGGGCAGATTGTTTTGGATTGGGGTGGAGCATATTTTTATGGATTATAGTGAGGCAGATTGTTTGGGATTGCTGTATTGGAGTGGGGCAGTTTTTTATTGGAGTGGGGCAGATTGTTTTGGAATGGAGTGGGGTAGTTTGGAGTTGGGTGGATTGGGAGGACTGAAGTGTGGTGGACTTGAGTGGATTGGGTGAGTGGTTTGAATTGGAGTGGGGTGCATTGGGGCATTCTAAACGATTATGCCTCAAAGCCTATTTTTGAAAATTACATATAAGAAAGAAACAATGTTGCTTTGTGATACTTAGAACTAGATAATAGTCATCTTTTGAGAAGAGCAACCATGAGCAAAAATAAAACATGAGTGCAAAGTGAGAAAAGAAGACTTGGCAAAATAGAAAATTAAGTTAACTATGAAAAATATAACTTTTCAGTTTTTTTGTCTTGCTGGGCATGTTTTTTGCCAGTTACGTGCCTTCTGTTTGCAGGGCACTAGAAATTAAACAATGCAAAACATGACCACAAAGTGAGAAAAGAAGGCTTGGGAAAATAAAACCAATCATCCGCCTTCAGTTTGAACGTCACTATAAGTTTTTTTTTTAAATAGACATAAGTGCAAAGTGAGAAAATAAAACTTGGCAAAATAAAAAAAGTTAACTATAGAAAATACAAGTTCTCAATTTTGTTTGTCATGCGGGCATGTTTTTGCTACTCACGTGGTACATGCTATTGCAGGCTCGACCCTAAAAAATATTTCCATAATGTAGCTTTGCATTTAACCCTGTGTGTATTCTGGCAGAACATCCACGGAGCAGATTTTAAAAAACAATCATTTTTCAGACCCAGAAATGAAAGGTAAACACAGATCTCCATGTTGAAGGAATTGACAGTCCATTACCATAGGAGGTTGTCTGGCTCTTGTATTTGAACAACCATCAAGTGATGCAAAAAAAAGAACACTTCAAGGGAGTCTTTAAGACTGATTCTCCAATTTGCCACTGCTGTACTCAGTAAAAGCGGGTCTACAAACACTGGCCCACTTCTAGATGCCTGGCGACTGCCCTGGGAAATTCTTAATGGGGCCTACGCAGTGTAGAAATTCAATGAAGACCTGCCAACTCACACAGTGCCACCATGTGACACACGATATTGGCTCGCCTCACATGGTCACCTCATGAGAAGCCAATATAACACGGTGTCAGGGAAAACGAGCTGAGAGTCACTGTAAACAGTGGTTTTCAGCTAGTTTTTGGAAGCTTTTAACTGCCAATGTCGGCAGCAGCCGCAGCAAGCTTTTTTATTTTTATTTTTTAAAGAAGGGGTTCGGGGCCAGGATGAGGGCAAAAGTGCCTCTTAGGTGGTCTGGCACAAGACCACACCCCCTCCAAAGCCCTGTCCCGTCCTCACACTGTGAGATTTTAGGTGAAGTTGGCAGGTCTGTCAATGAGTTACTGAGTCTGGCAGATAAATACAACAGGTTAAAAATAACATGTAAATGATATGAGGGTTCTAATTGGGGGGGGGAGAAATTTGTGTAGTTTAGTTTAGCGTAATTACATGAAAGTTTGGGAAAATTATGCAAATGTTGTGTGAAATGCAAATCTGGCATTTAGTGCTATATTTTAGCATGCCATTCTAAAATGTGCCCTGACGTCAATTTTTGACTTTAGGGTGATGCACTTTGATCTAAAGAAATGGTGCAAATGACACACTGCAGCGAACAACATCTTATGGTTGTTTGGGTTGTTCCAGTGCTCTTGCGCTATAACTTTGCCGCAGATGGCCACTTCATTATGTGACTTGGAGTAGTGAAATAGTTTTAAGAATTTCAAGTAAAAAGCATAGCGCAAAATTCCCAAAATTAGACAAATTAAGTTGGTGTCATTTAAAGGCTCCAGGCTTACATATAATACTCCTAATTTAAAGAAAGCAAAGTGGTACTCATTCAAAGCGCAGTTCTGAGCTGGAAGTGAAATCATGAAAAGTTCTACATCCTGGTTAATCGTGTTTTGGGTTAAACGAGGGAAGACGTATTGTCTCCTTTTGCTCATTTCGCTTCTGTGCATTCAAAAGAGCACTATCTTTGCTGCGCACTGTGATGTTTTACCTAGTTACATACTGAAGCTGTAAATAGCATCATTCAAGCTGTTTAACCCTAATCCTACAACATGAGAACATATAAATTTGTATGTAAACTGGGTTTTCAATACGTTTGGGTGGAGTTCGTCTCTGCTGCGCCATGCGGAGTTCCGCAAGCGGCAGAGTGCGTTAGGTTATGCCATTCACGCGGATTTTTAGCACTGGGTGTGTGTCCCATGCTGAAATATCAGTGCGAATAGCACCACATGCTGCACAAGAGGGCTCTGCTTCTTTTCTGTCTCTTGAGCAACAACTTCCTCAACGTAAACTGAAGAATTCTCAACGTGGGCGGTAGCGACCATTCCCATCCACCCTCGTTGAGAAATCTTGCTGGGAGGTGGTGATTTTCCTTGCTCCCGAACTTAGAGCTGATGAGTGTGAACAAGGAAAAAACTCTGCTATGCGGTGTTTTTCGGAGCAGACTGCAGAGTAGGAAACAAGGACGGCTCTTCCATTAGGGCTAGGGAGTGTGATCCCCACACCAGCAGCAGGAGCTGCAAAACCTTTCAAAATAAAACGATAATAAACCACATTTATTGTCGTTTTATTTTTAAAGGGGGCAGGGCCATGGGGGTGATGAGCGTGAGGGGAGTGCACAGAGCACCTCCCCTCAGTGCGCATGTATGTTTGGACACCCATCTCGGGCCTGCCAAACACACATGCGCACAAAGGCTGTCTCCAACTCAGCACTGTGTTGCAGAGTTGAAAAGAGTCAGCCCAGGCTCCCAGTCTGCATTGGAGCGCCCAGCCAGGGCGGTCCAGCCAATCATAACACTGTTTTGAGCAGCGTCATAATTGGCTGCAGAGCATGCTGAGAGCCTGCAGTGCAGCGGACAGCGTCAGAAAGCGGTAGCGACATCCAGGTAAGTTTTTTTTTTTTTGTATTTATATTCTATTTTTATTTTTCCCCCCAGCACCCCCGACTCCTGCACCACTTTTTGCAGTCCAGCCACTGGTAGAAAAAACTCTGCAAACTCAGCAAGTGGAGTTCACAGTCCAATCCTAGTTCTCAACTGTCAAAATGAAAACTGCCTCAAGGCCACGTGGGTGTGGTGCCGCACCTCCAGCACCATAAGGGTTGGTTGGCCTCGTTAATTAAAGTATCGATTTGCTGCGCTCTGAGTACATTTGTTGCTTACACTAGATTGACTAGCATGGTAAAACATTGTTTACGTATGCACAATCTAAGGAAACACTGAAACCCGCACACCAAACAAAGTTACACATTATCTTGTGTTGGCTCTTAAAAAGAGGAACGGATTCACCCGTTTCAGGTCGGAATGAGCACCAAAGTCATTTATGGTGAGAAGTTGGCAAGTTATCAATGGATTGTGTAAGACCTATCTTATGAAAATGATTATTACAAAGTTAGTTTGGCATACTTATCGAGCAATGCTACGATATGTATCTTTGAACACAGAGATAGCTAACGGTGCTGTTAGCTATCTCTGTGTTCAAAGATACATATCAGAAAACGTACGGTAGAGCTACGTAAGTGAATGTGTTTGTGGTAATGTGTATCTCCTTGTTTAAAAGGCTAATCGAAGATCATTAGAGGGAGTGATAGCTCCAACAATGTTAGACTGGGAGAGGAACGAGATCCGGACACTAAAATAAAATGAACGCCCCCCACCACCTCTTTCAAGCTGTATGGGAGTTTTGGGAGTTTTGCGGAGACTGCCATATATGTGTACTTGCTGGAGGCAATGTTTGTAGTAACATCAGATTCTCCCATAGGTCAGTTCGATTCTGATCTCCAGGCCCTGTGACAATGAGTAACGAAGGCTTCAGGGACTGCAGCGGCAACGTGTGCTACACAAAATCGTGGCTGGTGTGAGCCTTGCTTGGGAGAGATAGCGGAAAAGAACAATTCACACTTCCATGGTCCTGGGGTCTTAGGAGACAGATCACTGCCACATTACCCCAGCTCCCTGAAGCACTTAAATGATGAAAAGCAGGAATATTTATTTATGTTGGTAACAAGGGGGGGTCTTCTTCAAGGTCAACTAGGCAGCATCTTGCAAGTGGGTGCTACCGCCCCCACCTGAAAGCAGGAATATGGGGATAGTCATGAAGTGCAGCCCAGCAAGTCACCATACTGCACTGCGCTGCACTGCATGACAGGAAAATGATAGGAATGTGTCCCAATTAAAACAATAGGGCGCATTCCTGTTTTTCCCCTGCACTGGCAAACTCTTGACTGCCTACCACCAACACAGCCGCCCTCGCACCAGGCTGCAATGGTGTGTCTGTTGCATGCAGAATTGTTTTCATGCAGGAAGGGTCACCTTCCTGCACAAAACAACCCCATGAGGATTTTTCCTCTTTCTTTGAGTGTGATGCAGATCGCATCACACATAGAAATATGAAAAAAACAAGGAGAAATAAAAATATTTCTCCTCATTACGTCTTACCTGGGGAGGCTATCTTTTAGGCATATTCCCAAGCTTGTTAGTTGTGGAAAATCTGGGAATGCATAAAAAATCATCGGAGCTGTGTGGGAACACCCACGTAATGCCCTTGGAATGCCTCACTAGTACTGAGAAAGGCAACACAGTGATTTATGCAGCATTGCTTTACCCCAGATTTATAGATCCACTCAGGGCCGTGCAAAGCGGTTTTGCTTGGCTTCATAAATGTCACGGAAGGTTTGTGTCATACATGTACAATACTGCGTGGTGCAAACACCACTCAAACCTGGTTATAAATATGCACAAGTGCATTTTGTTTCAAATATGGACACCTGTGCAAAAAAAATAGTAGAGGCACCAAAAGTATACCCGCCTATGGAACCATGATACCTTGACACTGCCATCATCAAATGCTTAGACAACAAGCCAAGAGATGGGGGAAGAAGCAATCACTACATTCCGGTACAAAACATGTGGTTCAAGCTAGAAATCTGTGAGGCAGTCCCTGTGGATAAAGTGCTTAACCTCCTTGTACCTTCAAACAACGTGTATCACAAGAGACTCCTTTCTCCTGCAAATCCCATACAAGTGAGTAGCATATGCAGAATCTTACAAGATTGGGCCTCCTATGCAGGCAATCCAGGAGGGCCATGACACCATCCAGACCTCAACCGTCGAAAAAGTCCTCTGGAACATCTTCCCCGCTGGAACTCTTTGGGGCAGATTTAAGAGTCCCTAGCACCTCCTTGCGCCACATTAGTGTATTTTTTCTTTATGCTAATATGGCTCAATATATCCAAATTCACTGCTGCAAATTTACAAAGTGGGGCAATGCATGCATTGCTCCACTTTGTAACCCTTTGTGCTACATTAAGCCTGCGCCAGGCATAATGTATGCAAAGAGGGCGTACCCTTTTAGGGGGGCAGAAACAGTGGCACAAAGAAATCTAAGAGATTTCTTTGCATCATTTTTTTAGGCACTTTTAACTCTTGATCAGAGCAGGCATTAAAAGGACGCACACCATTGGTTACAATGGGTCTCAATGGGCTTTGCAGGATTAGCGTCAACAGTTTAGACGCTAATACTGCAAAGCTCTGAACTAGCGTCAACAAATTTTGATGCTAGTTCCCTAACTACCACCATGGTGCGCCATATCCTCGATACGGCACACATATGGTGGAATTAGTGGGGCGTTAAGGGGTGCATGAAAAGTGGCGATGCACTGGGTGCAGCGCCACTTTTCTTAAATCTGACCCTTTGTTTCAGAAAACTAACTTTAATCTGCATCTGATATTGCTTCCGATGTGATAGCACCCACATTTCATCACCAAAAACGTACATAATTAAGCTGCTGGAGGACAAGTGGCAAGGATGTAATAGCTACTAGTTTTAGAGTTACACTGGACAGAACAACATCATGTCTTTGTTAAAGCAGAGAGGGAAAGGCACACGCAATGCAGAATGTAATATATAATGTTGATCTGTGATGCAGGGAGAATAGAAATGTAAAACATGGCATAACCCACGTTCCTCAGGGGATGCTCTTCCAACATGTTCGGCATGGTCATTGATGAAATTCCCTTGGATAGGCAACAGTAATCTGTGCAGAAGGAAAACCATTTTTAGAAATGTAACATGAGCAGCCAGTGCTTAGCTATTGCTCATAAGCAAGGGCAAGGTCTCTGCCTAGATTTTCATTTAGGATCATCTAGAAACAAACTTGTCTGTTGACCTTGGATGATCTTCCTGGGATCTCCGGTGATTTTTTTGGTGATCAATGTTGCTAGTCCTACCATCTCTTTCCAACGTCCCAGCAACTCCTTGTGTTATTCCCTATTGCAGTGTACTAGAGTTTTACAAGAGTTTTCGAGGACTAGTTGATGATCAGAAGGTCTGTTCAGTTGTAGGTCCTCCGCAAGGACCACCGAACATATAGGCCCTCATTACAACCCTGGCGGTTGGTGTTAAAGCGGCGGTAATACCGCCAACAGACCAATGGAAAAAAAAATGGGATCACGACCATGGCAGAAACCGCCAAAACAGACAACCACTTTAACACTCCGACCGCCACTGTGGTAGAAACAAACACCGCAGCAGTAACTGCCAACAGACAGGCGGAAGACAATGTACCGCCTACTGTATTACAAGGTACCAGTCCGCCACCTTTTCCGGGGCAGTACCAATGCATCAAAAGCACGGTGGAAACAGTACACAGAAGGGAAACCACTCACCTCTTGACACCCTACAAGGAACCAGGACACCATGGAGCCCGAGTTACAGGTGCTACCAATGTTGGTTTACCTCCTCTTCTACCAGGAGCTGCAAATACGGTGGCGACGACCACAGTGAGTACTGCCCCTACCACACAGGGGAGGGGGGAGGAAAAAGAGAGTGACACACACAACACGCAACACCCCCAACCCCACCCTCACCCACAACACCATTCACACAAATACATGCAACATTACATATACACTCCGTAACTCTCTGGAAGAACGCAAGGACAAAAGGAAATGATTGTAACAAGTGTAATCATCTACAATTCAGATATGGAAACAGGTCTCTAACAGACCATTATATACAAATATGTACAGCAACTACTCAAGTCCGGATAGTGTTCCAATCACTGTCTGTGGACCAGTGGTCCCAAAATGCATGGGCTAAGCCTACACATGATACCTGCCTCTAAACGGAGATAACACTGCTGGGGCATCAGGTCGAAAATAAACAGGCACCTCAGGGGGAAGGGGGGCACCTCAGCCGGATGAAGGGACGATGCCACTGCACCACGAGGGGGCTCCATGCCCACAGAATGGTCCTGGGGAGTGCAAAGCCACAGTCTCACAAGTCTCTCAAGTGGGTGGGTTGCCCATTGATTGGTCATGGGGAGTGCAAAGCTACAGTCTCTCAAGGCTCTCAAGTGGGTGGTTTGCCCACTGATTGGTCCTGGGGTGTGCAAAATCACAGTCTCACAAGTCTCTCAAGTGGGTGGTTTGCCCACTGATTGGTCCTGGGGAGTGCAAAGCCACAGTCTCACAAGTCTCTCAAGTGGGTTGTTTGCCCACTGCTTGTTCCTGGGAAGTGCAAAGCCACAATCTCTCAAGTCTCTCAAGTGTGTGGTTTGCCCACTGATTGATCCTGGGGAGTGCAAAGCCACAGTCTCTCAAGTCCCTCAAGTGTGTGGTTTGCCCACTGATTGGTCCTGGGGAGTGCATAGCCACAGTCTCTCAAATGGGTGGGTTGCCCACTGATTAGTCTTGGGGAGTGCAAAGCCACAGTCTCTCTAGTGGATGCTTTTCTCCACTGGTTCTGGAGGGGACATAGTGCCCAGAGTGCTTCATCCTGTCAAGGACTGGGGTAGTGGATGTATCTCTCCACTGGTTCTGGAGGGGGCGTAGTGCCCAGAGTGCTTCATCATGCCAAGGACTGGGGTTGTGGATGCTGTTCTCCACTGGTTCTGGTTGGGGCTTTGTTCCCAGAGTGCTTCATCCTGCCAATGACTGGGGTTAGTGGATGTATCTCTCCACTGGTTCTGGAGGGGGCTTTGTGCCCAGAGTGCTTCATCCTTCCAAGGACTGGGGGAGTGGATCCTGTTCTCCACTGGTTCTGGAGGGGGCTTAGTGCCCAGAGTGCTTCATCCTGCCAAGGACTGGGGTAGTGGGTGTATCTCTCCACTGGTTCTGGAGGGGGCTTTGTGCCCAGAGTGCTTCATCCTGCCACGGACTGGGTGAGTTGATGCTGTTCTCAACTGGTTCTGGAGGGGGGCTTAGTGCCCAGAGTGCTTCATCCTGCCAAGGACTGGGTGAGTGGATGCTGTTCTCCACTGGTTCTGTAGGGGGCATGGTGCCCATAGTGCTGCACCTGGGGTGTGGCAGTTCCCATTCCCTCACCTGGGTGTGTGTGCCACAAGATTCCCTGGAAACGGGTAGCATGATACTCCATGGAGTCAGAGACACACTCCACCCTGCTGCAACTTTGCCTGCCAGCTGCTGGTACTAACAGTGCTGGTTGTGGTGCCTCATGTAGTCTGTGCAGGGTCCAGGACAACTCCTGCAGCCTCGGACGGTTGCCCACTGGGAATGTTGTCCATGTTGGCTGTGGTGGCACTGTCTGTGCATGTCGCTGAGCAGGTGGCGGTGGTTGCGGTGGTGTCTGTGGTGGAGATGCTGCCGGTGGTGCAAGTGTGCCCACTGGGGATTATGCTGGGGACTGTGGTTGAGGCAGCAGACGTGCAGGTGGTGGTGCAGGTGGCCATTCAGGTGGCGGTGCAGGTGGCAGTGCAGGTGGCAAATGTTGCGGCGGTGTCCTCCGCCATACGGATCGCTGTTCTGTTTGGCAGAAAGTGTGACACCAGTCCCTCAGCCGGAGGTTCCGTGCCTTGAGATGACTTCCCTTTAGCCTTGAGTCCCTTCCCCACCTTGGAAGTCGCTGCTGGGACCTTGGCACTCTCCCCTTTTGTCTTGGAGGAGGGCTTGCCGGGTGGTTTGTGCGGCTTTTCCCTACGGCATGTGGGCCCCTTCTTCGCCTTGGCAGGTGGCAGTATAGAGTGATCCTTGGCCTCGCTAGGTGGCACACTGGCAGCCCTGATGGGTGCCACCCGCGATGTTACTGGACTTGCAGGGACCACAGTGCTGGAGGATTTTTTGCTGAGGTGCAATGTTAGCCAGGAAAGGTTTTTTAGACACACTGGGACAGGAAGATGGAGGAGGGTTGGGAGTGGAGGAAGAGGTAGAGGTTGTAGGAGGTGTACATCTGCTGAGTTTGGGTGAAGGTGCATGAGCTCGAAGCTGTTGTGAGGTGGATGCCTGTTGAGCGGGTGTGTGCCTACGTTTTTGTAGTTTGGGAGGAGGGCTCACAGACACATTGGGAGAGGACACAGGGGACGTGTGAATTGTAGTGGGGTGGTGATTGCACATGAGCGGTGTGTAGTGATGGGCGTGCTGGTGATGGAGGTAGTGGCTGAGGATGTAGTGCATGAAGGTGTGAGTGAAGACAAGACTGGTAGGGAGGAGGAGGACGTGGAGGAGGGGGACACAAGGAGGCAGTGGATGCTGGCGTGACTGCAAGGGGATGCTGCTTGTGTGAGTGCCTGTGGGATGTGTGGTGCTTATGTTTGCCATATCAACTCTTGTGTGTTGATGAGCGTGCATGCTGGTCTGATGGTGTGCTTGGGATAGGCTGAGGTACAGGGGACTGGGTAGTGGAAGTTGGAGGGGGGAGGCTAGACACAGGGACAATGGCTGCCATCAGTGCTGAGGACAGAGCCTGAAATGCTCTCTGTTGGGCTGCCGCCTTAGAATGAATGCCCTCCAGGTATGCATGTGTTTGCTGCAAATGCCTCTCGACACCCTGGATGGCATTCAAAATGGTTGATTGCCCAACAGTGAGGGATCTCAGAAGATCAATAGCCTCCTCACTGAGGGCAGCAGGACTGACTGGGGCAGGGCCTGAGGTGCATGGGGTGGAGGAGATGCCCACCCTCCTGGGTGAGCGGGCACGAGAAACACGCTGAGGGGCTGCTGGCAGGGCAGTGCTGGTGGGGGGGTGGCGGCTGTACCTGTTGATGCAAAGGGCACAGAGGTGGCCGCTCCTGCAAGGGAGCTCCCATCAGAGGAGGAGTTGCTGTTGCTGGTGTCTCCTCCTGTCATTGAGATCCCTTCGGCCTCCGTCCCACTGGTGCCTTTAGACTTTGTAAAGGGCCTTGTGGGTTGCAGCTCCCTCCTGCTCCGGTGCCAATGCTCCTCCGCCAGATGATGCTAATGCACACAAGGACCGGGTGACAAAACAAAAAGGGGAGGAAAGACAGAAGAGACACATGGTCAATGCCTCCAACCCCACTACTGGTGGCGGACACAACACACAGGGAGCAGCCCTATGCATTAGCCCATGCACTAACAGTTCAGGGGAAAATCACATGCCCATGGGGGACTCTGTTGCCTAGACCGATTTAATGCACAGCTGGAACCCACAGGAGCCTGACTAGGTGTAGAGGGCCACTACCAGTTTTGGGTTTGGAGTGCCGCTGAGCCTGCCAAACAATGGATCTACCTTGGTGCATCTGCCCTGGCCTAGGGGAACCCATAGCCCACTTCCCCCACCCAGACACCTCATAAAACGTACAGAGTCAGCTGAATGAGACTGTACTCACCCCCTTGTGGCTGCTGTGATGCCCTCAATTGCCCATTCAACTCAGGATATGACACCGCCAGGATCCGGTATGCCAGGGAGGTCATGGTGCGATGGGCGCCCCATCCCCAGCTGGGTCTCCTCCGTCCAGCGGCGCAGGTCCTCCCATCTTTTCTGCCAGTGGGTGCTCCGTCTATGGTAGACCCACAGGGTCTGCACTTCCTTGGCGATGGCACGCCAAATCCCCTTCTTCTGGTGGGCGCTGACCTAAAGAAAAAGTGAAGTAAGAATGGATGTTACCCCCCCGTCCGGTTCTTCTTACTCAATGGCCACAAACCTCCCACCCTGGCCCAGAAAAACATACACTCACCATCCTCACATGCTGGCCTCTGCCCCCCACATCTTCCATCCACGCCACTCCATACATTCATGTGCCATGCATCATGCTCACAGTGTACTCACCTGTTTGTCTGGAGGACCGTAGAGTAGCGTGTACTGGGGGAGGACCCCATCAACCAGCTTGGCCAACTCCTCCCCGGTGAAGGCAGCGGCCCTTTCCCCAGACACTGTAGCCATTGTCGCTTCCAGACTCCGGTCACAGCAGCACTTGCAGTGTCGGTCCTCTCATGTTGAAGGTCAGGTATCAAGTGAGTGAACAGATAGAAAATGGTGGTCACGTCTGCAGCAGTGCGTACCGTCACCGCCGGCGTACATCATCATTTGCTCCTGGAACCCATAGGGCCCAATGATAACCAATGCTGATTAGCCCTGTGGTCTTTGACCACCTACTGCGACGCTGCACAACACCAGCGCAGTTACCTCATTTCCCCTTGTCCCTCCTTACAGGTCAGGCAGCTGCCATTTCAGGGGGGCACATGGCAGGGTAACTAACTGCGTCACAGCACGTTTGGCCAGGAATACGGACAGACAGCGCCACACACTGATTACATCACAATTGTTCTAAACACCCTTGTGAAACCTATGTGGTGTTTGACCCTCTGCTCACCCTTCTCCTCCATAGGGCACTTCCGCTGGGGCAGGTGATGAGATGGCTTCATTCTCTGGTATACAGACCCCTGATGGACCTGTCAACAATGGAAGACAGACACATCATTATCAGCTACAGACTTGATCGTGCCACAATCCATGAACTGTGTTCCCAGTTGGAGCCAAACCTGATGTCAGCGATCCGCCATCCAACAGGAATCCCCCCTCTAGTGCAGGTCCTGTCAGTACTCCATTTCCTGGCCAGTAGGTCCTTTCAAACAACAGTGGCCATGGCATCAGGGATGTCACGGCCAATGTTCTCTAACGTGCTGTCCAGAGTGTTGTCTGCCCTGCTGAAACACATGTGCAGCTACATTGTTTTCCCGCAGGTGGAGGATTTGCCCACAGTAAAAGGTGACTTCTAGGCCCTGGGACTTATCCCTAACATCATTGGTGCCATTGATGGTACACATGTGGCATTTGTCTCCCCCGCAGGAATGAACAGGTGTACAGAAACCGCAAAAGCTACCATTCTATGAATGTGCAGATGGTGTGTTTGGCAGACCAGTACATCTCACATGTGAATGTCAAGTATCCTGGCTCAGTGCATGACGCTTACATTTTGAGGAATAGCAGCATCCCTTATGTGATGGGGCAACTTCAGAGGCACCGTGTGTGGCTAATAGGTGAGCCCAAGGTCCCAACACAGTTGACATAGGTGTCCGGGTATGGGAGAGTCCCTAAGGGTTGGAGGATGTCTAACAGTTGTCCCTCGATATTTGCAGGTGACTCTGGTTACCCCAACCTGTCATGGCTACTGACCCCAGTGAGGTATCCCAGGACAAGGGCAGAGGAACGCCATAATGAGGCACATGGGCGAACTTGGAGGATAATAGTGCACACCTTTGGCCTCCTGAAGGCCAGATTCTGCTACCTCCATCTGACAGGTGGCTCTCTATGCTACTCACCCAAGAAGGTGTGCCAGATCATCGTGGCATACTGTATGTTGCACAACCTGGCTTTGCGACACTAGGGGCCAGATGCAGGAAGAAAGCAAATTGCGACTTGCAATTTGCGAGTCCGTGCGACTCGCAAATTGCAAGTCGCAATTTGCTATGCAGAAAGGTGTCTCAGACACCTTCTGCAACTCGCAATGGGGTCGCAAAGACCCACCTCATAAATATTTATGAGGTGGGTCGCAGTTTGTGACCCCATTGCGAGTATAGGCACTCGCTAACATGGAGGCCTGCTGTAGTCAGCAGGCCTCCATGTTAGCGACCTGCTTTTAAATAAAGCAGTTTTTTTTTTTTTTTAAATGTAGCCCGTTTTCCCTAAGGGAAAACGAGCTGCATTTCAAAAAATCCGAAACCTTTTGTTTCGGTTTTTTCAGGGCAGGGAGTGGTCCCTTGGACCACTCCCTGCCCTGAAAAAATGTTTTGGGGTCCATTCACAAAGGGGAAGGGGTCCCATGGGGACCCCTTCCCGTTTGCGAATGGGTTACCATCCACTTCAAGTGGATGGTAACTGCGACTCCATTTGCGACCGCATACGCGGTCACAAATGGAATTGCATATCATTGCGAATCGCAAATAGGAAGGGAACACCCCTTCCTATTTGCGATTCGGAAATGCATTTTGCGAGTCGGATCCGACTCGCAAAATGCATTTCAACATAGCAAAGTGGCTTTTGCGAGTCGCAAACGGCGTTTTTCGCCGTTTGCGACTCGCAAAACCCTTGCTACATCTGGCCCTAGGTGTCTTTTCTGCAGGAGGATGGGCCTGATGTTGGTCTTGTGGCAGCTGTGGAGTCTGTGGTCAGTGAAGAAGAGGAGGCAGAAGAAGATATAGACAACCGAAACAACATCATCACTCAATACTTCCAGTGAGACACAGGTAAGAGACTGGCACGGCTCCTCTCATATCATACTACTGTTGGACATTGCCTGAATCTGCCTTTTTACCTCTGTGTATGGACCGTGACATGTCACTTTGGCTTTCCATTTCACAGATCTGGGTCACACTTTCTGCCTTCTGCTATGTTTACTGATGCCCAACAACTGTCGAACATTGGTTTGTGAACATGAACATTGACCTTACTATATTTTTGAGAGGTTGCAATTACACATTTGTGAAAGTACAGACTGACTCCAGATTGATTTGTGATTCAAGGGTGTTTATTTCTGTGCTAATAAGTGGAGGAGAGCTGTGCAATGGGCTGGGGTGATGGTGGAGGAATTTCAATGGTAGAGTCCAGTCTCTTGGTATCACAGGTGCATTGTCTAAGGGGGCATAGGAAGTGGAGTAATGGCAGTTCAAAGTTGTCAGGGTGACAAAGTGGGACAAAAGGGTGACAATCAGGAGAGTGTTATTTCCTGGCGGGGGTCTTGGCAATGTTCTCTGTCTTGTTCCTGGATCTCAGGGACCGTTTGCGGAGTAGTTCTCCTTCTGCAGGGGGTGGGGTGCTGGTGGCCTGTTGGTCCTGTGGCGGGACCTCCTGTCCACTAGCGCCGGCGTAGGTGGAGGGCTGTTCATCGTTCAGGCTAGTGTCAGGGGCTCGTTTGTCTGTCACTGTGTCCCTCATGGTGTTGTCCATGTCTGCCAGCACCCCTGAAATGGTGACCAGGGTGGTGTTGATGGACTTCACGTCCTCCCTGATCCCCAGGTAGTGTTCCTCCTGTAGCCGCTGGGTCTCCAGAAACTTGACCAGTACTGTGCCCATGGTCTCCTGGGAATGATGGTATGCTTGCATGATGCTGGAGAGTGCCTCATGGAGAGTGGGTTCCCTGGGCCTGTCCTCCCCCTGATGCACAGCAGTCCTCCCAGTTTCCCTGTTGTCCTGTACCTCTGTCCCCTGAATCATGTGCCCACCGCCATTGACCCCAGGACCCTGATTGTCTTGGGTTGGTGGGTTTGCCTGGGGTCCCTGTAGTGGTGATACACTGCTGATTGATGTGTCCTGGGGACAGAGGGATGGGCCCGCTGGGTGGGTGCTGTGGTGGTGTTTCCTGAGGGGGAGGATCAGTGCTGGTTTGTGACTGTGGCAGGGGAACCGACTGTCCAGAGGTCCCTGATGGGCCGGGCTGGTCATCTTGATCCAGGCGTGCAGAGCTGCTGTCATCACTGTGGGCCTCTTCTGAGGGGGGACTGGATATGTCTGGCACCTCCTGTCCGGTGACGTTGGGTATGGGTCCTGTTGGGGTGTAAATGCATAGTTATTGTATCTGTGTGTGCCATCGTGTGCAATGGGTGAGTTACCCTCTACTCCTGTGCTTGCATAAATGTGTTTGCCCTTGTATGATTAGTGATTTTGGGGTCTGGGTGGGTATCTGTACTGGACATGCTTTGGTGATGCGTTGGGGGTCCATGCATAGGTGTTACACACAGGGCTTGGTATTGGGATGGGTGGGTTGTGATGGTGAGGCATATGTGAGGTGTCAGAGTAATGGGGGTGAGGGTGAGGGTTGAGGTATGTGATGGCATGCAGGTGGGGTGGGGCATGTACTAGTAAAGATTTGACTCACCAGAGTCCAGTCCTCCTGCTACTCCTGCGAGGCCCTCAGGATGCATGATTGCCAAGACTTGCTCCTCCCATATTGTTAGATGGGGGGGGGGGAGGTGAGGGTCCACCGCCAGTCCTCTGTACTGCTACCTGGTGTCTGGATACCACGGAACACACCTTCACCCGTAGGTCATTCTACCTCTTCCTGATGTCATCCCGTGTTCTGGGGTGCTGTCTCACTGCATTGACCCTGCCGATGATTCTCTGCCATAGCTCCATCTTCCTAGCAATGGAGGTCTGCTGGACCTGTGATCCGAAAAGCTGTGGCTCTACCCGGATGATTTCCTTCACCATGGCCCTGAGCTCCTCCTCAGAAAACCTGGGGTGTCTTTGAGGTGCCATAATGTGGTGTGGGTGATGTGTGAGGTGCTTTTTGTTGTGCTGTGTGATGTGTTGTGTTGGGGTGTGTTCTTTGAGGTGCGTGGATGTTGTATGAGTGATGGTGTTGTGTGCCTGTGGATGCTGGTGTTGTGCTTGCAATTCTCTCTCTCTCAGGTTTTTGAAAAAAAATTGTTGTAAGGGGTTGTGGGTAATGTGGGTGTGCTTTTTATAGTGGTGTGAGTGTGGTGTGTGTATATGTATCAGGTGTGTGTATTTTGAATTGTCCAATGTGGTTGTCTTTTGTAAATGTGTGTGTGTTTTGAGCGCGGCGGTGTGTACCGCCAATGGATTACCGCAGTACCGCGTGTAGGTTTTGGTATCACCAGTTTATCACTGACCTTTGGTGTGGCAGACTTGTCTGGGTGTCTGTATTGTGGCGGATTATGAGATGTGGGTTGTAATACCTGTAGCGGATTTCCGCCGCGGCCACAGTATGTTGGCAGCTTTCAGCACGGAGGTAAGCGGGATTTACTACCAGGGTTGTAATGAGGGCCATAATATTCTTCTTCTTCACCACATAGTCCTTTCTGTACGTCCCTCAGCCACAATGCAGTCTACAGATCACAAAATAATAACAGGATGAAGAGGGATGGTGCTCAGTGTCAAAAGGATTGCACCTACATGGCTGTTTTTGCACTTACCTGTTGAACGTTTGCGCATGGCTAAAATTATGTTATCTTATGTAGCTGAAATTTTATATCACTTAATATCTGAAAAGTCCTAAATTGTTTATAAAATGAAACCAACAGTTATGACAATAAAAAATGAGTTTTAATTATCTTCAAAAGAACACATAGGGAAAAGGAAACAAATCCCAAATTTATGGGAATATTCAATTAGGAATATTAAAGCACGTAGACATAATGTTAGGCATTGCAGGCATAAACTATGAATTGCTGAAATTTGAAAATATGTAGGCTCTAAACAAGATAAAAACGCATTTATTTTCATGTTCTATTGATGTGGACACATGCTGTCACAAGTATATGTGATCTGACGACAACGAGAGGATAGACTGACATTGGCATGGGAAGTCATTTTAAACACAAGGCAAGCTTCATCTTTCATTATCCTGCTGAATGACGTGTTGCTGACAGATCACACATACTGATATTTTTCCAGACCAGAGAAACACATCATGCAAGGACACGTGCATTGGTTTGCCTGAGTATGTATGTTTGTAATCTCAGACCTTCCAAATATGTGCATTTGTCATCATTGACTCACCATGCAGACCTCCCAGTTGTAAAGAATCAGGAGTACTATAACTTCTCTACCTGATTGCAATTGTGGATGAGGATTGGGGTGTTTGGCAATGTGATATTGTGCGCTTCACGTCTAAGGAGTACATTAGCACTTGTTGGGTGATCCAAGTAGACATTTAAACACTGGTTTAGGCAGTGCTTAATTTGTGCAAGTTGTTTCCGGTGTGGGCACATGCACTTATTTTTTAGGGCAGGCACTTAATTTTCTGCCTCAATCACTGACTGAGAACGGAGGAAGAGAAAAATGAAAAAGCGTCATGATGGGAGTAAGCAGAAGGCTGCAAGAGTGAGCTGAAGGGTCAGGGAGCCGCTGTAAATGGATTGAAGAGGCCCGAGATGGCTTCAGGGTTATGCTGCCTCAGTATTCCGTGGTTGCACAATTATTTTCAGCAGCCGCATATTTAAGAGGAGGGCTTTGAGCACCTGGACGTTTTTATTTACAAATTAGGCACTGGGTTTAGGAGACCAAAAATGACAATTATGATGCCTCATGTTGGTGTGGAAGCATTATTGTACCTCATTTGTGGTACAGTGATTGGACAAATTAGAATCACCAGTGTGCAGATGAGAAAGAGAGGTAAGGCTAAGTCATTGTGAACAGTCGGGGAACACTAGGGTACATAAACATTGCACCATGACAGCTTGAGAAAGGATAGTATACGTGTGTGAATGTCTTTCACCATGGATAGGTGCGTTACGTGAAGATGTACCAGGTTTGTTTATTGTGCTATTGCCCAAGCAACCACATGTCTGCATAGTCACTAGCGTTCAATTCACCTACAGTATCGACAAAGCAATCATCATCTGCATCAGGAAATTTGTCTTACACGTGTAAAGCATCCCCTGGCTTTTCAGACTGCTTGTTGTTTGATTGATTGTCATAAATGTTGATTATCATAGGGTGTTCCCTGTGTTGGGTGGGTACAGTGTGACATATGTGCAGTTGAAACCTCCAACATTGTGTTAAATAGGCTTGTATAACACACATTAACTCTGCAGCTAAGACCTTGGTATAGTGATATGATACGACACATTATTGTTTTAATAATAAATACCTGATGCAGGCACAAAGATTGTCTGGGCAGAGAATGCCAGCCACAATGCTGCTAGTCCTTTGAAATACCCCAATAGCCAAAAAATGCATTCCAGTCAACGCTTTGGCAGTGGCAGGGCTGGAATGGGAGTGAGCTCTGAGTGATGCATGCTCCAGGTTTCAAATCCCAACGGTGTCCAGGATCACATGTGGATGGAAGTGATATTGCCTCAACTCCTCTTCCTCTTCATCCGGTACTCCTCTTCATCCGGTATTCCAAATGTGATTCTTTGCCTGTATATCCTCTCTCATCTCAGACAGGTACTCATGATCAGTGGCAGAGCTACTAAGTTGGAATCACAAATCCTGAGTTTTTCGCACATCAGTGATGAGGCAGGTAGGTAATAAATTATATTATGCGCTCTTGTTTTTAGGTATTTAATATAATTGAATCAAATAGTGCAGCCCCAAATATGAATACTCTGAATTATATGAAAATATACTGCAGTTCTCTTTGAATTATCTACATCAAGCTCGATATAAGGAGGAACATCGTTATATTTTGGATCATGAACTTAATTTGTTAAGGGATGTTTAGAGCTGATGAGCTGTAGCAACAACAACAAAGAATTAATTCCAGTTTAATTAAGTTTATGTTTTAATTTTTTAAACCTACTGCAACATTCATTGTGATCCTCGATGTCTAACACTGGATCAAAAATTTATTTTGCCACTGCATTCAGGTGTCTGGTGCATTCACTGGTCAATTATGACATTTTGTGGAGGACAATCACTGTTCAATCACTGTTCAATCCCTGATCAGAGTCTTTTTATGTTCTCAGGAGTGTAGGAAAGTGGGGTATAGTGCAGTGGTGCTGGGTAGTGTTTACTATGTACTACTCTCACAATACCCCAAAGATGGTCCTTTGGATTCACACAAATAAATCCTCAGCTCAGTACTGGTAGTGTGGAAAAGAGCAGGCTTGAATGAAGGAACGTGTCAAGCATTTGAGTACCCAAATGGAAATAAGTAGTTGACATGCCTCAAAAGAAATCTGACACCAACATAAATGAATTTAAACACCAAAACAAAGTAAATCAGATACATATGATGGGAGTTATGATTTTAGAGTGAAAATAAAATCTGTACCTTTACAAGCTCTCAAACCTTACCATTGCTGTGAATGGGGAAAAACACTAGCAACACTTGGTCACTTGCAGAATGAGTTCACAGGAACCCACTGGTGGTTCAGGTTGTGCAGGCCCCAGGACCAAGCTGCGAGAGTCATAGTAATTGTACCTGTCTCGTGGGGCCCAGGTGCAAAGGTGTCCTTGCTGTCCTTGGTGCTTGCTGAACGTGAGATCCGCGGGTGCTGAAATATGGTACTTGTGAAGCTTGGGTGAGCCTCGGAAACCAGGATTCACCAGGAAGAACATCTCCACCTAGCTTGGGTGCCTTGAGTGCAGAGGTGTGCTTGGCTATCCTTGGTGCTGAACAGGAGCTGTAGTTGCTGGTTTTATCACTCAGACGGTGTGGGTGAGGAAGCAGATGCAAAAACTTGACAATGGAACCACAGGTGACATGGGATGAAGGTGTTGCAGTGTACCCTCAAGTAACAGAGTCGTTAAAGGTGGTGATGACAGGACTGAGCACCAGCCAGCTTTAGCAGTTGTAAGGTTGAGAAGACGCTATTGCCCCTTCTGGAGGTCCAGTGGAAAATGGTAGCCTGCTGTAACTTGGCAGGGATCTCGACCACACTTCCCACATTGCACTGGACCACCTGTCTTTGAACGTTCCAACAAAGGGCCCATGGCCACTGCTTCTTCTAATCTAGTAGGTTCTTTTTACCTGTGGTGGTCAGGTGACTAATGCAACTAGTCCAAGAGGGTCTGGTCTTGCTTTTGGCTGACAAAGGGCTCCCTCTTGCTGGGGGAATCAATATTTGGTCCAGGACGAGGTGCAGTCAAGCAGTTCCAGGAAGGTTGCCACAGGTTCAATGTATCAGGCCTTTTGTTAGTTCAGGTCCCTGTTATCACTGATGCAGGTCTTCCCTTGTTCTTTTTTCACAAGTTGTTAAAAATCTGAGTTTCTGGTGCCAGGGGGAGCCCTTTCAATCCTAGATTAAGGGGGGATAGGAGTTTGGGTGCAAGGAGCCAATGGGCTACTAGTCCCAGGGGCCCATCTACCCCTGCGGTGACCACACCTGGGGGGCTGTGGCACCTTTTCTATCCAGAACCCTCTATTTTGCCACTTTTCAAAAAGGCAGAAGTCTTCCTCGGCTGTACAAACCAAGCTGCCCCCCCTAGAGGTGTGGCTAGACTTCTAGGGGTATATGCCTCCTGACTAACTAATTTTCCCACCTGCCTGGGTGCAAAAGTGCCTGGGACAGGGGGATGGCGTTGACCTCCACTAGGGGACAGCCTGCTTGCATATCAGAGGCGGTGTGCCCCATGAAGCTCACTATATCGATGTGCTACTTCACTAGCCTTCCTGGGAAGGAGGGATACGTGTCCTCATACTCATCCAGGCCATTGTCCTGACTCCTGCAAGTGTTCATACCTCCGCCCAGGGGGCCAGAATCCTGTCTTTGGGACAGCAGCTACTAACTGAGAGTCAGAACACAGGAAAACTGGCACCCCCTTGATGGGCAACATCTAAGGTTGCTCTCTGGCTCCATGCCACCTCCCCTTGACACATGATTCACGTCAAGCATGAGAAGGCACATTGTTTGATACCAAACATGACCCATTTGGCGGTCCCTTAATGGAGCTGGCGACCTGAGGCTTGACTTGGTGCCAGCTCATGTTACCCTGTGGATCATTGTTCACTTATAGTAGCCTTTAATGGAAAAGGCCACTATCAGGACACATAAGCTTGCACTCATTTGTCCACCCCTTTAACATAACACACCCTTCCTCCTGGTATAGGAGGCCTTCCTTAGGGGTGACTGACATATAATAAAGATCATGCTTAGGCTGTGTCACACATGGTGTGGGCACAATAGAGTTTGAGATCTTTGCACTACTCCTGCAGTCTGCAATGGCAGGCCTGCTATCAGTGGTTTACTTGGGTCACTCAGGGTGGTTCAAACAGTGTTCTGGCCCTGGTGACCCCTTTAACACCTGTGCCCTGTGTACCACTGGCACCATATACTAGGGAAGGGGAGGAAAGTACTTGCCAATTGGGGATACCAATGCACATTTACCAATTTTGGGAGTCAGCACTTGCACTGGGGCCTGGTTAGCAGGCTCCACTGCACTTTCAGTCTCATAACCAACAGCATCTAGAGCAAAACATGTGAAGGTGACCATCCAAAAAGGTCGCTTTCCTACAGGGAGCATAACAGGAGAGCTGTTTGTGCATGCTTAAGGCAAGCTCTGATTAAAGAATAACAGACTTTTCTAGAATCACAGACTTAGGTTTGGATTTCTGGCCCTCCTGGCACCAAGGACACAGTCAATGTGATAACCCGAATCAGAAAAACAGCAAGCCATCCACAACCAACCTGAGCAATGTTTGCATAAAATGTATTCTGACATTACAGGGACCATTAGTGGAGCACAGGTCCTCTTTCATAAATGAGTAACACACTCAAGGATAATTCTAAAAAAGGAAATAGACATTTAAAAAAAATATTTTAAATGTGAAACCCAAATCTAGTGCACTCAAGATGATTTGCTACCACAAAGAAAATAAATGTTTTGGAAGCCAGGACGTTTATGTAATGTGAATAGTAAAAAAAATAGTCCAACATTATTACTATGTAAACTATTGCACTTGCACCCTCATTTACTAATTCTAAGCGCTATACTAGTTCTAGTCCAGTAGGCTTACAATAGTGATAAAAGCCTAGTTTGAGTTTTGAAGGTGGTTCTCACTCGTATACTTGATTTCAAAACAATAAATTCTATTTTCATCTCACAGAGGCAGCTGTGTATGTAAGTGGTAATCAGAACCAACAAAACCACCGACTGAGACAGCTAAAGAAGGCCAACTGCCTCACAGCTTCAGTTAAGGTGGACATGTGACTGAGTCTGCCTCTCTGCCCTTATCTCTCTATACTTCGTTTTTATAAGATTATTCAGAGCTTTGTTGAAAGCTTCTAGAATTAACATTCAGCAATGGATGGCCCTTTAAGCTACTTTTGGTCTGTAAGCAGTGTTGTTTTGAAAGTACAACAAAATGTAACACACAATTATCAAACTCTATAGCGTCATAATAATGATTTAACTTGAAATGATTGACTGCAATGATTAAATACTATGAATCCATTAATGTAAGCTTGATCGTCATGTTTGCAAGAACAAAACAATATGAAAAGAATGTGCACTTGATTTGATCAAATATATTCACTTTTGATTGATTAGTTACCACATGTCATTCAAGGAAAGGAAATTCAAGCCCTATGGTTAGGGAAAAACATGATATTTACAACAGTATTATAAATGGCTTTGAAATGCACTTCGTTTTCATTAGCATTATTGGCAGATGTATGAATAAATGTATGAAACAAATCCAGAATCAGGAACCAGAATCTAAAATAGCATGCTTCTGTCACCCCTGCTCTGATGTCCCTCCACTGGATTCCAGTATGCAAATGATTGATGCCAAAATACGGTGTTTCATGCGATCATTCAAAAGGCATTCTGTAGAAAAGTTCCTTTCAGTGTGGAATCTGAGATCAAAGAATGGAACCTGATTCCCCAAAGCAGATCCAGATGAATCAAAAAGGATTTTTTTTCAAAGACATGTGCCTCCATCTCTGGAATGAACTGGACTTGCCTTTAAGAGATCAACTTAATTACCATGATTTGAAGAAAGACAATAAGATCTGTTTGAAAATACTTTTAGAACACAAGTCCCTGATTGCCCCCAAGTACTGGGTCCTTCTTGCCAACAGGACCTCTCTCCAAGACCTGATGTCTCTGATTCTGGTCCCAGGACGACTATCTGAACTATCCCATTTGCCTGAAGCTTTTCGAAAGAATTTAATCTTAAATTAAACTCACCATCTAGCATCCTGAAGCGGTGGCAGAGCAAAAAGTTTTTAGCTTCATACAAAACTCCTTAAATCACTATCTAAATGCTAAAAGTACTGAAAATGATCTGGCCAAATTAGAAAGGCAAATGGTGATGAAGGAAATTATTGATGATAACGCTGCCGACCAAATCGTGCTTACAAAAATCAAAACAGTGTTCCCTGAAATCAGGCTGGCATCACATTGTGGAACAGAACTATAAAATGTCAAAAAAACCTGTGAGGCAATGTGGAGTGGGCAAAAGACAGAACATAGTACACTGAACTACCTTTGATCTATGAACCCGAAACAGGTGATGACTCGTTGACACCAGCGAGACAACAGATACATGACTTTGCACTGACATGGTTGTGGACATCATTGCTTCTTGTTTTTCCTATAATTATTTTTAAGTTATTTGTATATATTAGATCCAATGGCCTACTTAATTTTTATGTGTGACAAAATAATTTTATAGAACTTGTTCTGGTTACTGTGCCAACGCTGGATCTGGTTCACAAAGGTTAACTTACACCTTTATTAAAGTTTACCGTTTTTTTGGTATTCATAAACTACAAATTTAATGTTATTAATAGTAATTTTACAACTGCAAAGACTCCACAGACTGAGCAAAAAACTTGCACATAAAAAGATAGGATAGCCCTGTCATTTTATGTGCAGAGTCTCCACCGTGTGTGCATAGACTCTGCAGCTGTAAAATTACTATTACTAAAATGAAGCTGAAAGGGCCTGATTCACAAAGGCAAACTTACACTTTTGTGTAAGTTTACATTTGTTTTGCTTTTTACAAACTCTGATTTGATATTTAATCATATAGAACAAGGATTTGTTTAAAATTCGAGGACAATTTTGAACAATAAATGGAGTTATCATGTAGAGCACTAAACTATTGTGAATGGAGTGTGTATCTCCTATCCTTAAAGTAACGAGAATGAATTTGTAACTTGTAATGTTATTAGTGATGTCATATGTGATGACATTTGCAACCCAAGTGGGTGGTAATATGTATGTTTTGCACCACTAAAAACTGATGAATGTGATTTGTTTAACTAGTTGGGCCAGAACCACAAATCAGTTTTAATAGGTGTTTTTGGCAGTGAATAACAATCGCTTTAAAGCGATGTGGTTTCAAAATAAAAAGTATCATAGTTTTTTTCACTTGTAATAATATACTTTTCAAAATCAGCAATTTCTTCCCTGATTGATAATGCATTTACCTTATTATTTTAATTAAACTGCAGTCAAATGTAACTATAAGTGGTAGTTGGAAAGAACATTAACATGCTAACTCAATGTTATTATTTTGCTCTCACTGATTTCTAGTGTTGGTGATCTTCGATCTGGATTGGACACCCACTATTTCACTGATCTTTACGGCATCAGAGTCTGCAATTCTATGGAAATACCCCTGAGTGTGTACCTAAGTGAGTGGTGCTGTTTGTTCTTGGGTCTTTGTTAGACAAACAACAACTGACAGCACAATTTCTTCCTTCAGAATGATAATTTTGAAGTCAGTAACCCTTAGTGCGTTTCTGACAGAGCAAGTGTTTGTGTTCTTAGACATGCGTTTGACACATAGTATTATCACTGTTCCTTTCCCTACTTTCTTGTCAGTGGTTTAACAAAGGCCCCCACAGCTCCTGCAGTTCCTGGGGGCCTCTTCAGCACAGCACCTGGCCGGAGAAGGTTTTGAGTGGGGTTCCCTCCATTCCATATTCTTTGCAGGGGTGCCCCCTCTAGTTTCATTACCCCACTGTTTTTTGTTTGCAAATCTTTGTAATTAAGGCAGCCCCACACTGCATTTATGCAAACCTTTGCTCCTGTTGGAGAACTCTCTACAATGCTTGATTATGGCCCTGAGTGCCATGGGAGTAAGTGCTGTGTGTGTGTATGCGTGTAAACCTGAACCTGCATTGGGCACCCTCCATCTCACTTTACTCTTGCTGCCAAGTGCCGTTAGGATCCTCTCTCAAAGCCATTTGGTCCTGAGTGATGGTGTGGGTATGAAGAAAGCACGGTATCGGGTCCACAAATTCTTCACACTTAGGGTCTGATTTAGAGTTTGGCAGTCGGGTTACTCCGTCCCAAACGTGACAGATATCCCGTCCGCTGTATTCAGATTTCTATAGGCTATTATGGAATTGTAATATGGTGGACGGGATATCTGTCACATTTGTGACGAAGCAATCCCCTCCACCAAACTCCAAATCAGGCACTATGGGGGTTATTACAACTTTGGAGGAGGTGTTAATCCGTCCCAAAAGTGACGGTAAAGTAACGGATATACCACCAGCCGTATTACGAGTTCCATTGGATATAATGGACTCGTAATACGGCTGGTGGTATATCCGTCACTTTACCGTCACTTTTGGGACGGATTAACACCTCCTCCAAAGTTGTAATAACCCCCTATGTCTTGCCAGTATCTGGTGGGGAGGCTGACCATCCCTGTGGGTAAGCTAACCTTTCTCCAGGGGCGTAACTTGGTCAGTAAGATTGAAGGGGGGTGAACTTCAGATTTCCCAACAATCACACTGGCATTGCTTTTGAAAATACATTCTATGAGAAGCAGGGCATTAGTGGGCATAAGGGAAAGTGCATATTGTTAGGAGTACTAAAAACACAACTTTTGTAAGACTTTCAAAACAAAGGCGAGCGAGTGAAAGGATGTTTGGGTTTTTGTCTGTGTGTCTGTGAATATCCCAGGTCAAAAATGACACAGGCCTCAACATACCGACTGAAAGCACTTGTACCCAAATATTTATTACAAAATACGTTTTTTAGGGAGGTCTAAAACCCCAAACACCCCCCTTGAAAACAGGAGGTTTTATCTGCACGCCCAGGTTATGGATCTGTCTAAAGTGGGCGCCCTACCTGACCTCATCATACACTGTTGGAAAATGGTGCATAGCAACTATTTAGTCAGGAAATATAACCTCTGGTCTTTCTTGTCTCCTAAATATTGGCCTCATCCTCTCCTCTCCCGACCATTCTATCCCATCCTCTGTCAAGCTCTGCTCAGGGAGCACATGATGCAGTGGAAATTACACATCTATTATGACATTACCAACAGTACACTAAGTAAGCACCTGGCACACAAAGTCAATATGTACTCAAGTCCAACATTTTATGATAAAGATCTGGATAACTAGGCCATTTTTCAATCTAGAAGTTGATGACGCAGAAACGAAGGTTTTACATTTATTAGCGCATAAACGTAGTGCTGCAATAATCAAGTGTGACTTTAACCGAACTAATAAAGATTGTACGGGGACAAATGTGCCCTCAGAGTAGTTTGCGAACATTTATAAGCGTGCTTTATATAACGTGATGTATTAGAATTGTACTAATCTGACATAACCGTAAACGTGTGCCATGATTTGCTTGTTTGAAATGTTTTAACTTAACATAACTTTAGTGGAGGCTTCGGCCTAGTTACCTTGTCTCACGGTTTAGATGCTCGTGTTTTTCTAATGTGCTAATAAAACGTGTATTCTTGCTTGAAGCTGTACTTTTCCAGTGAGATCGGTTCACATGCTTATCTTTAAGGTTTCGTGCCAGCCTGGCATCTTCTTCTTTGCTCCAAGGTCAATCTGCAGGTGCAGACAATGGAAGCTCTGAAAGTGAGTTAATTGGTAAAATATGTTGCAACTTACGTTCCCGACTCCAAGGATAATGTATGCCTAGGTAGAAGCTTGTGAATTGTTGTTTTTGATTGGACAATTTGAAGCCAACCTATGAACCCTCCAATGGAAGACCCTACTGGATTTGAACTGTTGTTTATTTAAACCTGGTGCACAAGAAGAAAGCGGCCATTACCCATTGCACCCATTGAGGACATTATTGCCCATTGCAGCCATTATGGCCCATCTTGCCGACCTCGCCATTTTGCCATCTTCCACGATGCCAATTGATGTTCGACGTCATTTTGAATGAGACTTTGATGCTTTCTCTAATCGAGAGAAAGAGACTTTAAGTAATTCTCGCCCTAGAGACTTTAACTTTGATTTGCCCCTTTGCATAAAGTAGTAGTTTTGTCCTTTTATCTTGCCGCTGTGAGACAATTGCCCCGTCCACCCTGCCCCCTCTGCCCCGTCCCATGCTGATCGAAACCGGTACCTGTGAGACGAAGACTTCCTTGAATGCTGATTGAATTTGGTAAATATGAAAGGAAAATGTACAATTGCATTGTGTTTCTTTTTAGGTAACCAACTGCTGATTTTTGATAAGAGCCCTAGTTAGGAGTTTTCCAAATCAATGTTGCTAAATTGTTTTTGCATGAAGTCCCACATGCAGATGCTAATTTGAGGTTAGATTTGGATTCATTTGTTGCACGATGCAATTTGAGACCTTGTTATGCTGACTAATGTATGCAATTAGCCCATTACAGATTATAGTTTTAGTGGTTTGCGTTGCTATTATCGAATGTATAGTTATTCAAATGCTGCATAGATTGCATCTTTTTCGCCGTTATGGACAGCTATTAATGTTCATTTACATATATCATTTGGTGTTGAGACACATTTATATCGTGCTAGCTTTGTTAATATAGGGAAATAAATTCATTAACTTTGAATGAACTGGTGTGGTTATTCATGGCCGAAAGGTCATGGTTCGCCGAAATGTTTTCTGGATTAATTGTGAAGTGTTATGTTGATCAGGGCATTGCTTATGTTCGTTATTGATTATTGATTAGATTAAATTGACTAATCTCGGGTGAAGAGAGCCCCACTTGGTCAAAAGATTAATCGACCCAAGAGCGTCCAAATACAGGTAATTTATTAGGACGGAACGCTCTATCAGTAGATGGTAGCAGAGGACGGTTTCGCCCTTTTGGGACCCCACTCGAGAGGTAACGGTTTCGCCCTTTGGGACCCCACTCGAGAGGTAACGGTTTCGCCCTTTGGGACCCCACTCGAGAGGTATATGGTGTTGAATTGAAGGTTACGCTCTTTGAGACCCCACTCGAGAAGTATATGGTGTTGAATTAGATTTTTCTTGGGTAAAACAGATTGAGAGAATGATGATGCCCTAAGTCCCCCGCGACTTTCCCGGGATCTCGGAGCTTGCGAATGGAGAGAATGGAGGTGTGAAATCGGCGTTGGCGGTTCTAGTGACGGTATGAGTGAAGTTAGGATTTTGCGCTTGCACAGCTTATTGCCGCAGATTGTTTGAAAAGGTTGCGAGGATTTTAGAGAATAGCGGAGGTGCGACTCCGAGTGTGAGAGTAGGGAAGTCGTCGAACTTCATGTGCATGTGGCGCTTTGTGCAGAAAAAGGTCCACGTGGTTGTTGTTGTTGAGACGGGCCCTGCGAGGTCAAGAGACTCCGGAGTATGTTGAAAAGTGTATGAGACACTTGTTTTATGTTGTGGTCTGGTCGGTTTAATAGGTTGACCGGGCGTGGTCAACGAGTCGGTACGTGTGTTAAGGGAGTGGAAGAAAACTTCGACTTCGGGCTTTGACAAATTCTAAGTGCACTAGAATAGATCACTGACAAGTTGAGAGCAGAGTCTGCGGGTCAGAATTTGCTTGCGAAAGTGGGGACCGAGAAAGATGGAATAACTGCCGAGGCTAGTGAAAAATCCCTAAGGTCCTGAAGCGATTGTGTTACCCTTCCTGTAGTAAACCGACAGATCTGTTTTATTATTATTTGGTTGCTCGCGATACATGCTAGAAGTTGTTACGAGAGGAGCTGAGTGAAGGAGGACAAGCCGCGAGGCTTTGTCAGCCGCAGTGTGTGTGAGTGTGACGTCACTAGGAGCCGCGCTGGGATAGGTTGGTTGCAGAGAAGGGTCGCGCACGGATTGGACGCAGTCCGTGGGGCTCGATTGGAAGGGGAAAGGCAAGCGATGAGTATTCCGGGAATTAAAGTCACTTATTGATTACAAACTTTGTGAAATAAAAGACGAGAAAATGAAATTTTTTAAAGCATTAAAGAGTGCGATGAAGGGGGAGTCTTACATTAAAGCGAGCGTAGGAGAGGAGACGCCACCCGAAGGTACACCAGCTTACATTGTAATGGAGGAAAGGGGGGTAGCTCCGTGCCTTTGGCTAAAGCAATGGCACAAGCTGGCAGAGAGACATGGGAGCGTAGCGTTCCCGATCCATGGGACATTCAATATAAGGATCCTAGAGAATTTGAGATTTGCGATGTACGACATGAAGGTACCTCCAAGGCCAGCACAGTTTGAGGCTCTAGTGATTTGGGAACTAATGGCTAGACAGCAACAGCAAAAGAAGTTCGAGACCAGGATAAGAAAGGTAGAAAAGACACGAGCGGACGGTAGGTGGGATAATGTACAGAAGGTGTGGAGGTCAGATATATTGCAGGGGATAAAATTGTTTCCCGCAATTGCTAAGGAAGAAGAGGCGACAGGCAAGAAAGCTACCTGTAAGATCAAACAGGAGGTGTTCCAAAGATAGAGAGGACGAGGAAAAGTTAAGGAGAGAAGACGAGTCAGAGGATGAGGAGTTCATCATGCAATTGCTGAACGACCGTCCACCACCTTATGCAGAGAGTGAACAGGGTCCAAGTACCAGTTCTGCCCCTCCGGCACCGGTACAGAATAATGAAACTCCGAATTCAGAAACGCCATCGGGATCTAAGGACCCGAGTTTACTGTACACCCCGCAGATACCGCAGGTTAGGAGAATATATCCAGATGTGCCTATATTGAAAACAGCAGAAAATTATCAGCTGCAGGTCCCAAGGTACTACAGCAGTGACAACAGTACGGGAATGATTCTAGATCCAACCGTAATGGGAGTACAGAATGGTCGCAACCCAACATTGGCACAAGCTGAGTCAACCCAGCCTTTGATGCCTCAAAAGCAGATGCAGGGGGGAACCGCACATGCTCCGATGACGGGGAGTCAGACGGGCATGCCGGCAATGATGACCCATAGTGTGGGAATGAACATGCCTCAGAACCTGGGGAATAGACAGAACCCAGATGCAATATCCCTACCCATTACTGTAGGTCCACCGGTACCTTTGTACATTCAGCCTAACTTAGGTATGAGCGGTCAAGGATCAGTGGTGCAGAATGGGACGGAAAGGAGGTGCATAGAAAACACTCCAGAGACAACTCCGATAGCGGCTCTGCCAACTGGATCTGGGTCCTTGATGGAGTTTAGTCCCATATGTGCTCAGTCAACAGTGGTGAGGTCGAGTCCCCCACTGATGATACCGCTATCATCAAACACTGAAAAGTTGCCGCAACCATCAATGGCAGTCGATGTGAATGCTACACTGATGGGGTTGAATGCGCAACAGCTGACACAGTGGTTCAACAGTCTGAATTCCACACAAAGCTCAGCCAGTGGGAAGGGAGAAGACTATCTGAATAGGGTCAGGTTGAACATGGAAGCAGAAGAATTGGTGGAAGGGACTATGGGTTTGAATAGGTTAGAGTCCTACTCGGAAGAAGAGCTGAGGTATCTATGTCCCAGGATTACGAGAGAAGTGAACAAGGTACATAGAAGGTTGCAAGAAATAGCTGACAAAAACGGGGTTGAGATAGATAAGACAAAACACTTGAGCAGGAGCTATAGATTGGATTTCGGGACCACAGACTTTGAACACATGAGGTCAGCAGGCATGAAAACGCACCTTAGAGAATTGCTGCAGAGTGCACAAGTGTGGAGGTGCTTAGACAAATGGGAAAGCAGATGGGCAAAGAAAAAGGAAAAGAGGAAAGACAGTGTCCCAGAGCACAACGAGAAAAGATCACAGAGTAGTGATGCAGTAACCATGTTACCAATGAGGGAGACAGCAGGGGGGAAATTAATACATGTACCGTGGCACAGAAGCGACATTCAGTCTTTTACGGATGATTTTCCCAAACTGAGAGAGAAACCGATTGAATGGTATCAACAGACTGATAGGTTTGTGAAGCTTGCAAAATGTCTTTGGGAAGACCTGAACACCCTCTTTGAGATTGTGGTTCCGGCAGATTTGTGGGAAGACTGCAAAAGGGCTGTAGGTTGGCTGACAAGTGAACCAGAGAGAGACAGGGATACGGGTGCACCATCACCTATGGTAATGAGCTTGTACTATAAGGTGATTGAGCATTTGAAGACGAAGGTTGCCGCGAAAAATGTGGATTGGCAGAAGATTGATCGAACTGCCTAAGAGGCTAAAGAGTCGATTCAGGGTTACTATGAGAGGTTGTTGAAGGCGTTCAAGAACTACAGTGGCACGGAAACAATAGAGGCGAAGGACATGCTTCATTTTGTGTTTAGATTTGTGGAAGGGCTGAGACCAGAGATAAGTCAGATGATAAAGACGCATTTGATTTGTTGGCAGTCGAAACCGATTGATGAGGTGTTGAATTATGCAAAATACTGTAGCGACGAAATTGAAGTGAAACAGAAAAGGTTGAAAGAGAAAGTGATGGTGATGCAACTTAAAGCAGCTCAGACAGGTTTGCAAGGGTTGCAAGGGTTCCAACAGCAGATACCGCAGCCGCAGGGAAATATGGTGTTTCAGCCACAGGCGAGAGGCAGAGGCAGAGGCAGAGGAGGCTTTGGGAGTAATGGTCCGGATTTGAACACAGTTGCAATTCCGAATGGTGTGCAGGCAATGAAAAGGGTGATGCCGTGTCACGTGTACGGAATCGTCGGACATTGGAAACGCGAGTGCCCGATGGTGGTGCAGGAAGGTGCAGGTGTTGGTCAGCAAAACAATTATGTCAATGCATTCCAGACAATGAGGGGACCGAAAATGAGAGGTCCAAACCCAAATTTTCAGACCATAAATCAGCTGCAGGGATTACAGCCCATGCAGCCGCAGCAGATGCAGATGCCCCGTATGCAGATGACGCAAATGCAGCCAATGCAACAGCAGTTTCCCATGGTACCTAATCAGCAAATGCAAATACCTTTGGCACCAGTGAGTCAGCAGCAAGTGATGGTTCCTCCACAGGTCTCGGGTCAGGTGATGAATACAAATGGCACAGTACAACAGTTCCCATTACACAGTGAGAATGGAATAAACAATGCATGGGAGAGTGAAAGTTCAGATGAGGAGGGAAATTGTGTGCTTGCAGCATCCTTGGAAGTTGATCAAAAGGGTCCATATGTGGAGGGAAGAGTTATGGGTCATCGTGTTTCATTCTTGGTTGACACAGGAGCCACACGTTCAACTGTTAGGAGCATTGAAGTACCAAATTTGCCACTCTCAGGGAGAACAGTTCAAGTAGTGGGAGTAGCAAACAGGTACCTGACGAACCCAATCACAGATCCAGTACAAGTCAGAATTGGTAACTATCAAGGGTCACATAATTTTGTGGTATGTGACTCAAGTCCGATAGCACTGTTAGGGAGAGACCTATTGTGCAAATTGGGATGTTCGATTATGTGTTTGAGCGATGGAATTAGAATTCAGACGAGCAGTGATGGGGAAGAAGAGGACAGTGTAGAAGGGGATGAGATGGAAACTGTCGATGAAGAATATCCTCTGATTAACCTTTTCCCGATGATAACTGAAGAAGATATTCCAGCTGAATTACGGGAAACAGTCGGAAAGGAAGTGTGGGATATGACAGGAAAAGAGGTGGGATTGGTGAAAGGAGTGGAACCAGTGAAAGTGACCATAAAACCCAATGTAACCTTTCCCCAGACCCCACAATACCACATGGCACAAGACACCCTCATGAAAGTCGCCCAACTCATTGATGAGTTTGTAAAACAAGGAGTATTGAAAGAAGTGTTAAGCAGTCCATGTAATTCACCAATCATGGGACTAATAAAGCCGAGTGGAAAGGTCCGAATCGTGCAGGACTTGAGGAAAATAAATGACATCATAATTAAATGCTGCCCTGTAGTACCGAATCCAGCTGTGATAATGTTTCAAGTCCCTTGCGATGCCGAGTGGTTCTCAGTCATCGACTTGTCACAAGCATTCTTTTCGGTGCCTCTTCATGAGGACAGCCAATTTCTCTTTTGTTTCAAATTCTTAGACAGAGTTTACAGTTGGTGTCGAATTCCTCAAGGGTTTTCTGAGTCACCGTCAATTTTCAATCAGATTCTAAAGAAAGACTTGGAAGCGTTAGAATTGCCATTCGAGTCAACCCTAGTACACTACATTGATGACTTACTGATCGCATCTAAGACAGAAAGTGGCTGCACAGCCGACACCATTGCTCTACTGAACCATTTGGGAAGGAATGGACACAAGGTGTCTCCTTCAAAGTTGCAGTTCTGTCAGAAGAAAGTGAAATACTTGGGTAATCAAATAGAGAAAGGGTCACGGAGAATAATGAAGGAAAGAATAACAAGCGTACTTCAAATGAGTCCACCAAAGACAAGGAGGGAGGTGAGGAAGTTTTTAGGGATGGTGAGCTACTGTCGCCAGTGGATTCCCAACTTCTCAACTCTAGCAAAGCCTTTACTGAAACTGACCCAGAAGGATGCCTTGGATGAAATTGAGCTGAAAGGAGATGAGATGGATGCTTTTATTGAATTGAAAGAATGCATGTGCAGGGCTCCAGCTTTAGGTATGCCTGATTACACAAAGCCTTTCACATTGTTTTGTCATGAACGTGATGCATGTTCTTTGTCTGTCTTGACCCAAGCCCATGGTGCCATAAACAGACCAGTAGCGTATTTTTCAGCTACTTTGGATCCGGTCGCAGCAGCACTGCCAGGGTGTTTGCGCGCCGTAGCAGCAGTTGGTATCAGCCTCACTCAGAGTGAAGGAATAGTGATGGGACACCCATTAACAGTCATGGTCCCTCACTCAGTTGAGATACTTTTTTACCCGCTCCCGAACGCAACACATGACTGGAGCAAGACTCACAAGGTATGAAACAATAATTCTGGGCTCACCGAATGTGCAGCTGAAAAGGTGCACTACGTTGAATCCAGCAACCTTGCTTCCCGGTGAAAATGCTGAAATTGAGAACGCTGAAGACGTCGAGCACGACTGCCTTCAGGTGACTGAATTTTGCACAAAACCCCAACCTGATATTAGGGATACTAAGCTTGATGAAAATGACCATAATATTTTTGTTGATGGTTCATGTCTAAGAGATGGGTTGGGAATTTTGAAAGCAGGATATGCTGTATGTACTGTAACAGGTGTCTTGGAAGCGTCCTGGCTTCAAGGAGTCTATTCCGCACAAGTAGCAGAGCTTGTAGCCCTTACAAGAGCATGCCAACTGTCTACATTGATGAAGGTTACCATTTACACTGACAGTCAGTACGGGTTTGGAATTGTGCACGACTTTGGGCAATTATGGTCACAGAGAGGTTTCCTGACCTCTTCAGGGTCCCCAGTGAAAAACGGGGAGAGAATAAGGGAATTGTTACACGCCATTCAGATGCCAGCCGAAATTGCAGTGGTAAAGTGTAGTGCTCATACAAAAGGACAGGACTATGTTTCCCTGGGAAATGCATATGAGGATCAAGTCGCAAGATTTTGTGCCTTGAACTGTATATTGCTCAGGGATGAATGGAATTTGATAAGTGAACCAGAGCTCGAACCAGCTGAAGCATTTGCCTTGAAGATCGTGGATACAATGGATGAACTAAAAGCATTACAGAATAGCATCAGGGAGGATGAAAGAGCTTCCTGGATTAAGTCACAATGTACAAGGAGACCAGATGAGTTATGGGTTTCAAATGAGGGAAAATTTGTTTTACCAAATAGTCTCTTATCGCAGCTAGCACGGTTCTATCATGGGCAGGCTCACCTAGGGAGAGATGCCATGATAAGATTGTTCAAAACTGATTGGTTTAACCCCAGATTCCGTCAAGTTGCAGAAGCAGTTTGCCATCGTTGTGTCATTTGTCAGCAGATGAACCCAGGAAAGGGAACGGTTGTGAACATGAGCCACATTGGCAGGGCGAGTTGCCCGTTCAGCAGAATGCAGATGGACTTTATTGAGATGCCTGTGCATGGAGGTCTGAAGTATGTGTTGGTGATTGTGTGCATTTTTAGTCACTGGATTGAAGCATACCCCACACGTAGAAATGACAGCCTTACAGTTGCAAAACTATTGTTGAGGGAGTTGATACCACGTTTCGGATTCCCAATCTCTTTAGAATCAGATAGAGGAAGTCACTTCAATAACGAGGTGATAAAGTTACTTTGCGCAGCGCTGAACATTGAGCAAAAACTGCATTGTAGCTATCGCCCTGAAGCCTCAGGACTGGTGGAACAGATGAATGGTACACTGAAATCAAGAATGGCGAAAATATGTGCATCGACAAATTTGAAATGGCCTGACGCATTGCCTTTGGTGTTAATGTCAATGAGAAACACCCCTGACAGAAAGACTGGATTGTCCCCGCACGAAATTCTCATGGGCAGGGCCATGAGACATCCTGCAGTTCCCGCAAACGCGCTTTTGAATATTACAGATGATATGGTGTTAGACTACTGCAAAGGTCTGGCTGACGTGGTTCGCTCTTTCTCTCACCAGGTGGAAGCAACCACCTTGCCACCGATCCAAGGTCCAGGACACACACTGAAAGCAGGTGACTGGGTCGTGATAAAGAAGCACGTGAGGAAGTCGTGTCTGGAACCCCGTTGGAAAGGCCCTTTCCAAGTGATCCTGACGACCACTACCGCTGTGAAGTGTGCGGGAGTTCCCAACTGGATTCACGCCAGTCATACAAAGAAAGTGTTGTGTCCCACAGATGAGGAAGTTGAAGCGCTGAAACTGCCAGTAACTGATAACAAAGTGCCGAGCGCTGAGACAGAGCAAAACAGAACTAGAAGCGAACAGGCAGAAATATAGGAGAGAGAAATATTCTCTGAGGACGAAACAACCGATTTACTTGGGGAAGACCAAGGAGAAACCTCAGACAGCGACGAAGCAGCTGAAGGTAACAAAGAGCCTGAAGCAGCTGAAAGTGACAAAGAGCCTGAAGAAAGTAACGGTGACAAAGGGCTCGAAAGAGGTGAAGAAGCAGGAGAGCCTGATCAGAGGAGGGCTTTCCCAGAAGCAGACGGTACAGAAAAAGAAAAGGAAAACCTGATTGACTCCCCAGAAGGAGGGGACAAGGCAGAACAGAACGAAACTGTTCAAACTTCCTCAGAAGAGATCGCAGGTCCATCAAGTGGACACAGTGCAAAGAGAAGACCAAGTATATCACCAGTAAAACTAAGAACTAGAGAAACGTTGAACGACAGTGAAGGGCCAAGAGTGAAAGAGAAAAGAAAGGAAGTGTCTGTCGTGGTACCAACATCAAGTGAAGAAAAAGACTTGGCCAAAGAGGAAAGTACCAGTGAGGCAGAATCAAAGAGAGATGCAAAATTGAAAAGGAAAAGGATACCAAACAGGAGATATTCCGGTCCAGAATGGGGATATGTAGTCAATGACGATTGGACCGACGAATTTGTATCTCTTAGCCTCGAGAACGAAGAAGAAGAGATACCAATAGAAAAGAAAAGTTTTATGGACACTATTGACTGAAAAACTGATAAATGACATTGCTTGCTATAATCTAACGTGATACAACCAGCTGAGACATTGCTAAACCGGATGAGACATTTGCTAACTTGATAAGACTTTGATAACCTGATTGACTCTTAAACCCGATTTGAGACAACGTTGCTAACTGATAAAAGACTGAGTTATTGCCGAATTGAGACAAATGCTGCTAACCGATAAGTGACTGGGCTCCTGAAGAAAACTGTGTGAACATTGCGCTCGTTCAGCTTTGTAACTAATTGCTAAATCGTTTCTTTATAAGTGCTTCTAGCTCTCTGATTCTATACAGATCATGACTAAGTACGCTACACAAAACAGTAGAGTGAAATATTGTAAATATGCGTGTATAGGCTTGATAACTGCATGTGTACTAATAATAATGGCAATAGTGCTTGCAACGAGTGGTAAGGGTGAGAATGAGAAAATTGATGCTTCTACTTCTGCTCCTGTTACTGTCACTGAACTAACCGCATTGAAAAGACTAGAATTAGATGAGAGACACTTGCATGATAAGAAGGAACTTTCGTATAATGTTTTCTATCGCCTACTAACAGAATATGTTGAGACTATGGATGCGAAAGATTGTTATGTGTGTACACAGATACCGACATCGGTAACGGAAGGGGTGACTTATCACCACATGCCTCTTACATATGGGATTACATGTAGTTTAGTAACTTCTAGATTTTATGGTCAAACTAACATACAGTATTTTTATTCAAATTATGATGTTACCTTTGCATATGTTCCTATAATAACGCAACTAAGCCAGATTGCTAAAGATTGGGATGCTAAAATAATGAGGGAATTTTTCGAGCCAATGCAACCTTTTGAAACAGCTCACGCTCATAGGGAAAACCTTACCTGCTCGCTCTCTGCAGTAGAAATAAGCTTTTTAGATCGCACAGATGATAGAAGGGCACAAATGAATGCGAAATTAGAAAAAGAGCTAAGTAAGAGGACTTCAGTAGATAATTATGCTTTTGCCGCGATAAAAACACAAGGAAAAATAGCTTTAGACGCTTGGCATGTAGGGAAATTTTGTATATATCGTGGTGAATCTTATTATGATAACATTTTCGTGGGAGCGAGTGAATGTAAACATACGTTTATCTTTAAGGCCAAATGGACATTCATGCTGAACGGACTTGACCCTGTCATACCTGGTGTATATTACATTTGTGGGCATAATGCCTATTATCGTCTTCCAAAGGGATGGTGGGGGAGATGTTATTTGGGTATAGTGTTCCCAAAGGTTTATCAACTGGATGACCTATCGGTGATTCCAAAGACGCCTGGATCTCATCGTATCCAGAAAAGAGAGACCGCAGCTGCTGTGGTAGGAGATATATTTGGAGCCATGATTCCTTCATTGGGAGTTGTGTTGAATTCCATCAAAATAAGAAAGTTGTCTACTATAGTGGATAACATGTTGACAAAGTTTTCAGGTGCTATAATCCTGATGGATGCTGAACTTGCAGCAGAAAGAGCTATGACTCTTCAAAACAGGCTTGCCCTAGACATTCTTTTAGCAAAGGATGGCGGCGTTTGCAAAATGCTTGGTGCGCGTCACTGTTGCACGTATATACCAGACAACAGTGTGAAGATTAAAACAATGCTTGCAAATCTAACAAAAGAGAGTGCAGACTTGAAGGAATTGAAAGAACCAGGAGTTTGGGAGAAAGTTGGAAAGGGAGTTGCTTCAGTGGGAAATTGGCTTGGTAGCATTTGGAATGGAATATTACTAAAAATAATACAGGGAATACTAATAGTACTAATTTGCATCTTTGGGATTTGGGGAATAAAGAGGGGAATACTAATGATCATGGCAAGAATTAAGAGAAGGAAGGAAGAGAAAATGATGAAAAGAATGGCAGAAGAATACAAGGCAAGAACAAGGGGAACTAAAAGGCAAAGAGAACTGACAGAATTTTAATGGAATAAAATTTGTGGGAATAGCTTTGTGTGATGACAAATAGTCATCAGAGGAGGGATTGATGACGCAGAAACGAAGGTTTTACATTTATTAGCGCATAAACGTAGTGCTGCAATAATCAAGTGTGACTTTAACCGAACTAATAAAGATTGTACGGGGACAAATGTGCCCTCAGAGTAGTTCGCCAACATTTATAAGCGTGCTTTATATAACGTGATGTATTAGAATTGTACTAATCTGACATAACCGTAAACGTGTGCCATGATTTGCTTGTTTGAAATGTTTTAACTTAGCATAACTTTAGTGGAGGCTTCGGCCTAGTTGCCTTGTCTCACGGTTTAGATGCTCGTGTTTTTCTAATGTGCTAATAAAAAGTGTATTCTTGCTTGAAGCTGTACTTTTCCAGTGAGATCGGTTCACATGCTTATCATTAAGGTTTCGTGCCAGCCTGGCATCTTCTTCTTAGCTCCAAGGTCAATCTGCAGGTGCAGACAATGGAAGCTCTGAAAGTGAGTTAATTGGTAAAATATGTTGCAACTTACGTTCCCGACTCCAAGGATAATGTATGCCTAGGTAGAAGCTTGTGAATTGTTGTTTTTGATTGGACAATTTGAAGCCAACCTATGAACCCTCCAATGGAAGACCCTACTGGATTTGAACTGTTGTTTATTTAAACCTGGTGCACAAGAAGAAAGCGGCCATTACCCATTGCACCCATTGAGGACATTATTGCCCATTGCAGCCATTATGGCCCATCTTGCCGACCTCGCCATTTTGCCATCTTCCACGATGCCAATTGATGTTCGACGCCATTTTGAATGAGACTTTGATGCTTTCTCTAATCGAGAGAAAGAGACTTTAAGTAATTCTCGCCCTAGAGACTTTAACTTTGATTTGCCCCTTTGCATAAAGTAGTAGTTTTGTCCTTTTATCTTGCCGCTGTGAGGCAATTGCCCCGTCCACCCTGCCCCCTTTGCCCCCGTCCCATGCTGATCGAAACCGGTACCTGTGAGACGAAGACTTCCTTGAATGCTGATTGAATTTGGTAAATATGAAAGGAAAATGTACAATTGCATTGTGTTTCTTTTTAGGTAACCAACTGCTGATTTTTGATAAGAGCCCTAGTTAGGAGTTTTCCAAATCAATGTTGCTAAATTGTTTTTGCATGAAGTCCCACATGCAGATGCTAATTTGAGGTTAGATGAGGATTCATTTGTTGCACGATGCAATTTGAGACCTTGTTATGCTGACTAATGTATGCAATTAGCCCATTACAGATTATAGTTTTAGTGGTTTGCGTTGCTATTATGGAATGTATTGTTATTCAAATGCTGCATAGATTGCATCTTTTTCGCCGTTATGGACAGCTATTAATGTTCATTTACATATATCATTTGGTGTTGAGACACATTTATATCGTGCTAGCTTTGTTAATATAGGGAAATAAATTCATTAACTTTGAATGAACTGGTGTGGTTATTCATGGCCGAAAGGTCATGGTTCGCCGAAATGTTTTCTGGATTAATTGTGAAGTGTTATGTTGATCAGGGCATTGCTTATGTTCGTTATTGATTATTGATTAGATTAAATTGACTAATCTCGGGTGAAGAGAGCCCCACTTGGTCAAAAGATTCATCGATCCAAGAGCGTCCAAATACAGGTAATTTATTAGGACGGAACGCTCTATCAAAGTTGAAACTAATAAAACCTTCAACATTGGTGTAATGAATTTACTACATTCAATAAACGAGATAATAAACAGCGATAAGTAGAGAGGTATTCAAGGTAGACTACACATTTCCTAACTCACAACAGTAAAACTGTAACCGGTCAAGAAATAAGTAAAGCGCAATAAACACACCTTTAAGCTGTCAAACAGCATAAATGCACAACGTTGAAAAGCCAAAATGTATGCAAGTGTGAGAATAACCTACTGTACGAAGGCAAGGACTTGACATAGCTCGCAGCACTAAGACCCTCACTAGAAGGGGGGCGTCTCGATCCGGCGGGATCCAGGAAATACCGGCTGGGTCGGGAATCACCTTGTGTCGGGTCTCCACATACGGGATTATCTGTCAAAGGAATACTGGCTATTTTACCAGGGTGAAATTCGCCAGGCCATTCCTAGAGGACTTTGTCGTTGGCAAAAATGATGGATTTATGAGCTCACAGGGAAATCGGCGTGGAAACACGGAGTTGTGTAGGTTATTCCGCAATCTACACAGAGCTACAGGGATTTCAAGTTGTGATGTCACATAAATGCCAAGACCAGTGCTTAATTTGTGCTTGTGGTTTCTGGTGCGGGGCACCGGCACTTACTTTTGAGGGCCTGCACTTATTTTTCTGTCTCAAGCATTTGCTGCGAGCAAAAGACACATATGGGAAACACGGAGGAAGAGAAACACGAAAAGGCGCCACAAATGGAGAACGCAGAAAGCTGCAAGGGTGACTTGAAGGGGCAGGGAGTGGCTATTATCGGATTGAAGAGGCCCGAGATGGCTTTAAGTTTAAACGGCCTCAGTATTCTAGGCTCGCACATTTGATTGCAGCAGCCGCGTGTTTAAGAGGCGGGCTTTGCTTGCAAATTAAGCACTGGCCAAGATCTGTTATCAGGAACATCCGGTGCGACAATACATCCCAAAACCCTGGGGCACTCACAGTGAGGGTTTGAAAGTCTTGGGGGTAGCACAGCTGGCAGTGCCTGCACAAACATTCCCCTCATACCAGTTTGAGATCTACAGGTTTTCCGCCATTTTCAGCTCCACGTCACAGTTGCATCTGACACTGCGTTTACGTTGAAAGAATGCACAATTTCAAAGACTGCAATGCACCACACTGGGAGCTAAACCGCACGGAGATGCAGAGCATTTCATGGTTGGTAACGTTATGGCCGATATCACTATTTTCTTATGTTTTGTCTGTGGTATTCGCCGTGTAAGAATTATAAAGTAATACTACACGAATCTGAATTTATAAAAGTATAATTAGTAAAGCTAACCCCACATTGTATTGTGTTGTGTTAATTATGCTGCCACTATGATTGGTATCATTTCGCAAAATATTTAAAATCAGAATTTCTATAGGGCCGGAGTGTGAGTTGCATGGTAAATTGTTATTCCTGTGCAAACACCTGTAGTGCGATGTTTATCAAACTCTACACCATTATATTTCAGTAGGTCAAACATACATGAATTTAAAGAGTGAAAAAGACCCAGAAAGTCTCATGGAATAGAGATTTTGGTTCTATAGCACCACAATCCACTGTTACGCTCCGTTTTCATGACACAATTAGGTACAGGTGATAACCATCTCACCTGATAAATTCAGAACACCGTGCGGTCATATTTTTTGGATGCAATAATTATCCCATTTGACCCTGGGGCACTCATAACCGGGCCACCGAACAGCTCCTGACTAATCTGATGGTAAACTGTATTGCCAGGCAAGCATGAACGTCAGTTCACCAAAATGCCAGGGGTAGCAGAAGTGACATCATACGCCTTTTGAACTTCTATTTCACTCAAACTCACATGCCTACATATAAACACGCACACAACATACATTTAAAAGCATTTTTTTTACTAAACTCAGCTGTAAGGGAAGGTCATAACCTAGCAAATTGTAATTTTTATTACACTGATAGTGAAAAAAGAGACATTATTCACTATTAGTGTAATACAAAATAAAGGAAAACAGAGTAGAGCCTCATCCGACAGCCCTAAAGACTAAAGACAAGCTGCCTATGTGTTCCTGGCACTGATTCTGCCACATCTGAGGCCAGGGGTTGCAAAATCAGTGGTGGAGGTCGCAATGGGCATGGACCCCTGGTGATCAGTAAATGATGTACATGCACAAATGGGTATTTGGTGCTCATATTGCATATACATATACATTTGATTCTATGAGCTAATCCCATCCCTTACTGTTTCAAAAACCAGGGATCTGGAGATTGCGCAGCGATGGGAATAATGTGCATTAAACTCTTGTAATCCTCATCCCCTGGACCTTGCTATCAGTCTCCCTGTAAACAGCAGCCTCAATTCGGGCAGTGGAAAGCGCAACGGGGCTGTCCATGAGGACCCCTGCACTGCCCATGCCAAGCGCATGGACAGTGTAGGGGCCCCCATGAGGCCTCCAGCACCCCTTTCCGCCATCCTTTGCATGGCAGGGCTACCGCCATATAAGGCTGGCGGAATGAGGACTCGTAATCCTCCAGGAGGATTACAACCGCCGAGACCGTCAGGCTGTCGCTTGGTGGCAACCTGGCGGTGTCGGTAGTCTGACCGTGGCGCTTTCGCCACGGTTGTAATATCGAGCCCGACCGCCACTTTGGTGGCGGTCTGACCATGACCGTGAAGACCGCCAGGGTCATAATGGGGGCCTTTATCATTAAAGAGGGCTGAAAACCACACATTTTTAGACACCACACTAGATTCTCATAATCAATGGTTATCACTTACAAAATATAATATGTTAACCCAATTTTATCCCATTGGAGAGGTAGGCCTTACAGTAGGGGAAAATGAGCTTAAGAGCTTATCACCACCAGGAAATGTAAGGGTTAAAAGTACATGGCCAACTTTTTGAATAGACAGCACCCTTGCCTAAGGGCATTTTAGAGCCTACTGTAGGGGTGACAAATGTATTACAAAGGAAGGTTTAGGTCTTGCAAAAAGGTTTACTTTGCCAGGTCAAATTATGGCAGTTCACAGCTGCAGTGGTGGGCCTGAAACATGTTTAAAGGACTACTTAAATGGGTGGTACAACAAGTGCAGCAGGACCGCTAGTTGCATTGAAATATACAGGCCCTAGTTACAAGCAATTCCATTGAAGAAATTCACTGAAAAACAAAGGTTAAAGTAATGTTATAGTTAGGTGAAAATTTCAACAAAAAAAACCATCAGTATTTATCTTGCCTTACACTGCTAATTACCTCACATATCACATCACTCATGACATATTCTGTGACACCACTGATGACATCATTGCAATGCCTGATATAACAAAACTGACAACACCGTGCATGGCGGGGTTGGTGTCATAGTTTCTTTAGGGCATGAGTTATAGTTACAAGAGATAACTAAAACTGGTGAAGTTCAGCCCCAGGACCCCCAGGGCACAGCCGACTCCCATGCCGTCACACGTAATGGATGCCAGTGGGAGCCAGAAATTAATTTTTTTTTACAAATATTGGGGAGGAGGCACATGGTCCCTCTCCTGAGCCTTTAGGGCCCCCATCCCTAGGACCTTTTTTGTTTAAGCTGAAAGGGAGTGTGCCCCGCCTCCCTGAGCCTTTACAGGCCCTGTGGACCCTATACTCTGGGGCCATTTTCTTTACTACGGGGAGGGGCATGCAGCTCTACTCCCTGAGTTTTTAGGGCCCCACAAACCCCATCCCATGGACCTTTTAACAAAGGAGAGGGGACGTATGGCTCCTCCCCACAAACCAATAGTGGCCCGAGACCCAAACCAGGAGTCCTTAGATGCGTTCCCCAGTGCCCAGCAGGGTGACCTACAAGGCACTGCATTAGGGGCTGCGGGGGGCACCCGAGGGCCCCTTTCGCCATGTCAAAGACTACCTGTGCCATGGGGTTGGCTGCAGGGCCTGCCCTGCTGCCAGGCCCTGCACTCAACCTCTCGCAAGCAGCCAACCCCAAGCCACACATGGCCTTCTGCTATGTGCAGTATGCGTTTGGTCTCACAGGTACTGGCCGCATTCAGGCAGACTTACTGACTTTTTCAAAGAGTCAAAATACCAAAATATAAAAAGTGGGCCTAGTAGCTTTATCAAGAGTTGAACATATCAATATAAGAAAGCAGCTCTATCATCTCTGTCCAAAAATCACCAGTATCTTAAATCAAATGTATATTTCAGTAATTCACACAATGCAATGTTTAACACTAGTGATAAAATAAATAAATACAGTTTTAATTTGAAAAATCAACGTGTGTGACTATTATTTTTAACATTGTTATCATGATTGCATGTTATGAGATGACAAATGTTCAAAGAAAGACTCAGAGACATATGTTTTCCAATGGTCTCTGAGTCTTTCTTTTAACATTTATCAGTCCACAACATACAAATCATAAAAACAACCATAAAGGGACCTTGCTCTCCAGCTGAAGAGCTTGGAGCTTAAGTTCGACTGCTTTAAAAAAAAAAGTTCTTCTGAGGTCATGGATTTAATGACCCCGGGGACTTACTGCTTTGCTAACCCCTTCGCTGCCAGGCCTTTTCCCCCTCAGGTGCCAGGCCTTTTTTGGCTATTTGGGGCAGTTCGAATTAGCCAAAATACAGCAAAAATGTCATTTAAAAAAAAAATGGGAAAGAAGAGCTGCAGAAGAAGGCTTGTGTTTTTGTTCCCTGAAAATGGCATCAACAAAGGGTTTGTGGTGCTGAGATCACCATCTTCCCAGCTTTCTGGAACAGGCGGACTTCAATCAGAAAACCAAATTTTTCAACACAATTTGGTATTTTACTGAGACATACCCCATTTTTACTATTTTTTGTGCTTTTAGCCTTGTTAGACCTGACAGCCTTAGGCTGGCCACACATAACCTTTTGCCTGCCTCCCTCCACTTTTTGGACACTGCTTTTGCTGGTTTTAAGACTCTGCGCACTTTACCACTGCTAACCAGTGCTAAAGTGCATATGCTCTCTCCCTTTAAACATGGTAACATTGGATCATACCCAATTGGACTATTTAATTTACTTATACGTCCCTAGTAGAGTGCACTATGTGTGCCCAGGGCCTGTAGATTAAATGCTACTAGTGGGCCTGCAGCACTGATTGTGCCACCCACTTAAGTAGCCCCTTAACCTTGTCTCAGGCCTGCCATTGCAAGGCCTGTGTGTGCAGTTTCACTGCCAATTCGACTTGGCATTTAAAAGTACTTGCCAAGCCCAAAACTCCCCTTTTTCTACATATGAGACACCCCTAAGGTATGCCCTAGGTAACCCATAGGGCAGGGTGCTGTGTAGGCAAACGGCAGGACATGTACCTATGTAGTTTACATGTCCTGGTAGTGTAAAACTCCTACATTTGTTTTTACACTGCTGTGAGGCCTGCTCCCTTCATAGGCTAACATTGGGGCTTCTCTCATACATTGTTTGAGTGGTAGCTGCTGATCTGAAAGGAGTAGGAATGTCATATTTAGTATGGCCAGGATGGTGATGTAAAATCCAGCTGACTGGTGAAGTTGGATTTAATATTACTATTTTTGAAATGCCACTTTTAGAAAGTGAGCATTTCTCTGCGCTTAAATATTTCTGTGCCTTGCAATCCATGTCTGGCTGGGTTTAGTTGACAGCTCCTTGTGCATTCACTCAGACACACCCCAAACACAGGATACTCAGCCTCACTTGCATACTTCTGCATTTTGAATGGGTCTTCCTGGGCTGGGAGGGTGGAGGGCCTGCTCTCACACAAAGGACTGCCACACCCCCTACTGGGACCCTGGCAGACAGGATTGAACTGAAAGGGGACCTGGTGCACTTCTAAGTCACTCTTTGAAGTCTCCCCCACTTCAAAGGCACATTTGGGTAAATAAACAGGGCCTCTGCCCCTACCAACTCAGACACTTCCTGGAGAAGAAACTTGTAGCCAGAACCTGCATCCTCCCAAGAAGAACTGCCTGGCTGCCCAAAGGACTCACCTGACTGCTTTCTGTGAAGGACTGCTGCTGTGCTGTTGCCCTGCTTCCTTGCTGCTCGCTGGCTAAGCTGAAGATGTGCTCTCCAAGGGCTTGGATAGAGCTTGCCTCCTGTTCCCTGAAGTCTCAGGACCAAAAAGACTTCCTCCCTTCTAGAAGGACTCCTTGTATGGCGAAATTCGACGCACAGCCTGCCAGAAATGACACACAGCCTGCACCGCGTTGAAAATGTCACCGCACACCGAACTGGAACAACAAAGCCTGACTTCGCAACAGGAAGATTGCCGCAGCGCCAGCGCAGCGACTGGAAATTCGACGTATGGCCCACTGGATCGACGCATAGCCAAGCCGGAACGACACAGTCCGACTTCCAGAGAGGAATCGGCGCAGTGTCTGCCGTGCTGTAGAAAATTTGACGCAATCAATCAATCAATCAATAAATTTATAGAGCGCGCTATGTACCCGTTAGGGTTTCGAGGTGCTGGGGGGGGGGTGCTGCTATCGTTCGAAGAGCCAAGTCTTGAGGAGTCTCCTGAAAGTGAGGTCTGGGTCTGGCGTAGTGAGGTCGGGAGTGAGTTCCAGGTCTTGGCGGCGAGGTAGGAGAAGGATCTGCCGCCAGAGGTCTTGCGCTGGATTCGGGGGACGATGGCGAGGGCAAGGTTGGCAGATCGTAGTTGACGTGAGGGAACGTAGAAGTTGAGTCTGGTGTTCAGGTTGGTAGGTCCGGTGTCGTGTAGTGCCTTGTGTGCGTGGGTGAGGAGTTTAAAGGTGATCCTCTTGTCCACGGGGAGCCAATGGAGGTCCTTCAGGTGAGGGGAGATGTGACATCGGCGGGGTATGTTGAGGATCAGGCGGGCGGATGCGTTCTGGATGCGTTGGAGTCGTTTGATGTCTTTTGTTGGGATGCCTGTGCAGAGTGCGTTGCCGTAGTCGAGTCTGCTACTGACGAGGGCTTGGGTCACCGTCTTTCTGGTTCCTGTTGGAATCCACTTGAAGATCCTGCGGAGCATTCGGAGGGTGTTAAAACAGGAGGATGAGACTGCGTTGACCTGTTTGGACATGGTGAGGGCGGAGTCGAGGATGAAGCCGAGATTTCGTGCGTGGCTGGCTGGGGTGGGTGGGGGGCCCAGGGCGGTGGGCCACCACGAGTCGTTCCAGGCTGAGGGGGTGCGCCTGAGGATGAGGACTTCCGTCTTGTCGGAGTTAAGTTTCAGGTGGCTGTTGCTCATCCACTCGGCGTTGGATTTCAGTCCCTCGTGAAGGTTGGCTTTGGCGGTGAGAGGATCTTTGGTCAGGGAGAGGACGAGCTGGGTGTCGTCGGCGTAGGAGAGGATGCTGAGGTTGTGCTGGCGGGCCAGTTGTGCGAGGGGGGCCATGTAGACGTTGAACAGCGTTGGGCTTAGTGAGGAGCCTTGGGGGACGCCGCAGATGAGGTTGGTGGCCTTGGAGTGGAAAGGTGAGAGTCGAACCCTCTGGGTTCTGCCGGAGAGAAAGGAGGAGATAAATTTGAGGGCTTTGTCTTGGATGCCGGCTTCGTGTAAACGGGTTAGTAGGGTGCGGTGGCAGACTGTATCGAAGGCGGCTGATAGGTCTAAGAAGATCAGGGCTGAGGTTTCGCCGTTGTCCATTTGTAGTCTGATGTCGTCTGTGGCGGCGAGGAGTGCAGTCCACCGAATCGACGCAGCTCCTGTGACTTCCACGCACCGTCCCCAGGGCGTCTGAAAACCCCGTAACCCAAAGAGGATCCATGACCGAGTGCTGGAAATTGATGCACAGCCATCCCTGTGTGGAAACTAAATGACGCATCGCTGTGTGCAGCGCGAGAAATTGAGGCACACCCCTTTGTTTCCACACTTCACCTCCTCTGCAGCCCTTTGCGGAGATTTTTCCAGGTACCAGGTACTTTGTGCTTGAAAGAGACTTTGTTTGCTTTATTTAAAAGACTTAAGACACTTTATATCACTTTTTGGTGATATCTCTACATTTACTTATTGCATCTTTAATCGTTTTGACCTGCATTTTTCCAGATAAATATTATAATTTTTCTAAACACTGTGTGGTGGATTTTTGTGGTGCTATATGGTGGTATTGTGTGATTTATTGCACAAGTACTTTATACATTGCCTTCTAAGTTAAACCTGACTGCTCAGTGCCAAGCTATCGGAGGGTGGGCACAGGATAATTTGGAATGTGTGTGACTTACCCTGACTAGAGTGAGGGTCCTTGCTTGGCCTCGGGGCAACCTGACTGCCAACCAAAAACCTAATTTCTAACAAGCCTCTTTCCAGTTAGTGACAGAAACGGGTATGAAACCAATGCTGGATCCCAGGAAGCTAAATATTCCTGAAAAGTAGACAAAAGTCTGAATTCAGCAAAGAGTCATTTGTTTAGATCCTACAAGGACTTCCTACAGAAAATAACAGCTAAGATAAAAAAAATATTGAAATTGAGGTAAAGAAACCAGCCATTTCTCTCCACATTTTACTCTGTAACTTTTTCCTGCCATGTCAGATTTTCAAAAGTAATATACTGTTACGGTTGATGGACTCTTCTGGTTTCACAAGATATATAGAGGTTGTAGTTTCATCAAGATCCCTAGGCACCCAGAGCCAATAAACGAGCTGCACCTTGCAATGGGTTTTCATTCTATACAGGTACAAAGTAAATCATTTGGTGAAATATAAAGATTGATAAAAGGTATTAAGGAAACCTTTGTATTTCCAAAATAAATGAGCACAAGATAAGGTGTTGAGAAGCAGTGGTTATTTGCACATCTCTGAATTCCAGGGTGCCCTCAATAGCATGAGAATTACAGGACATTTCTCAAATAGATGTCTTTTTTACACACTGTCTAACATTTGGAAGGAAAAAACGTAGAGAAAAACAAAGGGCAATAACACTTGTTCTGCTATTCTGTGTACTCCCAAGTCTCCCCATAAAAATTGTACCTCACTTGCATGGGTAGGCCTAATGCCTGCAACAGGAAATGCACCATGCACACATCACATGTTTACATTGAAATCTGAAATGTGTTTTGGAAAGTGCCTAGCTGTGAATTGTGGCCTCTAGCTCAGTAGGTACATAGGGAAACCTACCAAAGCTTTGCATTTTTTAAAACTATACACCTAGGGGAATCCAAGATGGGGCTCTCAACAGGTTCTGTTACCCAGAATCCTTTGCAAACCTCAAAATGTGCCTAAAAGACACATTTTTCCCACATTTTGGTGACAGAAAGTTCTGGAATCTGAGAGGAGCCACATATTTCCTCATAGCCAACGTTCCCCCAAGTCTCCCGATAAAAATGGTACCTCACTTGTGTGAGTAGGCCTATTGCCTGTGATAGGAAATGCCCCAAAACACAACGTGGACACATGACATTTTCCCAAAGAAAACAGAGCTGTTTTTTGCAAAGTGCCTAGCTGTGGATTTTAGCCTGTAGCTCAGCCGGTAACCAGGGAAACCTACCAAACCTGTGCATTTTTTAAAACTAGACACCTAGGGGAATCCAGGATGGGATGACATGTGGGGCTCTCACCAGATTCTGTTTCCTGGAATCCCTTGCAAACCTCAACATTTGCCCCAAAAAACACACTTTCCTCACATTTCGGTGGCAGAAAGTTCTGGAATCTGAGAGGAGCCACACATTTTCTTCCCCGCAGCATTCCCCCAAGTCTCCTGATAAAAATGCTACCACACTTGTGTGGGTAGACCTAGTACCCACGACCGGAAATGCCCCAAAACACAACGTGGACACATCACATTTTACCAAAGAAAACAGAGCTGTTTTTTGCAAAGTGCCTAACTGTGAATTTTGGTCTCTATCTCAGCTGGCACCTAGGGAAACCTACCAAACCTGTGCATTTTCAGAAACTTGACACCTAAGGAAATCCCAGATGGGGTGACTTGTGGAGCTCTCACCAGGTTCCGTTACCCAGAATCCTTTCCAAACCTCACAATTTGACCCAAAAAATACTTTTGCCTCGCATTTAAGTGACAGAAAGTCTGGAATCTGAGAGGAGCCACAAATTTCCTCCTAGCCAGCGTTCCCCCAAGTCTCCTGATAAAAAATGGTACCTCACTTGTGTGGGTAGGCCTATTGCCTGTGATAGGAAATGCCCAAACACACAACGTGGACACATCACATTTTCCCATAGAAAACAGAGCTGTTTTTTGCAAAGTGCCTAGCTGTGGATTTTAGCCTGTAGCTCAGCCGGCAACCAAGGAAACCTACCAAACCTGTGCATTTTTTAAAACTAGACACCTAGGGGAATCCAGGATGGGGTGATTTGTGAGGCTCTAACCAGATTCTGTTTCCCAGAATCCTTTGCAAACCTCAACATTTGCCCCAAAAAATACCTTTTCCTCAAACTTCGGTAGCAGAAAGTTCTGGAATCTGAGAGGAGCCGCAAATTTCCTCCCCCGCAATTCCCCCAAGTCTCCTATTAAAAATAGTACCACACTTGTGTGGGTAGACCTAGTACCCACGAGCGGAAATGCCCCAAAACACAATGTGGACCAATCACATTTTCCCAAAGACAACAGAGCTGTTTTTTGCAAAGTGCCTAGCTGTGGATTGTGGCCTCTAGCTCAGCTGGTACCTAGGTAAACCTGCCAAACCTCTGCATTTTTTAAAACTAGACACCTAGGGAATCCAAGATGGGGTGACTTGTGGGGCTCTCACTAGGGAGGGGGTTCCCAGGAATTAAATGAGCTGCGGGAGAGTGGGCTGTGCGACCCCCTTCCCCCAAAACATTTAAAAGGCCGGGGCACAGGTGAAGGGTGTCCCTAGGGCAGAAATCGACCGAAGGCCATGCAGCCCCCCCATGTTAAGTTAAAGTTATTTGATATTCCTCTAACTATATCTGCTGAGTTTCTGTGTTTTTGTGTGACTAGATACAGAACCTAACTATAACGTTCCTATAACCTTAGTTTTTTTCAAATGAATATGTACATATATATATGTATACACACCTATATATATATATATATATATTCTACCCACACAAACATACTGTTAGACTTGGCCCTCTCTGCAGGGTCATCCCCAAAAAATCTGCCTTCACTCTTCTGTTTTATGAACCTGTTTTTGTTGGCATTTAGGTCCCTGTGCACATACATTTACTTAGAAATCCCTAGTATATAGGGCTAACTGGTACCCAGGGCATGTAAATTAAATACTACTAGTGGGCCTGCAGAATTTCATTGTTTCACCTACCTAGTAGCACTTTGAAACTTATCTCATACCTGCCCCTGTTGCCAGTAGTGCAGTTTTAAACTGCCATTTTGTCTTTGCATACTAATGCTTTGCCAGACCTAAACCTTCCTTTTTAATACAGAAAAGTCACCCCTAAGGTAGGTCCCAAAAGGCCCAGAGGACTGGGTGCATTGCATTTAAATGGAGGATTTAAAATGTAGCTCATGTGGGTTTAAGAGTTATATTTCCTGATAGTGAAAAACTTATAAAAAATGTTCACTACTCCCCCCCCCATAGGCTATCATTGGGTTACCTTATTACATTTTATATGTGCTACATTTTGATTGGGGGCAGTTAGAAACATCATGTTTGGATTCAAGTGAATGGTATTTTAAAATCCTCTGTAATGGTAAAGTTGGATTTTGAGTCATGATTGTGAAAATTGCACTTTTATAAAGTTGGTGTTTTTCTGCCCTAACCATTTTTGTTCCACTGCCAGTGTCTGGGCTCACATGACTGTGAATGGCTCTGCTGTTCGGGTTTGTGTATTTCTGCCATACAGTGAGACAAATGGGAATGGGTGTAGGCAGGACATGCCATCCTTCCTGGATTTCTTGAGGTGGAGCTGTTCTCTGCCTCACCTACATTTCAAGGCAAGGGGGTGCCTTCAGCACACACTAAGGAACCTGACACTAGTCTTTTGTCACCCGAGAATTCTTGAAGCCTTGACAGGGTAAGGGGAGAACATTCCAGACTCAGATATGTGGGAAGCCCATGATATCCACACACTTTAAACACTAGCACCTCAAATAAATATTGTACTCTAGGAACACTTCTTGAGTACACTCCTGGGCCTGTCAATATTACAGAAGAAGGGCTCTCTTGACCCAAGAGGACTGGCCTGCTGTTTGAGGCTTGCCTTTCTCCTCTTAGGACTTCCCTACCACTTGAGGGGCAGACTTGACTCCCAGGGGCTGCCCTGCTGCCTAATGACTGTCCTGCTATGTGAGAAGAAGAATTCGTCCCTCTTCTTGAACCCATGACCTCCGAGGGCTAGTTGGCTGGCCTCTTGTGTGAGCTTCAAAGACATAACAAGCTCCTGAACTTTGCAGCTGGCACCTTCTAGAGTCATAATCCTCCAAGTGGTGATCCCCCAGATTCTGGACCCTTGATTATGGTGTTGGTGGTATGATTCCACAAACCTGGGACTTAAAAACTTTTTGACCAAAAAGTGCTGTGACAACCAACAGAAGTCTGGGACTTACCTGCCAGCTGATCCACCCAATGTGCATTGTTGGTCACCTAACTTGCGGTAGCTTCCACTATGTTCTTCTCAGCAATAGCAAATCCTGCTCAACTGAACCTCTCAGTGAAGGAATCGGCCTTTGTGGAGCCCTCGTCAGTTGCAGACTGCAGATTTGTCCCATTGGAGATTTTTTACTTCCAAAAAAGCGACAATGTCCAAAGGTGGAAATCTTCACTGCAACTTTGTCCGGTGGCTACCTGGCAACACACTGCCTCCCTGGGCACTGCCTGCTATCTTACGCCACTGAACTCTACCTTCCCAGGGCCTTTTCTGCAAAATTTCTTTCAAGTCGAAAGGTAAGTTTAGAGCAGGCCCATTCTGAACCAAAAGACAGTGTAGTTGTTGAAACACTTTCAAAAGTGGCAAAATAAAATTTTGTTTGGGGCCCACATAGAAGGGACAAAAAGGATGTGTAAATTAGATTGAATAGATACATCGTCTCAGGGGCAGGGATCTAAGTCTGACAAAGAGTAACAATTCAATAGCCTACCATAAGAGGTAGGTAATTAAATCAAAATCTAGTTTGAACAAAACAATGTTGCTGATTCTGGATTAAAGATAAGTAAGGTTTCAGACTTTCTTGAAGATGCACCAGTTTACAACAGCACACTTCAAATTTGTGCCTATCAGCCACCATTCTTTTTGCCGCAGCATTAACTAAGAAAAATTGTTTTAACTTGGGCTTGTGACAGCCAAGGCATTAATTATGGGAAGAAAACAAATCAGGAAGCCCAATTTCCTCCAGTGTCAATTTCACATAAGCAAGTCACGGCATGTTGAGGGCTGCATGCAATTTCAGGCAGCCCTCAATTACAAGCCAATTTAATAACACAGTCTCTCAAGACTAGATATAATGCCAAAGCAACAATGGAACTCATTTTATTTTATCTGCAATGTAGGGGGTGCCTAGTTCGTTGTGGCAAATGGCATTCATGCACCTACGAGGGGCTGCAAAAAGATTTTTAAATAAAGCATTTCAGGCTAGTTGTATATCAGAGAAATCAGCCATACTCCCATATGCCTTACCCGTATGTAGTATTCTGCATCGCTTTATCTGCATAGGGTATCAGAACCTCTCCCACAGATTTGGAGCCTAGTTCTTTACAAAACCTATGTAGCCCCAAAATTGTCTTTTCCAACATGGCAGTTCTTTTTGATACCACCAGTTTCAATTGACATTTGCTATCAAAAAGAATGCCTACATGAGAGAAAGAGGCAGCCTTGCCAACCCTAATCTTGTTAATGTAGTACACTGAACTTTTCTGGGGTCCCTTCCCACATGTCATAGTAAAGGTTTTGCTTTTATTCACCGGACAGTCTAGCTCCTTCATAAAAGGACATAATCATCAATTAGCCTTTGCAACACCCTCTCTGTTCTCACCACTAAAATTGCATCATCCAGATAAAGAAGTATTGGAAGGGGGCATGTTCCTATATAGGGAGTGTATTTGGATCCTAGTGTAAGTGCACATTTTACTCTGTTCATCTATAGTGAAAAAAGGAAGGGTGTAAGGACACACCCTTGCCTATACCCCCTTTGTGTCTTAAATGGTCTGGTCATTCACCATTCCTTCCATAATAACCCAACGTTTAACGTGTGAGATATAGTCAAATGCGGCTTTTAGATCCTTAAATGCCAAGGAGATGGAACCCTTCTTAGAGACACCATTATTAGCCCATTAGCAAACTCAAATTCAAACACTGGTCAATGGTACCTAGCCCTTTCTTAAAGCCATATTAGGCCTCTACTAGAATTTAGTTTTGAATTTTCCCAATGTATGCAGTAAAATGTGTTTGATAACTTTAGGTGTAGCATCCAGGAGAGATAATGGCCTATACTTCTTTGGCAGTGACCCCTTTTTTTATATATTGGGACAATGATTGAGCTTTTCCAAGAATTAGGCAGACCAACCCTTGCAATGGCATTAAAAACATTTGTAATCAGAAGTCCCCACAGAACCTGTCAGTCTAAGTAACCATCAACGGCATAACCGCCTGGACCAGGTCCTTTCCTCTACTGCTTTCTCCTAATGCCCTCTACTCCTCCACAAGATCAAAGACTAGAGAAGTGCGTTCACCTCATGCCTTGCGTGGATACACTTCATCGAGGGTCCCTGACCTTTTTTTCTGACCTCCTTTTTGTTGGCTTTAGGACTCTGAGCACTTTACAACTGCTATCCAGTGCTAAAGTGTATATGTTCTCTCCTCTAAACATGGTAACACTGGCTCATACCCAATTGGCATCATTAATTTACTTATAAGTCCCTAGTAAAGTGCCCTACATGTGCCCAGGGACTGAAAAATAAATTATACTAGTGGGCCTTTAGCACCAATTGTGCCACCCACGGAAGCAGCCCCTTATGCATACCTGAGGTTTGCCATTGCAGAATCTGTGTTTGCAATGTCACCCTGCCATGTTGACCTGGCAAGTAAACCCTCTTAACCTGGAAATAAAACCTTCCCTTTTTATACATGTAAGCCACCCTTAAGGTAGGCCCTGCATACCCCACAGGGTAGGGTGCAATACATCTAAAAGGCAGGGCATGTACTTTTAAACTGTACATGTCTTGGTAGTAAAAAAACTCTCACTTTTGTTTTTAAATACTGCCTAGTACTGCCTTTCCCTCCATAATACGTTTTTTAAGTGTAGCGTCCAATCGGGACAAGATGTTTTGCGTTTGGTGTCCCTTGACTTACAATTTAAAACTGCAGCATATGGTGAAGTTGGATTTTAAGTTGCAGGTCTAAAAATTCCACTTTTAGAAAGTGGCATTTTCTTACTTGAAACATTCTGTGCCTTCTGTCTGTCTCCAATACAGGTCTGGAGTGGGCGATAGCTCTTTTTTGTACATTCCCTTCAGACACCCACACACAATGGGACCTTAGGTGATGCACCATTCACTCCCTGATGGCCCATCAAAGGGCTGATGGGTCTTCCTGGGATAGATGGGAGGAATGAGCTGACACTTGCACCTGAAAGGGCTGGGGCTGTCCCCACACAAAGGGCTAATTACCCCCTACTAGATCCAAGGCTGGGAAGAAAGGACCACTGTGCACTTCAAGAACCCTTCTTAGAATTCACCCCTACTTCAAAGGCACAACTGGGTATAAGTACTGGGACTCTGACCCCACCAAAGTAGTACACTACTGGACCTCTGAACACTTTGCCAGGAAGAAGAGCTAAGGTGCAGCTACAAGAATTGTCACTCTGCTGGACTCCTGCTTTGCTGAGCTTACCTGCTGCCTGCTGCCCACCTGACTGGGAGTGAGAAGGACTGGATCTGCATCTCTCCATCCCTGAACCAAAGTGACCCCAAGGGCTTGTTGGCTTGCACTACTGTTTTCTAAAGTCTCAGGGACACAAAATATTTCCAACACTCCTGCTACAGCTCTTGGAACCATCTTTAACCAGCTCCTGACCTCCAAGCGGTGCCCCTCCAGTCCTGGGACCTTAAAGTGGGTTTGGGGTTCCAGGCATCCAGCTTGTAGACTTTTTGCTTTGGTCAAATAACTAATCAATGGAGGCCACAGCACATTAATCTCTTTGCATAGCAAGCATCGCTGCTCGTGCCCGCTAGGCCCCAGTCCACCTGTCCGTGATGTCTGCCCAATACTTTGCACCTGCGGACCACCGCCAGAGTTGTATGGTGCTGAGATCCACACAAATATAGGGGGTTATTCTAACTTTGGAGGAGTGTTAATCCGTCCCAAAAGTGACGGTAAAGTGACGGATATACCACCAGCCGTATTACGAGTTCCATAGGATATAATGGACTCGTAATACGGCTGGTGGTAAATCTGTCACTTTTCCGTCACTTTTGGGACGGATTAACACCTCCTCCAAAGTTAGAATAACCCCCATAGTGTTTAATTATAGTTCCTCCAGCTGTATTTCCTGAATTGGGTTAGCTGTTACTGTGTACAAGAGTAAAACAAAAATCACAGTGGCACAACCAAATTTTAATAGGAAAAGACATATTTTCAAAATGTTCCCATGTAAAACATGGAAAACTTTCGCAAAGTTGGAAAAACCATCTGGGAACCTACATTTTATATCTGAGGAATAAAATAAGAATCCTTGAACAAGGGTTGTGCTTTTGGTACAAAAACTAAAAAAAAGGTAGTTTAGCAGTGGTACAGCTGACTTCTTCATGGAAAAAGGCACATTCTGTAAAGTGCCCATATTCACTACAAGAACCTTTAAAAACATTGAAGGTTTTGTTGTTGGAAGTCCAAATCTTATACAAATCTTATGACGCATAGTTGTCTTTTTCATGGGAATAAACACCTCAAAACGTGCCCACTTTCTTTCTTTCAGTGCCAACTTTTTGACAAGTCCAAATGTTTACACCAATGTATGTGGGGTGTACATCTGGGCTTCCTAAAAAGGTGAATCCATTGATCAGGAATAGAGAAAGCAATTAGGTAGCTGTACAACAGCCTTTTATGTGGGTAAAGAAACCTTAGTGTACACCTCTGTTAAAGATAGGAGTCCTTCACAAAGTTGAAAAACATATTTTCTGGAGTGGGCACTTTGTACACAGAGAATTAAACAGTCTTTGCCGACTTGGACTTGTGGTATCTTTGCGCCAGGGTAAAGAAAATCACTAACAGTTATGCAACTATATTTTAATGGCATGGGAAAATGTGCTTTCTCAGCATGGGCTCTTGTTAAATATAGCACTCCTGACAAAATTGAATTATTGGCTCTGTTTTTGAGCATATATACTTTATACATGAGCATGCAAGAAGCTTTCCTGAATTATTCTAGGTTTCCCTTAATAACAAAACAGAGAAAGGCACATTCACAGTAATACAATGGCTTTTTTCATGCGAAAAGGCACATCATTGAAATGTGCCCATATTAGTTTTATGGATCTTTTGCAAAGTGACATGAATACTTTTTAGTAGCCCAGATTGTGTGCATATGGTGTATAACTGGGGTTCCTCAATTGGGCTGTTGATTCCTTTGGTCAGGAGTAGAGAAAGTTACCACTGACCACTGTACAAGATCCTTCATGATGAAAAAGATACTTTCTCAAAATGTTACTATGTTAAACATACAGCTCTTTCGCAAACCTGAAAAACATCTTACAACATTCAACTAGATGTTCTGAAAAGGTGTGATGGTCGAATTTTGTCAGATTAGGGAAAGAGGTCTTTAACTGTTTGAATAGAAAACGTTGCAGTGATGCAACTGCATTTTTCATTGAAACAACACATTCTCAAAATGTGCTTGTTAAATACGGGAGTCTTTACAAAAGTTGAAAAAAAACTTTTTGGGGCTTAGGTTTTGGTACTTCGGGCATGCACATAAAGTGACTAATTTCTGCTGGTAGTCACTGTATCGTGGAATAGAGTCTCTTTCACCTTTCTCATGGTAAAAGGACCGTTCTGGCACAGGTAATCTTTCATTAATTGAAAAATACAGCTTTTCTACATAGCACATATGTTAGAAATGGGGTATTTGGTTGACAGTCAGGTTACGCCCTGTTCAAGCAAGGACCCTCACTCTAGTTAGGGTAAAAGAGAATCACCCTCAGCTAACCCCTGCTTATCCCCTTGGTAGCTTGCAGAGCAGCAGGCTTAACTTCAAAGTGCTAGGTGTAAAGTATTTGTACCAACATACACAGTAACTTAATGAACACACTACAAAATGACACAACACAGGATTAGAAAAATAGGAAATATTTATCTAATAAAAACAAGACCGAAACTACAAAAAGTCACCATGCACAAGTAAAGTTATGAATTTTTGAAGATTAAATTAATAAATAGCGCTTAGAAACACAAAATGCTTCAATTAGATATTAACACGGTGTCGTGATGGAGTCGTTCCCAACAATCCAACACCAGCGGCACCGGCCACGGAGTCACTCAGGCCCCCAAGGTAAGGTACCTTGGTGAAGAGTGAAAACAAGCAGATGCGTGAAGTCGGGGATCGCAGCGTCCGTGTGAAATGTTGAATCCGCACACTTCGAGCGGCGTCGGTCACGACGTGGTGCAGCAACTTCCACGTAGTTGCAGACTTCGGCGGGCTGCAGCAGTGTTGGGCCTGTGAAGGTCGTCACCGGATTCAGCATCTGCGTCGGTCCGAAGTCATCCGAAGTCGATTTCCTTGGATTTTCACCAGCTTTCCTTTCAAGGGCCCAGGGAAAGAATAGGGCACCACTTGTCAGAGCAGGAGTCTCTCCAGAGACTCCAGGTGCTGGCAGAGAGAAGCCTTTGCTGTCCCTGAGACTTCAAACAACAGGAGGCAAGCTCTAAATCAAGCCCTTGGAGATTTCTTCTCAAGATGGAAGGCACACAAAGTCCAGTCTTTGCCCGCTTACTCTGGCAGAAGCAGCAACTGTAGGATAGCTCCACAAAGCACAGTCACAGGCAGGGCAGCTCTTCTTCCTCACTTTTGAATGTGAAATCCTGTCTTGCCCAGGCCGGGCCCCAGACACTCACCAGGGGGTTGGAGACTGCATTGTGTGAGGACAGTCACAGCTCTTTCAGGTGTAAGTGACCACTCCTCCCCTCCCTCCTAGCACAGATGGCTCATCAGGAAATGCAGACTACACCCCAGCTCCCTTTGTGTCACTGTCTAGTGTGAGGTGCAACCAGCCCAACTGTCAAACTGACCCAGCCAGGGAATCCACAAACAGGCACAGTCACAGAAATGGTATAAGCAAGAAAATGCCCACTTTCTAAAAGTGGCATTTTCAAACACACAATTTTAAAATCAACTTTACTAAAAGATGTATTTTTAAATTGTGAGCTCAGAGACCCCAAACTCCACATGTCCATCTGCTCCCAAAGGGAATCTACACTTCAGATTTAAAGGTAGCCCCCATGTTAACCTGTGAGAGGGACGGGCCTTGCAACAGTGAAAAATACATTTATCACTATTTCATTGTTGCGACATGTAAAACACATTACCATATGTCCTACCTTAACCATACACTGCACGCTGCCCTTGGGGCTACCTAGGACCTACCTTAGAGGTGGCTGACTCATAAGAAAAGGGAAGGCATAGGCCTGGCAAGTGGGTACACTTGCCAAGTCGAATTTACAGTTAAAACGGCACACACAGACACTACAGTGGCAGGTCTGAGACATGATTACAGAGCTACTTATGTAGGTGGCACAACCAGTGCTGCAGGCCCACTAGTAGCATTTGATTTAGAGGCCCTGGGCACCTCTAGTGCACTCTACTAGGGACTTACTAGTAAATCAAATATGCCAATCATGGATAAACCAATCAACAATACAATTTACACAGAGAGCATATGCACTTTGGCACTGGTTAGCAGTGGTAAAGTGTTCAGAGTTCAAAAGCCAACAGCAACAGGTCAGAAAAAATAGGAAGTAGGGGGAAAAAACATTGGGGATGGCCCTGCATAAGCAAAAAAGTCCAACAACATACAACTTGATTTTCTGATTCATGGAGTTAATCCCCTTGTGCCACAGTAGAGACAGTTTTATTGGCAGTTGAGAAACTGTCTTTTGTGTTAGAAATCCACATTCCCAAAATTGACCTATGTTTAAAATAGGTGCCTCTCACAAAGTTGAAAAAAAACCTGGGATCCCAAATTGTGCACTTAGGTTACATAAACCGTGTTGGTGGTTCCATTCTGCTTGAGAAAAGAAAGTTGTTTTAGCAGTGGTGTAACTATCTTTTTTGTGAAAACATCACACTCTTCCTCTCTGCTTAAATAGACTGGACCTTGTCACGGTGTTTTGTGTGGTCCATTGCCCTCATATACCGATATGCTTTGTTGTTACCGTACCAGGTGGTTGGTAGCTGCCTTTTCCGGGGGCAGCTGGGCCCTTCAGTCTGTGATGTTTCTCTTGACAATATTGTACTAGGTAGGGGAGCTTGCAGTTAGAGTAGAACCATATCTAGTTCTGCAGTACAAAGGGGGCTTTGCCAGGAGCCTTGAAGAATTTGTGAATTCTCAAGAAAAATATAGATTTGTTTTGCAATTTGATTATAAAGGGTGTGTCTTTAGGACACCCCACATGGGCCTGGAGATCAAGGAATGCTCATCATGCCCACTTATGTGCCTTTTGAAATTTTACCAGCACTTGAGGATGGGTTCCTGCATCCTGTAAGTGCTGCCACAATATTTGTTTTCAATGTTGTGACAGACAGTCAGATCATTTCTGATCCTCTAACTAAGGTTGCATTTGCACAAAATGACTGATCCAAGACAAAACTCACTTGCCAATTGCTAAGCTCACTGCTTATTTTTTTAAATTCAAAGTTATCTGCAGATCCTCAGTGATCTGGCTATCACTGTCTTTTTCTTAAATTTAACCCTTTCATGCCAACATGAACACTAAAGGCCTGATTTAGAGTTTGGGCTTACTCTGTCACAAATTTGACAGATATCCTATCCGTGGTACTACGATCCAATTATTACATATGGAGATTGTAATACAACGGACGAGATATCTATCACGTTTGTGACTGAGTAACCCCTCCGCCAAACTCTAAATCAGGCCCTAATTTCTCAAAAAACTGCAGAACAAATTTACATCAAATCTAGTAAAGGCACTTCCTTGAGTAAAGTTCAAGCTTCATGAAAAAGTTTATATAATTACATTCAAATGTTTCTTTTCTGGATCAGAGATGAAAACGTCCTATGTGAATCAAAATGTAAACATTTTCATGAAGGAACAACAGTGGGTGATTTTTTTATTGTTTTTATAGTTTTGTACAGATTTGTCAAACAGTGCTAAAGTTATTAAGAAAACAGAAATACCTTTCCTCTGACTTCTATTTATCTATCTATCTATGAACAAGGGGGTGCCCACATATTTTTCACCCTGCATTTTCCATGGGAAACAGAATTATCCCAGATTTGGCAGAAAACTAGGTTTTGGCCTGGAAAGTCTGCCTTTTGTGATTTCTATTCAGTTGTTTTTTGAGAAATTAAGCTTTAAAATGCATAAATACATTAACTTTTGATCATGTGAGACTCCTGCACTGGATGTACATGAAAACATTGTGAGCCATCTGATTGGTCACAAGATCATTTATTCCCGTCGGCCAACTGCAAGTTGGGTGCAGGGCCAGGCCCACACCCCCAACTACCCATGTGCAAAGGCTGTTTATGCCAATGGGTCAAGCAAAGGGCGTGGCAACTGGCCTGACCCAAACCGCTTTCCCCTGCTGCACATAGCCAAAGGCTGTGTGCGCCAGTGTGTTGGACACAGGGCTTGGTTAGGCACTACCATTTAAACAAAAAACAGGGACAACAGCCTTTATACGTAACTGACATAAGTATACCTTACACTGCTGTCATGCTCTGCCTATGACCTCACGTATAATTACACCAATGAGATCTGAAATATATGACAGTGCAAGATATACTTATGTAAGTTGACAAATGTCCTTGTTTTTTTATTTATAAACAGTAGTGATTTTTCTGTGAGTTTCTAATGTTTTTCAACACAAGTTAAAACCTTACTACCATCCTCATGTATAACGGCACTTTACCCTTTGTTTGCTTCAGTAAAAACAGGTCTTGAAAAAACAAAAATACTGTTACCAGACCTGTGGGTCTAGTGACCTGAAAAATCTACTTGACCTAACTGTAATGCGCATGACGCATAGAGTTATCTCAAAATTTGTGATCCTAGGCAAACATTTTAATTCACAGTCAACTTTTTCTTCATTATCACGAGGGCACCTTAAAAAATGTGACTTCAGCTTGTTTGCTGATAAAATAATGCTTTTTAATAGACTAAACATTTGTTCAATGTTAAATAAAATCAAGTACCTATACCCCCTGAATTGCCTTTTCTTCACAAATAGCACTGTAATGAGGGAAAAGAGAAAGGCCCTCATGACAACGGTGGTCTTTTCAACAGACCGCTGAAGTCGCGGGTGCCTGAAGACCACGATATTATGACTTCATTCAGATTTCCGCCCATCTACGGGCGGAAATCCGACACCGTCTACCTGGCCGACAGCAGAAGAGAGACGTTTTCCACCGCCAGCACCCCCATACCAACAGGACTCTGCCTGCCGTATTATGATATGCAATGCAGCGCAGCAGTTTCCTGAACGGCGGTGCAGTGCTGCGGGTGGAAAACGCAGAGACCAATCCCCACCCGGACGACTACCTTGCCGAGACAGGTAGGTGGACCATCTGAATGACGGGGTGTTGTGTGCATGTGTATGCGTGTGTGTATGTGTAGCGGTATGTGTGTGTGTGTGTGAGTGCATGTGTGTATGTGTGTGGAGAGTGTGTGTCTGAATGGAAGTGGCGGGGAGGAGGTTGTCAGAGTGTGAGTGAGTAGGTGTGTGTATTGGGATGCGTGTGAGTAGGGTTGTTTGTGTGGGTGCGTGCAAGTGAGTGGGGGTGTATGGCAGGGAGTGTGTTGGTGAGTGGGGGTGCACGCATTAGTGTGTTAATGAGTTGGGGTGCATGTATGAAGGTGTGTTGATTAGTGGGGGTGCATGTACGAAGGTGTGTTGATGAGTAGGGGGTGCATGTATGAAGGTGTGTTGATGAGTGGGGGTGCATGCCTCTTTGTGTGCGAGCGAGTGGGGGTATCTGGATGTATACGTGCAGTTGGGGGGTCTGCAAGTGTGGGAGTGTGTATCTGCAAGTGTGTGCGTAGGTGGGGGGATGTTTGCAGGTGTGTGGACATGTGGGGGTGCGTTTGCCAGCGACAAGAATGGGGATTCCTGTCACCAGATGCATTACCCCCAGGGTTTTCGTGGCGGGGTGACCGCCGCGGAAAGCCTGGAGGTTTGCAAAGTCGTAACACCGCCTGCGGTCTTATGGCTGCCACCGGGCTGGTGGTGCTCACCTCTGGCCCAGGGGTCCGACCACCCTGGTGGTACTGGCAGCATTGTGCCAGTTTGGTTTTGGTCAAACCGCCAGACTCATAATGTGGCGGTCAAAACCTCATAGCTTGCAAACAATAATGTGTGGAAATCTAGTTTCAGCAAATATTTATCATTTGCACACCACTAAGGAAAGTATTCAAATTTTTCCAATTCTAAGAAAATCCTTGTTTCAATCTCACTTCAGAAGTACAAAAGTGTTTTCCTAGCTATTGAAATATATTAAATACTATTTGTATAGTTTTTTATAAGATATTAAATCTTTTGTGCTCAGCATAATTGTCAGACAGTTCACTTCGCAAAATCCTCTAACTTTGCCTGCAAAGAAAAAAGTAAACAACACTTTCAAGGACAAGACATCAGCAATGTGTAAGAAGATATAAGCTGACATTTGACAGCTGTCTTTGAATGCACAGAAAATGTAACAAGATAAAACCAAGATTTAAAGGCATCTTTATTGCTCATTCACAGTTGAATGAACTGAACATCTGTTCTTTTCCCTCCTCAGGCCACTCTAATCTGCAAATTAGTGTTTCTAATGAACTTTGAAACATTTGTAAATAATATGTACTGACTGTTCTGGAATGCACATGAGAGAAAAATGTGTCACTGCACTACAGACAAACAAAATCACTTAAAACATATTGTGTTGCATTTTGTTCTAATCCATGCAGGTCAAAACCCATCAGAAGCAGGATTTGTGGAAGGCCATTGTGAAGAAGGCGTGGATTCTGGGGGTCTTCAAGAGGCTCAGCCTGCATTGGAAGAAGAAGTGGGAGGACCTCCAACGCTGGACCAGGAAGTCAGCAGAAGTCCAACTCACCAGGTCTCCCAACGAGGTAAGCATGTGTGCTGCACCATGATCCCCCCTAAAGATCTGCATCCTTGTTCTGGCCCGCCCATATCTTGATGGGCAGTTGAGGGGCCAACAGCAGCATCAAGGGGGTGAGTTATTTTATGTAGCTAATCTTGTTGTTTAACCTTTTATATTTACAGTAATGTTGGAAAAGCGATACTTTCAGAAAATATGAAGATGGGAGGTTACATCACATTGATATTAGAGTATCCCATCTAGATAAGTCAATATCAGGCCCAAAACATGTCTCTTTTGGAAGTGTGGAAGTGTTTTTTCTCTCTACTTAAGCAGTTTAGGAATGTATCCAGCCCTATGTATTTACGAATGTAGTCAAAGCCATTTGTAATGCAGAGAAATAAAAGTGGATAAGAGGAGACAGAAGGCATACATGATATGGGAGCTAGCAAGGGCAATTTCATACTTAGACTTGGGAAATGTTTTGTAAGCAAAGTTCATGTTCAAATCTATTTATACAAATATTCTCAAATTGCTGTATCTTTCTTTAAAGCATCATCTGGACAAGGCAAAGGTGACAGCGGCCACGTCGGGCGGGAGAAGAAACTGGGCACTGTGGTCCTGGTGCAGATACCACTGACACTGAGGAACCCAGTGCCATTGATGGTGAGGGATTGGCGCGAAGGCCACAAGTGACTCAACATCATCTTCGGAGGCCTCAACAGATGACCAGTCCCTAGTGGTGGTGGTGGAACCAAGAGTGACTATTCCATCTGCATCGTTGTCCGCCACCCATATTTCCTCTTGCTCCCCCCAGTTGGCCGTAGCCACTTCCATAAAAGGGATGGTGTCCCCTTTGCTGCAGGCACCCCAACACCCAAATCTCCCAATCTGCACTCAATGAGGATGCTATTGATCTATTGAGGACTATTGCTGTATGCCATACTGCAGATGACCCGGATGCTAGCATACCTGGATGGCATTCGCAGTTGCATACCTGGCCTCCAGGGTCTGCCCTTGTCATTGACTGCTGCCTCTAACCCACCCCAACCTCGTGCCACAACTCCTACTCCTTCCCAAATCCTTCTTCCCAGCCCTATCCAGAGCACACGCACACCTTTACACATACCCACTCAAACACCCTCAAGCAGCACATCCTCACACAATCATAGCAAGAAACACAGACACACACTTGCAGACACCACACACCGCACCACAACCACCACCACGAGCATACCCAAAGTCACTACACCCACCACGACACAGACATCTATACTCCCACCAGCACACCCGTAGATATCACTCCCACCACAATACAAACACCCACACTCACAACCACCACACCAGCAGGCACCATGCCCAGCACCACACACACATGCACCAGTACATCCACAGGCACCACAACCACACACACAAATACTGCATGCACACAAACACCCACACTCATCCACATAACAGTAAAAAACACAAAACAAAAGCTACACCACATACACCAGATCCTCAGACACCCATGCCATCAACAGACACAAGCACAACAGACACTGCCATTCCCTGTACATCCCAACTCCCTTCTGAACCCCTTACCCTTTTCCCTAAGGAGGACCTGAAGTTTGGCTTAGCTGTGACCCCTTCCTAATCCCAGACTGCCCCTCCCAAACAGAAGACCACCATACCAGGATGTCTAGGCACACCTTCCACATCCCAACCCACCCCTTCCAAATCCAAACCCACCCCCAAAAACCTAAGGACCCCCTCTACCCAAGTAAGATCATTAAGTTGCCTGTTCTCTGTCCCATAGATGTCTCTTCCAGAGGAGGTTTATTTTGGCAGTGAAATTAGGAGGCAAGTTATGGGCATGCAACCTAAACTTTGGACTTTATGGGTGAAAGCCTTTGCGGTTTGAAACAATTCCAAAAAGTTTTGAAAGAGTTATCTCATTCATATAAAGAGAATACATTTGTCCTGGCCTTTGTTTTTGGATTATTACTAATTGTTTGCTGATTATGTTATTTCTGCTAATATGTGTGCCATTCACTTACTCTCATTTGTGACTAGCACACTGTTAGACCTGCCATCCTTGGTGTGGTCTCCCCTGTCTTTTTTGCCCCTGCTTCCCATGTTCTGACTGTGTGCTGGACTCTTTTTTTGCTGTTTTTTGGTACCCTGGGCACTTTACCACTGCTGACCAATGGTAAAGTACAAGTGCACCTGTGTAAAGTATATGTGTAATTGGCTTTTCCATGATTGACATATTTGATTTACTAGTAATGCACTAGAGGTGTCCAGGGCCTGTAAATCAAATGCTACTAGCGGGCCTGCAGCACTGATTGTACCACCCACATAAGTAGTCCTGTAACCATGGCTCAGACCTGCCACTGCAGTGTCTGTGTGTGCATTTTTAAACTGTCAATTTGACCTGGCAAGTGTACCCACTTGCCAGGCCTACACCTTTCCTTTTTATACATGTAAGGCACCCCTAAGGTAAGCCCTAGGTAGCCCCATGGGCATTGTGCAGTGGTAAAGGTGGGATATCTAGTGATGTGGTTTACAGGTCCTGACAGTGAAATACTGCCAAATTCGGTTTTTACTGTTGCAAGGCCTATCTCTCCCATAGGTTAACATGGAAGCTGCCTTTGAATATTCTTAAAGGGTAGTTTTCTTTTGAGAGCAGATAGATGGAGTTTGGTGTCTCTGAACATACAATTTAAAAATACATATTTTAGTGACGATGGTTTTTAAACTGTATAGTTTGAAGATGCCACTTTTAGAAAGTAGGCATATTCTTGCTTTCCTATTCGGTGACTCTGTCTGTTTGTGGATTCCCTGTCTGTGTCAGACTGACAGTTGGGCTGTTTGTGAATCTCCTCCAGACAGTGACACAAAGGGAGGTAGGGTGTAGCCTGCACATCCCGATGAGCCATCTGAGCTGGAATGGAGGGGGTAGTGGTCACTTTCACCTGAATGAGTTGTGCCTGCCCTCACACAATGCAGTCTCCAACCCCCTGGCCTGCCTCTGGGTCCTGAACTAGGTAGGTCAGGATCCTGTGTAGAACATAAACTTTCCTTTGAAGTTTGCCAACTTCAAAGGCACAAAGGGGTATAAGTAGTGGACCCAAAACCCCAAACCAAGCGGAACCTCTGCCCAGGAGAAGATTTGAAGAGCTGAGGAGAAGTGTTGCCCCTGCCTGTGACTGTGCTCTGTTGGCCTATCCTACAGTTGCTGCTTCTGCCTGTGAAAGGGGACAAATATAGAGCTTTGTTGTGCATTCCTGCTTGAAAAACAATCTCCAAGTGATTGAACTGAGCTCGCCTCCTGTTTTGAAGTCTCAAGGCCATCAAAGACTTCCTCTTCCAGCACCTTGGCTCTCTGCTGAGACTCCTGCCCTGCCAAGTGGTACCCTATCCAGTCTCTGGGCCCCTGAAAGGTGAAGTTGGCAGAACAAGGACACAAATCCAGGCACAGAATGCCGTCTTGGAAAATTTTTGACGCACCATCTGCAACCGTGCAACCAGATTTCTCACTCATTGTCCCTGGGTGTCAAAGTCAATGTGAGTCAGCACAAATCCGAGCTTCCCCGTCTGGAAATCTACGCATCACTCTTTTACGAGGGAGAAAAACGACGCATCGTCTACCTGACCAGAGAAAAAACGATGCACTGCCTTACTTGCGAGTCAGGAATTGATGCATCGCTGACCTTTCCAGCGCACGCTCGCCTGTGTGGCTTTATATGTGAAGCAAACCAGGTACTTTTTGTAAAATCTATTGTTTTATATGGTTAAGACTCTTATTCTTTTAAAAATTCATATTTTGACTTGTGTATGTTGGAGTTTTGTCATTTTGGTCTTGTCTGATTTAAATAAATATTACCTATTCTTCTAAACTAGTGTGGTGTCCATTTTATAGTGTTTTGACTGTATTACTGTGTGTGTTGGTAGAAATAGTTTACACATTGCTTCAGGGTTAAGCCTTCCTGCTTGTGCCAAGCTACCAAGGGGTTGAGTGGGGGTTAACCGGGTGTGTTTCTCCTTTGTCCTGACTAGAGTGAGGGTCCTTGCTTGGACGGGGGGGGAACCTGACTGCCAACCAAAGACCCCATTTCTAACACACACACGTTGCATATTATAGATATTCTTTTAATGAATACATCATCGTGGTACATTTGTGATGGACATGGTAATTTTGGTGCAAGCATTCATCATGTTGCTGGGCATTTACACAAAGTTTTATGTGTTTCTGTTGTAAAGAGAGAATTAATGTGTGTTTATTTTGACATGATGTGTCAATAATATGCACATATGCATTACACAGGGAAACTGGCAATGTGCAGTTAAATGACTTCTAATGTTTGTCATAAATTGCACAAACCAAGGGGACAGGTGACCTTCATATATCTCTAGTGTTTGCAGTTTAGAGGGAAGATTAGTAGTGCGTTCTGTGCACACTGATTTGTTGTCTTTTGTAGTTACAATTGCAACGTAATCAAGGATTTGAGTAGTTCCTTTGGGTTATACTGTTTATGTATATGATATTGTAGTTTAGGGAAAATTATTGTACACACCTGCATGGACACATTTCTATTTGGGAATGCTGTGACTTTTGATGTAGGATGATTGCCATGAAGGCAGTTAGTACCAGATTGGTAAGTGCTACTAATATCTCAAGGTGTGTTTTTAAACATTTACTAAATACGACACTACACACATTTGCATTGCATATCATTGTAGTGTTGCTTTCAAGTATTTGTTAAAAATGCTTGAGTGCAGTGCTAATGTAGAAGGACAAGTTGAGGATGACAGATAAAATGGTGATTACCTTATGTTCCGGCGAGAACGGGTTGATTTTCATTTTGGTCCAGTAGCAGCAGCAAAGGCAGTACTTGTACGATTGGATTAATTGTGGCAGGAAATGGGAAAAGTTTAAAAATGGTACGTTTCGTGCCATATTCCACCACAGTTACATTGGTGGGAATACACATTGTGATTGGCTCAGCGGTAAGAGGGGCTGGAGTCCCACCGCCAGACACTTTTGCCTATTGCACCATCGATGCGGGTGGTGATTTATGACGGTGGGGGCAGTTTGTTGTCAGTCTTTCATCTAATGACTTGCCAAATTCTAAATAGGGTGGCCAGACCACCAAATCGGTGGACAGGAAATACAATGGTATTTTGATGGCTGGACCGTTACCACAAAGATCTAAGGGGGTCATTCTGACCTCGGCGGTAAAAGGCGCTTACCGCCGGTCAGAAGACCGCCATAATACCGCCGCGGCCGCGGTAAGCCGCCACGGTCATTCTGACCCACAACTGCCAAACCTCCAAAAATCCGACCTCCACTGCAGTCCGCCACATCAGCGGCCAGTGGTAAACTGGAGATGACCAAACCTCCACCGCCACGCCAACAGAAATACGACCATGCCATTACGACCCACGAATCCACGCGGCGGTCATTCAAACGCGGTATTCCATTGGCGGTACACACCGCTGCGGTCAAAATACACACCCAGCACCAACACACAGCCACATTGGACAATTTGAAATACACACACCTGATACACATACACCCACCACTCCCACACACCCAATACAATATAAAACACACACCCACATCACCCACAAACCCCTACAACCAAAAATCAGAGACGAAGGAGAGAGAGACACACCATAGAATAGAGAGCTACATCACACAGAGGCACACTACACCATCACCCACACCACATATACGCACAAAGCACCACACACCAACACACTCATCACCACATACACCAACCCACACCTCATCCACACCACCCCATGGCACCCCAAAGACACCCACGGTTTTCGGACCAAGAACTCCGGGTCATGGTGGAGGAAATTATAAGAGTAGAACCCCAGCTCTTCGGCACACAGGTGCAGCACACCACTATAGCCAGGAAGGCGGAGCTATGGCAGCGGATCGTAGACAGGGTCAACGCGGTGGGACAGCATCCCAGAAATCGGGAGGACATCCGCAAACGCTGGAACGACCTACGGGGGAAGGTGCGCTCGATGGTGTCAAGGCACAACATCGCTGTGCAGAAGACTGGCGGTGGACCCCCACCCACCCCACCCGAATTCACAGCATGGGAGCAAGAGGTCTTGAACATCCTGCATCCTGAGGGCCTCGCTGGAGTAGCCGGAGGAATGGACTCTGGTAAGTCGAATCTCAACTACTACATCCCCCCCACCCCACCAGCATGCCAACCCACCCCCCCACCCTCACCCCCATTCCCCCATCACACATCCTCCCTCATAATGTCTCACCAGCACAACCCACCCAACCCAACACCAATCCCTGAATGCCAACACAAACCATGGACACCCATCACCTAAGCATGACCACTGCACATACCCATCCCCCCCACAAACCATCCTCACAAATCCTCCCACAAGGGAATGCCAGCACTGGGGGACAAGGCCACACACAAATCGCACGCCATGGCACACACACAACCAATAACCATACTCTTTTACCCCTGCAGGACCCGAACGCCAACACACCGGTCAGGAGGGTCCAGAAATGTCCATCCCACCCCCGGAACAGGCCCCCAGTGATGACAGCAGCTCTGTCGACCTGGAACCTGATGACCAGTCCGGACCATCGGGGACCTCTGGGCAGTCGGTTCCCCACACACAGACACAGGCCACAGCAGACCCAACCCCCTCTGGGAACACCAGCACAGCTCCCACCCAGCGGGCCCATGCCTCTGTCTCTAGGACAGGTCAATCAGCGGTGTGTCCGCCACTACAGGGCACCCAGGCTGACCCACCACCCCAACAACAACAGGGACCTGGGGGCAGTGGTAGTGGGCACACCGTCCAGGGGACAGAGGCTCGGGGAAACAGGGCAACTCGGAGGGCTGCTGTGCGACAGGGGGGGGAGGAGAGACCCAGGGAACCCACTCTCCAAGAGGCCCTCACCACCATCATGGGAGCGTACCACCACTCCCAAGAGACGATGGCGACGGTACTGGCCAGGTTCCAGGAGATCCAGGCACAGCAGGAGGAACGCTACATGGGGTTCAGAGACGAACTCAGGAACATCGGGACCGCAATGGGGACCATCGTCCTGGCCCTCAACCGGATAGAAAACACGTTGCGGGACCATGTGGCACCACACAGGGCCCCTGTCACTAGCCAGGACCAGGAACAGCCTACCACCTCCGCCGGCGCTAGTGGACAGGAGGCCCCCACACAACGACAGGCCACCAGAACCCCACCTCCTGCTGAAGAACAACCATCCTGCAAGAGGAGCCTGAGATAAAAAAAAAAGACAGAATAGGATGCCAAGACCCCCGCCAGCATGAGATACCCCCTGAAGTCATCCCACTGTCCCACATTGCCACCCTGTCCAACCTTGAACTGCCCCTGCTCCATCCTTCCACAGGCATATGGACAATGCACCTGTGAGACTGAGAACTGGACTCTGCCATGGACATTACTCCACCCCCACCCATCACCGTTTTACTATCATGTACCAATATCTAGCACTAAAAATAAATCACTCATTGCACAGAAATCAGTTTGGAGTCATGCTGTATTCTTAACAAATGTATTACACATTACAGTTCGATATATGTTCTGTCAATTTGTGATGACAACATACCAATGTCAATACGCTGTAGTTCATGGGCAAACCAAGCAGAAGTCACGCACTGAGTCATACAGCACTGAGAAGGGAAGGGAAAATCAAAATTCAGTTAAAAAGAACTGGGGGGAAATACAGAAAGTAGAGATGCAGGAGGCTCTAAGTAAATGTGAAATGGCGTGGGTGATTCTTACCTGTGGGCTACTGAAAATACTGTTGTATAACAGTGTCCCTGTTGTCTGTGTTCTCCCCGTCGTCTTCCTCCTCTTCACTCTCCACAGGCTCCACAGCTTCTACAACACCACCATCTGGACCATCCTCCTGCAGGAAAGGCACCTGGCGTCGCAATGCTGGATTGTGCAGCATACAGCAGGCCACGATGATATGGCACACCTTCTTTGGTGAGTACATGAGGGATCCACCTGTCATATGCAGGCACCTAAACCTGGCCTTCAGGAGGCCGAAGGTCCTTTCTATGATCCTCCTAGTTCGCCCATGGGCCTCATTGTACCGTTCCTCTGCCCTGGTCCGGGGATTCCTCACTGGGGTCAGTAGCCACGGCAGGTTGGGGTAACCAGAGTCACCTATTAGCCACACACGTTGTCTCTGTAGCTGTTCCATCACATAGGGGATGCTGCTATTACGCATAATATACGCATCATGCACTGACCCTGGGAACTTGGAATTTACATGGGAGATGTACTGGTCAGCCAAACAGACCACCTGCACATTCATAGAATAGTAATTTTTCCTGTTTCTGTACACCTGCTCATCGTCATTTGGGGGTACTAAAGCCACATGGGTCCCATCAATGGCACCAATGATGTTGGGGATATGTCCAAGGTCATAGAAATCAGCCTTCACTGTAGGCAAATCACCCTCCTCTGGGAAAACAATGTAGCTCCGCATGAGTTTCATCAGGGCAGACAACACTCTGGACAAAATCTTTGAAAACATAGGCTGAGACATTCCAGATGACATGGCCACTGTTGTCTGGAATGAGCCACTTGCCAAAAAATGGAGGACAGACAGAACCTGCACTAGAGGGGGAATTCCTGTGGGTTGGCGGATGGGGGACATCAGGGCTGGCTCCAGCTGGGCACACAGTTAATGTATAGTGGCTCGGTCAAGTCGGTATCGGAGTATAATATGGCGTTCTTCCATTGTCGACAGGTCCACCAGCGGCCGGTACACGCGAGGATTCATCCTTCTCATCGCAAGTCCCAGCGGACGGTGCCTAGGAAGGACAATATGGAGCACAGAGTCAATCAACTCACAGGTACGTTCACCACAGCTTGCACAGCACACGATTATGTATGTATTGAAATGCTTGTATGTGTGGCAATGCAAGGCCTAGGCCTGTGTGACACAGTGGAAAATAAGCCATGTGGGCCCTTGAAATGGCGGCTGCCTGACCTGTGAAGTGGGACAATGGGATGTGAGGTCACTGCGCTGGCGTGGCACACCGTGGCGGTAGGCGGCCGAAGACCGCTGTACGAAGACGCATTGGTTAACAATGATCCCTATGGGTTTCATGAGCCAATGACGATGTGCGCCGCCGCGGACGTGACCGCCATTTTATATCAGCTTAATCACTCGAGACCTGATCATCAACAGGAGAGGACCTATACTGCAAGTGCTGCTGTGACCTCGGTCTTGAAGAGACAATGGCTGCTGCGACTGGGGAAAGGGCCCCTGCCTTCACTTCTGAAGAGTTGGAGAATCTAGTGGATGGGGTCCTCCCCCAGTATGCGCTACTGTAGGGTCCTCCAGACCAACAGGTAAGTACACAGGGTGCACGTCGAATGGGCAATGCATGTGTTGAGTGGGGTGGATATAAGATTTTGGGGGGGGGGAGAGAATGACGAGTGCAAGGCATGACAGATGAGAGAATGTGCCACAGGGCAAGGTTGGGGAGGGGGGGCCAATCACATCTAACAAGCAGAAAAATGATGATATTTCCTTTCCCACCCTGTACATGTCAAATAGGTCAGCGCCCATCAGAAAGCCGATATTTGGCGTGCCATCACCAAGGAAGTCCGGACCGTGGGGGTCTACAACAGACGGGGCACCCACTGCCACAAGAGGTGGGAGGACATCCGCCGCGGAACCAGGAAGACTGCCGAGTCACTGCTGGGGATGGCCTCCCAACCTAGGAGGGGTGCCAGTCGTACCCTGACCCCCCTGATGTCCCGGATCCTGGCGGCGGCCTACCCTGATTTGGATGGGCGCGTGAGGACATCACAGCAGACACAAGGGGGTGAGTACCAGCTAATTCAGCCATTTTTACGCGCAGTGGAGGTGCCTGGGTGGGGGAGGAGGGCTGTGGGTGACATTAGGCCAGGGCGCTTTCTGTAGTGTAGTCCTCTCCTTTAGCCATGGCCCTGTGCCCCCGCCCCCCACCTCTGTAGGGTGACAAGTACAGCTATCCATGGTCCAGCATCACCCATGTGCGCTTTTGTTGACCCTAGATCTGTAAGCCTGGTCACAAGTACTGAGTAGTGTACCCCGATAGCGCGGCTTAGTGCATGAGGCTCCTGTGTCTGTCCTCTCCGCCAACGGTGTTGACAATGCATGCACTCAACCTGTTTTTTTTTCTCCCCCCACCCTTTTTCTTTATCTACTTTTCCATGTGTGAATTAGCATCATCAGGCGGAGGAGATTTGGCACCGGAGCAGGAGGGAGCTGCGACTCACAAGGCCCCGGTGGGCCATGGCACAGACACCGAGGGCACCAGTGATACGGAGGGCGAGGGGAGCTTCACAACGGGGACCCGTGGTGATACCAGCGACACCGACACGTCCTCGGATGGGAGCTCCCTAGAGGTGGTGGCACAATCCGTGCCCCCCGCCTCTACAGGTACAGCCGCCACCCAGCGCACCAGCTCCGCCCTCCCAGCAGCCCCTCAGCCTACGCTCCGTGCCCGCTCGCCCAAGAAGGCGGGCATCTCCTTCGCCCCAGGCACCTCAGGCCCTGCCCCTGTTACCCCTGCTCCCCTCAGTGAGGAGGTCATTGACCTCCTACAGACCATCATTGTTGGGCAGTCTACCCTTTTGAATGCCATCCAGGGTGTGGAGAGGGAGATGCATCGTAGCAATGCATACCTGGAGGGCATTCATTCGGGTCAGGCTGCCCATCAACGATCGTTCAATTCTCTGGCCTCAGCACTGACGGCAGCCATTATCCCTGTCTCCAGTCTCCCTCTTCTAACTGCCTCCACCCTGTCTCTGTCTCCTGTTCCTCAGCCTATCCCATCCACACCATCAGACCAGCCAGCACACACCTCAACACCCAAGGGCAGCTCACACAGACATAAGCACCACAAAACACACAAACACTTACCCAAGCAACACACAGAAGCAGACATGCCAACAGTCACTACCACCTCTGTGTCCCCCTCCTCCTCATCTACCTCCTCCCTCCCTGTGACGTCTACACTCACACCTGCATGCACACCACCAACAGCCAGTACTTCCATCACCTGCACACCCTCCAGTACAGTCCGCACACTTGCAGTCACCACCCCTACTGCCATTTACACATCCCCTGTGTCCTCTCAAACTGTGTCTGTCATCCCCTCTTCCAAGACACACAAACGCAGGCAGACACCCAAACAACAGCCATCCACCTCACGACAGCCTACGTCACAATCACCTGCACCCAAAGACAGCACACCTGACTCTCCTACAACCACATCCTCTTCCTCCACTCCCATCACCACTACTCCCACCCTTTACCTTGGTCCCAAAAAAGTTTACCTCTCCAATCTTAACCTCTTTCCCTCCCCTGACCCACCCCCTCCATCTGCTAAGAGTCCCAAGAGCACCTCAGCCACCACCATCCCAGCTTTGAGTGTCACTGTTGTGCATGGAGTCCACCCTTTGGCAGCAGTGACACATCTGTCAGCAGCAAGGGGACAGCCTGCCCCCCCCCTGGCAAGAGGACCCGGAAACTCAAGGGCCGCCGTGAGAAGACTGACACGGCTGCCCCCAAGGACCAAAGTTCTGCCACTTCACCTGCCACAACATCCAGGGGAGGCAAGGCCCAGAGACCTTCATCTAAGGAGCGAAAGGGCAGCAGGGCGGAGAAGTCAGCCAGCAGGAGCGCGGAGCAGGAGGGCCCCACAAGCCACATCCCAGGTGTAAGGGAGGACACCCAAGGGGCCAGGACTCCGTCACCGAAGGGTCCAGCAACTGCACGGTCGGAGGGCGACTGAGCAGGGAGGCCAGGTCTGGCTCCCTTGGATTAACCGTGCAGAAGAGCACCGCTGAACAGGGCCCCGCCGTGCAGAAGAGCACCGCTGAACAGGGCCCGCCGTGCAGAAGAGCACCGCTGAACAGGGCCCCGCCGTGCAGAAGAGCATCGCTGACCAGGGCCCCGCCGTGCAGAAGAGCACCGCTGAACAGGGCCCCGCCATGCAGAAGAGCACCGCTGAACAGGGCCCCGCCGTGCAGAAGAGCACCGCTGAACAGGGCCCCGCCGTGCAGAAGAGCACCGCTGAACAGGGCCCGCCGTGCAGAAGAGCACCGCTGAACAGGGCCCCGCCGTGCAGAAGAGCACCGCTGAACAAGGCCCGCCGTGCAGAAGAGCACCGCTGAACAGGGCCCCGCCGTGCAGAATAGCACCGCTGAACAGGGCCCCGCCGTGCAGAAGAGCACCGCTGAACAGGGCCCCGCCGTGCAAAAGAGCACCGCTGAACAGGGCCCCGCCGTGCAGAAGAGCACCGCTGAACAGGGCACCGCCGTCTCAAGCACCGCTCCGCTGGGCCCTTCATCTCAAGCACCGCTGAACAGGGCACCGCCGTCTCAAGCACCGCTCCGCTGGGCCCTTCCTGTCAAGCACCGCTCCGCTGGGCCCTTCATCTCAAGCACCGCTCCGCTGGGCCCTTCCTCTCAAGCACCGCTCCGCTGGGCCCTTCATCTCAAGCACCGCTGAACAGGGCACCGCCGTCTCAAGCACCACTCCGCTGGGCCCTTCCTGTCAAGCACCGCTCCGCTGGGCCCTTCCTGTCAAGCACCGCTCCGCTGGGCCCTTCATCTCAAGCCCCGCTCCGCTGGGCCCTTCATCTCAAGCAGCGCTGAACAGGGCACCGCCGTCTCAAGCACCGCTCCGCTGGGCCCTTCCTGTCAAGCACCGCTCCGCTGGGCCCTTCATCTCAAGCACCGCTCCGCTGGGCCCTTCATCTCAAGCACCGCTGAACAGGGCACCGCCGTCTCAAGCACCGCTCCGCTGGGCCCTTCCTGTCAAGCACCGCTCCGCTGGGCCCTTCATCTCAAGCACCGCTGAACAGGGCACCGCCGTCTCAAACACCGCTGGCCCAATGACAGTGCCGGTTCTGTGTCGACCTACTGTTCACGGTTCACTGTGCCCACCATGGCTCCTCCATGCCCAGTGGTCTCTGTAATCCACCTGATGGACTGTGGCTTTGCACTCCCCAGGATGGCACAGTGGGCAAGCCACCCACTGTAGAGACTTGAGAGACTGTGGCTTTGCACTCCCCAGGATGGCACAGTGGGCAAGCCACCCACTGTAGAGACTTGAGAGACTGTGGCTTTGCACTCCTCAGGATGGCACAGTGGGCAACCCACCCACTGTAAAGACTTGAGAGACTGTGGCTTTGCACTCCCCAGGATGGCACAGTGGGCATGGTGGCCCCTTCGTGGATCTGGCGTCGTGGACTCATCCGGCTGAGGTGCCCCCCCTTCCCTTCCCCCTGAGGTGCCTGTAGTTTTGTCATCAGATGCCCCTGAAGTGTTCTCTCCAAAGGACTCAGGTCTCCTGTGTGGGCTTTGCCCTTGTGTTGATTGACTTTGGCCCACGGACACTTGGAAGTTCGTTAAATGTGCAGGACTAATTGCCTTGGTGTCTCGATTGCACCAACTATTTCCTTTATTGTTTCATATTGATAATGATATTTTACCATGACTTCTCAGAGGCTATTTTTTACATAAATTTTATTTCTCACTTTGATAATGTCTTTTCATTATTCCGGGGGGTTTGGGTGGTGTCACTGTGACTTGTTGCTCTGCATTGGTGTGTAGATAGTTGGGGGGGGGGTGGGGGTCGCATATGTGTGTGCCCGTGGCCTTTCGTCCTCCCCCCCCCTGTGTCGTAGGTGCAGTACTCACCGTTGTCGTCTGCGCCGGCGTTCGTACTCGTGGTAGATGAGCAGGTAGACGAGAGCAGGTAGGATGTTTAATTCGGGTTCCATGCTGTCCTCCTTCCTCGTGGAGTGCGTAGAGGTGAGCGTTTTCCCGTTCGTAGTCTGTTTCCGCCGTGTTTTTATCGGCGGGGCTCCCGCCCCGGAAAAGGTGGCGGATTGGTGGGTCGTGATAGTGTGGGCGGTACATTGTCTGCCGCCTGGCTGTTGGCGGTGACCGCCGCGCTGTTTGTTTGTGCCGCCGTGGCGGTCGGAGTGTTAAAGTGGCGGGCTGTGTTGGCGGTTCCCGCCAGGGTCAGAATTCCATTTTTTGGACCGCCGGCCTGTTGGCGGGTTGGCTGCCGCTTTATCACCGACCGCCAGTGTTAGAATCAGCCCCTAAATCTGGCCCATAGTTTATTCATCCTTTCTATCCAAAACCTATTCAGACCACACAAATGCTGTAAATCCTACCATTATAGCTCTAACTTAAATTTATAATTTACCCACCACCTTTAAGTTACTGTAAGTCGTGCACCTCCCTACACAGTGTTGTCATTTCTCTTGGGGAGTGGCATAGAGTGGCATGGCAACTGGAGTGGTGTAAACTGGAGTGGCGTTGACTGGAATGGTATACACTGGAGAGGCATACACTGGAGTAGGGTAGAGTGGAATACCATATTGTGGAGTGGCATAGAGTGGAAGTGCGTACAATGGAATAGTGTACAATGGAGTGGCATAGAATGGACTGGCATACACTTGTGTGGCATAGAGTGGAATAGGCCTGGGCCAAAAACTCTGCTCCCCTGGGGGAGTTTGCAGAATTCAGCAACTTCTTCTTCTGTTGAGGACACGGAGATACCAATAGACTCTGCAATCAGCAATGCAGTGGAGTTTTCTTTCTGTTTTCCCTCATTGGCGCTGTCATTTAGTGCACGCGGGAAGTTAGACGAGAGAATTCCGGTCTCTCGTGAGAACAAACAAGGTTTTTTTACCCACTCGCGAGATTTAGCGCCACACCAGTGATTTCTGGCACATCTTTTGTGATGTAGGCAAGCACAAGTGAACGCGATCAACTGCTGCTGCAACCTGGCAAAGCTGAAGCAGCTAAAATCTACAACTTCAAGTTAAAAATCTTCTCTAATGGACCGTTTTTATTGATATTTTTGTGCAAGGAGAACATAACTTTTTTTTTTTCAACAACAGGAAGTGCCCCAGAGATTCCAACTTTCTGTTCCTGTCCAGCAGGCTCCTCACAGTGTTTTGACCATCTCCTGGTGACTTTTAACTTGGATTTCAAGCTGGAAGGATCACTTTCTTTGCCTCCTGGATGTATCATTGGATTTAAGGACTTTGTTGTATATGAGATTTCACAAGTAAAAAGACTTGTATAAGGGTGTTGTACACCTTGTTTGCTTGATAGAGGGCATGCACTAGGATTTATCTGTACTTTTATTCGATTTTTAGAATTTGGTGGCCTTCAATTGGGGCCTAGTTATAGTTTTACTTGTAATTTGTGTTCTTTGAAGGAAAATTGCAGTTCACTACATTTTCTCCATGTTTTATTTTGTAAATTTCCAATATTCGTTTAATTAACTATGTTAATCTTAAGTGGCCTAGTCCACTAATGGAATAGGCTTTCTGTCTGTAGGCCCAGTACTAGTCTTGGGTGCCTGATGAAACAACTGTTTGTGGTGTCTGTTGAACTGAAAAACCATGGATGGCATTGGATTAATGATAACAAAATGTTTGGCGTTATTTCACATTTTGTTCTGCAAACACTGTATAGTGGGGTAGTAGTACTTGATGCCTTTCTATGATGTGTGTTGTTGTTGTAAAATGTTTAGCCCCATTAATTGTTGTTTTTCGAATTACTGACTCAATGCTGTTTTTTCCTCCTGTACCAATGCCTTTTGTGTAGGCAGCCAGTGTGCTTTTAGGCCGGCATGTTTTCTTCTTAGTTGTGGTAGCCATGCCTACTTGCTGGTTGTTGTTTGACCATTGGGCTGGTGGCCCTTTTGTGTGTTATTCAGGCCTAGTAGGTCAATGCTTATTACTAAGGGGGTCATTCTGACCCCGGCGGTCTAAGACCGCCGGGGCCAGGGTCGGCGGGAGCACCGCCGACAGGCCGGCGGTGCCCCGCAGGGCATTCTGACCGCGGCGGTAAAGCCGCGGTCAGACCGGCAACACTGGCGGTCTCCCGCCAGTGTACCGCCGCCCTTTGGAATCCTCCAAGGCGGCGCAGCTAGCTGCGCCGCCGAGGGGATTCCGACCCCCCCTACCGCCATCCAGTTCCCGGCGGTCCGCCCGCCGGGAACCGGATGGCGGTAGGGGGGGTCGCGGGGCCCCTGGGGGCCCCTGCAGTGCCCATGCCACTGGCATGGGCACTGCAGGGGCCCCCGTAAGAGGGCCCCTACAAGTATTTCACTGTCTGCTTGGCAGACAGTGAAATACGCGACGGGTGCAACAGCACCCGTCGCACCTTCCCACTCCGCCGGCTCGATTACGAGCCGGCATCCTCGTGGGAAGGGAGTTTTTCCCTGGGCTGGCGGGCGGTCTTTTGGCGACCGCCCGCCAGCCCAGGGAAAAACTTAGAATACCCTCTACGGTCTTTCGACCGCGGAGCGGTATTTCGGAGGGGGGAACTCTGGCGGGCGGCCTCCACCGCCCGTCAGGGTCAGAATGACCCCCTAAGTGTACTGTATGAGCAGTGTTTTACATTTTATTAAATACTTTTTTGCATGTTTCACCTCCACCACTCCTTGCCTCCCAAATCTCTGCAATTTTTCATGTTAGTACCCTTCCCCTAGTACGTCAGCAATTGAATTCCATTTTTTTTAAAAATATTATTTTTTTGTAATAATTTGTTTCACAAAATTTATTTTATTTTATTTTATAACAGTATAATAATATTATTATTTTTTTTAAAGGTGTTGTCTTAATTTAGAATTTTTTTAAAACAAATTACAGTTTTATTTTTTTATTATTTTTTTTCATTTTTTTTTTCATTTTCCACATTATCCCTATGTCTGCTATTGGTGTACATTTGTGCTACATTACATTATTTAAGGATTATTATTCCATTTGTTACCAGCACCTCCTTGAGTGCCACATGCCAACTTGATGCAGACAAAGCTAACAGTTACATTCTGTATAATGTAGTTGTTGCTCTTTCTTATCCTTCATGAGCGAACATCATTATGAAAGTTAATGTTGGTGTGGTTTTACAAATGGATACACTATTATTTCATAAATATTTATGAGTTTAGTTAAGTAACCATTAAATTATGTTGTTTCTACTGCTAATGCAACTGCAACAATGCCACATTTCACTGATAACCTTCTTGCATGTTTGTTTTTAGGTGCACAAAGAGAAAGAGACATTACCCACATTACTGCCAGACAGAAGGCCTGTGCACATTGTGACACGTGACCACACTCACAACTACATGAACATCCCATCAGCTTGTGAAGCTAAGAGCTACTGCCAACTGACAGCTTCAAAGAAAGCTGCTACCAAGAAAGTGGCCATTGATGAGGAGCTTCCTACCACTGGTATATCACCCCAGACCTTTTCTGAGCACAAACATGTGCCTGCCGCACCATCCTCTGGTAAGCAAGCTGGGAGCAGCACTCCCGCATCAGCAGCCCCATTCCAAACTAGGTCCAAGCCCATGTCTGGCACAGACGCAGCCTCTCTAATGACAGGAACGCTGACGAGCAGTGATGTTGAATTGGACTTATCTTTCTCAAAGTAGTACCCAATCATTGCTGGAAACTCAAGCGAGTGGACAACAACAGCTGCAGCCAGCAATAGCAGTTCCTCCTGAAGTAGGAACACATCAGGATATTGAGCTCCATACTGAGGAAGCCAAAGAAGCCCCTCTTTGACAAGATCCACTGTCTTCCAGATCCCTGCCATCTTCTTCAAGCCTCCTTCTGATGATCAAGACTCCACTCGGATGCCACCTCGGTCTGAGACATGCCAGGAGAGGCGAAGAGTGAAAAGGACAGTTCCTGAAAGCCTTAGAGTTATAGATAAAGAAGAGGAGGACGCAGAGTCTGACGACAAGCCAGACATCATGGATGTTAGCCCAGCCCCAGTGGAGTCAAACAGTACCCCATCTTCTCACCCTGCTTTGAGGGATGTGGCACAGATACCACCACCTTCACCGGTTTCCATACTTGCAAGGCCCCAGGTGTGACCTACATCCACAGCCACCTCAGTAGAAGAAGGCATTGCAGAGAGGCAAACGTCATCAAAACAATATCCACTCACCGCCACTTCTTCAGACATTGGCATTGGCCCCATTGTTCGAAAGTTAATCTCCCCAGTTTGGGACTTCTTAGTGAAAACGAAACAAACATTGCCATATGCTCCATTTGCTGAGCAGGTGTTAGTTAGGGTGAGCTTGGTGCAAACTATGGAACCAGAAGGCAAACAGCTCATTTGAGAAAACACAACGCAATCTGGTGGGTGGCGCACTTTAGCGGCCGAAAGCCGTCAAGTGGTGTTAGTGAAAGTGTTGATAACAGGAAATGTGATCCGATCATGGTGGAAGGTGAAGAAGAGGGTGACATTTTCGTTACACAAATCAGCCCTGTCCCCAGCAGTGCAGTAGTATAGTCACCCATATCAGCAACATTGCAATGGCACAGGAAGACTCAGAGTAAGGTTGAAACACCCAGGCAAGAACATACAGTGGATGCCCCCCTGAGACGCACATTGAGCCTGCCAGCAACTTCTGCTTTGAAGTCGCCTGCATCAGTGACACAAGCAAAGAATAAAATCTAGGCTACTATTATTGCCATATTTAGGGAGATGGGGCAGCACGAACGCAACCAACCAACGGCACGTTTGTACAATGCGAAGCTGGTTAAAATGTTAGCGTTGGACCACCTCCCTTTTTCTTTTGTGGAAGGAGTGGGTTTTCTAGAAGTGTTGATGGCAGCTATCTGCCTGAAATGGAAGGTTCTCAGCCAGACCTATTTAGCCAGAGTTTCTGTTCCAGCGCTAAATCACGATGTGCTGGAATTGGTTGGACAAGCTTTGCAGCAAAATGGTGTCCACACAATCCACCTGACGACAGACATGTGGACCAGTTCCCAAGCCACTGATTACATGTGAGTCACTGCACACTGGATCTCTTTAGTGGGGGTTAGAAAAATTATATCTGCAGGTGTTGACACTGCTGAAATCTTTAATGGTGCTCAGAAGCATGTAACAGTATCTATGTTCACCATGGAGAAATCCCATACAACTGCAAACATCTTGAATGACTTTAACAACAAGGTCTTTCAATGGCTGAGCCCCAGAGGGCTCAACATTGGATTTGTTGCCATGGACAATAGCAGTAATATAGTTAAGAGCACGTCAGATGGTGGCTATTTAAGGGTCCTGTGTTTGGCGCACTGCATAAACATCATTGTACATGATCTTCTCAAAAAAGAACCCTGAGTCAGCAACTTACTGTCCACATGGAGAAGAATTTGCATTCATTTTAGCTGTCCATTTAAAGCCTGCAAGCTGTTGAGGATTATCCAGCGTGATAATAGGATGTCAGTTAAAGCCTTCATCCAGGAGGTACCAACACGTTGGAATTCTACTTATTACATGTTACAACATCTGTTTGATCAGTACAGACCGATCAGTTAATATGTCATGCAAAGAGGGGATGCAGCTGTGAAAGACATGATCATTGACATGGACCAATTGGGCCTGGTCAAATGCCTGACAGAGATGCTGCTTCCTTTTGACATTTTCACACAGGAAGTCAGCAAGGAGGACTGTACCAAGCTATCCCATTAGTGCAAAGGCTGCAGAAACAGCTAAAGGAGGTGTCTGAAACATATGCAGGTGTGGATGAAAAAATATATGCACAGGAGTTGGCGGAGAGCTTAAACCTTCACTTATCTGTTAATACAAGGCTGCAAAGAGACAAAGGCCCTCATTACAACTCTGGTGGTAAATCCCGCTTACTGCCGCGCTGAAGGCCGCCATGGCGGCGGCGGAAAACCGCTACAGGTATTACGACCCACATCTCGTAATCCGCCACAATACAGACACCCACACAAGTCCGCCACACCAAAGGTCAGTGATAAACTGGCGATACCAAAACCTACACTGTCACGTCAACAAGAATATACCCACACTATCACGAACCACAAATCAACCACGGTAATCCATTGGCGGTACACACTGCTGCACTCAAAATAGACACACATTTACAAAACTCAACCACATTGGACAATTCAAAATACACACACCTGATACACATACACACACCACACCTACACACTCACACCACTATAAAACACACACCCACATTACCCACAAACCCTTACAATTACATTTTTTTGAAAAAGCTGAGAGAGAGAGAATAGCAAACACAACACCAGCATCCACAGGCACACAACAACATCACTTATACAACATCCACGCACCTCAAACAAAACACCCCAACACAACACAACACATCACACAGCACAACAAACAGCACCTCACACATCACCCACACCACATTATGGCACCTCAAAGACACCCCAGGTTTTCTGAGGAGGAGCTCAGGGTCATGGTGGAGGAAATCATCCAGGTAGAGCCACAGCTATTCGGATCACAGGTGCAGCACACCTCCATTGCTAGGAAGATGTAGCTATGGCGAAGAATGGTCGACAGGGTCAATGCAGTGGGACAGCATCCAAGAACACGGGATGACATCAGGAAGAGGTGGAACGACCTACGGGGAAGGTGCGTTCAGTGGTATCCAGACACAAGATTGCTGTACAGAGGACTGGCGGTAGACCCCCACCTCCTCTCCCACAACTAACAACATGGGAGGATCAAGTCTTGGCAATAATGCATCCTGAGGGCTTCGCAGGAGTAGCAGGAGGACTAGGCTCTGGTAAGTCAAATATTTACTACTAAATCCCCCCCACCCCACCTGCATGCCATCACATTCCCCACCCTCACCCCCATCACTCCAACACCTCACATATGCCCCACTATCACAACCCAGCCATCCCAATACCAAGGCCCTGCATGCAACACCTATGCATGGACCCCCATCACCAAAGTATGTCCAGTACAGATACCTGCCCAGACCCCAAAACAACAATCATACAAGGGCAAACACAATAATGCAACCACAGGAATAGAGGGTAACTCACCCAATGCACAAGATGGCACACACAGAAACTAAAACTATGCATTTACACCCCAACAGGACCCCTACCCAATGTCACCGGACAGGAGCCGCCAGCCACATCCAGTCCCCGCACAGAAGAGGCCCACAGTGATGACAGCAGCTCTGCATGCCTGCTTCTAGATGACCAGGCCCGCCCATCAGGCACCTCGGGACAGTTGGTTCCCCTGCCACGGTCACAAACCACCACTGAACCTCCCCCCTCAGGAAACACCACCACAGCACCCACCCAGCGGGCCCATGCCACTGTCCCCAGGACACGTCAATCAGCAGTATGTCCACCACTACAGGGACCCCAGGCAAACCTACCAACCCAAGACAATCAGGGACCTGGGGGTCAGTGGCAGTGGGCACACAATTCAGGGGACATAAGCACAGGACAACAGAGAAGCTGGGAGGACTGCTGTGCGACAGGGGGAGGACAGGCCCAGGTACCCCACTCTCCACGAGGCACTCTCCAACATCATGGGAGCATACCACTATTACCAGGAGACCATGGGCACGGTATTGGCCAAGTTTCAGGAGACCCATCGGCTTCAGGAAGAACTCTACCTTGGGATCAGGGAGGACTTGAAGTCCATTAACACCACCCTGATCACCATTGCAGGGGTGCTGGCAGACATGGCCAACACCATGAGGGACACAGTGACACACAAAGGGGCCCCTGACACTTGCCTAGACGATGAACAGCCCTCCACCTCCACCAGCACTAGTTGACAGGAGGCACCGCCACAGGACCAACAGGCCACCAGCACCCCAACCCCTGCAGAATGAGAACCACCCCGCAAACAGTCCCTGAGATCCAGGAACAAGACAGAGAACATTGCCAAGACCCCCCACCAGGAAATAAGACCCTCCTGATTGTCACCCTTCTGTCCCACTTTGCCACCCTGTCCACCTCAAACTGCCATTGCTCCCCTTCCTATGCCCCCATGGACAATGCACCTGTGAGACCAAGAGACTGAACTCTACCATGGATATTCCTCCACCATTACCCAAGCCCATTGCATACCCCCTCCACTTATTAGCACAGAAATAAACACCCTTGAAACACAAATCAATCTGGAGTCAGTCTGTACTTTCACAAATGTGTAATTGCAACCTCTCAGAAATATAGCAATGTCAATGTACATGTTCACATACCAATGTTACAGAGTTGTTGGGCAGCTGAAAACATAGCAGAGGGCACAAAGTGGGACCCCGATCTATGAAATGGAAAGGCAAAGTGACATGTCAGGGTCCATACACAGAGGTAAAAAGGCAGATTTATGCTATGTCCTACAGGAGTATGAGATATGGGAAGCAGTGCCATCCTCTTACCTGGGTCTCACTGGAAGTATTGCATGATGATGTTGTTTTGGATGTCTATTTCTTCTTCTTCTGCCTTCTTCACTGTCCAAAGGCTCCACAGCTGCCACAAGACCAGCATCAGGCCCATCCTTCTGCAGAAAAGACACCTGGCATCGCAAAGCCAGGTTGTGCAACATACAGCATGCCACTATTATCTGGCACACCTTCTTCGGTGAGTAGTATAGGGATCCCAAAAACAAAGAATACACAGTTCCAATAAAGAAAAAAGAAAGTGTGATCCCGGCAGAATCCCAGGGGCAAGAAAAAGAGGTCCCTGGGATCGAAATATACTGGAAATGGAGCCCTCACTCACCAATAGGTGACATGCTTCATCATTGGGCTATGCTCCTCGTCAGGCCAGCCCTGCAATGCCTGACGGGCCCCACAAAGGGGGCTCTTTGCTGGAGTTCTTTTGTTGTAGGAAAATGCCGGTTGATGTATGTTGGATTGGTATAGAAGGAAAATACTGTTAAAAATGGGTAGAGGTAAAAAAGTTTATTTATTTAATATTAAATCTCTGTGATGATTAAAAACAAAAAGAAGTAATGAGGGGAAAAGAGGATAAGGTCTTGTCTCCCCTGCAGAAAATCAAAACTACGCTACCCTGAATTCTGGGAGTGTAGTGTGAGCAAGTATTGGAACCCCTATACTGCTATAAAGGTCAACATGTTTCTCGCTACATGAGTCTCTAAGATCTAAAGCAATTCATCAGGACCAGAAAAAAACTACCTAATCCTAATTGTCACAGTACCTACAGTGGGTATTGCAATTTAAGAGATGTTGGGATGACTACAGGGATGGTGAAGACCCGGATCAATGAACATCGCAGAACCATAAGATGCCAGAGATCCTCAACCAAGTTGACTAAACACTATATAGAACAACAGCACACACCCCAATGATCTCAACTGGGTAATTCTGGAGAGTTTTAAGGATAATAGGGAATACACTATTAGACTGTTTGAGAAAGAACAACGTTGGATATGTAGACTTAAAACACATCAAAAAGGACCCAATGATGGTATCTGTTAGAAATGGGGTTTTTGGTTGGCAGTCAGGTTACCCTCTGTCCAAGCAAGAACCCTCACTCTAGTCAGGGTAAGTCACACACAATCCACAATCAGCCTGTGCCCACCGTCTTGTAGCTTGGCACGAGCAGTCAGGCTTAATTTAGAAGGTAATGTGTAAAGTATTTGTGCAATAAATCATACAATACCACCATATAGCACCACAAAAACACACCACACAGTGTTTAGAAAAATATATATAATATTTATCAGGATAATTGTAGGTCAAAATGAATAAAGTTGCAATGTGAATTTGGGAAGATATCACTGAAAAGTGATATAATGTGTCTTATGTCTTTAAAAAGCAAACAAAGTCTCTTTCAAGCACAAAGTACCTGGTTTGGAGAGGAAAATCTCTGCAAAGGGGCGCAGAAGAAGAGAGACGTGGAAAAATGGTGTGTGCGTCGATTTCTCCCCAGCACACACGGACTTGCGTCGTGATTTTTCACGCAGGGAAGTCGTGCGTAGTTTTCCGGCATGCGGACAGTCTTTTTCTGTGGGCCGCGGGGATTACCAGATGTCCCGGGTCTGTGCGTGAATTCTCCTGCTGGTTTTCCGGCTGCGCGTCCTTCCGCGGGGCTGTGCGTCGAAGTTTCGCTCTCACGGCAGGCGTCGCGTTGATTTTCCCTCTGGAAGTCGGGCGGCGTTGTCCTTGTGAGGCTGTGCGTCGTAGTTCCGGTCGCCCGAAGGCGTCGCGTCGATCAGCGTCGGTGTGCGGCGTTTTTCTCACCGCGGAACAAGCTGTGCGTCGAAATTTTTGGCGCATGAAGAGTCCAAATGAAAAAGAGAAGTCTTTTTGGTCCTGAGACATCAGGAAACAGGAGGCAAGCTCTATCCAAGCCCTTGGAGAGCACTTTTGCAGCCAGACAAGAGTTCAGTAAGGCAGCAGGCCAACAGCAAGGCAGCAGTCCTTTGTAGAAAGCAGTCAGGTGAGTCCTTTCAGAAGCCAGGCAGTTCTTCTTGGCAGGATGCAGCTTCTGGTTCAGGTTTCTTCTCCAGCAAGTGTCTGATGAGGTAGGGCTGAGGCCCTGTTTTATACTAAATTGTGCCTTTGAAGTGGGGGTGACTTCAAAGAGTGTCTAAGAAATGCACCAGGTTCCCTTTCAGTTCAATCCTGTCTGCCAGGGTCCCAGTAGGGGGTGTGGCAGTCCTTTGTGTGAGGGTAGGCCCACCACCCTCCCAGCCCAGGAAGACCCATTCAAAATGCAGATGTATGCAAGTGAGGCTGAGTAACCTGTGTTTGGGGTGTGTCTGAGTGAATGCACAAGGAGCTGTCAACTAAACCTAGCCAGACGTGGATTGAAGGGCACAGAAATATTTAAGTGCAAAGAAATGCTCACTTTCTAAAAGTGGCATTTCTAGAATAGTAATATTAAATCCAACTTCACCAGTCAGCAGGATTTTGTACTACCATTCTGGCCATACTAAATATGACCTTCCTACTCCTTTCAGATCAGCAGCTGCCACTTCAACAATGTATGAGGGCAGCCCCAGTGTTAGCCTTTGAAGGGAGCAGGCCTCACAGTAGTGTAAAAACGAATTTAGGAGTTTTACACTACCAGGACATATAACTACACAGGTACATGTCCTGCCTTTTACCCACACAGCACCCTGCTCTAGGGGTTACCTAGGGCACACATTAGGGGTGACTTATATGTAGAAAAAGGGGAGTTCTAGGCTTTGCAAGTACTTTTAAATGCCAAGTCGAAGTGGCAGTGAAACTGCTCACATGGGTCTTGCAATGGCAGGCCTGAGACAAGGTCAAGGGGCTACTGAAGTGGGTGGCACAACCAGTGCTGCAGGCCCGGCCCACTAGTAGCATTTAATCTACAGGCCCTAGGCACATATAGTGCACTCTACTAGGGACTTACAAGTAAATTAAATGGCCAATCATGGATAAACCAATCAATAGTACAATTTACGCAGAGAGCATATGCACTTTAGCACTGGTTAGCAGTGGTAAAGTGCCCAGAGGTCAAAAGCCAACAACAACAGGTCAGAAAAAATAAGAGGAAGGAGGCAAAAAGTTTGGGGATGACCCTGTCAAAAAGCCAGGTCCAACAGTATCCAATGGGTAGACTTCATCCATTGTAGATAAACATGCAATTCCATGATGATATCGAATTAGTAAATCCTACTTCCTGTTGATGAAATTTGCCACCAATTCATTTAAATACACTTTTGGGCCTCGAAGAAACTAGCCAAAGTTATTCTGAAGACCCTTTATCTGATTTTCCTTTCACTATGGAGCTACCCAAATTCATTATGGACAATTTTCTTTCACTTTGTGGCTACCCAGGTTTATTATGGATAATTGAGTTCTCCTCTCTGGTTGAGGGGCTAACTAGTTCCCCTTTTTCATAAATTAAGACATCTCACTCCATTTGAGACAATCATATTCTGCAGAATAATAATGATTGTCCCATCCTTCCATTCTCTTCACTGCACACATTATGTAATATCTACTAAATCTCCATGAGATATACTATTTTAGAAGTTCCTTTTTTCCTTGAAAATACTGTAAGATGGCCGCCAAAATGGAAAAAGGGAACTTGTCCCTCTTTTATCTCTACCGTAGTTCACAATGGCTATGTTTCATAGATCAAGATGGCCCCCACTCCTTACTAATATGTTTAGTTCTTAGTTTATGTTAATGACTTTTCTTCCACTTAAGGCCCCACCCCGGTGTGTACTTTTCACAATTCCGGGAGTTTCAAGCCGGGTAGGTGACACCGGGCGCTGTGGCAGAGTGAAAAGTAAGTGCCCCGTTTTTCCTTTTTGCACCTTTTGAACGCGTGTAATTCTTCTGATTGCCTTCGCCTGTTGTTGCCATAATCCGGGAGTGCGCTGTATATATAGCGCGCTAACTACTCTTTTCCGGCTTCATACTGGTGATTATAGCGTGGTATAGACATGCTGGTACCAGCGCTTTTACCGGCTCTGCGTTTGATACAGATAAACAAGGAACCAGCGCTTGACTAAACTACTGAAACCTAATGTTTTAACTGTCCCATTACACTGGGGACTTGTAAATCCTTTATGTATCTGAGAAGGAACATGATCCTAATTTTTGTATATTTATCGGTGGGAATTTTTTAAAAGAGCTCGTTTGACCTGGACCCTTTTCCCAAGTGAGCAGAGGATCATACACCACATAAGTTTCACAAGGCTGTTTAGCAAAATCGTAAAATTATATCTATGTGCCTTTGTCTGTCCGTATTCCTGGCCTAAATAGGTGTGACGCAGTTAGTTGGCCTGCCATGTGGCCCCCTGAAATGGCAGCTGCCTGACCTGTAAGGAGGGACAATGCGAAATGAGGTAACTGCGCTGGCGTTGTGCAGCGTCACGGTAGGTGGTCGAAGACTGCTGCGCAATTCAGCATTAGTTATCATTGCACCCTATGGGTTCCAGGAACCAATGAAGATGTACGCCAGTGGTGACGGTATGCACCTTTGCGGACGTGACCACCATTTTCTATCTGTTCCCTCACTTAATACCTGACCTTCAACAGGAGAGGACCTACACTGCAAGTGCTGCTGTGGCCAGCGTCTGGAAGCGACAATGGCTACGGTGTCTGAGGAAAGGGCCCCTGCCTTCACTGCGGAAGAGTTGGAGAAACTGGTGGATGGGGTCCTCCCCAGTACAAACAGGTAAGTGAACTGTGTGCATGGTGGATGGGACATGATTGTATGGAGTGTCGTGGATAGAAGAGACAGTGGGGGACAGGCCAGCATGTGAGGATGTTGAGTGTATGTTTTTCTGGGACAGGGTGGGAGGTTTGTGGCCAATGTGTGAGAAGAACTGTACGGGAGAGTAACTTCCTTTATTACTTCACTATTCCTCTAGGTCAGCGCCCACCAGAAGAAGGGTATTTGGCGTGCCATCTCCAAGGGAGTGCAGACCCTGGGGGTCCACCATAAACGGAACACCCACTGCTGGAAAAGATGGAAGGACCTGCGCCGCTGGAGCAAGAAGACGGCGGAGGCCCATCTGGGAATGGCCTCCCAACGTGGAAGGGGTGCCCGTCGCACCATGACACCCCCGATGTACCAGATCCTGGCGGTGTCATATCCTGAGTTGGATGGGCGCTTGAGGTCATCACAGCAGCCACAAGGGGGTGAGTACATTCTCATTGAGCTGACTCTGCGCGCTTGACAAAGTGTCTGGGTGGGGGAGGAGGGCTGTGAGTTCCCCTAGGCCAGGGCAGATGTGCAAAAGTAGATTTGCAGGCTCATTCTCACTCCAACCCCAAAGGTGGTATTTGCCCTTTACACCTAGTCAGGCTCCCATGGGTTCCAGCTGTGCAGGAAATAGGTCTAGACAGAGTCCCTCTTGGGCATGTGCTTTTCCCCTGCACCGTTAGTGCATAGGGCTGCTCCCTGTGTGTTGTGTCCGCCAACGGTAGTGTTGTTACAGGCATTGACCATGTGTCTCCTCTGTCTTCCCCCCCCTTTTTGTTTTGTCACCCTGTCCTTATGTGCATTAGCAACATCTGGCGGAGGAGCATTGGCACCGGAGCAGGAGGGAGCTGCAACCCACATGACCCTGGAAGGTGAAGTAACGGAGTGAGAAGGCACCAGTGGGATGGAGGGCGAGGGGAGCTCCACAACAGGAGCAGACACCAGCATCAGTGACTCCTCCTCTGATGGGAGCTCCCTTGCGGTGGCGGGCATCTCTGTGCCCATCACAAAAACAGGCTGCCCCCCCCCCTACAAGCACCGCCCTCCCAGCAGCCCCTCATCGAGTTTCCTGTGCCCGCTCACCCAGGAGGGTGGGCATCTCCTTTGCCCCAGGCACCTCAGGCCCTGTACCAGTCAGCCCTGCTGCCCTCAGTGAGGAGGCTATTGACCTCCTGAGATCCCTCACTGTTGGGCAATCAACCATTTTGAATGCCATCCAGGGTTTCGAGAGGCATTTGCAGCAAACAAATGTATACTTAGAGGGCATTCATTCTGGCGTGGTGGCCCAACAGAGAGCATTTCAGGCTCTTGCCTCAGCACTGATGGCAACCATTGTCCCTGTGTCCAGCCTCCCCCCTCCAACTTCCTCTACCCAGACCCAATCCCCTGTACCTCAGCCTATCCCAAGAACACCATCAGATCAGCATGCACACTCATCAAGACACAAGAGTGGACATGGCAAACATAAGCACCACACATCCCACAGGCACTCACATAAGCACCATCCCCATGCAGACACACCAACATCCACTGCCTCCACTGTGTACCCCTCCTCCACGTCCTCCTTCTCCCTCCCTGTCTCGTCTCCAGTCACACCTGCATGCACTACATCTTCATCCACTACCTCCATCACCAGCACGCCCATCACCACACACCGCTCACGTGCAATCACCACCCCCACTACCATTCATTACTGTGTCTGTCAGCCCTCCTCCCAAACTACACAAACAAAGGCGCACACCCACCCAACAGCCATCCACCTCACAACAGCCTCCGGCCCATGCACCTTCACCCAAATTCAGCAGACGTACACCTCCTACAACCGCTACCTCTTCTTCCGCTCCCAAACCCCCTCCATCTTCCCGTCCCAGTGTGTCTAAGAAACTCTTCCTGGCTAACATTGACCTCTTCCCTACACCCCCCCTCCGTCCTTCCCCTAGGGCCAGGCTGCCCAGGTCCCAGCACCTCAGCCGCAAAATCCTCCAGCACAGTGGTCTCAGCAAATCCGGTCACATCACGGGCGGCACCCATCAGGGCTGCCATTGTGCCACCTAGCGAGGTCAAGGATCAGCCCATTCCGCCACCTGCCAAGGTGAAGAAGATGCCCACATGCCGGAGGGAGAAGCCGCACCAACCACCAAGCAAGGGCTCCTCAAAGCCAAAAGGGGACAGTGCCAAGGGACCAGCAGCGACATCAAAGGTAGGGAAGGGACACAAGGCGAAGGGCAAGTCAGGACAGGGCACGGAGCCTCCAGCTGAGGGACCAGAGTCACCCCTTCTGGCAACCAGAACAGCAACTTGTATGGCAGTCGACACGGCCACCTGCACCGCCACCTCCACCGCCACCTGCATGTCTGCTGCCTCAGCAACAGTCCCCAGCATCATCAGAAGTGGGCAGCCGTCCGAGACTGCAGGAGACATCCTTCTGTGTCGCTCCACAGGTGCTGACACATTCACCACCGCCAGCATCTCCACCACAGACACTGCCGCAACCACCGCCACCAGCCCCGCGACGTGCTCTGACAGTGCCACCACAGCTGACATGGCTATCATCCCCAGTGGGCAGCCGTCCGAGGCTGCAGGAGAGGTCCTGGACCCTGCACAGCGTACATGAGGCACGACACCCAGCACTGTTTGTACCTGCAGGTGGCAGGCGAAGTCGCAGCAGGATGGAGTGTGTCTCTGTCTCCGTGGAGTATCATGCTACCTGGTCCCAGGCAATCTCGTGGCACACACACCCAGGTGAGGGAATGGAACCTGCCACACTGCATGTGAAGCACTCTGGGCACAATGCCCCCTCCAGAACCAGTGGAGAATCACATGCACTCCCCCAGTCCTTGGCAGGATGCAGCGCTCTGGGCACAATGCCCCCTCCAGAACCAGTGGAGAAAAGCATCCACTCCCCCGGTCCTTAGCAGGATGAAGCACTCTGGGCCCAATGCCCCCTCCAAAACCAGTGGAGAAAAGCATCCACTCCCCCAGTCGTTGGCAGGATGAAGCACTCTGGGCACAATGCCCCCTCCAGAACCAGTGGAGAATGACATCCACTTGAGAGACTGTGGCTTTGCACTTCCCAGGATAAAGCAGTGGGCAACCCACCCACTTGAGATACTTGAGATACTATGGCTTTGCACTCCCCAGGATAAATCAGTGGGCAAACCACCCACTTGAGAGACTTGAGAGACTGTGGCTTTGCACTCCCCAGGATAAAGCAGTGGGCAAACCACCCACTGGAGAGACTTGAGAGAATGTGGCTTTGCACTCCCCAGGATAAAGCAGTGGGCAAACCACCCACTTGAGAGACTGTGGCTTTGCACTCCCCAGGATAAAGCAATGGGCAAACTACCCACTGGAGAGACTTGAGGGACTGTAGCTTTGCACTCTCCAGGACCAATCAGTGGGCATGGAGCCCCCTCGTGGAGCAATGGCATCGTCTGGTCATCCGGCTGAAGTGCCCCCCCTTCCCGTCCTCCTGAGGTGCCTGTTTGATTTCAATCTGATGCCCCAGCAGTGTTATGTCCATTTTGAGTCAGGTATCATGTGTGGGCTTCGCCCATGCATTTTGGGACCACTGGTCCAAGGGCAATGACTTCATTACTATCTGAACTTGTGTAGTTGGTGTACATATTTGTATATACTGATATTTTAATTTTGGCCTATCTGATTTTTCAATGATTACACTCATTACAATCATTTTATTTTGTCCTTGAGTTCTTCCAGGGGGTGACGGGGTGTATATGTAATGTTGCTGCATGTATTTGGGTGTATGGTGTTGTGGGTGAGGATGGGGGGTGGGGGTGTTGCGTGTGTGTGTCACTCTCTTTTCCCTCCTCCCCTCCCCTGTGTGCTAGGTGCAGTACTCACAGTGGTCATCGCCGGCGTCTTTGCTGCTCCTGATACAAGAAGAGGTAAACCAAAATGGGCAAGACGTGTAACTCGGGCTCCATGACGTCCTGGTTCCTCGTTGGGTGTTGAAAGGTGAGTGGTTTCCGTTCCACAGACTGTTTTCGCTGTGCTTTTGATGCCATTGGTGCCGCCCCGGAAAAGGTGGTGGATAGGCCTCTTGTAATACAGTTGGCGGAACCTTGTCTTCCGCCTGTCTGTTGGCGGTTACCGCCGCGGTGTTTGTTTCTACTGCTGTGTCGATCGGAGTGTTAATGTGGCTGTCTATGTTGGCGGTTTCCGCCATGGTTGTGATCTCATTTTTTTTACCGCCGGCCTTTTGGCGGTATTACCGCTGCTTTAACACCGACCGCCAGGGTTGTAATGAGGGCCAAAGTATCATCCAAACATTACATAATTGCCACAATTCGTGACCCATGATACAAACAATTACTGACAACTTTCATTCCTTTTTCAGACAAGGATGTTTCAACCTACAAGACTTAGGGGGTCATTCTGACCTCGGCGGTAAAAGGCTCTTACCGCCGGTTAGAAGACCGCCATTATACCGCCGAGGTAAACCGCCACGGGCATTCTGACCCACAACTGCCAAACCGCCAAAAACCCGACATCCACGGAAGGCCGCCTCATCAGCGGTCAGCGATAAACTGGAGATGACCAAACCTCCACCGTCACGCCAACACAAACACGCCCATGCCATTACGACCCACGAATCCACGCGGCGGTCTTTCAACCGCGGTATTCCATTGGCGGTACACACCGCCGCGCTCAAAATACACACACCCATACAAAACACAGCCACATTGGACTATTCCAAATACACACACCTGATACACATACACACAACACTCCCACACACCCATCACCATATAAAACACACACCCACATCACCCACAAACCCCCACAAATCGAAATTCAGAGACAAGGCGCAATACACAGAGAGAGAGAGCACAGGGAACGCAAACCACAACACACACAGGAACCCAACATCATCACCCACACCACATCTACGCACACATCACCACACACCACCACTCACATCACCACAAACAGCACCCCACACCTCATCCACACCACCCCATGGCACCCCAAAGACACCCCAGGTTCTCGGACCAAGAACTCAGGGTCATGGTGGAGGAAATAATTAGGGTAGAGCCCCAGCTCTTCGGCACACAGGTGCAGCACACCACAATAGCCAGGAAGGCGGAGCTATAGCAAAGGATCGTCGACAGGGTCAACGCTGTGGGACAGCATCCCAGAAATCGGGAAGACATCCGAAAGCGCTGGAACGACCTACGGGGGAAGGTGCGGTCGATGGTGTCAAGACACAACATCGCTGTGCAGAAGACTGGCGGCGGACCCCCACCCACTCCACCCGAATTCACAGCATGGGAGCAAGAGGTATTGAACATCCTGCATCCTGACGGCCTTGCTGGAGTAGCCGGAGGAATGGACTCTGGTAAGTCTAATCTCAACTACTTCACCCCCCCCCCACCACCAGCATGCCAACCCACACCCCCACCCTCACCCCCAACCCCCAGCACACATCCTCCCTGCCAATGTCTCACCAGCACAACCCACCCAACCCAACACCAATCCCTGAATGCCAACACAAACCATGGACACCCATCACCTAAGCATGACCACTGCACATACCCATCCCCCCCACAAACCACCCTCACAACTCCTCCCACAAGGGAATGCCAGCACTGGGGGACAAGGGTACCCACAAATCGCACGCCGTGGCACACACAGAAGCAATAACCATACTCTTTTACCCCTGCAGGGCCCGAACGCCAACACACTGGCCAGGAGGGTCCAGATGTGTCCATCCCACCCCCAGAACAGGCCCCCAGTGATGACAGCAGCTCTGTCGACCTAGAACCTGATGACCAGCCCGGACCATCGGGGACCTCTGGACAGTTGGTTACCCTCAGTCAGCCACAGGCCACAGCAGACCTACCCCCCTCTGGAAACACCAGCACAGCTCCCACCCAGCGGGCCCATGCCTCTGTCTCCAGGACGCGTCAATCAGCGGTGTGTCTGCCACTACAGGGCCCCCAGGCTGACCCACCACCCCAACAACAACAGGGACCTGGGGGCAGTGGTAGTGGGCACACCGGGGACAGAGGCCCGGGGAAACAGGGGAACTGGGAGGGCTGCTGTGCGACAGGGGGGTGACAGGCCCAGGGAACCCACTCTCCAAGAGGCCCTCACCACCATCATGGGAGCATACCACCACTCCCAGGAGACGATGGCGACGGTACTGGCCAGGTTCCAGGAGATCCAGGCACAGCAGGAGGAACGGTACATGGGGTTCAGAGACAAACTCAGGAACATCGGTTCCGCAATGGGGACCATCGTCCTGGCCCTCAACCAGATAGTCACCACATTGCGGGACCATGTGGCACCACAAAGGGCCCCTGTCACTAGCCAGGACCACGAACAGCCTACCACCTCCGCCGGCGCTAGTGGACAGGAGGCCCCCACACCATGACAGGCCACCAGAACCCCACCTCCTGCTGAAGAACAACCACCCCGCAAGCGGAACCTGAGATCACACAAGAAGACAGAGTAGGATGCCAAGACCCCCGCCAGCATAAGATACCCCCTGATGTCATCCCACTGTCCCACATTGTCACCCTGTCCAACCTTAAACAGCCCCTGCTCCATCCTTCCACAGGCATATGGACAATGCACCTGTGAGACTGAGAACTGGACTCTGCCATGGACATTACTCCACCCCCACCCATCACCGTTTTACTATCATGGACCTATATGTAGCACTTAAAATAAATCACTAATTGCACATCAAAAATCAGGAGTCTGCTTGTATTCATAACAAAGGTATTATACTTAACGGTGCAATAATGTTCAGTTACATTGTGATGACAACATACCAATGTCAATAAGCTTTAGTCCATGGGCAAACAAAGCAGAAGTCACGCAGTGGGTCATACAGCTCTGAAAAGGGAAGTGAAAGTCAAAAATCAGTTAAAAGGAACTGGGGGGAAACACAGAAAGTAGAGAGGCAGGAGGCCAGAAGTAAATGTAAAATGGCGTGGGTGATTCTTACCTGTGTGCTACTGAAAATACTGTTGTATAACTGTGTCCCTGTTGTCCGTGTCGTCCCCGTCGTCTTCCTCCTCTTCACTCTCCACAGGATCCACAGCTGCTACAACACCACCATCTGGACCATCCTCCTGCAGGAAAGGCACCTGGCATCGCAATGCAAGATTGTGAAGCATACAGCAGGCCACGATGACATGGCACACCTTCTTTGGTGAGTACATTAGGGATCCATCTGTCATATGCAGGCACCTAAACCTGGCCTTCAGGAGGCCGAAGGTCCTTTCTATGATCCTCCTAGTTCGCCCATGGGCCTCATTGTACCGTTCCTCTGCCCTGGTCCGGGGATTCCTCACTGGGGTCAGTAGCCACGGCAGGTTGGGGTAACCAGAGTCACCAATTAGCCACACACGCTGTCTCTGTAGCTGTTCCATCACATAAGGGATGCTGCTATTTCTCATGATGTACGCGTCATGCACTGACCCAGGGAACTTGCCATTTACATGGGAGATGTACTGGTCAGCCAAACAGACCACCTGGACATTCATCGAATGGTAATTTTTTCTATTTCTGTACACCTGCTCATTGTCTTTTGGGGGTACTAAAGCCACATGGGTCCCATCAATGGCACCAATGATGTTGGGGATATGTCCAAGGGCATAGAAATCACCCTTCACAGTGGCCAAATCACCCTCCTCAGGGAAAACAATGTAGCTCCGCATGTATTTCATCAGGGCAGACAACACTCTGGACAAAACCTTAGAAAACATAGGCTGAGACATCCCTGATGACATGGCCACTGTTGTCTGAAAAGACCCACTTGCTAAAAAATGGAGTACTGACAGAACATGCACCAGAGGGGGAATTCCTGTGGGTTGGCGGATGGGGGACATCAGGTGTGGCTCCAGCTTGGCACACAGTTCATGTATAGTGGCTCGGTCAAGTCGGTATCGAAGTATAATATGTCGTTCTTCCATTGTCGACAGGTCCACCAGCGGTCGTTACACGGGAGGATTCATCCTTCTCTTCGCAAGTCCCAGCGGACGGTGCCTAGGAAGGACAACATGGAGTACAGAGTCAAGCAACCCACAGGTACATTCACACAGCTTGCACAGTACACGAATCGCTATCCATTGAAAGGCTTGTATGAGTGGCAATGCAAGGCCTAGGCCTGTGTGACACAGTAGAAATTAAGCCATGTGGGCCCTTGAAATGGCGGCTGCCTGACCTGAGAAGTGTGACAGTGGGATGTGAGGTCAACGCGCTGGCGTGGCACACCGTGGTGGTAGGCGGTCGAAGACCGCAGTGCGAAGGCGCATTGGTTAACATTGAACCCTATGGGTTTCAGTAGCCAATGACGATGTGCGCCGGCGGTCGCGGTACGCACCGCCGCGGCACGCACCGCCGCGGGCGTGACCGCCATTTTCTATCTGCTTAATCACTCGAGACCTGATCATCCACAGGAGAGGACCTATACTGCAAGTGCTGCTGTGACCTCGGTCTGGAAGAGACAATGGCTGCTGCGACTAGGGAAAGGGCCCCTGCCTTCACTTCAGAAGAGTTGGAGAAACTTGTGGATGGGGTCCTGCCCCAGTATGCGCTACTCTACGGTCCTCCAGACCAACAGGTAAGTACACTGGGTGCACGTTGAATGGGCTATGCCTGGGTTGTGTATGGTGGATGTAAGATGGTGGGGAGGGGAGCGAATGAGGAGTGCAAGGCACGACAGATGAGAGCATGTGCCACATGGCAAGGTTGGGGAGGGGGGGCCAATCACATCTAACATGCAGAAAAATGATGATATTTCCTTTCCCACCCTGTACATGTCAAATAGGTCAGCGCCCATCAGAAAGTCGACATTTGGCGTGCCATCGCCAAGGAAGTCCGGGCCCTGGGGGTCCACAACAGACGGGGCACCCACTGCCGAAAGAGGTGGGAGGACATCCGCCGCGGGACCAGGAAGACCGCCGAGTCACTGCTGGGGATGGCCTCCCAACGTAGGAGGGGTGCCAGTCGGACCTTGACCCCCCTGGTGTCCCGGATCCTGGCGGTGGCCTACCCCGATTTGGATGGGCGCGTGAGGACATCACAGCAGGCACAAGGGGGTGAGTATCAGCACATTCTGCTATCTTTACGCGCAGTGGAGGTGTCTGGGTGGGGGAGGAGGGCTGTGGGTGACATTAGGCCAGGGCGCTTTCTGTAGTGTAGTCCCCTCCTTTAGGCATGGCCCTGTGCCGCCGCCCCCCACCTCTGTAGGGTGCCAAGTACAGCAATCCATGGTCCAGCATCACCCATGTGTGCATTTGTTGTCCATAGACCTGTAGGCCTAGTCACAAGTACTGAGTAGTGTACCCCGATTGCGCGGCGTAGTGCAGGAGGCTCCTGTGTCTGTCCTCTCCGACAACGGTGTTGACAATGCATGCACTCAACCTGTCTTTATTTCTCCCCCCACCCTTTTTCTTTATCTTCTTGTGCATGTGTGCATTAGCATCATCAGGCGGAGGAGAATTGGCATCGGAGCACGAGGGAGCTGCGACTCACATGGCCCCGGTGGGCCATGCTACAGACACCGAGGTCACCAGTGATACGCAGGGCGAGGGGAGCTCCACAACGGGGACCAGTGGTGACACCAGTGACACCGACACGTCCTCGGAAGGGAGCTCCCTAGCGGTGGCGGCAACATCCGTGCCCCCCGCCTCAACAGGTACAGCCGCCACCCAGCGCACCAGCTCCGCCCTCCCAGCAGCCCCTCAGCCTTCGCTCCGTGCCCGCTCGCCCAAGAAGGCGGGCATCTCCTTCACCCCAGGCACCTCAGGCCCTGCCCCAGTTACCCCTGCTGCCCTCAGTGAGGCGGTCATTGACCTCCTACAGACCATCATTGTTGGGCAGTCTACCCTTTTGAATGCCATCCAGGGGGTAGAGAGGGAGGTGCATTGGAGCAATGCATACCTGGAGGGCATTCATTCGGGTCAGGCTGCCCATCAACGATCGTTCAATGCTCTGGCCTCAGCACTGACGGCAGCCATTGTCCCTGTTTCCAGCCTCCCTCTTCTAACTGCCTCCACCCTCTCCCAGTCTCCTGTTCCTCAGCCTATCCCATCCACACCATCAGACCAGCCTGCACACACCTCAACACCCAAGGGCAGCTCATCCAGACATAAGCACCACAGATCCCACAAGCATTCACCCAAGCAACATCCAGATGCAGACATGGCAACAGTCACTACCACCTCTGTGTCCCCCTCCTCCTCGTCTCCCTCCTCCCTCCCTGTGACGTCTCCACGCACACCTGCATGCACACCACCATCAGCCAGTACTTCCATCACCACCACACCCTCCAGTACAGTCCGCACACGTGCAGTCACCACCCCCACTGCCATTTACAAGTCCCCTGTGTCCTCTCCCACTGTGTCTGTCACCCCCTCTTCCAAAACACACAAACGCAGGCAGCCACCCACCCAACAGCCAACCACCTCACGACAGCCTCCGTCACAAGCACCTGCACCCAAAGACAGCACACCTGACTCTCCTACAACCACATCCTCTTCCTCCACTCCCATACCCACTGCACCTACCCTTCCCATTGCTCCTAAAAAACTTTTCCTCTCCAAAGTTACCCTCTTTGCACCACCTGACCCACCCCCTCCATCTGGTAAGAGTCCGAAGAGCACCTCATCCACCACCAGCCCTGCATCAAGTCTGACCATTGTGCACGGGTTTTGGAGTCCACCCTTTCCCAGCACAGATACATCGGCCAGCAGCAAGGGGACAGCCAGCCCCCCCCCCTGGAAAGAGAACCCGTAAAACCAAGGGCCGCCGCGAGAAGGCTGACACGGCTGCCCCCAAGGAGCAAAGTCGTGGCCCGTCACCTGCCACAACATCAAGGGGAGGCAAGGGCCAGAGAGCCTCATCGAAGGAGGGCAAGGGCAGCAGGGCGGAGAAGTCAGCCAGCAGGGGCGCGGACCAGGAGGGCCCCACAAGCCCCATCCCGGGTGTGACGGAGGACACCCACGGGCCCAGGACTCCGTCACAGGAAGGTCCAGCAACTGCACGGTCGGAGGGCGACTAAGCAGGGAGTCCTGGCCAGGTCTGGCTCCCTTGATAGACAAGACAGGCACCGCTAAACAGGGCCCCGCCGTGAAGAAAGGCACCGCTGAACAGGGCCCCGCCGTGAAGAAAGGCACCGCTGAAGAGGGCCCCGCCGTGAAGAAAGGCACCGCTGAACAGGGCCCCGCCGTGAAGAAAGGCACCGCTGAACAGGGCCCTGCCGTGAAGAAAGGCACCGCTGAAGAGGGCCCCGCCATGAAGAAAGGCACCGCTGAAGAGGGCCCGCCGTCTCAAGCACCGCTCCGCTGGGCCCTTCCTGTCAAGCACCGCTCCGCTGGGCCCTTCCTGTGAAGCACCGCTCCGCTGGGCCCCGCCGTCTCAAGCACCGCTCCGCTGGGCCCTTCCTGTCAAGCACCGCTCCGCTGGGCCCTTCCTGTCAAGCACCGCTCCGCTGGGCCCTTCCTGTCAAGCACCGCTCCGCTGGGCCCTTCCTGTCAAGCACCGCTCCGCTGGGCCCCGCCGTCTCAAGCACCGCTCCGCTGGGCCCTTCCTGTCAAGCACCGCTCCGCTGGGCCCTTCCTGTCAAGCTCCGCTGGCCCATTGACAGTGCCGGTTCTGTGTCGAGCTAGTGTTCACGCTGCACTCTGGGCACCCTGCCTCCTCCATAACCAGTGGAGTCTGTAATCCACCTGATGGACTGTGGCTTTGCACTCCCCAGGATGGTACAGTGGGCAAGCCACCCACTGTAGAGACTTGAGAGACTGTGGCTTTGCACTCCCCAGGATGTAACAGTGGGCAACCCACCCACCGTAGAGACTTGTGAGACTGTGGCTTTGCACTCCCCAGGATGGCACAGTGGGCAGCCCACCCACTGTAGAGACTTGTGAGACTGTGGCTTTGCACTCCCCAGGATGTAACAGTGGGCAACCCACCCACTGTAGAGACTTGTGAGACTGTGGCTTTGCACTCCCAGGATGGCACAGTGGGCATGGTGGCCCCTTCGTGGTTCTGCGTCGTGGACTCATGTGGCTGAGGTGCCCCCCCTTCGCTTCCCCCTGAGGTGCCTGTAGTTTTGTCATCTGATGCCCCAGCAGTGTTCTCTCCAACGGACTCAGGTCTCCTGTGTGGGCTTTGCCCATGTGTTTGGTAGACATTGGCCCACGGACTGTGGATATTTGACAAACTGAGCTGGACTTATTGACTATGTACATAGCTTTCGCACTGTTCATTATTTTTGCATTGATATTTCATTTCGATAATTTTCCATGACTTCAATGAACCTAATTTATACATAAATTTAAATTAACATTTTTATTATGTCTTTGCATTTTTCAGGGGAGTTTGGGGGGTGTCACTCAGTTGTTGCTCTGCATTGGTGTGTTGATATTTGGGGGGGGGGCGTATGTGTGTACCCGTAACCTTTCGTCCTCCCCCCTCCCCTGTGTCGTAGGTGCAGTACTCACCGTTGTCTTCTGCGCCGGAGTTCGTACTCGTGGTAGATGAGCAGGTAGACAATAGCTGGTAGGATGTTTAATTCGGGTTCCATGCTGTCCTCTGTCCTCGTGGAGTGCGTAGAGGTGAGTGTTTTCCCGTTCGTAGTCTGTTTCCGCCGTGTTTTTATCGGCGGGGCTCCCGCCCCGGAAAAGGTGGCGGATTGGTGAGTTGTGATAGTGTGGGCGGTACATTGTCTGCCGCCTGCCTGTTGGCGGTGACCGCCGCGCTGTTTGTCTGTCCCGCCGTGGCGGTCGGAGTGTTAAAGTGGCGGGCTGTGTTCGCGGTACCCGCCAGGGTCAGAATTCCATTTTTTGGACCGCCTGCCTGTTGGCGGGTTGGCCGCCGCTTTATCACCGACCGCCAGGGTTGGAATCACTCCCTTAGATTGCAAGCAAGCCAAAAACCTAGAAAACAGACAGCTGGAAATTAGAGGCCCACTAGTGGGGAGAAGTCCTGGGGTGCAGAATACAACTTCCATAGAGACTATGGACAGTGCTGTTGGCTCACAGTAGCCAAAATCAACACCAGCAACAACAACAGGAACAGGAGCACCAGCCTCAAAATCTGCATTTGATTAATAGGCAGAGCTTAAGTCTACTGCAGAGGTGCAGGCAAAAGAGACCGTGCAAGGTGGGGCACCAATGACTATTGAGAAGATGATCCAGGCCTACCTGGATGACCTAACAGAGGTCTATCTGGATCAAAGCCCATTGGTGTATTGGTGTGTGAAAAGGCGCCAATGGCCAGTGCTCAGTGCGCTGGCAATAAAGTATCTTGCTTGCCCTGTAGCCAGTGTGTCTGATGAGCGTGTGTTCAGTGCAGCTACTGCAGTCCTCACAGTGAGAAGGACCAGTCTGTTGCACGAAAATGTTGAGAGATTGATCATGGTCAAAATGAATCAGCACTTTATACCACCAAATTACAGCATACCTTAAGTACAACAGGAGGTGGATGAGGGTGATTGGTCAGACACAGTTCACGGTAGTGTGTTAAACTTCTGGCCAAACCACCTGAGGTTGAGGATGAACTCCACTTCCCTGACTAGACCTGCGACACCATAGAACTTTCAACTTTCTTCTGCTTTGAGAAAAAAAAATATATATAGCTAGCTGGGGGAACCTTATTATTTTAGATTGTTAGTTTGTGTGCAAATGACTGATGAACCACAACTGTTTTAGGCACATTTATGGCCTGATAGGTGTTGGACCAGTGTGCATTGAAGAATACCCAAAACCCCCCAAAATCACTTCAAGGAGATTTGAGAGACAATGCCTGCCTCCATTCTGTGCCTATCCTTCCTTTTTGTCCCCTAGCAGGACTGCCTCAGATATTTGATTTACAAACTTACTGACCAATGTGTGTTTCATTTCCTTAATCGCAGAGGATCAGCAATGTGCCACTGTGCTTGATTCGAACAGGTAAGTAATGCTATATGCCTCAACGAGTGAGGGATATGTGTTTTAATGTTAAGATGGTTCGTGTGACTTCTGTCTAATCGTGGCAGATAATGAGAGTGGGTGCTTATTGTTTAACTATATTATTGAGCTTGCTTGGTCGGGAATAATTTATAATGTTGGTGGCATAATAATAATGGGTGACAATATTTTTCCTGAAGGTAATTTTTTTTCCTTCCCCTTTGACACTTAACGAAATGTGTTTGCCGGCATTTTCGCAGTTCATTATTTTCTGATGCTTTGTTTTCTGGTTCACATTTGTTAAAGAAGACTTGACTAGTCAATTTGGCTAACAAACAAAATTCTAGACCAGAAACATATTACTCAATGTTTCTTTTGTTTTTAAACACAGCTGTGCACTACATGTCATTCCGTTTCAATTGGGTAGGGACTCTGTGACTCTCGGGAACAGTTGGTATGGAGTTGAATATAGTAATCTTTATTCGGAGTCCGGAGGATAACGGAAGGAATCAGAGCATGAATTGACAACTTAAACAGCTGCCAGAAGAAGGAAGTTATCAACTTCATGGAAATCAACATGGATGATAATGAGTCTATGTGGCCTACTCCAATCTGTAGACTGCTGGTGAGAGGTGCGTTGATTACTTGGATTGGGAAATGCAGTGCTGTTTTGTGTGTCTGCTGGTTGGCTCAAACTTGATAATATTTGGTTAGTTAGGGAGCCTGTTGTAAGAAACTGGAGGAGACAGACATGTGATGGATGATGATGTCACATCATGCACGTGCTCTAGGCTAAATGTTATGATTATCATGACAGTTGCAAGTTTGATCATCTCGATACATGCTGCCATTGCCACTTGTCTGTGATTGTTGGTTGTTGCAATTGCTCTCACTTAATTGATCGCACACCAGTCATGAATGAATGATCCCAAAGGTCTTTGCTCTTGCTCTGCCATCTCTGAGTCTTCTTGGTACCCTACTCCTCATGAAGCTTGCCTTCCACTCAGTCCTTCTTGATTCTATAATATCATGATAATCATTTTGGTTTTACAATCCAAAGGCCTTCTCATCTCCTGCACCATAACATTCATGCTTACCTTGTTGGACTGCTTCAAGCAGGTACCCAAGAAGATTGACGGGGCAATCCAAGAACAATGCAGAAGCTCCACTCAATTTGGCAGTACGGACTGGTATCATTTTGCTTTCAATAATCTTTTTTAGAACTGTGTGTGTTAGCTTTGCTCCAAGATTAATTATATATACTATTTTGCAAATGTAGGTGACCAAACATTTTTAGATATTAATTAAAACAATTTGGGTCTCAGTGGGGCTCACCGAATGTAAAGATCTCTGTGTCATACATATTCATTTTTTTCTATTCCTCCCACAACAGGCTGCAGAACATTTCCTAGCTGAATATTGTGTATGTGTAGTGTTCGTCTTTTTGTCACACCTTCCTCAAATCCCATTTCCCATCCATTTATTAAATCCCTAACCCTCTTCACCCAGGCTGTGTGATTTTTTGAGGTGTTTCTTAATAACTTACACCATTGATTAACTGCATACCTGGCAAAGCAAATGTGGTAGAAACAACATCAACTCAGTGTGCAGGATCTTCATTTGAGTTCACCTAGGTGGAGTAGGACCGTGCTTCCGATGCCTTCACTGTTAGTGCGCTAGCATGCTTATTCTACACCACCATGGTACCTTGAGAACCCATTCAGCCCAGGCTTCATCAATTCAGGTAGGAGAATTATGAGTATTGTTGTACTCTTAGTTTAGGCAATATAATTGGCAATAACAAATCTCTCTGCCCCACTCCTATGGGTCAAATGTTTCAGAATGCACTGCTAAGACTAGGAGAGTATTAGGACAAGGGTACCTACCCGCATAATTAATTGTTATACACTATCAGCAGATTTTAAAACATGCTGCGCTAAAAGGAACACATTATCAGCATATTTGAAAAACGGGCTGTGTAAAGGCAGCAGTGCAAAGTAAAACACCCCCAAAAGGATTTTAGGCATAACCAACTGTAAATAAATGTTTATTCTCCGTTGTCCCTAACAAAAAGAATAAATAATGACCCCTTCCACCCACAACTGGCCCACCCCTACCCCCAAACAAATGTCCCTTTCCCCAAACAATGTCCCAGAAAAACTGTACAATTTCCATGATATAACACAAAACAAAGTAGATACGGCCTGCAAAAACCCATTCTCTCCCTCTCCACCCACAACAAGTCTCACCTACCAAAATAAAAGGGTAAAAAGGGGCAGAAGAGGGCACTAAAGGCTGGCCAGGATTCGTATGAGGAGCTCCTCCATGCATGCCTGCCGGGCATCTAACAGTGCCAGCCTGCGAAGGATATGGTATTGGAAAACAGTGTCCAAGAGGGGGCAGCAGGGATGGTGTGGCAGCAGGTGGCTGCCCTGGAACTGCAGCGCTGGTGTTATTGGGCCGGAGGTTCTGGGGACTGGCTGGGGCCCTGAGTACTGGCAGCGACTCCTGCTGCCACCTCATCCTCCTCAAGGACCACCAGCCACTGGTACTCGGCCAGTATGGCCTCCAGCTTCTGCCGCTGCAGATAGGCTGCTATTTCCTGCCGGGATGGTGGACCAGCAGGAATAGCTATATCAAGAAAGAAACAAGAGAAACTGTAAACAATGCTCTGAGTAGAACACTTGTTTTAGATCATGTAGTGTAGTGGCACAGTAGGAGTACATTTGGTGGCCGTTTCTGGCCATTCAATTTTAAGGTGATTAGAGTCACAGCCATTATGCAAACTGGAGTACAAGTATTCTTCTCTCTCCTGTTGTGCTTAATTAATGGTAGCATTGCTAGCTAAGCTGGTGCCTTAGTTGCACTTGTTACTGTCTGCAGGTGAGGCAGCTGAACTAGAAAATTATCTTATTCCAATGGCTCCGTTCTTCTTTGTACCCAGAATACAAGGCCAACAAATACTAAGAATGAAACGCCCCATAGTATAATAAAATCAATCATGCAGACATCCTGTCTGACATAAGTAGGCGGTGGGGAAAGCAGAGCACTGCACCACGGGGAAAGGATTAAGGAATGGGATATATATATAGATTGTATTTGGCACATTTGTCACAGACTATCCCATTCAGGGAAATCAAGGCACTTATTTAGTAACACTTTAATCACTGTCCTCATGACCCCCTCCACCACACTTTGTAATAACTATTTTTTTCAACAAAAAAAAACATTTGCTTTGCAGTAAGGAAATAAATCTTCTTAACTTACTCAACTGCAGGGTAAGGCAGAGGGGATTAGGATGGGTAGGAGAGTACACACTTTATTGCTCAATCAATTCCTCATCATCATGTGCCTAAGGTCTGGCTAATAGTGTGGATCACTGTGGTTGGCAAATGTTGAAGGGGAAAATTAGAACAGAAGTAAATTCATATGGAAGCCATAATGAATTACATTTATATCACCTGGCTAGAAAAATGTGGTGCAAAAAAAGATTGGGTTTTTCAAATTATTCAGAACTTAAGAAAGATTATAGGAGTGAAGTATTAGGAAGTGACTGACCCATTAGACACTGGGAAGAAAGGGAGACACACCTTGTTTTTGCATTGCCATGCACTGAAAAGTGTTTGACACTTTAACTAAAGCAGACAGACACACATTTCACAGCCAACATTGCAGTGCCGATTCTGCCAAATAGAACCATGCAACTGTTAGGTCATCATGGGTGGTACTGGTGAAAGACCGTAGCGAGGGAAGGAGGTCATTGTTAATGGATACTGGGATCCATGCTACCTGCCTTGCTTGAAGAAAACTGAGTCAAGTGAATATTCTGAAATACCACCCAAACCTTTGAATCAAACCTTTGATGAAAACCATTCCAAGCAAGTAACGTAGGTGCGGAGAACTCCCCTAGAGCTGGCTTGTTTTTTCATTCCAAGCATTTATCTATTAATCATAGTTCTTCTGGTACCCTTATTCTTCACCATTTAAGCTGTACATTCTCTGAGCCAGTCCTTCGCCATTTAAAACTATCCTAATTCCAAACGTAGCTCTCTACTATCCTTTCACCAACGCTGTTGCTGCTGTCACCGGCACAGGTGGTCGCTACAGCTAGAAAATAAATTACACAATTTAGACACCAGATATGTCTCACCCTGTTGTTTTTTTTTGTAATGGCAAAATACAACCAAAATACATCAATGTATTTAGGTCACAGACTTCTCTTCTATCAAAATATCAGGCGGGCATTTTGTTGGTTGGCAAATTGTTAAAAGCCAGTTAGTGAAGTAAAAATAAAAAAAAACTTTTGGTAATAGTTGGGTAGATCTAGCTATTGATGAATCTGAGTTTTTCAAGAGAAAGAAAAGGGTGCAAGAATTGCTCAATAAAGGACATATGGTCTTGGTTGGCCAATGCAATGGGGCCGTCCACCTCATACTTCCAACTGTGGTGCACGGCCATCAACTGTAGTTTACTAATAATACATACACAACATTGGAGGGTAGAAACAATTACATGACTATGTTCAAAAACACCTTTTTTTCCTTGTTTGTAATGATTGAGCTGGAGCAAGAAAATGAAAGCCTTCTTACGAAACATGTAGAATACCTTATATGGACATGTAGGGCCTGATTCTGACCCCGGCGGTCCTTGACCGCCGGGGCCAGGGTCGGCGGGAGCACCGCCAACAGGCTGGCGGTGCTCCGCAGGGCATTCTGACCGCGGCGGTTCGGCCGCGGTCAGAAGAGGAAAACCGGCGGTCTCCCGCCGGTTTTCCGCTGCCCTTCTGAATCCTCCATGGCGGCGCAGCTCGCTGCGCCGCCATGGGGATTCAGACACCCCATACTGCCATCCTGTTCCTGGCGGTTTGCCCGCCAGGAACAGGATGGCGGTATGGGGTGTCGTGGGGCCCCTGGGGGCCCCTGCAGTGCCCATGCCGATGGCATGGGCACTGCAGGGGCCCCCGTAAGAGGGCCCCACAAGGAATTTCAGTGTCTGCCTAGCAGACACTGAAATTCGCGACGGGTGCTACTGCACCCGTCGCACACCTCCCACTCCGCCGGCTCCATTCGGAGCCGGCTTCATCGTGGGAGGGTGTTTCCCACTGGGCTGGCGGGCGGCCTTTTGGCGGTCGCCCGCCAGCCCAGTGGGAAACCCAGAATCACTGCAGCGGTCTTATGACCGCGTAGCGGTGTTCTGGAGGGGGGAACTCTGGCGGGCGGCCTCCGCCGCCCGTCAGAGTTAGAATGACCCCGTAATCTTCAGTACATGGGTTCTCTGAGCCCTGCCACCATGCCACAAGATAAGATATATGAGGAGAGAGGGTAAGCTCACTGACAAAGCAGAAGAAAGGAAGCTACAGACAGACTAGTACAGCCAGACAGTTTGAAGTAAAGAAACTTGAAATATAGAAAATAAGTAAGTAGGATAACGCAGGGATAAGAAGAATTTATGAAACAGATAAATTGAAGTAGAGTTGAAAAAAAATAGGAGACATGCACAGTAAAAAAGTAGAAAATAATTCTAAATGTAGAGCAGCAAAAGTTAAGGAAATAAATATTAATATTAACAATAACTGAAGGACTCACTGGGACCAGCAGAGCCATCTACCCTGTCACTTGTGGAAGGGCTACCTTCAGCTACCACACCCACCTCGTCACCAGCCCTCTTCCTGCCTCTAAATGCTGGATGATGTTGGAAAAAAAAATAGAAAAGATTAGAGGCACTGTTAATAAATAATCTCTCCAAAAATCTTACTTTTTTAAAGGAAAAGTCAAGCTCAGTTACATTTTGAGTGCCTGTATAATAATAATACTAGCATAATGGACCATCCTATTCCAAACTTACTAACCCTATTCCAAATTTCCTAAACTACATTTTGAAATTACTAATAAATTACAATAAATGATGTCTACAGTTCTCCTCTCAATCTATCAATGCATAGATTGGATGCATGCATACAAAACTAGTACACATCACTGGGAAGTTGCTTGGCAGTTGGCACTGTACAAGCTACACAAAATATAGACACAGAGAAGTGAGAGAACATGCTAACTTATTAATACTAATATTAACTATGACTATCTTAGACAAGGCACAGGAGGAGGTTGGGGGCCTGGCGCTGACGCTCCCCTGCATTGCCATGGTGCTGGGGACTTGTGGGGGAGAGATAAGAAAGAAGGAAGGAAAATAAAAAAAAGTAATGCAAAAAAATTAAAAAGTAAAAAAGTAGCAATAAAGCACAAAAAAATTAGGAGAAAAGTTAAAAAATAAAAAACACAAAGAGAAAAGGTAATAAAAAAACCAGAAACTAGGGGAAATATGTTTTAAAAGTGTGGGATAGGACAGATATAGGGAATATAAAAGTACGCCCCAGCACCAGAACAAGCAAAAAAACAATGATGGCTATGCCCATGTGAACTGCTTGGTGCATTTGTGCTAGAATTCCAACGTGAGGATGTACATCGCATTGCCAGTGACACTAAGGCCCTCATTCTGACCTTGGCGGGCGGCGGAGGCCGCCCGCCAAAGTCCCGCCGTCAGGTTACCGTTCCGCGGTCGAAAGACCGCGGCGGTAATTCTGACATTCCCGCTGGGCTGGCGGGCGGCCGCCTTCAGGCCGCCCGCCAGCCCAGCGGGAAAGAGGCTTCCACGATGAAGCCGGCTCGGAATCGAGCCGGCGGAGTGGAAGCTGTGCGACGGGTGCAGTGGCACCCGTCGCGTATTTCACTGTCTGCCAAGCAGACAGTGAAATACTTGTAGGGGCCCTCTTACGGGGGCCCCTGCAATGCCCATGCCAGTGGCATGGGCACTGCAGGGGCCCCCAGGGGCCCCGCGACCCCCCCTACCGCCATCCGGTTCCCGGCAGTCGGACCGCCGGGATCTGGATGGCGGTAGGGGGGGTCGGAATCCCCTCGGCGGCGCAGCAAGCTGCGCCGCCTTGGAGGATTCAATGGGGCGGCGGTACACTGGCGGGAGACCGCCAGTGTTGCCGGTCCGACCGCGGCTTTACCGCCGCGGTCGGAATCCCCATTGGAGCACCGCCGGCCTGTCGGCGGTGCTCCCGCGGTCCTCCGCCCTGGCGGTCTTTGACCGCCAGGGTCAGAATGACCGCCTAAATGTCATGCGAACCAGCGCGGCAAGAAACTCCACCAGCTAGTGGAACTCTGTGTAGCGTGACAGTTTTTTTCCAACTTCACGGAGTTCCATATAGTGCGCCTGTGCGAACTCCGTCTAGGCCTAGAGCGGAACACCGTATGGTGTAGTGGTGTAAAGTGAAGTGGGTAGATTGGAGTGCTGTGCACTGGAGTGGCGTACAATGGAAAACTGTAAAGTGGAGTGGCATTGAGTGGAGTGGAATAGAGTGGAGTAGTGCATGGATGTAGATGAAATCAGGCAGAAATGTAGAATATGGTGTGAATAGTATCCCAAGACAGTGCTTCACACTGCCTTGTGTTTCTTCAGCTTTACCAGCCAACCCAGGGCCATGCATGGTGGCCTTGTGTTGCTTTGTAAAGCAGATTTAAGTATTGCGTTGCCCATGTGACACCATGCATGATGCAAAAGGTACAGCAAAGTAGAGTAGTATAGAGTGCATTGTTGTATGGATGTAAATTATAACAGGTAGGAATGCAGAATATGGTGTGCAGAGTAAGGTAATACAGTGGTGTACACGGCCTCCGTTTATCCCTATTTACCAACCAACACAGGGTCACACATGGTGGTCTTGCATTGCTTTGTAAATCTCACTTAAATATTTAATTGCCCATGCGACACCATGCTTGACACAAGTGTATCACAATACAGTAATACCTTTGGGCATTAGTTGTATATTGTGTCACGGTATAGCACTTCACTTTTGCAATATACTGCGGTACATGCCGATGTCAGTAGTCAAATTGGGATGGATCTGAGGAGCACAACATGCCCATAGTTTAATTTAGGAAAAACTGTTTCCCTACATTTTGTGATAAGACAACCATCCTGGGATGGGTAATTCCCAGAGCTGAAATGTTTCAGCTGAAGTGTAAGGCAGTGAGTCTCCTTTGCTGTGAAACTAAGGGGGTGGGTTGTTTGGGGGGCAGACTGCTAAATGAGCCTTCCTGCCAGGGTACCTGCTTGTCTGAAAGAAATGTAAATGTGTGCACCTGGTTAATCTGCTAATGTAAAGAGTGTTGGAACCCAGTATTGGCTTCAATTGACAGAATCTCCCGAAGCTTCCCAATGACATAGATTTTGAGTGGTATTGTAAGGGAGTTACCAGCTGAGCTGTGAAGTCTGTGCTTTTGTAAGGGCAGTTATTAAAAAATGTGCACTACGTGCAGTCTGGGTATGACTAAATTACAAGTTTTGCAAGCATTTTTGTAATCTTAAGCCTTTTTGCGGATTTGTTAGCAGCCTATCTTATACTGTGTGTAATGCAAGTTTAAAATAATGGCTTACATATCCACATTGCTTTCTGTCACTGGGACCTCATAGCACTAAGCATACACAAGTCGCTATTCTCCACTGCACCAACCAGGATTCAATTCTGTGGCTCTCTGGTTACAGACATGGACCTCTGCAGTACATTCAAAAATAGAAGTTTAATAATGTAAGATAGTGCATTTCCCACTGATTAACTTAACTTGCAGTTATTTCATTTAAGCTATGTGTTATATGTAGTTACCAGAATGCGAAAGACCGAAAAATATTGTTTGAAAGGAAAATATCTCTCATCCTCTAGTGCCTTTCGAAACACATTTTGGTGTAGTTAAATAACCCCTTTAAAATATTCTTTGAAAGTTGAGAGCGATAGTTGGCTTGCCAATAAATAGTTGTTAAAAAAGAGATGGGATAACTTAAAAACCTGTTACCCACAGTTTTTTAAGGAAAACTCATTCAATGACACATAGGAATAAATGAATTTCATAAAGCTCTGATTATGTAATAATCTACAAATACATGAATATATGGGTGCACATGGATGCTGACGCACCAGAGGCCAGCTAAGATTTTTTTTGTTTCACTTTCTTATTACTTTCCCACAATAGCTGATGTCCATCTTGGAATGGTAAATTGAGGAATAACGGCAAACAAACATTGCCAGTGTTAGACTGGCCTATAGGGAAATCTAGCAGTCCCTGAAGAGCTGGTCTCACAGATCAGTGATGGGCTGTTTTAGTCAGTTTTTGGTCCTGTATTATTGTCTGGAGACTGATTTTGTGCTGGGTTTCACTGTTTCTCTGATCTTAGCGCAAACATTGCCTGCCAGAAGCACGACTGAATCAATCTCCCTTTCTTTGTAAAACACTGATACAGCTTGTCTATATAAGTTTAAAACTGCCCTGATTTGCAAATGCGGCCCACTTTTTTAGCTATTTTATTCACTAATAGGCACTGCTATTAATTTAATGCCCAGGCCTATTTTCTGTCCCAGCCCAACCCTGTGCATCGGCAAAGCAAATATCTTAGCCCATAGGTGACTGACATTATTGGTGCTTCTTTTAAATAACATTGAGCACATCTTTTCCCTGCCTTTTAATACTCAGTGGTTAATCTGAACCAATGATTGCAGGTGGGGTCCAATAGCACTAATTTTTTGTGGCTGGCACTCTATTGGCCATAACAGACTTTGATCCAGCGCAAGAGAGAAAAACACAAAAGAGGAGAGAAGGAGGAAGGGAAGATGGAAAAATGGTGACATAGGAAGAAAGCAAGGAAGAAAAAGAACCTGTAAGAATGAGATAAAGTAATGTGAATTGTTTGTAGGTGGATTAAAGAGACTTAGGGGGTCATTGCAACCCTGGCGGTCGGTGTTAAACCGGCGGTAAGACCGACAACAGGCTGGTGGTCTTACTTTGTGGAATCATGACCATGGCGGTTACCGCCATGGTCATCCGCCGGTTCTCCGTTCTGCCCGCCAGGGCAGAGACGACCGCTTGGCTGGAGACCTGGGTCTCCAGCCAGGCGGCCGTCACAATACCGCCGCCGGTATTTTGACCCGGCTTAACGCCGTGGATTTACAGCGGTAGGAACCGCCATGAAATCCATGGCAGTAAGCACTATCAGTGCCAGGGAATTCCTTCCCTGGCACTGATAGGGGGCTCCCCCACACCCCACCCCCACCCGACTCCCTCCCCTACACCCCCCCACCACCCCTGCCACCCCCCAAAGGTGGCAGGGTCCCCCTCCCCACCCCGACCCCCAACATTACCTTACACATACACACCTGACACGCACGCAGGCACCACCAACACACATACACGCGCACACACCGACATACATGCCAACATCCACACACACAGACCTGTACAACCACATTCAAACATACACGCACACATCCATACAGACATACCCACAGACATACACGCACTCATTCCCAAAACATGCAACACCCCTGCAAGCATACACGCACTCACACACCCCCCCTACATACACAGACGCACACCCCCATGCACCCACCCAACACACAACACTCCCCCACCAACCTCCCCTAACGGACGTTCGACTTACTTGTTCCGTCGATCCACTCGGAGGGGACGGAAGCCATGGGGGCAGCTCAGCCGACACCACACCGCCAACAGAACACCACCGCGCAGAATCACAGGACGTGATTAGCTGGGCGGTGTTCTGTTGGCGTGGCGGTGGAGGTGGAGCAACCTCCACTTACCCGCCGCCCGCAAGTATGGCTGTTGGTGGCTCTCCGTCGGAAAAACCACGGAGGGCAGCCAACGGTCATAATATGCCGAGTGCCAAACCGCCACTACTGGCGGTCTTCCGCGCGGCGGTCCCTCTGCGGTCTTGTTAAAAGACCTCCGAGGTTGTAATGACCTCCTTAATGTGGAATCAAGACTATACAGCCTTGCTATTCCGCTCCCTGCCCTTTAGTTTCTGCTGCACTTCATCATAAATCCTCATGCTGCCCTATAGTGGGAGTGAGAGCTGGGGGACTTTGAAGTATTCTTTTGTTGCTGTGCCACACTTAAATGCTGCAGCTCCTTCCCTTATGAGCTTTACCAGCACTACTGATGTTAGTGACACTCCATCTGAAACAGCAAGAATTACTCTTCTTTCTACTCCTGATGATGAAACATCACTACTGCATCCATTTCTCATCAAAGTACTATGCTAGATAGCAGTAACAGCTGCTGCAAGGAGGGGGGTGGAGGGGCGGGGCAGTGCGTGGAGCGGGGAAGGAGCAATAATAAAACAAAAAAAAAGCTTACCTGCCGCCTCAGTGTTGCACCACTCCCACTGCCTCAGTTCTTCTCATCTTCCTCCTCTCCTGATCACCCAGTCCCAACACTTCTCTCATGCTGTTACCCACCATGAGAGAAGCTCTGGGATTGGCCTGAACGGGCTGAAATGCCACTCAGAGAGGGAGTGGGAGCCTGCGCTTGGTTCTAAGTGTGCATGTCAGTTTGGCTGTCCTCAGTCAGCCGGCACACTTAGAAGTGCACATAACACTCCTTCTCCACCTGTTGACACAGAGGCCCTCATTCCGACCCTGGCGGTTTCAAACCGCCAGGGTGGAGGGCAACGGAAGCACCGCCAACAGGCTGGCGGTGCTACCTGGGCTATTCTGACCGCGGCGGTAAAGCCAAAGTCAGAAAAGGGGAACCAGCGGTTTCCCGCCGGTTTTCCCCTGGCCCAGGGAATCCTCCATGGCGGCGCTGCTTGCAGCCCCGCCATGGGGATTCCGACCCCCTTCCCGCCAGCCTGTTCCTGGCGGTTTACACCGCCAGGAAGAGGCTGGCGGGAACGGGTGTCATGGGGCCCCTGGGGGCCCCTGCACTGCCCATGCCACTGGCATGGGCAGTGCAGGGGCCCCCTAACAGGGCCCTACAAAGATTTTCACTGCCTGCTTAGCAGACAGTGAAAATCGCAACGGGTGCTACTGCACCCGTCGCACCCCTGCAAATTCGGAGCCGGCTTCCTCTTTGCAGGGGCTTTCCCGCTGGGCCGGCGGGCGATCTTCTGGAGATCGCCCGCCGGCCCAGCGGGAAAGTTAAAATGACCCCGCGGTCATTTGACCGCGGTGCGGTCTTTGGGCGGTTTCCGCCCGGCGGGCGGCGCCCGCCGCCCGCCAGGGTCGGAATGACCTCCAGAGTGTGCTGGCCCCGCCCTAAGTGGAAAAATAAAGTGATAATAAAATATTTCTACGATGCTCTTCCACCATAACGGAGGGGCCCCTTCTGATAGCTAGTTCATTCAAAAAAGGATATCTTTCAGCTATCAAGAAAAGTGCAAATCAATACTCTAACTTCGAGTTTTGGGCAGGTTGCTCCATTTGCTCTTTCCATACTAAGGTCATCTTTAAAATACTTTCCTTTCATTAAAAGGCAGCAGGCTTCCAAAAGAGCACAATCTATCATCCACCGAGGTCCTTTGAGCCTGATAAATAAAGGTAAACTTACAGTTTTCTATAAATTTACTATTTCTTTGGCATCCACAAACTACAATTTTAATTTTACTAAGAGTAATTGTAGAACCGCGGAGACTCCATGCTCATAGCGGAGACTCCACACATAAAAAAGCAAGGAATGTCTTATCTTTTTACATGTGGAATTCTCGGCCCCAACTGTGGGGTCTCCGCAGTCATAAAATGAATATTAGGACAATTAAACAGGTAGTTTGTGAATACTAAAAAAATCGCCAACTTACACAAAACTGTCAGCCTCTGTTTGTGAACCAGGACCTTTGTTTGGGAAACATCTGAAGAAGTCACTGAAGAAGTACGTTCATCAAAGTTAGCTTCATGTATATTCAAAGTATTGGTACCAATACGTCTAGCAGACACCTATGCTGTCAAGCCAGTCGTACAAATATATAGGACAGGGATTTTAGAAACATCATAAATTTGCACCCATAGTTTTACTACAATAAGTGCCATATGTAGCAAAGGTTTTTACGCATTTGTCTATGGGAAAAAGTGTTCGTACATATGGCCCTAAATGTTTTCAGATGTATGCCTCTTTAGATTTCGGAAAACCTTTTCAGGATATTCCTGGAAGCCTGTGCTGCTTGGCACAGTCTTTGATAAATCCATTTTCATTGTAATATTTTTACAATGAAAAAACAAAATTTGGCTAAACCGGTAGGTCTGACTTAAAAATGAAAGGGCTTCTTGATTGATTTTGCAGTCTTGCGGTTTAGGTCTGGCCTACAGCTGTCTCTTCTGGAAAAAGACCTATTGTGGAGAATACACTGCTAACATTGGTTTACTTTCTTGATGGTCTCATTTGCATGCTTTTTATTTAATGGTTTTGTCTTCCTTCCTTTTCTTGCATTTGCTCCTCCACAGGAGCACAGCTTGTTCACTGTCCTTTGGATGAGATGGCTTGTATCCTTCCTGGCTCTCATACAGAGAGCACATTTTTCTCTCTGTTCCAGCACTTCATGGGAGCGCATTTGTTTTCTTTCTTTCTCCCTCATGTGCATTATTCTCCCCCTAATAACTTCCCCCATGCTCACACTGTGTTGCTCCTTCCTACAATATCAGCCCTTGTTTTCCTCATCCCTTTGATCTTTTATCACAATTTCTTGCACATTTCTTACTTATATATCTATACATACACACTACTCCAAAATCGGTGTCTGCAACCCTGGAACAGTAAGTAAAAACAAATAGAACAAAACTGAGGCCGATTTCTTGGTGACACACACATGCGTCATGCATGGCCAAGCTAGCATCATGGCGCGTATGCGCACATAAATGAAGACGCATACGTGCACACAACTTAGTCCCTTTTATTGGCCCAGCATTGGTAAAAAGGATTCGTTTTCCCAAGTTTTCTGAGCAGAAGAGTAAATAGGTCTGCAATACCTGGCACTGTATTTTCATGACTAATTTAGGGAAATGGTAATAGTTATTTTACTCACAGGTGATTAAGGGTTTTAAACAGCTGTTGGATAAATTTTCTCATTTATTATAATGGTCCTGTCAGGAAAATGGGAATAGATAATGTTTACGTGGTGGATTTTGGGGATTAGAATGCTGCTACATATCCTGGGCACAGTATTTGACGTAGCCCTCTTGGGTTAATGGCCATAAAGATTTCTACACAGAGGATGATGGGTGTTAAATGGCTGTGGCATATGTAGGAAACTGGCCCGTTGTTTGCAGTACCCCCCACTTTTTGCCTGGTATCTGATGCAAACTTGACGGAGTGTTTGCTGGGATCCTGCTAACCAGGTCCCAGCACTAGTGTTCTTTCCCTAAACTGTACCATTGTTTCCATAATTGGCACACCCCTAACACATAGCTAAGTCCCTTGTAAAAAGGTACCAGTGGTACCAAGGGCTCTGTGACCAGGGAGGGTCCTTGAGGGCTGCAGCATGTATTGTGCAACCCTAACGGACCCCTTACCAAACACATGTGCACTGCCATTGCAGATGGTGTGTGCAGTTGCGGAGAAAAAGGTAAAGTCGACCTGGCATCCCTCTCACGCTGCCATGTCCACAAACCACTGCATGTGGCATAGGTGGGTCACCCCTCCAGCAGGCCTTACAGCCCTAAGGAAAGGTGCACTATACCACAGATGTGGGCATAGTTCCATGAGGAATATGCTCCTATAATGTCTAAATCCATTCTGAGACATTGCAAGTGCAGTGTGGCCATATTGAGTACATGGGCTGGGAGTTTGTCATTACGAACTACAGAGCCCCATGATGGCTTCACTAAAGACTGGGAAGTTTGGTATCAAACTTCTCAGCACAATAAACCCACACTGGTGCCAGTGTTAGATTTATTGTAAAATGCACATAAGGGGCATCTTAAAGATGCCCCCTGTATTTTACCCAACTCTTTAGTGCAGGGCTGACCAGTCTGTGCCAGCCTTTCAATAACAGACAAGTTTGTGACCCCATGGGATGAGAGCCTTTGAGCTCTCTTGGGTCAGAAACAAAGCCTGCTCAGGGTGGAGGTGTTCCACACCTCCCCCCTGCAGGAACTGTAACACTTGGTGGTGATCCTGAAAGGCTCAGGCCTCCTGTTACAGTGCCCTGGGGCACTCCAGCTAGTGGAGATGCCCCACATTTTGCAGCAGGTCCAGGGGAAAATTAGGTAAAACAGGGAGAAGTGACCACTGCAGCTAGGACCACCCCTAAGGTGTCCAGACCTGAAGTGACCCCTGCCCTGCAGAATCCTCCATCTTGTTTTGGAGGATAGGGACCAATAGGGTTAGGGATGTGGCCCTCTCCCTAAAGGGAGTGGGCACATGAAGGGTGTAGTCCCCCTCATGGACAGTTGCCATTGGCTATTGCCCTCTGACAGCTGTAACACCCCTAAATCTAGTATTTAGAGGCTCCCCTGAACCTCACTCACCAGATTCCTGGCAACCTCAAGAAGAAGAAGAAAGAAGAAAAAAGAAGGACTGCTAAGCCGACTCCAGCAGTGAAGACTCCATAGGACAACTGACTTTTCACCAAAGTGGCCAGAAGAGCCTGAACTGATGTTGGTCTGATAAATGCATGCATACCGGGAGAGCAGCACTCATTGACATGTATTAGCTCTAGAATTATGACAGTTATACGAGTAACAGATGGAGCGATCAAGGAACCATACTTGTGAGTCATTCACAGTTTCACTGTACTTACATGTGCATAGCTTAATCTTTGAGACAAGCATATTCTGCTGTCAGGATCAATCAGGTAGCCACACCTGCTGGATGGGGTTGGGAAGGGAGAAGCATGTCCATCCCCAACTGACCTTGACACCCTTCGGGAGCCTGTGCATGTAGCATCGGGGCCCTGGCGCAACCTAACCCATTCCACTCTGGTTGGGCAATTGGGGGATGCAAGCTGCTAGGTTGCTCCTGCTTTGATGTGCAAAAAAGCAGACCCTCGAGTCAGACGATCCCTGGAGGCTGGCCAGGCTGTCCATCCCTAAGTGAACCTAGCATGTCTAATAGATCGGAGTAAGGTGCTGGGCGGATCATTACCGGGTAGGCCACCTTATGCTGGGATGTTGGCTTTGAGTCCCTGTCTGCTCTCCTGTAGGCAGGCTCAAGAGAAAGGCCTTTTGGACCAGGGTGGTAGGCAGTGGAGGACCCAGGCCCTTGGGGGGCAGGGCAGGCAGGCCTGGGCCCTGACTGCACCAAGGTGAAGAACGACTTGATTGCAAGGAGGTCCAAAGTACCCTGTCACTAATAATCCAGAGGAAGCCTAGCCCAATTTCTTGTAACCCGATGCACTGAGTGACAGAGTGAATCATCTGCACAAACGCATCCTAATTCCTGGAGCCATGGCTGGGCTCAAAGAAGCAAATGGGCCCTTATCAGGACTTCCAGGGCAGCCCTGCCATCTGGACATGCCATAGGGATGCATGGTGCACAACCAGGGCTCAGAGCAGCCAGATGACTCGGCTCAAAGGACAGCCATCTGGTTGTAGTGTCCCTAAATGAAAATGCTTCCGCTCGCCCTTGGAGAGGAAAGGCACTCTGAGGTCGGGTTCTTGGAGCCCCAACTGGGCCTCAGGCAAGGTGGGCCTGACAGAGCTCTGACTTGGGGCCCAAAGGCAAGTTTACATTTCAGCAAAGTGAGGGAGGCCCACCAATGGCCCACTGTACCCCAACCTGGGTGCCAAGCGAGATGTAGAGCCAGAGAAGGTAACTCTGGGCCGGGGTTTACCTCAAGGGCTGGTATGGGCATCTGACTCAGCCGCTGATCAGAGCTTCTCCACTTGGGCTGCCAGAGGAAGGCTTCCAGGGCCGACAGGACCCCGTCCTGGACACTTTGCCATGTGGAGAGCTGGAGGACGGGGCCCAGGAAGGGGGTTCCCAACCTTGGGCTCACCAAAGCCATGGCATGGGGTCCTACCAGGGCTCTTGAACCTAGCCAGAGCACCTGAATTCGCCCAAATAGGGGAAGCCAGTCCCGGCCTGTGGGACCCCAGGCTGGGCTCTTTGTGATGCAGCAATGTAGAGGACGAGGCCAAGGATGAAGGGAGTTCCCACCCCATAAGTAAGCCCTGGCATGGGCACAGAAGAGGAAGCCTCCCATGGTTTGTGGTTTCCACTCCCAGGTGCTTTGCAGAGCTTCTCTCCCCCTTCTGTTCTGGGCACTGTGTGACCTAGAGGGCCAGAGAAGGAAACCCAGGTTCATGGTGGACTTGCAGACCCATGTCTGGTGGTTCAGTGGGCTCGCAGGCCCAGGCCATGTGGTTTCTTCACTCTGCAGAAGCCCGTCATGTATGCTTTGTGACTCAAAGGACCTGACCAGGGGTGCTTGTTTAGGTGCTTCCAACAGAGCGACCCATCACCAATTAGGCCTAAGTATGCCTGCCCGGCTATAGTCCC